>NC_083408.1:77804735-78429735 GCF_020745735.1 Hemiscyllium ocellatum
ATATAATTCTGAGGATTTGGTTCCAGGTTTTGCTTTGTATCTCTTCTTTTAAAAGTGTCTCTTTAAAATTCCTTTACATCCTCACATGTGCAACTTCCAGGGTGTCTGTCGATGCTAGGTGTAATCCACACAGGGGTTTTCCAGAGAGCCATCTCTGTCTTGTGTGTCCTTTCTCAATTTAAAAAGAATTCCTCAAGTAATTTCAGGCAATGATCCATTGTCATGACAATAGTCATCTACAAGCATTGCACTTGATGTTCAACAGTATTATGATCAGGAGTTAACAGAATTACCATCACTGAAACACCATCAGGAACAGTATTACCATCACTGAAACACCACCAGAACATCTTGGGGGTCACCATTGACCAGTAACTGAACTGGAACAGCCACGTAAATACAGTGCTGAGAGGAACAGGTCAGAGGTCAGGAATTCTTCAGTGAGTAACTGTACCTCAGTGTCTCTCCAACATCTACAAGGCACAGGTCAGAGGTGTGGTCGAATAATCTCCACTTGCCTGGATAAGTGCAGCTCCAACAGCACTCAAGGTGCTCTGCATCATTCAGAATATAGCAACCCATTTGACTGATAGCCCTTCTGCCAATGTTAACTACATTCACCACTGATAGGTAGTGTGTACCATCTGTAACTCACAAAGGTTCCTCAATAGCATCATCTAACTCTGCAATCTTTGCCACCTACCAAGGACAAGGGAAGCAGATACATGGGAACACCATTTTCAGCAAGTTTCCATTCACATCATACACTAGTCTAGAACTATATCACTGTTCCTTCACTGTCACTGGAACTGTTCCTACAACTTTCCTTCCATCTTTGGAACCTGTGCACCTCAAGAACTGTGGCATTCACCACCTTTGCCAGGGTATTTAGAGGTGGACAATAACACTAGACTGGGCAATGACACCTAGATCCTGTGAATTAATAATGTAAATTCTATCTTGTTTGTTGTTTATTTCTTATATTGAAAAACTTTAAATCATCAAATTTTGTTGTGTGATTATTTGCACGTGGGAAATTCAGATATCCCTTTAAATGTTAATTCTCTACTGAGATCATAATATTATTGAATTAGTCCCACCCCTGTTCTTTCAGTACTGCTTTGTCAATATTTCCCCTTCAAGTACAGTTGCATTTGTGACATAGGTGATAATTATTAAAAATAGTAAAGGGTGTTAAAGATCTGGAATGGAGCACAGTCTCTGAGGTCATTCAAGAGGCAGTCAGATCCTATAATGGAAGCTTTGGGGTTAAATAAAAGAATGAGCTGGAGTTACGTTTATTGGATCCTGCAATCAACCTATATTTTTGAGATCCTGGCTTTGTAATATATGACATCCAGATGTTCAAAAAGACCCTTCATGTAATTTATTTTACTGGTGCAATTTTCCTAGCCTTGGAGTAATCTGAGTACTGGTGAAAAATGGGAGAAAATATTGAGAGGTTGAAAATATCTGAATCTTAAAGTCAAGACAAAAAAAGCTCTGATTTCCCCTCCAGCATATTGATCACAATCAACTGGTGAATCAGAGTCTCTGACTGTCGGTCTCACCATCCAGAAACTAGGTAGCTGAACAAAGGTGTATGCTGTTAACAGGCTTTGCCAACTTATTGTATCAAGTAAACTATCAATACAGGGTGAAGCAAGTTTTGAGTTAGCAATGCAACTAAGTAAATAACATAATTGGAACTGATGAGTGAAGCTAGTGTATGATAACATAGGAGGCTATTCAGTCCATCACATCCATGCAGACTCTGAGCAATAGCAGCTCAGCTATTTCTTATTCTCTGTAGACCTGCTGTTTGCTTTTCAGCTGCCTATCCAATTAAGGAAAAATTATGGAAAATGTTCCTTTATCCCACGCCCAATATCTAACCAAGAAAAGACAACCAGGCACCCCAAAACAAGTCGCAGCCATAGAAGTGACCATCAAGCCTCCACACTTGAAAGCAGCTAGTGACATTCCAGATGATCCAGATGCATGGATCTAGAAACCAGCCTGCAGTGTGCCCAGTAGCAGTGATGTTACAACCTATAAGGTGAAGCAATTGTATATGTAACAAGCCTGTAATATTGAAGAAACCAAAAATATACAACCTGCACATGAAAGGGGAAAATGAATTTCTGTTCACAATTGAAAAAGCAAGTGCTTTTATGTCGCCAAAGCATATATTGATAAGTAAAAGGAGAATTTGGAACACCACCACACAATGATGCATCATAAATCCAAGGATAGTTTTCCCGTGAAGAGCATGCATCAGACAATGGAAAAGTTAAGGGCAGGTTTGGAAAGTTCAACAATAAAATGTAAGGTTACAACAAAGCATCATTTTGCAGTTGCCATCTTCTGGCAAAACACAATAAATCATTCAGAGATGATGAAGCAGAAAGAAGCGATGACTGTGGCCTCTGATTCTTTATTCAAAATCTCTAAGAACAAAGAAATAATAATAATGACAATCCAGAACATATCACTTGGTGCATCCATAGTAGCAAGACAAGTGGTATATTTGTCTGAAGACATCTCTCAGCAACTATCGCAAGACGTGAAGGGCTGTGAATTCTTCTCACTGCAATTTGATGAATCTATTAATATGAGCAGCACAGCCCAGCAATTATTTTTGTGTGCATGATCTTTAAGGATGTAACAACTAATGAGGACCATCTCACCCTTTGGTTCTTGAGAGAGAACAAGGGATGAGAATACCTGCAACAGATTCAAAAGGTAAGTGCATGAGATAAACATTCCAAACAAGAAACTGGTTTCCATCACAACTGTTGTATCGGTCATGCTTGGTGCAAATGTAAGCTATGTTGCATTTTGCAGAAACAATTCTGATTTTCCATCTTTGGTCAATTACCATTGCATAATCCACCAGCAAGCATTAGCAAGTAAAGTTATGGACTTTTGGCATGTAACAAAAGTTGATAAGATTGTAAACTCAATATGAACAAGAGTCCTTTAGCATTACCCATTTAAATCCTTACTCGATGAGTTGAAGCTGCCGACTGTAAACTAACCCTCCATGCTGAGGTGAGGTGGTTAGTTCCAGTGAAGCTCCTGCAAAGTTTTTTAATCTAATGCTTGAAATCATCACTTTTTTAAAGCAAGAAATAAAGTGTGCAGTGAGACAGTGTGCAATTTTACTGTCCATTCCTTATAGAAATAACATCAAACTGAATGAGCGGAATAGTGAACTGCGGAGGAAGAATAGTGACTTAGCACATAAGATCAGTGCGTGAATGTACTCAAATTGAAACCGGGCCTGTGATCTTCCTAATTGAAAAGTAAAATGCAACAACACTCCAAGTCTGGAGAAAATATTAGAAAAAAAGGCAAAGGCATATAGAAATGCTCACAAACTACCTATGCACACCTGAGAATGTTAGCAGAGGAACTCAACAGGAAATTTTAGGAATTAGATATGATGGAACAAATCATCACACTTGTCTTAAATCCATCCCTTCATGTAGACCTTGATGGATTGGCTACCAAATTCCATCAGGTGTTTGATTTACAAAGAATTGGATTTGCTCTGCAAAATGAGATGGAGCTGAAATTCAGATCAAGGAATAATGATTTTTGAGGACTTATTGAACAGTGCATGTCTCTCTGTTAATTAAACCTAACACTCAGAAAAGCTCACCTCACCCTTGTAATCTGTTAAAATATGAGTGACAGAGAGCTTCCAAATTCCACTATTTAAAGAAAATAACATCAATTTATTTTTAACTCTAAAAGTAAACATTGAACAATTATTCACAATTCCCCTTTCTCTTAACTGCTTGTTATCTGCCTCCAACTCTAAAACAATATGCTGTTTCAATAAGACCCTTATTAAAATTACATCAACTTAATTTCAAAGCCACTCAGCTGCTGTCATCCTCAATGTATTTATTCTTCCGGTTGAAGATCTCCCTGGGTCGTCATCTTTCTTTTTACTGCGAGTATGTTTCATATGAAAAGGTACCTTTGATAAACAATGTTTCCTAATTACTTGGAGAGCAAAATGTTAGGTCTCCATGTGTTTCTGTCTTAATAGCAATTGCTCTCTGACCAATATTCAGAAAGTTCAAAAGGTTCCCATTTTATATTTCCCCTACATTGGATTGTTTCATTGGTTTGATGTTTGCAAAATACTAAATTCAAATTCAACTGAGTTGTAGTATCCTGGGGCATACTTTTAATTGATTGGTTAAATTCAAATTGTTGTTTAAACAGCAACCAAAACTCAGGTATCCATTTCACAGCTAAATGTTACATGTTTTCAATTTTTCAGTACACTCTGGGCCTGCCATCTAGGTATATACACAGGTGATTGTAACACGTCAGTTCAAAACAGTATTCACTCTCTCTTAAAGGTACAGTACACGCCTTCAACTTCATAACAGTACCCCTCTGAAAAAGTGCACACTGTATTTTATTCTTGAGATGAATCAATATATAAGGCCAGATTTTCCTGTTTATAGGCTCTTATTTTCAGGGTGGTATGGTGGATGTGCTATCATAGCCCAGAACATGCTATCTGCCATTCCTCACTTTATTAATTAGGCCTCCTCATCAAGCAATTAGGTAAGCAGGCAGCACACACAGCTATATTCCACATCAGATGCTGCAAGCCAGGAACTACCTAATTCACTGACCACTGGTACCTGCCACCATTTTCTCTTGCTACCTCTAACTCTGCTCCTGCACACAAACCTCATGGGCCACCAATGTCACTATTACATGCAGCATCTCCACTCAATGGCTCTCACTCACTAGGTCCTCCACAACCACTAACCCTTCCTGCCGTCTGGCTAAAATAGCTATGCAGTCCTCAGAGGCTGGCAATCTCCAATATGTGCAAAGTGAATAAGCACCAAAAAAGCTATAAGCGTCAACCTGTCTCCTTGAGCACCAAGGTGTCCTAGCAGGAGAATGCTAGTGAAAAGTGCCCTTGACCTTCAAAGTGAAGTCTTGAAGGTCTAAAGTGGATCCTGAACTGGTCTGAGATCAACTATGATAATAAGAAGGAGCTGGTTCTTTGCTGATTTCAGGGGGTGAAGGTTGGAGGAAGGCGCTGTCCATGGATCGTTCAAGGATGTTGTTAAAGGTACTTCAAATCAGAGGCTGGAGAAGCAAGTGGAAAGCTACAGGTAACCACTCTGACTTTCAAGTCAGGAATTATTGCATCTAGTTTCTCAGGAGGATTGTAAGCTGAATAAAAATAAAGTGTAATTAGCTAACAATGAGATGCAAACACATGAGAAAGAGGTAGTTGCTTTTTGATAGTGAAATTTAGAACTCACCATTGATAGCTTGAGGCAGTGGATTCTTCTTAACTACAAGATAATTTTTTGAATTTAACCACAATCCAGAATCTACCACAAAGAAAATATGGTATAAATAGATTTTTTTAGCTTTATATAAATCTAAAATGGAGTAACTATAATTATTCATTTTGTCCTTTGATCACTGAGACTCATTGCAGCACCTGTGACAGTCCATTATGTGCCCCCCTTCCCCCCCCCCAACCGTGTCAAAACAGTTTGGGGGCTTATCCGGGATTTGGATAGATTTAGACAGGTTTAGAGAGATCCAGTCTGAGATTTAGACAACTTTGAACAGATTTGATGTTCAAAAGGTCCCAGCAGATTTAAACATTTGCTGATTACAGTCCGAGATCTTAAAGTAAAATGTGGGTGAGAAAATTTGTTTAATTTTGGTTGCATGTAGTTGGTTAGATTAAAAGTGAGGGAAATGGCTGTTAAGATTGCTAAAGAGATTTTGGGGTTTGAAGGTGCTTCCCAAAGAAAATTTAGAAAGACAGAGGAAGGATATACTTTTAGAATTAACAGTTGGGTTAGAATTGGGTTTAATCATGGACAAAAGGAAAGCTTTAATTATAATGGAGTTGGTCAAGCACTTCGGTGTATCAGAGAAACAGAGAAGTGTGATAGTTAGAAAAACTTAAATTACAATTGAGGCAAATGGAGTTAGAAGATAAAGGAAGAGAAAGTTCTTAGCTGGGCAAAAGGAAAAAGAGAGAAGAGAAAGAGAGAAGATTTGACAGAGAGACATAGATTAGCTGCAGAGCTGAGCTGAGAGGTGACAAATGGAGTTTAATGCAGAAAATTATGAGGTGATTCAGTTTGGAAGGAGTAACAGGACTGCAGAGTACTGGGCCAATGGTAGTGTAGCTGAGCTGAGCGATCTCGGGTGTCCATGTACATAGATCCCTAAAAGTTGCCACCCAGGTTGATAGGGTTTTAAGAAGGCATATGGTGCGTTGGCTTTTATTGATAGAGGGATTGCAGTTCAGAACCATGAAATCATGCTGCAGCTGTACAAAACTCTGGTGCAGCCACATTTAGAATATTGCATATAGTTCTGGTCATTGCATTATAGGAAAGATGTGGAAGCTTTGGAAAGGGTTCAGTGGAGATTTACTAGATTTTGCCTGGTATGGAGGGAAGGTCTTATGAGGAAAGGCTGAGGGACTTGAGGCTGTTTTCGTTAGAGAGAAGAAGGCTGAGAGGTGACTTAATTGAGACATATAAGATAATCAGAGGGTTAGACAGGGTGGACAGTTAGAGCCTTTTTCCTCAAATGGTGATGGCTAGCGTGAAGAGAAATAGCTTTAAATTGAGGAGTGTTAGATATAGATGTCAGAGGTCGTTTCTTTGCTCAGAGAGCAGTAGGGGCGTGGAACGCATTGCCTGCAAAGTAGTAGACTTACCAACTTTAAGGGCATTTAAATGGTCATTGGATAGGCATATAGAGTCATAGAGACATAGAGATGTACAGCACGCAAACAGACCCTTCGGTCCAACCCATCCATGCCGACCAGATATCCCACCCCAATCTAGTCCCACCTGCCAGCATCCTGCCCATATCCCCCCAAACCCTTCCTATTCATATACCCATCCAAATGCCTCTTAAATGTTGCAATTGTATCAGCCTCCACCACATTCTCTGGCAGCTCATTCCATACACGTAACACCCTCTGCGTGAAAATGTTGTCCCTTAGGTCTCTTTTATATCCTTCCCCTCTCACCCTAAACCTATGCCCTCTAATTCTGGACTCCCCGACCCCAGGGAAAAGACGTTGTCTATTTATCCTATTCATGCCCCTCATAATTTTGTAAACCTCTATAAGGTCACCCCTCAGCCTCTAACACTCCAGGGAAAACAGCCCTAGCCTGTTCAGCCTCTCCCTGTAGCTTAGATCCTCCAACTTTGGCAACATCTTTGTATATCTTTTCTGAACCCTTTTAAGTTTCACAATATCTTTCCAATAGGAAGGAGACCAGAATTGCACGCAATATTCCAACAGTGGCCTAACCAATGTCCTGTACAGACGCAACATGACGTCCCAACTCCTGTACTCAATACTCTGACTAATAAAGGAAAGCATGCCAAACCCCTTTTTCACTATCCTATCTACCTGCGACTCCACTTTCAAGGAGCTATGAACCTGCACTCCAAGGTCTCTTTGTTCAGCAACACTACCTAGGACCTTACCATTAAGTGTAGAAGTCCTGCTAAGATCTGCTTTCCCCAAATGTAGCACCTTGCATTTATCTGAATTAAACTCCATCTGCCACTTCTCTGCCCATTGGCCCATCTGGTCCAGATCCTGTTGTAATCTGAGGTAACCCTCTTTGCTATCCACTACACCTCCAATTTTGGTGTCATCTACAAACTTACTAACTGTACCTCTTATGCTTGCATCCAAATCATTTATGTAAATGACAAAAGGTAGAGGACCCAGCACCGATCCTTGTGGCACTCCACTGGTCACAGACCTCCAGTCTGAAAAACAACCCTCCACCACCACCCTCTGTCTTCTACATTTGAGCCAGTTCTGTATCCAAATGGCTAGTTCTCCCTGTATTCCGTGAGATCTAACCTTGCTAATCAATCTCCCATGGGGAACCTTGTCGAAGGCCTTACTGAAGTCCATATAGATCACATCTACTGCTCTGCCCTCAGTAATCTTCTTTGTTACTTCTTCAAGAAACTCAATCAAGTTTGTGAGACATGATTTCCCATGCACAAAGCCATGTTGACTATTCCTAATCAGTCCTTGCCTTTCCAATTACAGGAACATCCTGTCCCTCAGGATTGCCTCCAACAACTTGCCACCACCGAGGTCAGGCTCACTGATCTATACTTCCCTGGCTTGTCTTTACCGCCCTTCTTAAACAGTGGCACCACGTTTGCCAACCTCCAGTCTTCTGGCACCTCATCTGTGACTATCACTGATACAAATATCTCAGCAAGAGGCCTAGCAATCACTTCTTTAGCTTCCCACAGAGTTCTCAGGTACACCTGATCAGGTCCTGGAGATTTATCCACTTTTAACTGTTTTAAGACATCCAGCACTTCCTCCTCTGTAATCTGGACATTTTGCAAGATGTCACCATCTATTTTCCTACAATCTATATCTTCCATATCCTTTTCCACAGAAAATACTGATGCAAATATTCATTTAGTATCTCCCCCATTTTCTGTGGCTCCACACAAAAGCCTCCTTGCTGATCTTTGAGGAGCCTTATTCTTTCTCTAGTTACCCTTTTGTCTTAATGTTTCTGTAAAAGCCCTTTGGATTCTCCTTAATTCTATTTGCCAAAACTATGTCATGTTCCCGTTTTGCCCTCCCGATTTCCCTCTTAAGTATACTCCTACTTTCTTTATACTCTTCTAAGGATTCACTGTCTACACCTGACATATGCTTCCTTCTTTTTCTTAACCAAACCCTCAATTTCTTTAGTCATCCAGCATTCCCTATACCTAACAGTCTTTCCTTTCACCCTAACAGGAATATTCCTTCTCTGGATTCTTGTTATCTCATTTCTGAAGGCTTCCCATTTTCCAGCCGTCCCGTTACCTGCGATCATCTGCCTCCAATCAGTTTACGAAAGTTCTTGCCTAATACCGTCAAAATTGACCTTTCTCCAATTTAGAACTTCAACTTTTAGATCTGGTCTACCATTTTCCATCACTATTTTAAAACAAATAGAATTATGGTCGCTGGCCCTAAAGTTCTCCCCCACTGACACCTCAGTCACCTGCCCTGCCTTATTTCCCAAGAGTGGGTCAAGTTTTACACCTTCTCTAGTAGGTATATCCACATACTGAATCAGAAAATTGTCTTGTACACACTTATGAAATTCCTCTCCATCTAAACCTTTAACACTTTGGCGATGGATGAGAATGGGATAGAGTAGATTAGTTGGGCTTCAGATTGGTTCCACAGGTCAGCGCAACATAGAGGGCCAAACGGTCTGTATTACACTGTAGTGTTCTATGTTCTATAATTTGAAATTCAGAAATTGCTAATTAGTCAGGAAAGTCAAGTTTATAGAATGAAGATGAAGTCAAAAGGTAGTGATGTATGCAAACATTGCCATATTTCAATGAGAAAGATGTTGAAGCCTTGTTTATTTAATTTGAAAAATTGGCCTAAGCAGATACAGTGGTCCAAGGATTTATAGGTAATGCTAGTTCAGACTAAACTGTTAGGCAGAGCTCGTGAGGGATTTTCAGCATTGTCAGATGAGGGGTCAAGAGATTATGCAGATGCCAAAAAGGCTATTTTAAGTGCCAGAGGCATATACACAGTGGTTCAGAAACAGAAGGAACCAGGTCAGACTGATGTTGAGTTCAAAAGAATTAAACATAGTCATTTTGATCGATGGGTCTGGGCCTTAAAAATAGACAAGACATACGAGCCTCTAAGACAGATTATTCTGCTGGAGGATTTTAAAAACTCACTTCCAGTGATGATAAGAACTTATGTGAATGAACAGAAAGTTCAAGAAGTGAGAAGAGTAGCTGGGATGGCAGATGAATACGCATTGGTACATAAGGCAAAATGTGGCTTCTGACATGAATTTCATCCAGTGAGGGATAGAAATTGGGAGGAGGGAAGATCCTAGACTACAAAATAAAGAGTAGATCGCACTGGGAATAGTTTACCACAGGTGAGAAAAGAAGCCCAAGAGGGTGAAAAGGAATTGGAAGAGCACAGGTATTTCACCATTTGCATTGGTGTGGGATACAAAATTACAGTGCCAGTAATTTAAGAAGGGCACTGGGAAAAGATGTTTTCAAAGCCAGAGGGTGGGAAACACAAAATCACAGTGATGGTCGTTGAAGAAAGGCACTGTGGGAAAAGATGTGGTAAAAAAGGCTAAGTCAGTAGGAATAGTGAAAATAGTGAAGGAAACTCTGAGAAAAGTCAAGGAACTGTAGGAGAGTGCACAGCCTAGGCAGGGGCTGGGTATTGAGTTAGTTATCAATCTCTATAAAGAATTCCCCTCTGTGGGTAAAGTTTATTCAGGAAGAACGGGGAGAAGGGAAAGAAGTTACTATTTTGAGAGATATGGGAGCTACTCTGTCTTCAGTTGTAAGAGATTAACGTAATTGGACTCTTTCTGACATGTTACCCAAGATCATAATTTGTGGGATAGACAGACAGAAATTCAGCATCAGGTTGGAGAGCCAAATCAAGACTGGAGAAATAGCAATGGGAGTGATTGACAGAGTGTCAGTTCCAGGAATACAGTTTGTTCTTGGGAATGATTTAGTAGGATCCAAGGTGGAAGTGCCACCCCTTAATGTGGAGAAGCCAAAGGAAGACCAGGGAACTGAGGAGTTAAAAGAAAAATACTCTGGAATTTTTTCAGACCGTATAGTAACAAGATTCCACTGTTATAAGCAAAACAATAAAGAAAATTATGAAGGAGTTGAGGTTCAGTTGGCTGATACCCTGCTTGAGGTAATAGATTATAGAGTCATGGAGATGTACAGCATGGAAACAGACCCTTTGGTCCAACCCATCCACGCCGACCAGATATCCCACCCCAATCTAGTCCCACCTGCCAGCACCAGCCCATATCCCTCCAAAACCTTCCTATTCATATACCCATCCAAATGCCTCTTAAATGTTGCAATTGTATCAGCCTCCACTACTTCCTCTGGCAGCTCATTCCATACATGTACCACCCTCTGCGTGAAAACGTTGCCCCTTAGGTCTCTTTTATATCTTTCCCTCTCACCCTAAGCCTATGCCCTCTAGTTCTGGACTCCCCCACCTCAGGGAAAATACTTTGTCTATTTATCCTGTCCATGTCCCTCATAACTTTGTAAACCTCAGCCTCCGCTCTCCAGGGAAAACAGCCCCAGCCTGTTCAGCCTCTCCCTGTAGCTCAAACCCTCCAACCCTGGCAACCTCCTTGTAAATTTGTTCTGAACTCTTTCAAGTTTCACAACATCTTTCCGATAGGAAGGAGAACAGAATTGCACACGATATTCCAACAGTGGCCTAACCAATATCCTGTACAGACACAACATGACCTCCCAACTCCTGTACTCAATGCACTGACCAATAAATGAAAGCATACCAAACGCCTTCTTCACTATCCTATCTACCTGCGACTCCACTTTCAAAGAGCTATGAACCTGCACTCTAAGGTCTCTTTGGTCAGCAACACTCCCTAGGATCTTACCATTAAGTGTATAAGTCCTGCTATGATTTGCTTTCCCAAAATGCAGCACCCCACATTTATCTGAATTAAACTCCATCTGCCACCTCTCTGCCCATTGGCCCACCTGGTCAAGATCCTGTTGTAATCTGATGTAACCCTCTTCGCCATCCACTGCACCTCCAATTTTGGTGTCATCTACAAACTTACTAACTGTACTTCTTATGCTCACACACAAATCATTTATGAAAATAACAAAAAGTTGAGGACCCAGTCCTGTTCCTTGTGGCACTCCACTGGTCACAGGCCTCCAGTCTGAAAAACAACCCTCCACCACCACCCTCTGTCTTCTACATTTGAGCCAGTTCTGTATCCAAATGGCTAGTTTTCCCTATATTCTGTGAGATCTAACCTTGCTAATCAATCTCCCATGGGGAACTTGTCAAATGCCTTACTGAAATCCATATAGATCACATCTACCACTCTGCCCTCATCAATCCTTTTTGTTACTTCTTCAAGAAACTCAATCAATTTTGTGAGACATGATTTCTTATGGACAAAGCCATGTTGACTATCCCTAATCAGTCCTTGCCTTTCCAATTACAGGAACATCCTGTCCCTCAGGATTGCCTCCAACAACTTGCCCACCACCGACATCAGGTTCACTGGTCTAAAGTTCCCTGGCTTGCCCTTACCATCCTTCTTAAACAGTGGCACCACGTTTGCCAACCTCCAGTCTTCCGGCACCTCACCTGTGACTATCGATGATACAAATATCTCAGCAAGAGGCCCAGCAATCACTTCTCTAGCTTCCCACAGAGTTCTCGGGTACACCTGATCAGGTCCTGGAGATTTATCCAAACTTTATGCATTTCAAGAAATCCAGCACTTCCTCCTCTGTAATCTGGACATTTTGCAAGATGTCACCATCTATTTCCCTACAGAATATATCTTCCATATCCTTTTCCACAGTAAATACTGATGCAAAGTATTCATTTAGTATCTCCCCCATTTTCTGCGGCTCCACATAAAGGCCGCCTTGCTGATCTTTGAGGGGCCCTATTTTCTAGGAGAAAGTGAGGACTGCAGATGCTGGGGATCAGAGCTTAAAAATGTGTTGCTGGAAAAGCGCAGCAGGTCAGGCAGCATCAAAGGAGAAGGAGAATCGATGTTTCGGGCATGAGCCCTTCTTCAGGAATGAGGAGGGTGTGCCAAGCAGGCTAAGATAAAAGGTAGGGAGGAGGGACTTGGGGGAGGAGCGTTGGGAATGCAATAGGTGGAAGGAGGTTAAGGTGAGGGTGATAGGCCGGAGAAGTGGTGGGGGCGGAGAGGTCGGAAAGAAGATTGCAGGTCAAGAAGGCGGTGCTGAGTCTGAGGGTTGGGACTGAGAAAAGGTGGGGGGAGGGGAAACAAGGAAGCTGAAGAAATCTGCATTCATCCCTTGTGGTTGGAGGGTTCCTAGGCGGAAGATGAGTTGCACTTCCTCCAGGCAAGGGAGGTGCAGTGGTAGTTTGGCGCACCGATCGTTATTTGCTGAGGCTAACCGCCAGCTTGCAGACACATCCTCCTACTGCCCCCTTGACCATGACCCCAGCTCCCAGCACCAAACCATCATCTCCCAGACCATCCATAACCTCATCACCTCAGGGGATCTCCCATCCACTGCCTCCAACCTCATAGTCCCACAACCCTGCACCACCCATTTCTACCTCCTGCCCAAAATCCACAAACCTGACTGCCCCGGCCGACCCATTGTCTCAGCCTGTTCCTGCCCCACCGAACTCATTTCTGCATACCTCGACACGGTCCTGTCCCCCTTAGTCGAAGAACCCCCCAGCTACGTTCGCGACACCACCCATGCCTTCCACTTCCTCCATGATTTTCGCTTCCCTGGCTCCCAACGCCTTATCTTCACCATGGACATCCAGTCTCTATACACTTCCATCCCCCATCACAAAGGCCTCAAAGCTCTCTGCTTCTTCCTTTCCCACCAAACCAACAAGTACCCTTCTACTGACACTCTCTTTCGGCTGACTGAACTGGTCCTCACTCTTAACAACTTCTCCTTCCAATCCTCCCACTTCTTCCAAACCAAAGGAGTAGCCATGGGCACCCGCATGGGCCCTAGATATGCCTGCCTCTTCGTTGGATATGTGGAACAGTCCATCTTCCGCAGCTACACTGTCACCACCCCCCACCTTTTCCTCCGCTACATTGATAACTGTATCGGCGCTACCTTGTGCTCCCACAAGGAGGTTGAACAATTCATCCACTTTACCAACACCTTCCACCCCAACCTCAAATTTACTTGGACCGTCTCAGACTCCTCCTTCCACTTCGTAGACCTCTCCATCTCTATCTCGGATGACCAACTCAACATGGACATGTATTATAAACCGATCGACTTCCATAGCTGCCTAGAATAAACCTCCTCCCACCCTGCCCCTTGTAAAAATGCCATCCCGTATTCCAAATTCCTTCGCCTTCACCGCATCTGCTCCCAGGAGGACCAATTCCAATACCGAACAACCCAGATGGCCTCCTTCTTCAAAGACCACAATTTCGCCCCAGACGTGATTGACAATGCTCTCCA
This sequence comes from Hemiscyllium ocellatum, assembly GCF_020745735.1. Taxonomy (NCBI): domain Eukaryota; kingdom Metazoa; phylum Chordata; class Chondrichthyes; order Orectolobiformes; family Hemiscylliidae; genus Hemiscyllium; species Hemiscyllium ocellatum. The sequence continues at coordinate 77,818,824 of NC_083408.1, forward strand.
CCGCATCTCTTCCACTTCCCAGTCCTCCGCCTTTGAACCCCGCCACTCCAATCGCCACCAGGACAGAACCCGACTAGTCTTCACCTACCACTGCACCAATCTCCAGATACATCGGATCATCCTTTTTCATGTACGCGACCGCCAAACGGACCCCACCACCAAGGATATATTTCCCTCCCCACCCCTATCAGCGTTCCGGAAAGACCACTCCCTCCGTGACTGCCTTGTCAGATCCACACATCCCCCACCAACCCAACCTCCACTCCCGGCACCTTCCCCTGAAACCGCAAGAAATGCAAAACTTGCGCCCACACCTCCCCCCTCACTTCCCTCCAAGGCCCCAAGGGATCCTTCAATATCCATCTTCCACCTAGGAACCCTCCAACCACAAGGGATGAATGCAGATTTCTCCAGCTTCCTCATTTCCCTCCCCCCACCTTTGCTCAGTCCCAACCCTCAGACTCAGCACCGTCTTCTTGACCTGCAATCTTCTTCCCGACCTCTCCGCCCCCACCCCTTCTCCGGCCTATCACCCTCACCTTAACCTCCTTCCACCTATCGCATTCCCAACGGCCCTCCTCACTACCTTTTATCTTAGCCTGCTTGGCACACCCTCCTCATTCCTGAAGAAGGGCTTATGCCCGAAACGTCGATTCTCCTTCTCCTTTGATGCTGCCTGACCTGCTGCGCTTTTCCAGCAACACATGTTTAAGCTTTGGGCCCTATTTTCTCCCTCGTTACCCTTTTGTCCTTAACGTATTTGTAAAAACCCTTTCGATTCTCCTTAATTTTATTTGCCAAAACTATCTTATGTCCCCTTTTTGCCCTCCTGATTTCCCTCTTAAGTATTCTCTTACTGCCTTAATACTCTTCTAAGGATTCACTCGATCTATCCTGTCTATACCTTACATATGCTTCCTTCTTTTTCTTAACCAAACCCTCAATTTCTTTAGTCACCCAGCATTCCCTATACCTACCAGCCTTCCCTTTCACCCTGACAGGAATATACTTTCTCTGGATTCTCATGTAGTACAGGAAAAACCTGAACAGGCAGAGGGTCACGCAGAAATGTTTAGTCCTGAAAGCTAATGGACTTACAACAGAAAGATGAGAAAATAAAAGATATATATAGATGCATACTCAGAAAAGGAATCAGAATACATTCCTGAAGTTTATTATAGAACCCTAAGACGAAAATGGAGACCATGGGCGAAAGTGCACCAGATTGTGTTGCCAATGGCATACAGACAGGAGGCGTTACAGGTAGCACGTGAATTACCAGTAGGAGATCATCTAGGTGTGAGGAAGACTCAGGCTAAAGAGCAAAAGCACTTCTATTGGTCTGGACTGCTCAAGGATATGGTTAAATTTTGCCGTACACATGACACAAGCCAAATAGTAGGTAAGCTTCAGGTGGTAATAAAACCAGCACCTTTGTTGCCAATTCCTGCATTTACGTGGATTATAATTGATTGCGTAGGTCCCCTCCTGAAAATGAAAAATGGAAAGCCAGTACTTGCTAATCCTAGTGAACGTGTCTACCAGATTTCTGGATGTAATTCCATTATGGTGTATGAGGCAAAAAGGATAGTGTGGGCTACCCAGAGACAGTCAGACGAAGGGTCTAATTTTACTGCTAGGCTGTTTAAAGAGGTTATGGGTAGCTTAGGCATACAACACTTTAAATCAAGTGCATACCATCATGAATGGCAGGGGGCTTTGGAATGGTGGCATCAGACCCTGAAGACCATGTTCAATGCATACCGTCAGAATTACTCAAATGATTGGAATAAAGGCATCCATTTGTATTGTTTACCATTAGAGATGCCCCAAATGAATTACTCCCCTTGAGTTAATATTTGGACAGGAAGTGAGAGGGCCTTTGAAATTAATTAAAGATAAATTGATCTGACCGAAGTTGGCGATCTCATACTTGGATTATGTATCTGAGGTCTTCATCAGGAATGAGACAAGGATTTCAGTGAGTCTCTCTCTCACTGCACCCCCCAGGTCATCCCCTCCCCCAAGTCCCTCCTCCCTACCTTTTATCTTAGCCTGCTTGGCTACTCTCATTCCTGATGAAGGGCTTATGCTCGAAACGTCGAATTCCCTATTCCTGAGATGCTGCCTAACCTGCTGTGCTTTAACCAGCAACACATTTTCAGCTGTGATCTCCAGCATCTGCAGACCTCATTTTTTACTCGAAGATTTTAACCTACTGCGAATCCTCTTGCAAGGATGCCTTCCTTGAAGAAGCTCTCTTCCTCCCTCTACAAGGATTTCAGTGAGTCTCTCTCTCACTGCACCCCCCAGGTCATCCCCTCCCCCAAGTCCCTCCTCCCTACCTTTTATCTTAGCCTGCTTGGCTACTCTCTCTCATTCCTGATGAAGGGCTTATGCTCGAAACGTCGAATTCCCTATTCCTGAGATGCTACCTAACCTGCTGTGCTTTAACCAGCAACACATTTTCATGTTGTATTGTGTAAAAAGTATCAAAATGCAGGTAGCTTTTGTTCTTCTGCTGCTTAGAGTACATGAATAAGTATGATATGTGGAGGAGTGGAGCAGAGATATCTCTGTATTAATCGAAATGGCATTTCTCCAGAAAAGATACAATTTTGATCTCAAAGTTATTGTTTCACAACCACTGGTGACAAAAGGGTGTCTAAGAAATGAAGATTTCACAAGACATTTTCATAAGATCTTCTTTCTCTGTAACACCACGGTTCTGACTAATATGAATAATAATAAAAAGCCAGACAACAAATTTGTCATTAAATAATATAATTTTCAGTAAAATTAAAAACGATGTTAAATTAATTGTAAACACTGCAAAAACCTGAAAAATATGAATAATTTATTCAAAATTATGAAATGTTTGTGGTTTATGGATTTGCAGAGCTGAACACAGTTTCTGGGGGTACATTGCCATGACAGAAGCGTTACAACACTTTCACAGTTTCATCAGCTCATTCTTGACAAGGTCCTTGCACACATGCCATTCTTTTGTCTGGGTTTCAGGATTCCAGCTTTAATTCCTAACTCCATACATTTCCACCATTAAATCTGAGCTCCCTACAAATCTAGCACAAAATCTAGTTTGTTTGTCCTGAGAACAGTTTGTAAACATGAGTGTGTGTTTTTGCACCTGGATGAGGGAGACAGATTTAACAGTGAGAATATGGAGGGTTAATGGAGTGAGTTAATGGAGACTCATCCTGAAAACAAAAGTAAATAAACACCAGAGTACAGGTGACAACTTTTTCACCATATACAATGCGTTACAACAGAGAGCCATTGAAAAAAATCCCCAACGACCCATTCTTAATCAGGGTCAGAACATCATGGATTGATTTAGTACAGTGTTGTAATCAAAACCTTATTGTACACCAGTCATTAAGTCATAGCTCTGGTGGATGTGCAGTAAACACTACAGTAATTTGGTGGTAATCTGGGTCAAACAAAAACTAATTTTGGATGCTTACATAAAGCAAGAGTGAAAGGAACACCACAATAAGTAAGAGTAAGTCCCACATTACTTCTTGCATTGGAGTGGTTCCTGCAAATCTCATGATCAAACCTCAGATCAAAAGGTATCGCAATATTGAAATCATCGATGCTCACTTTTGTAACTGTCTTTACACTTAGTAAAATCTGACAAAGTTACAACAGTTAATATTGCAAATTCCATTTACAATGACAAATTGACCATGTATTTTCAGCTGGTTACAAAATAAAGAGAAAAAACGTTTTGCATTATCATTTTGTTCTCTTTAAATACTTGCTGAGTTTTCACTGTAACACAGAGAATAGGACATATCCATTCCGAAGGGGCACCACTGGTACCAACATGTAACTCAACTTTCTTTCCAGGGATGCTGCCAGGCTTGTTGAGTTTTCCCAACAATTTCCATTTAAGTTTCTGATTTCCAGCACCAACAGGTTTTTTTGAGGGTCTTGTTTTGGACATATCCATTGTTATTGGCCATTTCCCATTGACGCTCAATGTGTATTAAATCAATTACTAAAGACAATAATTAATTTTTAAAATAAATATCCCCTCACTTGAGGTAGTTCCACTTGTGTAATCAGTTCTCATTCAATGGTTTTTTTTATGAGACTCAGCTAATTCATCACAAAAACCTTCATACCCAAGTGCACTGACATTGACATTTGCCAGCAGAAAACTGGATCAATGAACTTTAAGCAACTGATTTCTTACCATTTCAGGCTACAACATTGCAACCAACTGTTCTGCACAGCTGATCAGATAATTCAGTACACACCAGGGATCGATTAGGAACCTTGCCAATTTATAGGCTTAATGCCAAATGATGGAGTGCATTTACCAATCTAGTCATCAGGGAATTGACTATTGATCGTAGAATTGTGGCATTGTCTGAATGAAACTGAAGCAAGCCAAAAGTGAATGAAGGAAATACATCTTCAGTTACACATTTTGAATCAATTAAACTCAAACAATGCAGAATTCCTTCCTCAAATGTAGCTAGGACAATTAAGAATACAATGATAACAGATTGATTAACTGACTTAATGAGCAGGCCAAATATGACTCATTACTTCTTTGTTGAAGCCAAATTACATGATAATTTATGTCACTGTGTTTCAGTGTACACCCTGTTAGTAATGCAGGAATTCTTGAATTGAGTAACTGATCAAATGGTTACTTCTAGGATTTATTTGTTCAGGACAAATATGTAAAAGGATCTACAATATGATCTAAATATTTTTCCATTTTACATTCAATCAAAACCTTTTTTTTTAAAATAACCTCTCCTTAAATCTAGTGTGTTTAGGAAGGACTACACAAAACTCGAGGAACCAGTTTGACTCTCTCTCATCTTACAGGTTTTTTCTCAGTCACTCCTCCCATCAACTCACAGCAGTTCAACTAATTGAAACTGGGGAGTTTTCCAGACCATGAACTGGAGTCATATTGTTGCAATGCTGGAGATTCCCTTTCTCTTAACTAATTTCTGAATCTAAATCTTATTAAACTTGAAGCTAAACAAAAGAAAAAGACAATCGCGTAGACAATTATTTGACCACACTGCTGTAGCATACAGAACCTACCCAGATTGTAATGCTAACAAACAAAATGCTACAGAGCTTTTCATGGTTCCAGCGGCAACTCTCAATTCAGCTGGACAGTCAATGCTGTCGGTCATCGCTTCAGAATACTATTGCTAAAGTACCCCACAGAATGAACAATTACCACCAAATGCTGACATTATATAGTTATTGGTGTCATTCCAGTATATCCTCTTTTGGTGTGAGAGGCAAAGGTCTTGAGCTTCAGATGGTCAAGGGAAGAACTCGAGCTTGAGACACCTGGGGAGGAATGCCTTTCTGTTGAAAATCAACATGTTGGACTTCACTGAGGCAGACCCCCTGTGTAACTGTAATTTTCCTCCTGTTTGACACATTCATGGGTCATGGATCTGGTAAATCTGAGGTATCAACAACTACTTTTATGAAGATAGTGTCATCTTTAATATACGTCCCATTTTCCAAAACAGTCTGTGCAACAAAGAGTGGGCAGCCTGAAGCAATATTCATCTCTCCCACTGGTTTCTTAAAACTACTACTGTTGGGATCTGGCTTAAAGGCATCACCTAAATGGCTTTTTGTCGGTGCTTGATCTAATAACATCAAAGTTACTTTCTGTTTAAAAGGCCACGGTAACAGTGCATCATATTCTCCCCGCATAACGACAAAGAACAGCGACAAGTGAGTTCCTTTGCCCATGCCATCTCCATTGAGGTAAACCCGAGCACACATCTTATAGCCAAAATATCCAGTGTAAAATGGCTGGCTATACAAGGACAATGTTTTTCCACTAACAGCTTCCTGTTTTCGGCGTGCATAATCTCGGATTTTCCAAATTAGTTTTCCATTGTAGCTTGCCGTTTCGAGCACTTGAAAGCGTAGGTCCATATCTGCTAAGCGCACATCATGTACACTGAGAAGGCTGCCATGTCTTTTTACTTGGTTATCCAATGCACCTGCAAGGGAGAAAACATTTTGAACATAAAAAGCTTTTGTTTGAACCAAGCAATTTTGAGCAGAATAATCTCTATAAGAGTTTTAATTGGAAACAAGTTAAGTGATGTTAAACTTGAAAGGGTTCACAAAAGATTTACAAGGATGTTACCAGGGTTGGAGGGCTTGAGTTATAGGGAGAGGTTGAATAGGCTGGGTTATTTTCTCTGGAACGTCAGAGGCTGAGGGATGACCTTATCGAGGTTTATAAAATCATGAGGGGAATAGCCAAGTTCTTTTCTCCCAAGGGTAAGAAAGTCCAAAACTTGTGGGCATTGGTTTAAGGTGAGAGGGGAAAGATTTGAAAAGGTCTTGAGGGACAACATTTTCATTCAGAGGGTGCTAGGTGCATGGAATGAGCTGCCAGAGGAAGTGGTGGAGGCTAGTACAATTACAACATTTAAAAGCAATCTTGATGGGTATATGAATGGGAAAAATTTAGAGGAATATGGGCCAAATGTTGGCAAATGGGTTTAGATTAGTTAAGGATATCTGGTTGGCTTGGACAAGTTGGACTGACTAGTCTGTTTCTATGCTGTATGATTCTATAACAGCTCACTTCAGATTAGGGAGACAGCAGTTCAATAAATGCATTTTTCTTTTTTAAAAAAAAAGTACTGCAACACAACCAATGCTGTTGCCAGATCCCGCCTGTAAATAAATTATTTTTACTGAACTTAGTTATGGTACATAACTACTCTAAGGACTGACACATTGTCAGTGATCCCTTAAGCTGTGAACTCAACATTAATTATGGGCTCAGTCAGATTGTTCCTAAACTGCAACAACTGACGTTAGATACGGGAAATGGGGTAATGGTACTGTACTCACTCAGGTTTGCTGGTCCTGTGGCCATCCCACCAGCTCTGCCCGCTAGTTCCAGCTGTCGGAGTTGGATTTGGAGCTTGTCTACAGATTCTTCCAAAGTTTTCACCTCTCTCACAGACTCCTCCTGCTTCTGATAAGTCTGTTGTGATGCTTGATCAATATTCATCAGTTTATCTGTCTGACTAGCTAACATTTTCTGCAAAAAAGAAAATCAAAAACAGCAAATTAAGTGTGGTATTTGACACAATGTAAAGGATTTGTTTTTGAAACAACGACAGGAAGAATCAGCATCCCTCTGAACCTACGATCTGCAGCATCGAGAATTAGATCCAAACTCAATGATAGGAGGCAAAATAACATACACTGGTACATTTCCAATGTGTAAAGTGAAATGGGAAGATGAAAGTGTCAGGTAGCATGGTGTGAAACCAATACATTACTTTATAAATAAGAGAAAGTCCCTCATTATAAAAAAGAACCTACTGGCACAAGAGAGGCAGGAAACACATAGGGTCAAGGATAAACATGAAAAATATTTGGAGAACAACAGAGAATCATTTCGAATAGATAATTAAGAACAAGGAGGAAAACAGTCTTCCAAACAAGACAAATCAGAGACAGTCAACAGGCAAGTGCGATATTGATTGACAGATATCAACCAGAGGTCAGAAACAGATAGGCACAATGGTCAATTTAAAGGAAGCTGTATTGTAATAGCGGAAGCATATGATGGCATATTGAAGGCTGTTGCTGCTTTTGGGAATCTGCATGCTGGGATAGTCAGAAACATAGTCTGGAGATTAAGTTGTATAGAATGGCTTAGGAAAGGTTAAATAGCTTTTCAAAACTGGAGGTGTGCAAGTCAGAATCACCAGGGAGGTAAATGAAATTGCTCCTGTCGATATAGAAGATTACAAATTCACTTACTGTGGCTAGTCAACCTAATGTAAAATAAGTTACACTTAAGTCACTGAATAGGCTGGTTAACACAAGGAGGGAAATTTAATCCTCCATGAGGTAAAAGGAGTATGTGAGAACTGACAGGTTATTCTGATGGGAATCTTTGATCGACCCAAATTAGGGAACCCCAAACCAGAACTGGGAAATGTGTCAGGCTATAATGCTAAACATGCAGAATGTATACATTCACACAATTCACAAGTACAGACTAAATAAACTGGACCCTAAATAATTTAACTAATTATTTAAAAGTGGAAATAAAAGCAAAACAAACTACAGAGGAAGATCTATAAAAACTCCACATGAAGTAAAGAGAAGTGGCTCTTTATAAATATATGTAAATGCACAAATACATTAAAATGGGAGAAAGAATGAAATCTACAAAAAAAACGTAGAGAAGCCAGGATTAAACATATTAAAAGAGATCTAACAGACTGATAAACCAGAGTCTAGTCAAGATTTTCTTTGACTTAACCTTTTAGAGTAAATTATATCCTGGACATGGCCATTAAGACACTTCCACTAACTGGGATCTGCAGAAACCAAAAGTATTCCTCATCTGTGTCAATAGCTCTTACCTGCATGTATCCAAGTCGACTTTCATTTTTGGTTGCAAGCTGTGCTAATTTACTCTGCTCCTTCTCCAAGTGGCTTATCTGAGCTGACATAATATCAATCATTTTAGACTTTTCCTGCAACTTGTTCTGAAGCTCAAAAATCTGCAATGAGACAAAAAAAAACTTTTACTAAACAGTCCCTCATAAACCAGCAAGCAACATTTGTCTCTTCACAAGGGATTATGCATTTGAGTCCAGATTGAACTTACATTTTCATATTTGTCACAAGTTGCCGAGATTACTAAAATGATCATTTTTACAAAATCTATAAAAGACTTTATCTGCCAATTGAGAGTAGGGTGACTGGAACCTCAGGCTATCTTATAGATAGATGATCACTTGACATGGGTTTTCACTGTTTCAGGCAGTTTGATGCCACAAAGTTTTCAATTCTCTCCTGGAAGGAAGTCACCAAAAACTTGGTGATATGGGGAACAAATGCAAGCTGGGATTGAATTTCAACACAGCTATTAATTTGCCTGAATTGTCATACCTTCCATTGTAATAATTTGGCAGAAATAGGTCAAAGTGCATGGAAACCTGAGACACTGTACCCACTCAACTGGTGTCTTAATGAAACAAAATTAAATGTTTGAAAAATGAAATTACTCTCTAATTGATGTTCAGATGAGATGTTAAAAAGCTGAAAGAATGATCCAAATAGTTCCACAAACATACCTGAACCTCAGCTAAGTCAGAAGTAGAGATTTACAATTTAATTTAGTTCAGTAGAAGATTGAGTTTGATCCAGTTAATGGCTGATCATATATGCAAAGTATATGCTGCAAAAGAGGACAAACCAATACCATTGAACACCAATATTATTAAATAATGAACAAACCCAAGTTTAGAGTGAAGAAAAAGAAAGGGCGTGTCACCACTTTTTCAATAGTTCTTAGATGTCAAGACACATATACTTTGCATATATGACACAGCTGGAACAATGCCCAAAAATATTGTAAATGTGAATTTATAACATCCTTTGGGTTTTTGGCTAACTGCAGTCAAAACAGATTAAAGACCAACAAAATGGCACAAAAACAGTTTTTCTTTGCCATAGTTTAGTTATTAAATTACCAACAAAATATCATTTGGAATCGCCTCATTGTGTCAAAAAGCTAACTGCTTCTAAGTAAATGAGAATGAAGGAAAATAAACTGGATAAAAGTAATTGCAAAGAGGATGAATCAAAACATTGGACCATCTTATATTTGAGAGATGTCATGAGGTAAAACAAAGAGCAAGATATTTAAGACACACACCTAATGACAGTCAATGACAGATGTCTCTGTTCTGAATGTTCAATCTAAGTACCACAAAATTATCAACAATGACTACCACACACATACTGATGGAAAACTGAAAAATTATCTATGTTTAGTAGAAAGAATTCAAGACAAACAGTGGAAGGAAAATGATCAAACAAAATCTTAAAATAGTGTCCTTGCTGATGTCCAATCATCATTGCCATACAATGAAACTTAACAGCTAATTTTCACAACAATGGAATAATTGGCAAAATAATTGATTTTTGCTAATAGTAGTGGAGGAATTAATATTGGCGAGGAAAATATCACTGTTTTTCTTTGAATAATTTAAAACTAAAATGACACAATCGACATTTGAGCCAAATGTTTGTCTGAGATCCCACTTCAAAGAACCGAACACCTAATTCAGGCTGAAACCTTATTGAATAATGAGGAAGTGCTGAACTGTCAGGAGATGCAATCTTCTGACAGACTTAAAACAGATGGACAAAAAAAAATCTCGTGGTACTATCTGAAGAAGAGAAGCAAGCTGTCCCAAGCACCCTGATGAATATTCATCCCTGAACTAACATTTCTCATGAAAATGATTCACTGCGATTATCATTGTTGTGGAAATATTCGGTGTGCCAATTGATTGCTGTGTTTCCCTAATTACATTTGAAAAGTACTTAATTGACTGTAAGTAGATTGGCCACATCCTGAGGTTTTGAAAAGTCTTATATAAATATAAGTCTTTCTTTCCTTCTTGCTTTCTCTCTCAGCAGACTGATGGCATCTTCTTTTAATGTCTTTGATATTCTGCTTGACATGGTCAAAAGTCATATGATCTGAAAACGTGTTGCTGGAAAAGCGCAGCAGGTCAGGCAGCATCCAAGGAGCAGGAGAATCGACATTTCGGGCATGAGCCCTTCTTCAGGAATCCACAGTCTTCACTTTTTCCTAGAAGTCATATGATACCAGCTTACAGCCCAGCAGGTTTATTTGAAATCACAAGCTTTTATCAGGTAAAGTGACTTCACTGCCAAAGGTGTAACACTTCGAAAGCTTGTGATTTCAAATAAACCTGTTTGACTATAACCTGATGTCGTGTGACTTCTAATTTTGTTTACCCCAGTCCAACACTGGCACCATCGCATCATTGCTTAGATTAGATTAGATTAGGGAAACAGGCCCTTCGGCCCAACAAGTCCACACTGACCCTCCGACTAATGTACCTAACACTATGGGCAATTTAGAATGGCCAATTCACCTGACCTGCACATCTTTGGACTGTGGAAGGAAACCAGATCACCCAGAGGAAACTCACACAGACATGGGGAGAATGTGCAAACTCAACACAGACAGCCAGTCTCCCGAGGCTGGGATTGAACCCAGGTTCTGAATTAATGGTGCTGGAAAAGCACCGCAGTTCAGGCAGCATCCGAGGAGCAGTAAAATCGCGATTCGGGCAAAAGCCCTTCATCAGGAATACGGGAATCCTGTATTCCTGATGAAGGGCTTTTGCCCAAAACATCGATTTTACTGCTCCTCGGATGCTGCCTGATCTGCTGTGCTTTTCCAGCACCACTAATCCAGAATCTGGTTTCCAGCATTTGCAGTCATTGTTTTTACCTGATTGAACCTAGGTCCCTGGTGCTGAGAGGCAGCAGGGCTAACCACTGAGCCACCGTACCGCCCTCCATGCTTGACATGGAAACCTATAACTTATGCTCAAGACTGGGATGGGACTTGAACTCTCAACTCTAATTTTAAGGGGAACCAGGTTATCATTCAGGCAATTCTGAATTTAAGTAAAAGATGAAACTATGACCAATTGCTAAAACCTCCAAATAAGCTCATGGAAATATAGAATTCTTAAAATGCATCCGTGCCACTGCTTTGAAAATCAGAAAGAAAGATTTCTCATCTGTTTACTCTGAAGCATAGGCCAGAAGGCAAAATGTTTAAAATCAAATCACACAAATATTATAAGCAAATCTGACAGTTTTTAAAAACAGCCAGCATGTGGCTGGCCTGCTCTTAAATTCACATGCTGAATTCTGAATTGAAACAATAAAAACAGATCCACAGTCAAATGCAGGGAAGTATGCTGTAATTTATGACTAATCACTATCAAAACTAATCAGTGATTTATAAACTTTACATAAAACAACTAGTAAATTGATTTTAAACAATTGGCCATCTGACCTATGTTTCAAAGTAAACAGATGAGGATTTTTTTGTATTTTCAAAGCAATGGCATGGATCATTTTAAGGATTCTACATAATGTTTGCACTGTTCTCAGATGTTTAAAATAGCCACTGCATTTAGGGTCAAGAGAGTGTGGTGTTGGAAAAGCACACCAGGTCAGGCAATATCCAAGGAACAGTTGAATCCACGGTTCGGGCATAAGCCCTTCATCAGAAATGGCAACACTCTCGACTCTGATCTCCAGCATCTGCAGTCCTCACTTTCTCCCACTGCATTTAGGGTCTCAGTGCAGATTAAACTCAACATTTTATTGGCAACCTTTTAAAGTCAGAGGAATCTTCATTCAGAAACAGGGGCTATCTTTTACCAAGCAGCATGGCAAATTTACAAATGCTGGCTGGATTCTCCTAAAAGCTTCTTCTAAAAACAAAAGATTAATTAAAAGCATTTGATTTTATTGATCAAAACACTCAGATATGCAGAGCAAATCTGTTTAAAATACTCAGACGCTGAGGAAAGCACCTTAGTTCCAAATTCTCTACATTGTGTAATTCACCTAACCGTGTAAGGCATCAAGTTCAATATTATATAACGCTGGCCACATTTTCTCCAACGATTACCGCAGTTTGACTGGTAGTAGCTCTATCTGGTGAGGTGCACAGAACATTCAAGATTTAAAGACACATTGTTGTAGTTAAAATATATGGAATCTTCTTTTGCTATGATATTAGAATTTCAAGGATAGTCATATCTTGAATGTAATCCAGTCCTTTAAACTAACCACTGCACTGTCAATAAGGGACAGATTTGGCCTACTGGCTTATAACATTCAAATACATCAACATTTTTGGGAATCCCAAACCGTTTTATTTTTTTTAACATCTTCATGTTAAAAACATCAGGTGACCTGATTACAATGGCTGAAACCCAGCACTCAACACAAGGGAAGAAAAACATTTTCCACACTGACACTTGATTCAATCTGTGACTCTCAGCCCTTAAAAGGCATAGGTGACAATGTAAATATGGAACATTAGTGCAGAGGCCATGGTCTCTCACAATGGCAACTAAACAACATCAGTCTTATAATAGAAACAAAGAAATTCAATGCTGGAAATCTGAAAGAAAAGTAGAAAGTGTTGGAGAAATATAGCAGGCCTGGGAGCAATGGAGAGAAAAAAAAAGTTAACATGTCAAGTCCAATGATTCTTCATTAGAACAGAAAAGAGCTGGGAAAGGGTGCTATTTATGCAGCTGACATCAAGTCCTATTAGATAGTGAATTAGTGCTTCTGTGATGTGCATCGTATGGTTGAAGATACACAAACAAAATGTTTCAAAGTACTCAAGAAACACAGTGAAGCTAATTTTATAAAATGCCTTATGCATCAGAATTTAATCACAAAAATAAACATGCCATTATTCACTCAGGGCCATTAACGCATGAGCATCTACCGTTGGCAACTCTAATGATTTTACTTTTCAGTTGGAACTTCAACAGGATTCCTATAGACCAAAAGCCTAAGGTGGGGCTCACATATTATAAAAACGCCTTAAGTCAAGTCAAGTCAACCCAAACCAGCGTAACCAGTCTTATTGCTCAAGAGATAATGATTACAGAAAATGCTGGAGATACGCAGCAGGTCAGATAGCACCAGTGAAGAGAGGAATAGGTTAACATTCCACATCAATAATGATTTGGAGATGCCGGTATTGTACTGAGGTGTACAAAATTAAAAATCACAACACCAGGTTATAGTCCAACAGGTTTAATTGGAAGCACACTAGCTTTCGGAGCGATGCTCCTTCATCAGGTGATAGTGACTATCACCTGACGAAGGAGCGTTGCTCCAAAAGCTAGTGTGCTCCAATTAAACCTGTTGGACTATAACCTGGTGTTGTGTGATTTTTAACTTTGCACATCAATAATGTTTATCAGAACCAGGAGACATTACAGACAAGATTAAAAACAAGTGATAGGCAACAAGGTGGTCTATATTGTTACAGTGATATAACAGAGGAGGAAGAAAACTTGGAAAGCCTGACAAATAGAAGACTCCTGTGATTCAGAAAACACAGTATAAAATAGGCAGTGGCAGCCTGGATATGTAGCCCACAATGCTGACCACTTAGAGAATTCCCACCCTGTGGTGCACACAGCCATCCAAGAGAAATTGGGAACAGTGATGAAGGTTAAATGTTTTTAAACATTGTTAAAGCTGAAAAATTGTAAACTATCCAGTATTAAATTTGTGATTCAGAATGGAAACCTACAAATGGTAATCAATGATCAGAGATTGTACTACACAAGGTGGGACAGCACTATTGACAAGTGAGGTGAATGGAAATTGAAAGTAATGACTGTGAAATGAAACATGTAATGCTCAGTGGATGAAGTTGCATAAAAAAAAATGTTTCAGTTGTGAGCCTTCATCAAAACACAACTCAGTCCTCAAACATTCCACTTTTAGTTCCACCTATAAGCCCACTTTCTTTCTTTAGATCTGTCGTCAGACTGCTGCAGTAGCTGGATCATGCAATCTACCTTCTCTATTATATGTAGAACCATATATAAAAGGGTTGAAGAATATTCTTTACTGATGCTTGGGGATTATCCTCCACTCATAAGTACTCCTGTGCCTAGTGACAACTTAAAAATTCAAATAATATGGAATTACAGGCCATTCCCCAGGATTTTGTGGATTGTCATCCACGATCCCATCAATTATTCCATGAAAATCATAACCAATCCTAACTATAAATTATTAAATTAATTCAACAGTATCTCCTTGATTAGCATCACATTTGTCTTGAATTTCTGATAAAGGAGAATAACTGAACTATCTCCCAGATATTGACTGACCCATTGGAAAGTCCAGCATCTTCTGTGTTTTCTTTTGATATATTTATTGAAAATGAGGATTCTTCACTGATGGGATCCAATGAACCACAAATCTGCTGGAGTTAGAGATTCAGTCCGCCAGTTCTGAACCTGCTCAGGGAACTACTGGCCAAGGATTTCATTTGAGAAATAATAAATCCATCAGATTGAGTGCTTCAGGAAAGCCCAGTTGAAGTCTGAAATGTCAGATATTCAGTGGGCAGATGATTTACTGAGCTCAGCTGCCTGCTGTTTAGTTCTGAAACAGTCTAAAATTACAGTCCAAATGTTCGCTTGTTCTTTAAAATGTTGTTCTGTGAGGATCAGTGACATTACAGTGAGACTCTACAGCAAGAGGAGAGGCTCAGCAGGCAACCAGCAGTTCACAGAGTGATAAAAGAGGTCTTGAAAAATCTCTACACTGCACTAAATGAAGACTTTAAATTTAGGGTACCCCCTCCATTTTGTTTTTGTTTTTTAAAAAATGTCCATGCAATGGTCAATAAGTCACCTGACAGTCAGTCTGCAAATCTCAGGCATGATTGGCTCATATCAGCCAAGTTCTTAAAAATGCTGCCCACAGCCTATGTTGAGTGACAACAGACCAGCGCATGACACCCAGAGAATCACAGATGCCGAGTGATTCTCTCTCATTATAATAGCTTATTATAATAATGACCTCAGAAACCAGCATTGCCTACAAAGCACTTTCAAACATTTGGGGAGTTATGAAAGGCACGACATAAATGTAAGTTCTTTCAAAGTAGACAGTAGTCAATTAATTGGAGATTTTATTTTTAAAAATAACTGGTTTAATAATTTAACAATTTAGTAGCTAATATTTCTTTTATGCCCATAACTAAATCTGTTAGGTACCAAGTACCCTTTACTATTTTTGTACAACCACCCAATCTTAGTACTTTTAAAAGCCTTATGTTCATTCCATATAGAAACTTTTGAGTTGTTACATGGGCTTAAAGGAGACATTGGAGGCAATTAAAAAATAAGGCCTGTTGTATGATCATTGCAGACCTCATTGCTAACAATATGCTGTGCAACTGTAATCTATCCACCATATGTGATGGCTGAAATATGTAGTCTCAGATCTCCGTGGCTGAGTTCACATTGACATTGTTCTCAGACTCAAGGGGGCAGAAGAATTAAGAAAGCTAAACCCTTTTGTAAAATATTAGACATCAGCCTGCTAGTAATAGATAAAGAGCAGGAGGTAAAGGAAAAGAAACGAGAATGGGCATTTAAATGATCATATCTTCTTATCTGCTTTGATTCAATTAACTTAATTGAATTGACAAGTTGGCTTTAAATCCTGGTCTTAGAGGTGGAAGAATCAGATGTACTCCAAAGTCAAATATAGCAGGCATAAACTCAACAGCTGCTATCACTGCTGTCTAAATTCAACTGGAATTTGTATTAGTGAATGTGTGAAGCCTAGATATTGGTATTAGTAAAAGTACTAATAGGATGGCAATTATGCAACATTAATTGTGGAACAATTTCTTAATTTGAAGATTGAGTAACTAAACACAAAGAAAAACAACAGCATGTATAATTCTCAAATTGGTAAGCGTTAAAATTACATATTGATGCAAATGGAAACTGGTTATTGTGGATATAAGTAACTGCCACTTAAACATGACCTTTTCAGCTTTGGGGAATTGGTTAACAAGAGGTGGAATCACTTTGTTCACAGATGGTTCAGTTCCCAGTTTTCTCAAACTCACTTGACTTCACTGACTTCAACCAGGCCACTAGATGGTGTCTGAAGCAGCTGCAATATTATTTAAGAGAAAGCTAGTAAACCCATGAGGCCAGAGAGTAGTAGTTGCACATCACCTAGCGCATACATTACCATTTAACTAAATCATGACAGTAGCACCTTGTATTTCACAACAGTCAGCTGATCTGAGGTACATTTTAAGTTGAAATTTTGTTCACTTTACTATGAAATCGTGTTATGTCACTGCTTGAATTAATTTCATGGAGGATTTACAACATTAAACTGGGTTACTATAAGATAGACAGAATCTCTGCAGAAGTATTTAAACTTTGACCTCACAGTGGGGGAAGGAGGAAGCAGCAATGTTAATGAGATAGCTGAATAACTCAGCAATGGCATTTTTTAAAAATGATGGTGTTTACAGTTACAGTGTTCCTTTATCTTATGTCAAAGAGGAAGTGACAGAATCTCCTGGGATTTCCAATGGATTAAAAAAGCCCCACAGAATGAGAAAACAAAAGAGACACACTGGATGAGAGTGTGGATGACAAACTTGGAAAGAAATCTTAGGAGAGAGGGCACCTATTTTAGTGTGAACTTTTATTTAAAAAAGGAATGATTTGCATCAAATCTTTCAAAGATAGAAGTTATTATTTCCAGGAAAGTGAAACTGCAAGTACTTCTCGTATTAATTATTTAAAAAATTCATGTGTGGGATATGGCTGGCCAGCATTTATTACCCATCCCTAGTTGCCCTTGAGAAGGCAACTGTGCTCTTCTACTATTATTTTTTGCTCTAAATTCTGTGTCTTATGATCCTGCCCCACTAGTTATCTGATGAAGGAACAAAAGCTAGTGCTTCCAAATAACCTGTTGGACTACAACTTGGTCTTGTGCAATTTTTAAACTTTGTCCACCCCAATCCAAAACCAACACATCCACTTTTTGAACTGCTGCAGTCCTCATGCTGCGGGTTGGCCCACAATGCCACTGGGCAGAGAATTCCAGGATTTTGATCAATGACAGTGAAGGAATGGATATGTAGTTGCAAGTCAGGATGGTGAGTGGCTTCGAGGGTAATTTGCAGATGGTGGCGTTCCCATATATCGGCTACCCTTGTCTTTCTAGGTAGAAGAGGTCATGGGTTTGCAAAGTGCTGTATGAGGATCTTATGAGGAAATTTCTACAGAGCAACTTGTAGATAGTACATACTACTGTGACTGAACACTGGCTGTGGAGGGAGTGGTGCCAATCAAGCAGGCTGCTTTGTCCAGATGGTGTCAAGCTTCTTGAGTATTGCAGGAGCTGCACCCATCTAAGCAAGTGGGGAATATTCCATCACACTCTTGATTTGTGTCTTGTAGATGGTGGACAGGCAAATGGGGAGTCAGGGAATGAGTTACTCTTCACAATATTCCTAGCCTCTGACCTGCTCTTGTAGCCACTGTACTTATGAGGCAAGTCCAGTTGAGTTTCTGATTGATGGCAACCCAAAGATGTTGATAGTGTGGCCGTCAGAGATGGCAATACCATCGAATGTCAAGCGGCAGTGGCTAGATTGTCTCTTAGAGATGGTCATTGTCTGACATTTACATGGCACAAATGTTACTTTCCAATTGTCAGCCCAAGCCTGGATATTGTCTGGATTTTAGTCTCAATTGAACGTGGACTACTTTAGTGGAGTCACAAATTGTGCTGAACATTGAGCAATCATTGTTGAACATCCCCACTTCTGACCTTGCAATGGATGCAAGCAGCTGAAGATGGTTAGGCCTAGAACTCCAGTGGAGATGTCCTAGAGCTAAGGAGACTGACACCCTACAACCACAACCATCTCCCTATGTGCCAGATATGACACCAATGAACAGGGATATTGATGGCGTCTTCTCCTCCTCCTGCGAGTTGTTTAACTGTTCACCACCATTCATGACTGGATGTGGCAGGACTGCAAAGCTTAGATCTGATATCCACTGATTCCAGTTTTGCTAGGGTTCCTTGATATCACACCTGGTAGAATGCAGCCTTGATGTCAAGGGCTGTCACTCTTCCCTCACCCTTGGAATTCTGCTCTTTTGTCCATGTTTAAACCAAGGCTGTAATGAAGTCAGGAGCTGAGTGGCCCTGGTGGAACCCAAATTGGGAGTCACTGAGCAAGTGCTGCTTGATAGCACTGTTGATGACAACATCCATCACTTTACTGATGATCGAGAGGAGACTGATGGGGAGGTAAGTGGCCAGGTTGAATGTGCTCAGCTTTTTGAGTATAGGATATACCTGGACAAATTTTCATATTGTCAGGCAAATGCCAATGCTCTAATTATACTGAAACAGTTTGGCTAGTGGAGTTCAGGAGCACAAGTCTTCAGTATTATTGTTGAAATGTTGTCAGGGCCCATAGCCTTCACATTATCCAGTGTCTCCAACTGTTTCTAGAAATCACGTGGAGTGAAGTGAATTGGTCGAAGACTGGTATCTGTGGTTCTGGGGTGCTCTGGAGAAGGTCACAGTGAATCAATCACTTGACACTTCTGGCTGAAGATAGCTACAAAAGCTTCAGCCTTACCTTCAGATATGCTGAGCTCTTTCATTATCGAGAATGGGGATACTTGTGGAGCTTCATCCTCCTCCAGTGAGTTAATTGTCCACCACCATTCATGATGTGGCAGGATGGCAGAGTTCTGATTCTTTGGTTGTGGGATCGCTTAGCTCTGTCTATCACTTGCTGTTTATGTTGTTTAGCATCTAAGTAGTCCTGTTTGGCATCTTCACCAGGTTATACATAGTGCTGCTCCTGGAATGCCCTCCTGCAGTTTCCCCTGAGCCAGGGTTGATCCCCTGGCTTGATGGTAATAGTTGAGTGGGGGATATGCTGGGCCATGATGTTGCTGATTGCTGCAGTACAGTCCTTCTGCTGTTGATGACCCAAAGCTCCTCATGGATGCCCAGTCTTGAGTTGCTAGACCTGTTCAAAATCTGTCCCAATTAGCACAGTGATAGTGCCACTCAACACAATTAATACAAGTTTAAACACAAAATGAGTTATAATTAAATATTCCACCAACTACTTTAGCAAAAATACAATTATTTATACTGTGTCTTAAACATGATAAAACTTCCCAAAACGCTTCACAGCAGAATGATATCAAACAGTATGACATCAAGCTTCATCACAAGGAGAAATTAGGATAGATAGGCAAACATTTGGTCAAAGAGGTAGATTTTAAGGAGTGTCTTAAAGGAGGAAAGTGTTGAGTGGATATTCCAGAGTTCAGGCTATAGCCACCAACTATGCTGCAATCAAAATTGGGAATTGTACAGTAGGCCAGAATTAGAGGACAGCACAAGATAACAGAGCTAGGATCCCATCATCCTGGAAAAAAATCAACAAACACCAAGGATCAAACAAACTAGTTTCAGTAAGAACAGAAAAGTTGGTAAAAGGAGGGGGGAGGTGGAATTATTAATCAAGAGTAGTATTACAGCAGCTGTGATAACGCTTGAGGACTCATTCACTGAGGTAGTACGGGCTGAGGTTAGAAACAGGAAGGAGAGGTCACCCTGTTGGGATTCCCTATAGGCCTCCAAATTGTTCCAGGGATGAAGTGGAAAGGATAGCAAAAATGATTCTTGATAGGAGCGAGAGTAACAGGGTAGTTGTTATGGGTGACTCGAACTATAGTATTCTCAGTCAATATTGGGGAAGTTAAAGTAATTTAGATGGGTCAGTTTTTGTTCAATGTGTGCAGGAGGGCTTTCTGACACAATATACAGACAGGCCAACAATGGGCGATGCCATTTTGGATTTGGTACTGCGGAATGAACTAGGCCAGATTTGGAGGTAGGTGAGCACTTTGGCGATAGTAACCACAATTCGGTTATGTTTACTATAGCAATGGGCAAGGATAGGTATATAATGCAGGGAACGAGGTGTAACTGCGGGAAAGGCAATTATGATGCAATTAGGCAAGGTTTAGGATTCAGACGATGAGGAGGGAAACTGCAGGGGACACACTTCAAATGTGGAGCTTATTCAAGGAACAGCTATTGTGGGTCCTTACTAAGTATATACCTATCAAGCAGGGAGATTGTTGTTGAGAGAGGGAGCTATGGTTTAACTAAAGAAGTTGAAGTTTTTGCCAAGAGAAGGAAGGCAGCTTATGTGAGGATGAGGGCTGAAAGCTCAGTTAGGGGGGTTTGAGAGTTATAAGTTAGCCAGAAAAGATCTAAAGAGAGGGCTAAGGAGGACCAGGTGGGGACATGAGAAGTTGTTGGCGGATAGGATCAAGGAAAATCCTAAGGCCTTCTATAAATATACCAGGAATAAAAGAATGACGAGAGTAAGATTAGGGCAAATCAAAGACAGCAGTGGGAAATCGTGTGTGGAATCTGAGGACATAGGGGAATCTACATAGGGGAAGAATACTTCTCGTCAGTATTCACATCGGAAAAGGGCAATGTTAAAGAGAATACGAAGTTACAAGCTACTAGATTAGATGGGATAGCGGTTGACAAAGAGGAGATTTAGCAATTTTGGAAGATCTGAAAATAGATAAGACCCCTGGGCTGGAAAGGATTTGCCCTCGGATTCTCTGGGAAGCCAGGGAGGAGACCGCAGAGCCTTTGGCTTTGATCTTTATGTCATCATTGTCGACAGGAATAGTGCCAGAAGACTGGAGGATAGCAAATGTTGTTCCCTTGTTTAAGAAGGGGAGTTGGGATAACCCTGATAATCATAGGCCAGAGTGTCTTACTTCGGTTGTGGGTAAGGTGTTGGAAAAGGTTATAAGAGATAGGATTTATGATCATCTGGAAAGGAATAATTTGATTAGGATAGTCAACACAATTTTGTGAAAGGTAGGTTGTGCCTAACTAACTTTATTGAGTTCTTCGAGAAGGTGACAAAACAGATGGCTGAAGGTAAAAAGGTTGATGTGGTGTATATGGACTTCAGTAAAGCATTTGATAAGGTTCCACACAGTAGGTTATTGCACAAAATATGGAGTTTCAGGATTGAAGATGATTTAGTGGTTTGGATCAGAAATTGGCTAGCAGAAAGAAGACAGAGGGTGGTGGTTGATGGGAAATGTTCATCCTGGAGCTCAGTTACCAGTGGTGTGTCGCAAGGATCTGTTTCCGGTCCACTGTTGTTTGTCATTTTTATAAATGATCTGGACGTGGGCGTAGAAGGATGGGTTAATAAGTTTGCAGATGACACTAAGGGAGGCAAAGTTGTGGATAGTGCCGAAAGATGTTGTGGGTTGCAGAGGAACATAGATAATATGTGGAGCTGAGCTCAGAGGTAGCAAATGGAGTTTAATGTGGAAAAGTGTGAGGTTGTTCACTTCAGAAGAAGTACCAGGAATGCAGAGTACTGGGCTAATCGTAAAATTCTTGGCAGTGAAGATGAACAGAGGGCTCGATGTCCAGGTGCATGGTTGAGAGGTAACTGAATAGGGTTAGATAGGTGGACAGTGAGAGCTTTTTCCTCAGATGGCGAAGGCTAACACGAGAAGACATAGCTTTAAATTGAGGGGTGATAGATTTAGGACAGATATCAGGGGTAGTTTCTTTACTCAGAGAGTAGTAGGAATGTGGAACAGCCTGCCTCCAACGGTAATAGATGTGCCAATGTTAAGGGCATTGAACATACGTATGGATAATAATGGAATGGTGTAGGTTAGATGGGCATCAGATTAATTTCACAGGTTGGTACAACATTGAGGGTCAAAGGGTCTGTATTGTGCTGTAAAGTTCTATGTTCTACGTTCAGTTATCAAACTTGGGGTCTGTGATAATGATAACAACATACATCTGCTATACCTTAGTAAGTCATTACAATAGTGCACAGCCTGAGCTAATTGCAGTGTGAATGGAATTCATGCTATAGCCTGGATATTTATGTAGGATAATAATAGCAAGATCATAATGAGAGATGAGGTGAAACAACACAGTTTATCTGTAAAAGGGAACTCCTTTATATCAATCGCTCACAACAGGGGTTTCAATTTTTTCTAAACGATTGCAAATATGACTTAAATGTTGAAACAAACAATTTTACCAAAGACAGCATTCCTGCTACTCAAGGCCTAAGGGAGTGTGTGCACTAGGTGCAAAACTAGGGCATCTATAACCTTGTTTGGAGGGGGGGTGGTGGGGGGGAAAACGCAGGAAAGAGTGTGGTGGCAATTGGTGGTGGTAGTCTAGGCTTCAGCAATATTCTCCACACATATAGTACTGATAAACAGTTACTTTCTATATGAAAAAATGATACTGTGCATCATTAGTTAATCATTTCAGTGGTAAGTCAGCTTTCATTTCCTACTACCACCTCCCACTTATTTCCTGTACCAATGACAAGTGGGTGTAGGGGACAGAAGATCATGAAGGAGATGGGGTGCGCGGTCCTTGCTTGGCTTTCCATTAGTCGCTGGCACTATCCATCAATCAAACACCTGCGGAGGGTTGTTTAGTCTGGCGTGGGCGGGCACAGGCATGCACATGGTGGGCAGCAGTGTAGATATCAGCCGAGGATGGTGTGGCAGTGGGAGGCTGAAATATGACTAATGGGAGTCCAGTACAAAACATACCGTGCATCTGTGCAGTATTAATCATACACATTGATCTGGCTGTATGCACTAGAAATACAAAATGTAACGGCGAGTCTACAAATCTGGTTCATTCCTTTCAGCTTTCTGCTTTGTGTAAACCAAGAATTTAAGCACTGCAATTGTGTTTTTTTAAAAAGGAGACATATTTACTTCATAATTTTCCCTTACAGGCACCTCACCCAACTGGATACATTGATTATTTGGTCCAGAAATATTTTGGAAAGCTAATGTCATAGAAATATAAAAATATAAAATAGGAACATGAGTAGGCCATTCAGCCCTTTGAGCCTGCTCCGCCCCTCAACATGATCATGGCTGCTCATCCAACACAGTCCCCTGTTCTCAATTCTCCCCATACGCTTTGATCTGTTTAGCCCCATGTATCTAACTCCTCCTTGAAAACATTCAATGCTTTAGCCTCAACCACATTCTCTGGCAGAGAATTCCTCAGGATCATTACTCTCTGGGTGAAAACATTTCTCCTCAACTCAGTCCTAAATGGCCTTTCATATCTTTAGACTTTGACCCCTAGCTCTGGACATCCTTCCTGTGTTTATCCTGTCTAATCCCATTACAATTTTATAGATTTCTTGGAAATCCCCACCCTCATTCTTTTAAACTCCAGTAAATATCGTCCTAACTGATCCAGTCTTTCGACATACGTCAGTCCTATCATCCCAGTAATCAGTCTGGTAAACATTCGCTGCAATTTCTCTATAGTAAGAACATCCTTCCTCAGAAAAGGAGACGAAAACTGCCCACAATACTCCAGGTGTGGTCTCACCAAGGCCCTGTATAATTGCAGCAAAATATCCATGCTCCTGTACCTGAATCATCTCGCTGGGAAGGCCAACATACCATTTGCTGTTTTGACTGCCTGCTTATAGCCACATGCTTACTGTCAACATCATTCAGAATGGAATTTCACTTCTGTTAACCATGCCAAAAGAATTTTCTTGCTTTGAGTTCCAGTAATTAACTAGAATTAAGTTGCTTTCAGAAAAAAAAAGTTTAAAACTTGCGTGCAATTTGCTGTGATTACTGGGACAGAATTACCTTCACAATTCATTGAATGTGTTTGTCTATGCTTCATGTTGACATTGTATTTAGGCCTATAAAATATAACTTGCTGTGATGCTTGTAAAACACCAAGTAAATTTTGATTAATTTGTAATAATGAGTTTATTTTTTAAAAAAATCATTTGAACAATACCATAACTTTTAATTTGTGATCATAATTTATGGCATATTGTGATTAGTGGGTTCAGAGGCATCATGACATCATGATGCTGTCCCTTCTCAGGCTGTTACATTCTGCTTGAAACCATTGATATGATGTATTTTTGATATCGGTGGTAATTCTGTATTCACGAGAATAAAGAAACATACCAGGCTCTCTTAACCTCTTGCAGTCATTTATTTTGGCTGGTTAAAATGAAAGCAATCTCGCTGATCTCTTCCTCTGACCTTGCCCGACTTATCACAACATCCACTGACCCCACCAAAGCTGGCTTGTGACTGCCTTCACATGCAACAACCAAAAGCGATCAAGTGAACACGCTTTTTCAGTTTCTCAATAGAGCAAGCATGCTCCTTTAAAAACAATTCCATTGATTTAAAAGTAAACAATTTGATAGACCAAGCAAATTCACACTAGTCCTTGCTCTGATTACCGTATTTTCGAGATCTCCATTCTTCATCAACACAGAGTTCAAATGTTGAGCCATACTATCAGCGTCATGCATTTTAAGTTGCTGGTTGGTTCCCTAAAACAGCAAACAATAAAATTCAATATAGCATGTAGAGAAAACAATGGGAAAAGCCCAGCAATGTAGATTCACAGCAATGTTCAACCAAAGAAATTCAGCAAACTGAAGCAGCTTATCATTACATATACTATGTGCATTCATGAAAGTATGGCTTCAGTTTTGTAGAATACAAAGTAAATGCAACATCGATAGTGCAACCAAAAAAAGCTGAGCATTTTTACTTGTCATTACAACTTCATAACTTCAAGAATTGCCTCCATTTGAAAGAAGGTCTACCGTTGAATTTAAATACTATTTTCTAGACTTGTTTTTTCTATGTTTACAATAAGGCTTTTATATCAGCAAAATTAATAAGATTGTGTACTAACTTGGAAGTTGCATCCATACTTAGAGAAAGGGCAAGTCATGACCACATTGAGACATTGCAACTGATGACTATTTAACTGCAAGTAGAAAACAGAGTATAATAGTTAAATGCATTGCAATGATGAGCATCTCAAATCAAGCACTTTCATACAGGAATAATCTAAATGTAAATGGAAAGCTATTTATAACAGCTAATGGAAAACTTGTCAAAGTATCAGAGGTGGCAATGTATAGCTACTGAATACTTCTAATACTTTTTTTTCTTTATTTAAATGGTCTAAAATTTAATGTTAATATTAGAAAGCTCTTGTGAAGATGCATCAACATGAAATATTAATGCAGTTTCTCCTTCCACGATGCCATGCGATCTGCTGAGTGTTTCTAGTACTTTGAGATTTCCAACATTTCTCTGTGCGCTGTGTATAATTGAACTATAAACTCATCCTCATTAATCAATGCAATTTTCTTATATTCTCAACACAATTATGCCATAGTAAAGAACTGATTTTTTTAGTTCAATGGGTCAAAGGACACAATGTGTTAGAAAACTTTCAGAAACTCTCTATTCGTAGTTTGCACTGGAAACCATTCAGCTGTTCAAGCATAGTTGCCTACCCTGGCTTTCAGCAATCGAGATTAGACAGCATTATGACTGAGCACATAAAAGCAATGAGAAATCCCCATCTCAATAATTCAGCTTTCATTTAGGAAGGGAATGACAGACTGTTGTATTCTTATAATTCAGATTAGGATGCACACTCAGCAGATCCTAAAAATAAACTCCAGGGCTCATAATAGAAAGCCATTGTAGAAATGAACAATTGCTGCTCCCTCTCATTTTCCATCAATAGGAATTTTGGTCCTACACTTTTATTTGAAAGGATAACCTGAATTTTGTGATTTTATTCCCGTACTACATGTATCTTCAATGTGAAATATCCAGCTCCCAACACTTCACACAGGAAATTAAAAAATATCCACTTACCTCTCCCCTCAGAATACGAGCATTGCACTTATTGGGACATGGCACTGGGAACGACGGACAGTCAAATTCTTCATGTTTCTACGAAAATGAAGAGAAACCTTCAATTTCCTCAAATACCACTCCCCTCAAAGGATTTTAACAGCACTACTCAGGGGTGTACTTTGGTCTTTTACTTTAAATCTATTTGTTTGTTTCCAGTCATGGAAAGTCTGTACATTTTTAATGGAGTTGATTTTAATTAGTTATAAAACTATACGTTAAGCAGTTAAACTCCTTAGAGTGATGGCTGTTTGAAGACAATTGATCAGAAATGTTGAAAATCAATCATTTGCATTGAATTAATCAACTTTGATACATTTCACTTTCAGTACATTTAAAAATCTGTCTTGCTTCCCCCTCCCACCTCTCCATCCCACCCAAAGAAAATTTCTGCCCACTTCTGAACAGGTTGGCTTCACCTGAAAATTAGTGTCACAGGCACTAGTTTCCCAGGGTCTCACAAAATGATCCCACTAAAGATAAGTTACAGCCCTGGCATTTTCCTTTAATGAGGGACAGATCAGATTAACACACAATGCACTTAATACAGGATGTGACTGACTGAAAGGTATTAAAAATTCTGTTTGTCCAGCAGGGTACAGGTTCACATACAGGTTTTATATCAAAGCAATTGCCTGCATTCCTGTATAAAATGCAGATCTGGTGTAGCTCTGAAAGTCGTCGGTGCTTTTGCCGCAGATTAGGCAGTAAACAGCAGAAATGGATTTTACTAGAGACAGTCAGGATTAAAGAAGATTTAGACCCTGGTTTAGTTTTCACTGTGATTCACTTTGTACAAAATCAAAAGAAGCAAAAAAAAAATCCCTGAAGGCCATCATTCTCTTTAAAGTGCTTAGGAGAAAAAAAAGCCAACAGCATCACTTTGGTCATAGGTTTACCCAAGTATTACTAACTTGTGAATAAATTGTCACTGTTCTGGTTAACACCTCTCCTACCGTTACTGGTTAAAAAACACTATAGCCGGATAGGGAATAAAATGTCAAGTATTGTTATGCAAGTAAGAAATAACCACAGCTTATGCCTGAAATCAAAAGTGTTCTTATAAAATTACTCAAACCTTCAGCAAATCTCAGTCACCCTCAGTACTGAACTGAAGTAAAAAATAATTCACAGTTGAGGTGGTTGATGTTTTGCTGATGCAGCATCTCACATCATTCCCAGTGAAAGGACTCTGCTCTTCGTCAAATCTTCTCTTAAGAGTCTAAGGGAAGGTGTAAAAGCTATGCTCTGATTTAGTTTCCCTTTTCTTAAGGATACTGGGCACTTCTCATTTTCATATAATGATTAAATATATTTGATTAGCATCTTTATCATCGTTAAATGTTTGAAGACAGTTCACTAGGTCAAGGAGGGACCAGGTTAATGACCATTATAAGAACCCTTTTGGCATAGAAGACTTGTTTATTTAACTGGCATCTAATAGATGTAAGGAGCTACTGAGATCACCATAAGACCAAAGATTTACAAACAGAATCAGGCCATTTGACCCATCATGTTGCTCCATCATTCGATCATGGTTGATATGTTTCTTAACCCCATTCTGCTGCCTTCTCCCTGTAACCAATCACCCCTTACTAATCAAAAGCCTGATCATAAGGGAGAAGCTGGCCAGTTGATTGGAGGAGGAGCATAGCAGGGAAGATGATGCAGCAGTAATTGCAGGACCACATTGTATGCTTTTGCTTTTATCCTGTCCCTGACTTCCCTTGTCAGCCATGGATTCCACCTGGATATTGAAGTCCCCCATAACTACTGTAATAGTGCTTTTCCTACATGATTTTTCTGTCTCCTGATTTATTTTCATCCCCACATCCTGATTACCACTAGGAGGCCTGTACATTTTTCCCTTTGTGATTCCTTAATTCTACCCACACAGATTCTTTGCATTCTGACTCTATGTTGCTTCTTGCTATTGATTAAATTTCATTTCTTACTAACAAAACAATCCCACCTCCCCTGTCCATCTGCCTGTCCTTTCAATAGGATGCATATCCTTAGATATTTAGTTCCCAGCACTGATTCCCTTGCAGCCACATCTCGGTGATACCCATTGAGTTGTACATGCCAATTTTAATCTGCACTACCAGCTCATTTACCTTGTTTCGTATTCTGTGTACAAATACAATACCCTCCATTGTGCATTGACTGCTCCTTCTCAGCGTTGTCCCCTTATCTGCTGATCCTGAAGGTAGATTTGTAACCCCCTCAATACTCTCTGTCCTATTACTTGCTCAGGAATCTTTAATAACCTCTGGTGAGCCCTTCCTCCCTTGAATTTTTTCCATAATTATCTGTGCAACTGACAACCAACAATGCCCCCAGCCCCCACCCCCATCTGCAAACTATTTAGTTTAATTCCCCATCCACAGCCCTAGTTACATGATTGGCCTGGACTCGGTCCTAGAATGATTCAGGTGGAGCCCGTTTCATTGGGCCAGCTCCCTCCCTCCCTCCTCAGTACTGTGTTCCAATATCCCATGGAATCAACCTGTTTCTCCCACTTTCAGCCACATGTTTACCTCTTCAATCTTGTTGATTAACCTGTGCCAATTAGTTGTGGTTCGGGTAATAATCCAGAGATTATCACTTTTTTAAATTCTGCTTTTCAATTCAGCATTCACAGAATCAATCACAATGGTGGCATATGAGTGTGGCATGGCATTTATTAATTGATAACAATAAATTACTCTCAAACTGCCAGCACAATTCTAGTTGTCCTTCAACATTCTTGGAATATTACTTCTTATAAACATAAAGAGCACTCCCATTGAAAGACTGAAGTTACAAACAGGCATTCATTTATTTCAATGGTGTTCTTACTTTTAACTCAGCAATAGCAACTTCAGTCCTGCAGTATTTACAGGTTTGCTCCCGATATTTACAGCTTGAATTTAAATGGTCAGCTAGATCTTTCCTTTGCACCATTTCTGTGCATCCCCTGCGTGCACAGCGAACTTCCTGGTGAGGACATTCAAGTAAGTGACCCTTGAAGAGAGAAAACAAAAACTAAATATTGACATTGATATTACTTCCTCCAATATTGAAACATAATCTATTTTTGATTTTGGGGGTCACAGTAGAATATTGGTTACATTACTGGATTAGTAAAGATCTGGAAACTCTGACTTCAAATGCATTTGGGGAATTTAAATTCAACTAATTAATTCAACCTGGAATAAAAAATGATTATCAGCAAAGGTGACTACGAAAATGTTGATGGTGAACAAAACCTACTGGTTCACAAATAGTGATTATCATCCTTATCAGTCTAACCTATACACATCCCCACACCCACAGCAATATAGGCAACTCTTCAATTTCCTCTGAAATAGCCTAGCAAGTTATTCAGTTCAATGCAGCTTTTTGTAATGTGCAAAGATTCACTGCAGAAATTTTTCAAGGCTCTTTAGATAGCACCATCCAAACACACAATCACTACCATCTAGAAGGACAAGGCCAGCTGATATATTGGATCACCACCACCTGTAAGTTCCCCTCCAAGTCGCTCAGCATGCTGACATGGAAATATACCACTGTTTCTTCAGTGTTGCTCGGTCATAATCCTACAACTCCTTCCTTAATTCCATTCCCACCTGACAGCAGATAGACTGTGGCATGTCGAGAAGAGAGCTAACCACCATCCTCTCAAAGGCAACAAGGAATAGACAATAAATGCTGACCCAACCAGCGATGCCCACATCCCAAAAATGAATAACAAAAGTTCAAGATGGCACTTCAACATTACTTTTTTAAAGAGTATTTAGAGAGGGATGTTAATTGCTGGTTTTGCCAGTGACAAAGAATACTCTAATTTTTTTTAAAATTAAATTCTCAAACTATAACCCTCATAACACAATCTCTTATGTCAGTTATCATAACAAAGTTATTTTGACTTTTATACATATTGAAATTTTAACATTACATGCAATTATAAGGATTAACAAAGAGTCTTTAAAATTCGACAACCAAATTAAAACTTAACACCCTCAGTCCAATTATTATACAAAAATACATCAAAATAACTTGAAGATTTTCAAGTTAGATGCTGAATCATATCATTTACCTCAAGATTTCCAAGAGGTAGCTGTTTCTTGCAGCCATTTATCTCATTCCTACAGAAGACGTGAAGTGCAAGAACCTCTTTTTTACAGCAGATGTCCTTGAAAATCTTTGAAAATACAATAAATGACATGCCGTGTCAAAATTAATCCAGATTAAATGGTAAAAGTTAATTTAAAAACAATTATACTATTCTCTCAATTGCCTACCGTATTCTCAAATAAAGGCACATTATCGACTGGACAAACTGGTTTCGGACTCCTAGAAATATAAAACATCTGATAAACATAAAAGTCAGAGTAATTTAAATTCTAAACAGCACAGGCAATGTTTTGATTACATAACTCACACATATAAAAGGACACATTCTTAATACCAAGAATTCATCTAGAAAACTCTAGATCAGAATCTCTCATTTTCGATTGCCATTTCTTTGAACTAAAGACTTGACGAGTTAATTACTTTGCATAAGAATATAAGAACTTGTAGCAGTAGAAGACAAATCAGCCCTTCCAGCCTGCTCCACCATTTAATATGATCACAGCAGATCTCATCTTGGCCTGTAACTCCACTTTTCTGCCCACTCTATAACCTTTCAACCATTACTTATTCAAAATCTGTCTATGTTCTCCTTAAATTTATTCAATGCCCCAGCAACCACACACTCTGAGGGAGTGAATTCCTTAGATTCACAACCCTTTGAGAGAAGTAATTTCTGCTCATCTGTTTTAAATCTGCTACCCCTAATCCTAAAACTATGACCATTGAGGCAAAGTGCAAATGGTGTCACATTGTAGGACAGGGTGCAGGCAGGTTTATGGCCCAGTTAGAACAATATCCCACTGCAATAAGTGTCCCTTTTTGGATGGAAGTGAATCCGAGATGTGCTCCCTGCTGGAAGACATTTCAGTTGTTGGTCCAAATTGACCCCAAAAGAATCGATGGAATGACTACTCCTTGTGAAACTGGATGGCTGTCACACTTACTATTTATTCCAGGGTATCAATCAATTTACAAGAATTTAATAACAGACAACTTCCTTTGCTCGACTTGGTATTTCACTTTCACCATTTCATAATGGTTTGCAAAATATTTTTCAATTATTTATTCAGATAAAACAAATTCAAGTTTAAATATGTCAAGTTAGTCAATACATCTAACTATGATTACAATACATGAAGGGGGAATCATTCATATTAACCAAAATTATACATCTGAATTTCTAATAAATGATTTCTTACCCAATGATTTTCCTTACACAACTTTCACAGAATCTGTGGCCACATTCAGTCTGTTTGGGATTGCACAATGCAAGATGACAATATTCACATTTGTACTTGTTTTCCAGCTTCAGTACAAACTTCTCCTTAAAGCCCCCATCGTCTGGTTCAATGCTTAGAGATGACAGCCTGCTATTTGGAACATTAGCCACATTGGTCTGCTGCATCAGGGAAAGTTGCGGAGCCGATGACTCTATGTTTCTTGCAGTTGCCATGGCCAATGGCCGTCCAGATCTGTGAGAGAAAAGCGTTTAGTCTAGGCAGTTCACTTAGAGCATTTCATAGACTAATATTGCATTTTACAGAGTTCCATATTTTGAGCCACCCTTAGCTCAGTTATTTAATAAGTCACCAAGTAAACAAAGCGATTGAGTTTGTGTTTTTATTGTCTATCATTTAAACTAATTGACTCAAGCAAGGGAAGCTTCTCTGTTCATGCCTGGTTAATATAAAAACACCAAGGGGAGGAGTGGAACAATAAAAAGTAACTAAATCTTCCTAATTTATTTGGTTGCACAGTGAATGCAATATTATTTTGAAGATTCACTCTGCACAGTCCTCAAAATGAAAGTAGCATCATAGCAGCGATCAAAATGTAAACATTAAAAAGAAAATCAATTTCTCAGCTTCAATTAGTAAATCTTAACAGGAATGGTATTAGAAAACTTTATTAAGCCTTATTCCAGTCCTGATGGCACAGACACAGAGAACATAAACAATTGGTAAACAAATGGAAGAGGTGGAATAGGCTGGGGTTATTTTCCCTGGAGCATTGGAGAATAAGGGGTGACCTTACAGCAGCTTACAAAATCATGACGAGCATCAATAGGGCAAATAGCCAAGGTTTTTCCCAGGGTAGGGGAGTCCAAAACTAGGGGGCACAGGATCAAATTGAGAGGGAAAAAATTTAAAAGGGACTTGAGGGGCAACATTTTCACACAGAGGATGGTGCGTGTATGGAATGACCTGCCAGAGGAAATGGTGGAGTCATATACAGTTACAACATTTAAAAGGCATCTGGATGTGTATATGAATAGGAAGGATTTGGCGAGATATGGGCCAAATGCTGGCAAATGGGACTAGATTAATTTAGAATACCTGGTCAGCACGGACAAGTTGAACCGAAGGGTCTGTTTCTGTGCTGTATCTCTCTGTGACTCTATAAATTTCTATAAGTGGTTACTAGATTTAGTCTTACTCTGACAGAACATTTACAAACAAAAGCAAAAATGTACACACAATTGCCTGAATCAATTGTTTACTCCTCTGAACTAAAATCAATATCAAACTGTGGGTTGTCTTGCGTACAAACAACGTCAAGTCAATTAAAGTAAACTTGTGTTAAAGCACCTTTCTGCAGCATTTCTACATGCTATACCTATTTTATCAGCATACAAACAAGGAGCAGAAGTGATTTACTCAGCCCCATATGTACGAATCCAGAAGCGCCGTGACCTTCTGTAAGAATAACACTACCTTTATAGCTTGGTTATAAATTGGTAATCCCTTATTTCGAAACAGATGACCCCTAGGTCTAGATTCTCCCACAAAAGGAGACACCCTATCCACAGCTGCCCTGTCAAAACCACTCCGTTTCAATCAATATGTCTCATTCTTCTGAACTCCATACGAAAGATAAAAAGGTTTATGGGTAAAATGCTGAAGTCACTGACATAATCAAACCTGAAGGCTGAAACATGGCCCTGTGGCAACACATCACTAGGTTTTCCGGCCCTACAAATAGTGCCACTGAGAAAAGTAAATAAAGTTGCTCATTTGAAGATCAACAATGCAACAACAAAAGCAAGCAATATCATAAGGCATGGGAAAAGAAGTAGGCCATATGGCCCATCAAGTCTGCTCATCATTCAATAATATCACAGCTGGTCTGATAGCCCTCAACTCCACTTTCCTGCCTTATCTCTATAACTCATGATTCCTTGCTGATTAAAACTCTGCCTATCTTGATTTTGAATATGCTTAACAAACCTCTGCTATGAGCAATTCCAGAGATTCATTACCTTCAGAGAGCAATGCTTCTTCATCTTTGTCCTAACTATGTGATTCCTAACTTTGAGATCATGCCCTCTGGTCCTAGACTTTTCCCACAAGGGAAAAGCATCTCTGCATTTTTCCCATCAAGCCTTCTCAGAATCTTATATATGTTTCAATAAAGATCTCCTCTTATTCTTCCAAACTCTGAGTACAAGCCCAATCTACTCAACCCTTCCTCATAAAACAATCCCTCCATACCTGTATTCAGCCTGGAAACCTTCTCTGGACTACCTCTGATGATAGAAACAAGCAACAAAACTGTTCACAGATGTGGTCTAACAAATTGCTTATGTAGTTTTAGCAAGATTGCCCCATTTTTAAACTCTATTTCTTTGAAAACAGGGTCAACTGTATTTGTGTGGGTCAGGCAGCATCCGGGAAGCAGTAGAATCGATGTTTCAGACATAAGCCCTTCATCAGGAATTCCTGATGAAGGGTTTATGCCCGAAATGTTGATTCTCCTGCTTTTCGGATGCTGCCAGACCTGCTCATCAGCATCGGCAGTCCTCACTTTCGTCCAACTGCCCATTTATCTTCCTTATCACTCATTGAACTTGGATGCTAGCATTTTTGTGATTGATGTACGGGGACCCTCAAATTACACTATTCTGTAGCTTTCTGCATTCTGGATTAGTGGTGCTGGAAGAGCATAGCAGTTCAGGCAGCATTCGAGGAGCAGCGAAATCAACATTTCTGGCAAAAGCCCTTCATCAGGAATAAAGGCAGTGAGCCTGAAACGTGGAGAGATAAGCTAGAGGAGGGTGGGGGTGGGGAGAAAGTAGCATAGAGTACAATGGTGATGGGGAGGGGATGAAGGTGATAGGTCAGGGAGGAGAGGGTGGAGTGGATAGGTGGAAAAGGAGATAGGCAGGTAGGACAAGTCCGGACAAGTCATGGGGTCAGTGCTGAGATGGAAGTTTGGAACTATGGTGAGGTGGGGGAAGGGGAAATGAGGAAACTGTTGAAGTCCACATTGATGCCTTAGGGTTGAAGTGTTCCAAGGTGGAAGGCGAGGCGTTCTTCCTCCAGGCGTCTGGTGGTGAGGGAGCAGCGGTGAAGGAGGCCCACGACCTCCATGTCCTCGGCAGAGTGGGAGGGGGAGTTGAAATGTTGGGCCACGGGGCAGTGAGGTTGATTGGTGCGGGCATCCCGGAGATGTTCCCTAAAGCGCTCTGCTAGGAGGCGCCCAGTCTCCCCGATGTAGAGGTAACCGCATCGGGAACAACTGATGCAATAAATGGTATTAGTGGATGTGCAGGTAAAATTTTGATGTAAGTGGAAGGCTCCTTTAGGGCCTTGGATAGAGATGAGGAAGGAGGTGTAGGTGCAAGTTTTACAGTTCCTGCGGAGGCAGGGGAAAGTGCCAGGATGGGAGGGTGGGTTGTAGGGGGGCGTGGACCTGATCAGGTAGTCACGGAGGGAACGGTCTTTGCGGAAGGCGGAAAGGGGTGGGGAGGGAAATATATCCCTGGTGGTGGGGTCTTTTTGGAGGTGGCGGAAATGTCGGCAGATGATTTGGTTTATGCGACGGTTTGTAGGGTGGAAGGTGAGCACCAGGGGTGTTCTGTCCTTGTTACGGTTGGAGGTGTGGGGTCAGAGGGCAGAGGTGCGGGATGTGGACGAGATGCATTGGAGGGCATCTTTAATCACATGGGAAGGGAAATTGCGGTCTCTAAAGGAGGCTATCTGGTGTGTTCTGTGGTGGAACTGGTCCTGCTGTGAGCAGATATGGCGGAGGCGGAAGAATTGGGAATACGGGATGGCATTTTTGCAAGAGGTAGGGTGGGAAGAGGTGTATTCCAGGTAGCTGTGAGGGTCGGTGGGTTTGTAAAAAATGTCAGTGTCACGTCGGTCGTCATTAATGGAGATGGAGGGGTCCAGGAAGGGGGAGGTGTCAGAGATGGTCCAGGTAAATTTACGTCAGGGTGGAATGTGTTGGTGAAATTGATGAATTGCTCAACCTCCTCGCTGGAGCACGAGGTTGCGGCAACGCAGTCATCAATGTAGTGGAGAAAGAGGTGGGGAGTGGTGCTGGTGTAATTACGGAAGATCAACTGTTCTACGTAGCCAACAAAGACAAGCATAGCTGGGGCCCATACGTGTGCCCATGGCTACCCCTTTGGTCTGGAGGAAGTGGGAGGATTCAAAGGAGAAATTGTTAAGGGTGAGGACCAGTTCGGCCAAACGAATGAGAGTGTCGGTGGAAGGGTACTGTTGGGGACGTCTGGAGAGGAAAAAACGGAGGGCTTGGGAGGCCCTGATCATGGCGGATGGAGGTGTAGAGGGATTGGATATCCATGGTGAAGATGAGGCATTGGGGGCCTGGGAAACAGATGTCTTTGAGGAAGTGGAGGGCGTGGGTGGTGTCTTGAACGTATGAGGGGAGTTCCTGGACTGGGGGGATAGGACAGTGTCGAGGTAGGTAGAGATGAGTTCAGTGGGGCAGGAGTACGCTGAGACAATGGGTCTGCCAGGGTGGTCAGGCTTGTGAATCTTGGGAAGGAGGTAGAACCAGGCAGTGCGGGGTTCCTGAACTATGAGGTTGGAAGCTATGGGTGGGAGATGTCCTGAGGTGATGAGGCAGTTAAATAATGTTCAGCTCCTCTATTCTTCTGCCAAAGTGCATAATCTCACAGTATCTCACATTACATTCCAATACTAAGTTTTTTGCCCACTCACTGAACTTGCAACTATTTATTATCATCCTCACCACTTGCATTCCCACTTGTTTTTGTACTGTCCACAAACTTGGCTCTTGTACATTGACTTCCCTCAACCAAGTCATTAATACATAGATTGTAAATAATAGTAGCCCCAGCACTGATCCCTATGACATTCCACTAGTTAAAGGTTGCCATCCTGAAAGGTTGATTCTTATCCCAACTCTCTCTACTCTATTAGTTAGCCAATACATGACAATACACTAACACTGATGCATGGAATCTGATCTTTTTAAGGTACCACACTTTAGGCTACTTCTCCGCACCTTTTGGGAATCCAAATACATTACATCCATTGGTACCTCTTTATCCATCCTGCCTTTTACTTCCTTAAAGAATTCTAATAAATTTGTCAGGCAAAGATTTTCCATTCATGAAGCTAAAATGACTCACTGAACTATGTATTTCGAAATACTTTACCATTACCTCCATTACAATAGACTCTAAAATTATCTGAATGACATACGCTAAGCTAACTGGACTAGTGCTACCAGTTTTTCAATTCCTTCCCTTTTTGATTAAGGATGTCACATGTTTGGAACTTTGAGAATCTAAGGATTCTTAGAAGATTACTACTGATGTATCCACGATCTCTGTAGCTACCTCTCATAAAATCCAAGGATGCAATTCATCAAGTTCAAGGGGCATTTCAGCCATCAGTCTGTCTAGTGATTGTTATTATATTTAAAAAACATAAAACAAGATCAAATATACCATTGGGGATTTTGTATTTCACTGGGATATATCTGGAAATAATACTCAGCTACAGCACAATCTGTTTTATACTAAACAAGGAATATGTCCTTGTTCACAGAGTTTTTTTTAATGAATCAAAGATGAACAATTCTAAGGGCTTCTTAAATTAGAAATCTTCAGCTGAAGTTGGAAAAAGGATGATAGTTTTGTAAATGTGCCAACATTTGGCACTTAATGATCAATCAGCTAATAAGTGCATTCACCATGGTAATGCCTCTACTAATCAGAGTCCACCTGCCAAACAAGCAGCGCTTTCCTTTCATACTGTTCAAATGGTGCTATCCGTCACATTTTTCTCCTTCGATAAAATGTCTTTTATCAGCAATACTCAACTTGACATGTCAAATTTCAACACAATAGCAAAGGCAATTCATAGCATTCAAAAACAAGAAAGAGGTATTGCAAATAAAATAACTTACAACATTCTTCTAGCACACAATATTAACGGATGCTTTTAAAAAATCTAGATCCAAATTCGCTTCTTTGTGAAAACCATATCATTCCTTTTCTGCACAATACCCAATCTGTGGACCAAATTTTACTGAAATCAGTCCATCGCTTTGTTTGGAGACAGGACTGGATTACACAAACCACTGCAGTTCTCTCACACCTTAACTAAATGTAGGGCAGGTGGAGAAGGGAGATGCTGGGGTGTCCTGTACTTGATTCTGAATGCTGCATCTCATGAATCACTTCAAAGATGAGGCTTCTATTCCATCGAAGGAATAAGTATAAACTTAAAGAATGATTAGATGGTGAAGATGAGGCATTGGGGGCCAGGGAAACGGAAGTCTTGGAGGAGGTGGAGGGCGTGGAATGTTTGGCAGTTTTGCAGGTCCACAGTGCCAAGGAGCAGAGGGTCTCACAAAGATTGGCAAGTGGGGTTGGGTTAAAGAGGCTAGGTCTGGGTTTTCCCATGAGCGGGTAAAATACTGGCAGGGGTAGAATATGGCCTTTACAAAGCTATTAAGTAACCACTCAATCAGGCTCAAGGTCGGACAGTCTGCCTGATAAATATCCTGCCCTGTCATCCTCCCCGTTCAGTGCAAATAGGTCAGGATGGATGGGATGAAATACACTGGATTTTCCATGCTCTCATCCTTCGACCCCATTGGTTGGGATGCCTAACATCCAGCCCTTATTGTTTGCAAACAAGAAGAGTAACAAACAGGGGTGGGAACTTTCAGCACTGTCTCTTCCAGACAGTGCATTTTTAACAAGTCTCCAATGAAAGAGGTTTCTCCCCATCTCACTCCTAGCTCTCATGCTGACAACCTGGCTACTGACATATCAACCAGTGAAAACTGAATATCCTTCTTTACCCTGTCAAAATTGTTCATAATTTTGAACACTTTGATACGGTCACATCTTAATTTTCTCTGCTCCAAGGAGAATGAGCCCAGTCTGCCTAATCTTTCCTTGTTCCTAAAGTCCTTCATTCGTGGTATAACTCTAGTAAATCTCCTTTGCATTCTTTCCAGGGCTTTAACATCTTTCCTTAAACAAGATATCAGGAACTGAACACAATATTCCGAATTCTGAAGAAAGGTCACCGCACTCGAAATGTTAACTCTGATTTCTCTCCCCAGATGCTGCCAAACCTGCTGAGCTTTTCCACAATTTCTAATTTTGTTACAATATTCCAAATGTGGTCTGATCAATGATTTATAGAGGTGCAGTATCTCTTCCTTGCTGTTATACTCTTACGTCTCTAGTTATAAACCCAAAGATCCTAGAAACTTTCTGAACAACTGTTTCAACTTGCCTGGCCACCTTCAGAGGATCATGCACGTGAGTCCCAAGGCCCTCTGTTCCCATACTCCCCTCAAAGTTGTACCATCCAGCCTGGATTGCCTCTCCACATTTTTATTTTCTATTAAAATGCATTTACCTCACATTTCTCTGAATTGAAATTCATCTGGCAGGTGTCTGTGCATTTGGCCATTTCATTAATGTCTCTCTGAAGTCACTTAGTGCCACCCTCACAATTCACTATTCTCCCTGGTCTAGTATCACCTGCAAACTTAGAGATTTTGCCTCATTCATCACCTCCAAATTGTTTACATAAAATCATAAAAATGCAAGATCCCAATACTAATTCCTGGACAGCACCACTTTTAACTCATCTCCAGACTAAGAAACACACACTTATACTTCCTGTCTGTTTCTTATCTTTTAGCCAACTTCTAATCCATGCTGACAAGGACCCGTCAATCCCAAACAGTTCTAATTTGCTAAACAACCTGCCACGTGGCACTGTACCAAGTGCTTTCTGAAAATCCAAATATACAATATCCACTGCACTACCCTCATCTACTCCCTGTGGCACCTTATCAAATAACTTAATTACATTTGTCAGATGTGTCTGCCCTTGACAATGCCATGTTGACTGTCTAGTCAAAACTTATTTTGCTCCTGTTTATGTTTATGCTCTCCTGTATTTATGGCCTCCATCTATCAATGTCAGGTTGACAGGTTTGCAGTTTCCTAGCTTATCCTTTGCCTCTTTCATAAAGGTGCTTTATGAAAAGAAAGTCACTAGAATAATTTGACAACGATTATCAATTTCCACTGTCTGTAATTTCAGTGCAGTCATATATTCTATTTATATATAGATCCCCTTGCAGACACATATTTCTTTTGCTCTCAGTTCCCTCAGTCTCTCAATTGAAAGAGAGCTTACTGATCAAAGAACTTGTATCATATTCAAAATCTACTAAACACTCAGTCTCACTGGCAGGATGCCTTTCTGGATTTCCAGGACTCAGTAAGGGATGCAAGAGGAAAGTCCCAGATCCCAAAATAAACCACACAACTGCAAAACAAGTTTATAATGGATTCCAATAGCACATACTCTAACCTTTTCTGCTACTTGTGCGTATGATACTTAAACATTAAATTTACAAAGCAAAGGGCAATAGAGTACATTCAATAATGTGCGAGTTTCCTACTT
Source organism: Hemiscyllium ocellatum (assembly GCF_020745735.1). Lineage (NCBI taxonomy): Eukaryota > Metazoa > Chordata > Chondrichthyes > Orectolobiformes > Hemiscylliidae > Hemiscyllium > Hemiscyllium ocellatum. Next base: position 77,858,980 of record NC_083408.1, read on the forward strand.
CCTCATTATTCAGGCACTCTGCCATTAATGACATTTAGTTACATCTCCAGCTTTTTTTGGCTTATTGGTCGTGTTGTAATGTAGTCATGGCTTTGGTGTACATACCTCAAGGAGCGTACAGCAAGCAATTGCGCAGGCCTTCCCTCTAGTTTAAATTTTCCTTAGTCCTATAGTTCTTATGTTCACTAATTTTGTTCCCTTTTACATACATACATCACTCCTGCTATTGGCATAGTCCTGCCAAATTCGAGAGGGGGCAAGTTGATGGGTTTCGTGGCAATGGCACTGGACTAGCAAGCCAGAATCTCCAGGCAATGTTCTGGGGACATGGGTTCAAATCCCTCCATAATAAATGATGAAACATGAATTCAGCAAAATCTAAAAGAAAGATCTGGCCTAATGGCAATCAATTGTCATAAAAACCTAGCTGGTTCACTAATACCTTTTAGGGAAGAAAATCTGCTATCCTTTCCTCTTCTGGCCTACATGTAACCCCAGAGCCACAGCAATGAGGTTGCCTCTTAACTGTCCTGTGAGCAAGAAGAGATGGGCATTAAATGTTGGCCTGAGTGTCAACACTCACATCCTGTGAACGAATGAATTAAATCCAATCAACAAGAACTCTACACTTGCTGATCAGTAATGCTCAGTCTGGTTCAGATGCTTACTCAAAAACACTGTAATCGTGGATCAACTCTCATCACTTTTAATTCCTCTTATTTCTCCCAGTTTTGCTACATCCCTTTCCTCTGGCACAGGGTAGACACAACAGGATACTTTCTCCTTTGTAGTAAACTTGAACCCACAGTCGGTTCTGCTATAACATTTGTTTAACACAAATTGGCTTTAACCCAAATGAAGAATTTAGACCATTATTTGTATATCATGAACTTTCCTTACTTGTATTGGCTATAACGCAATTCCTGCCCCATTACTTTAATGTGTGTGGCTACTGTGCAATTTTCTTATAATGTGAGATTGCATGAGAACAGGACTATCACATTATATCAAAACCAACTGTATAGCCAAACTCAAAGCAACCTGTGATAGGGATTCCCCAATAATTTATATTGATGGTGTATCACTGGTGGAATAGTGAGCCATGAAAGACAAGGAGGTTAATGTGCATTACACTGGCTCAACTCAGTAAACACTGCGGTGTAAAATGCAAAATGACCTCTGCACTCTCAAATTAGGAAGGTGAGTGGGAATGGTTGGGGAACAAAGTCATTAAGAGTTTCTACATTCACTAATCCTTACTGTTTTCTGTGCAGGGATATGATGATTGAGAGAAGGAACAGGCTCAATTGGGAGACCACATCAAACTCATTGTCCTGACTCACGAGAACAGCCATATGGATCAAAGAGTTTGCATGAATTTGGACTGTATGAGTCACACAGTCAATGTAGAGAAGAATGGGCAAACAGGAAAAGAAAAATAGAATAAAATAATGACGGGAACTGTAACCTCTCTTTATCATCATTGATGGAGATTACATTAATGTGAAAACCTCTAGAGGAAACGGGGATGGCTGGGTAGGGTTGGAGGCAGAAAGAGGGAACGAATGGGAAAGCCCCTCAGGGTGCACTTATTGCACTAGCTGAGGTAGATCATAACTTGCTGCCCCAGGAGACATTGACACATCATTAGTTTTGTAGCCTTTCCAGTAAATGCAGAAGTTATTTTGAAAGATTTTTTCATTTTCACGAATCTGCAGCAACTACATAACTGACAAGTAAAGAACCATTAAAAACAAAAATGGATAAAAGCTTCTGGCTTTAAACATAGTCTATATTAAATTAATGTTCTAAGATAATTTTTTAAAGTAACATTTATGAGTTTTTTACACCACATTACAAAACCTGCACAATGTAAAGCAAAACCCGAATGCAGTACCGAGACTGCTGCAATCAGTACATTCTTTGCATGAGATGCTACACTGAAGTTCCATCTTCCCTCTCAGATAGATATAAGAATTCCTGTGGTGCTGTTTGAAGAAGAGAGTGGGTGCTACCCTGACCAATTAATTCATAGAATCCCTACAGTGTGGAAACCAGCCATTCAGCCCATCAAGTTAACTCTGAAAAGCATCCCATCCAGACTCTTTCTCCCCCCTCCCTCTCTCTGTCCTCTTCTCCACGGCCCCCCTCCCCCATCCCTGTAACCCTGCATTTCCCACGGCTAATCCACCTAACATGTACATCCCTGGATATTATGGGCAATTTAGCATGACAAATCCAACTAACCACCTATTCTTTGGACTGTGAGAGAAACTAGAGAACCTGGAGAAAACCCATGCAGACACAAGGAGATGGGCAAACTCCACACAGACAGTCGCTGGAGGGTGGAAGCAAACCTGGGTTCCTAGCACTGTGAAGCAGCAGTGTTAACCACTGAGCCACCATGTCGTCCCAATTTCTCAACCAATATCATTAGAACAGATTGTTTCATCATTTATCACATCGCTATTTGTAAGAGCTGTCATCATGAATGCACGGCTTCGCATTCCTACATTACAACAATGAGTACACCTCAAAAGTACTTAATTGCCAAAGACGTGGTTTGGGGAGTCTTTGTGGATTGTATAATTGCAAATTCTTTATTGGCTTTATGAAGAAAGAAAATTTCCAACACATTTTTCATTGGTTTACTTGGCTGGGATTCCACAATTCTTTTGTAAAGAACAATAATTGGCCTGATTTGATAAAAGCCCATTTAATTGTCTGGTTACTCAACTTAACAGCCTAAAGCAGAAACAATTTATCCATTAGTTGGTCTTCAGAATTCCTTGGTAAAACTCTTGTAACAGGATTAAGACCAAACGGGCATCAGTAGGAAGCTTTAGGAGTGGTTCAAGCAAAACAAAATACAAACATTAAAGACCATTCAAAAAAACTAACATTATAAAACTGCTGCTACAAGCAGTTTCTTGAGGATGAACATATATAGAGGCATTGTTCTGTGTGCTATGATGTACTTACTACCCTAGGTTTGTATAAGATCTCATCACTATGTACTATGATGTCTTCTATAACTTCTGTTACATTGTAAATAGGTCTCCCCCATTCCCACCCACAACAAAACATTGGCACATTGACAAAAACACTAATTGACCATTGCGTCATTCACATCGGTGTAATGTAGGGGCAGCCAATTTTGGTCATATCGAAGAACAAATCTCCACACAATCCTGCCACTCCATCCCCAATCATTCCTTGCAGACAACCCACTCATTCCAGGTATTAAATCTAGTAAATCTCCACATTTATGTCTTTCCTTAAATAGGGAGTCCAAAACTGTAACACAGTATTCAAGCTCTGGTTTTACCAATACCCTGTAAATCTCCAACTACTCCATCCCCACAATCCTGCCACTGGCATCCTAATATGTTTATACCAGAACACTCTCCTTTCCCACACTAGATGGACAACTAGGAGGTAGTTTGCTGACTGTTTGGATGATTAGGCAGTAAAACAGCCTAATTTTCTATCGCCAACTATTGTATGGGCCCACAGTTCTTGCTCCCAGCAATGTCTGGGAGATTAAAATGTTCATCCCTGGTGACTCCAAGGCAATCTTGATTGTCAACACACCTGATGTAATGAGAAGGGTTTCAATAGGAAATAGGTTTTACATAGAAAACAACATTGTTCCTGCGGCACAACTTTGCTGAAATATCCAAGACAGAAGCTTGCAGGAATACACTGCTGCTATTCCTGAGATTACAAAATTCAGCAAAGAAAGCATAACACAACAATGAAGAGAACAAACATGAGCAGCCATCAACTTTCTAAACTCTATTTAGCATTCTTTCTAAAACCTTATTTCACAATTTATAAATTTAAGAAAACACTGAGTCTTTATTTTTGATTAACCTTGCTAATTACAGCTATTTATTTGTTAAGAAATTCCTAGCTTAGAACTGAATTTTCATAAAACTGTCTGCCACAAATTCTTGAACTGGAGATGACGAACCAACAAATGCCTTTGCCTTTCCTGATTGGTCCCTGAACAATACATCCCAAATACACACTTCTACTTTATAATTCCTGTAACTAGTCTTATAGAGTATGCTTCTGATGAAAGAAACGAATAAGAATCAAAGCACCACTTGTGCTGGTTGAATGTTTAAAAATATTCCAGACAAGCTGGCTCCTGTTCTAATTTCAAAGGTATTTGTCTAATGCCATATTGATACATATCAGTCTAGGGGAATCCCACATGGGAATGAGATCAATCCAGGTACTTATATTATTAGATCTCAAGCTTTATATACTTGTGGAGGCTGATACATGTACAACATCTAATGAACGATCGCCAAGACAATTCATAAACTTCTGAGCCCTTCATTGTGCAAGTGGCAAATTGATTATGTTGATTCCAGGGATAGCATTATTTTGGATGGGGCTTACACTGAGAAAGGCTGCAGAGTTCTGAGGTACAGAAGATCCAAGAGTCTTAGTTTATGAGTGACAACAGGTTAGCATGCAGGTACAACACATAACCAGCAAGGCTAATGGGACGCTAGCCTTGATTATGAGAAGAACAGAAGATGAAAGATGGTATGCTTCAGATATACAGGGTATTGGTAAAACCAGAGCTTGAATACGGTGTTACAGCTTTGGACTCATTATTTAAGGAAAGACATAAATGTGGAGATTTACTAGATTTAATACCCGGAATGAGTGGGTTGTCTGCAAGGAATGTTGGACAGGCTGAGCTTGATTTCCCTCAAATTCAGAACAGCAATGGCTGATTTGATTGAAGAGTACAAGATCCTGAATGGACTTGACAAGGTGGGCATGGAAAAGATGTTTATTCCCTGCTCTTCTACCTCCTTGAGCTGCTCACATTCTCCAAATCCTCACATTCTCCAAATCCAAAACTGCTTCACCTACAAACAAAGTTATTAAGTGGGTGATCCAGCTCTGTCTCCTCCCAGCATCCCAGATGCCAGACTTCAACTAAGTAAATTCACTTCACATGATATCAAGAAATGACTGAACACACCGAACATTTCAAAGGTTATGGGTTCTGACAATGTTCCAGCAATATTGTCAAGATGAGACCAAAGTTGAATTATATCACCAATATTTCACGATCGCTGTATTAAAATTGCAAATGTCTCTCCCACACCACACACAGAACTGTGGTGTCCCTTCAATCCAAAAACTGTACCATTTCAGCAAGGCAGCTCATTTAACACCTTCTTTAAGAGCAATTAGAGCTGAGCAATAAATGCTGGTCCAGCCAGTGACACCTCATCCCAGGAACAAATAAACAATAAAACCACCCTCTTTAAATCCTCCCTTATTTCACCATTTGTCATCTTATGTTAAAACCATCAACTATGCTTTTGGACACCCCTCAAATTTCTTTTCCAATCTTGCTTAAGTCTGTCTTTGAACCTCGGGTCATTTTGGTATTTCAAAAGATGCTATGCAAGTATTTATTGTTCTCAGCATAAATCATAGCATCTTGAAAATAGAGCAGACAAAATTATTTTATGCCCAAGTCAATGGTTTCTAACGACCAACTTATCTGCATTATTCCACAATCTTAACCACTCAGCAATGAAGCATTATACCTCATGAATACATTTTATGAAATATATATTTCTCTCAGTATGTGGAAACAAAAAAAGCATTCAATTCAACTCATTCTTTTGGAAGAAGCTGTGCCTTCTACCTTCGCATTTAAGTATCTCTCGAATAATGCCAAAGCTTTTTCTTTCACCTTTCTAAATATTGAATTGCTTCATGATGGAACACATTCACCTAAACCAATGATAATCCTATTATGGTCTTTTGTGGCTTAAGGATCTGCCTTCTATATAATTTAGGAATATGAGCAAGCCATTTCGTCTCTCAAGTCTATGTAGTCTAAGCAAATCTTCATGCACACTTCAAGTTTCTTGCATGACTTCCTTAGCTGTAGCTTACTGATGGTGCTGGGATTCTTTTTTGTTCATTTTTCTTGGTCCTTGACAATTGGGACTCTCAAATTTATACAGAGCATCATAAAGTGCTATAAACTGTTGATAAGATATCCTAAAGCATCAAAATGTATCTGGAATCAATTAGTATAATTTGTACATGTGAACATTAATCATTTGTCCTTTCTATGGTGCAAAAATCTGTTGTTGGATCCTTCGAAGCTTTTTAAGACAGTAAATATTTGTGATCTTGAATTTGATGGAAATTTTGAACTTAAATTGTCCATCCATCATTTAGTGATCAATTGAGCGTAAAATTAATTCCAATAGTTGATTTCCAATTGTAATAGTAACCACCATCAGATGAGCACATAGTAATGTTTGATGTACTGCGTGGAGTATAAAGCTTTTAAAAAACCTGCTTTGTTTCATTGTACCTGAAAAGTTGAAGTGATTGGAAATCTGAGCTTATTCCAGTAACTCAGTGGTATGGATCTGAAGGGATTCCCCTCTGCTTATAATTTGGTAATTGTGAGAATAACTATGGCTGGCCTGCTCAGTGGAGGGTGAAGGGGCTATTTGCAGACACACTTTCAGCAGAATTGAAAGTTACTTTCTAGCCAAGTGAACTAACTACTCCAGACTTTGAATTTTGTGGTCAGAATTTGTCTTTACTACATTCCCCTTAATAATCTCAGATCAGTCCCCAGTCCGTTCTGATCCGTCTATGCTAAGTTTAGAACTAGATCATTTTAAGGTCCAATTTTCATGCTGATCTTAGGAGTTGTTCATTATATTATTTATGAGGATTTTATGTTTTTATATCACTTCTTGATCCCCAGCCCTCTGGCACCCCACCTATCCAATTAGCAATTTCATTTAAAATCTTAATAAGAATCATTGGACAGTGAACAGCAAACAGAAACCAATGCAGCGTAGAGAACGTGAATCTCAAAGTCATTCTAGTCAATGCAGTTCAATTTGGAATGTTGTACTGACAATGGAAAATACTGCATAACAGACTTGTGAGCAAACGTACAGATCACGGAATGGAGGGAGCAGTGGCAAGATGGTACAAAATTGACTTAGTGATAGGAAACCAAGCAATGACCATTAGATATTTGACACAGTAGAGGAAGGTTTGTAGTAACATTTCCCAACGGACAGTATTGTTTGTCCCGATTTGTATCAATAATCTACACCTTGGGGTGCAAGGGACAATCTGTAAGTTTTCAGATGATACTGAACTTGAAAGCCTAGAACTTCAAAAGGGAAATTGACAAGTTGGTAGCATGTGTGGACAGGTTGCAGATGAAGTTCACAGCAGAGAAGTGTGACCTGATAAGTTTGGTAGAAAAAGCATAGACAGTATGTAAAACATAAAGGGCACTACTTTAAATGGGTGCGTAGGAACAAAGAGCAATATGTGTATAAATCATGAAAAATGGCAGGATAGGTGGAGAGCACAGTATGTAAAGCATATAATATCTAAGGATTTATTAAAAGCAGCATCGTGCACAGAGTAAGGTGGTTATGTTGAACTGTAAAGACACTGGTTAGACCTCAGCGGGAATACTGTGTGCAGCACTGGGTCCCACACTTCAGGACTGACATGAATGCATTGGAGACAATGTAGAAGAGGGGTACAGGAATCCAAAGATGAGAAGCATTAGTTATAAATGGAAAGAAGGTCAAGAGAAATTTAATTGAAGTTTTCAAATCATGAAGGGTCTGGAAAGAGCAGGTAGAAAGACTCTGTCGCCACTTGTCAGCAGATCAAAAGCAAGGCAGCACAGATCTAAAACGGCTTGAAAACAAATGTGATGCGAGAATGAGCTTTTTCACACAGTGCAGGCTTCCAATCTGGAACACACTGAAGCTGCCTTCACCACACCCCCAAATCAATCAAAGCTTTCCAGAGGGTATTAGAGGATTATTTACAGGGTTACAGGGAAAGGATAGCACAATGTCATAATGCACATTTCGAGAGCTGGGGCAGACATGATGGACCACATGACCATCTTCTGTACTGTAATAATTTTAAACCATTCAGGATCTTATATACTTTAATCAAGTCACCCCTCATTCTTCAAAATGCCAGGAGAACGAAGCCCAGTCTGTCCACGACTTCCTCATAATACATCCCACTCATTCCAGGTATCAATCACATAAACGTCCATCCTTAAAGATATGTGCATCCATCAGTGCAAAAGACAAGGCTGAAGCATTTGCATCTTTCCTCAGCCAGAAATTCCAAGTGGATGGTGCATCTTGGATTCTTCTGGAAATACTAGTTTAGTAATTGATAGCCTTCAGCCAATTCAATTCACTCCAACACAATACCAAGAGTCGGCTGGAGGCACCAGATTCTGCAAAGAGTATGGGCTTTGACAGCATTTTGGCAATAGTACAAGATCTGTGCTCCAGAACATGCTGTGCCTTTGGCCAAGTTCTTCCAGTATAACTACAACACTGACATCTATCCAACAATGTGAAAAATTGCGCAAGTATGTCCTGTCCACTAAAAGCAGGACAAATCCACCCAGCCAATTATTGCATGACCAGTTTACTCTCAGTCAGTAGCAAAAGTTGTAAGGTGTCATCAACAGTGCTTTCAAGCAGCACTTGCTTATCAACAACCTGCTCACTGATCTCAATTGGGTTCAGTTAGGGCCACTCCTGGCTTCATTACAGCTTTGGTCCAAACAGGGGCAAAGAAGCTGGAGTTCAGAGGCAAATTGGAAGTGACTGGCCTTGACTTCAGGGCAGTATTTGAATTAAGGAGTTCTAGCAAAACTGAGGTCAATAGCAATCAATGGAGGATGTCTCTGCTGGTTGGAGTCGTAACTGGCAGAAATGTTGTGGTTGTTGGAGGTCAGCCATCTCCAGGACATCTCTGTAGGAGTTCCTCAGGATAGTGTCTGAGGCCCAACCATCTTCAGCTGAGTCATCAATGACCTTCCCTCCACCATAAGGTCAGAAGTGGGGATGTTTGCTGATGATTGCAGTGTTCAGCAACATTTGCAACTCCTCAAATACTAAATCAATCAGTGTCCAAACACAACAAGATCTGGACAAATGGCAAGTAAAACTCATACCACATAACTGTTAGGCAATAGTAATCTCCAACAAGAGTGACCTAACCATTGCCCCTTGATGTCCAATGACATTATAATCACTTGAATACCCACTGCCCAGGTCCTGAGGGCTACTATGGATGAGAAGCTCACTGGAGCAGCTTTATAAATACAATACCTATAAGAATGGGTCAGAGGCTAGGAGTTTTGCAGTGAGTAACTCACCTCCTGACCTCTCAAAGCCTGCCCATCATCTGTAAGACACAAGTCAGGAATATGATGAAATATTTCCATTTGCCTAAATAAATGCAGCTCCAATCACACTCCAGATACTCCATACCATTCACAACAAAACAGTCTACCAAGTGACACAGAGTAAGAACCGAGATGGAGAGATGTGGGGGATTTGATCTTTCCTTTCCTGGAGGTGTGCAAAGTGCTAGTAAATGTTGGACCTGCTTCTTGCCCCCTCAATAATTAACTGCTGGTTAAGGAAGGTGGGGGGGGGGATCATTTGCCCCATTTAAGGCCAAGTTCAATTTAAAACACCTTAACTAAGGTGAACTCAAAATGGGAGATAATGGGTGATTGTTGAAAGTCAATCCCTTTTCCTCCAACCCCCACCACTGCATCCCCCCTCCCACCCCTTTAAAAAATTTTGACCTCCTGAAGCATTGTCCTTAACTAACAGCCTTTAGGACCCAGAGAGTGCTACCTTACTCAGCACAGTGACACTTACTCTTCCCCAAAATCCTATCCACACACCAAGCTGGGAGAGGAGGAAAACCCAGGCTTAACAGGCGATTCCTTTCAATCCCATATTTCATTTGAATTGTACTGAGGCTAGCTGTCAGTGTGCACCACAAGAGTCAAATACAAGTGCAGTGTGAGTTAAACCCAACTCCTTAGCTTGATCTTGGTCCCTGATGATCGGAACTTGGCTGAGGAAGTCTCTCTCTCGCTCTTGTGTTTTAAACCATAGGTTAAAACAAAAGCACTATTAATGAGCTTTGCACTTTTTAAAGTTCATCTTTTTTAATTACTAATTTTCTTTAAATTGTCCATACGTTGCTTTGTCTTTCTTTTGCTCAGCAAGTTTTGAATATTTTCATCATTTTTCAAGCATTTCTCTCACATATAAACATCGTATCAAACCTTATCTCTCCAAAGATTGAGTGAGTACTGAATTGTGACCCCTTGTGGAAAAGATGGACTCCCTGGTCTATATTGCCACACAGGTGGCTTAATTATGTCGCACATTCAAAGGTCATTGAGTTGAAAGGCTTTACTCCAAATACATGCAGCAACAGACAGCAGCTGCATGGAGGCAGCATCCAAAGAGCATGAAAATCAACGTTTCAGGCAAAAGCCCTTCATCAGGAATGATGAAGGGCTTTTGCCCAAAATGTCAATTTTCCTGCTCCTCAGATGCTGCCTGACCTGCTGTGTCTTTCCAGCACCACTCTGATCTAAACTCTGGTTTCCAGCATCTGCCGTCCTCATTTTTGCCTAGCATCTGCATGAAGTACAGCAAAAGCCAAAAGCAGACATTGTACATTGCGAGTAACTGACTTGAAAAAACAGAGCCCACTCCAGAGATAAAATTGTTTTGACATTAAATAAATTGAGTCAAATTCACTTCCACTCAGTTCAATTTAAAACACCTTAAATAAGATGAACTCAAAACATCAAATCAGATTGTGGATTGCATTAGTCTGGGGCTTTTAGATCATGGATTTATGCTACAACTGTACTGTATATGCAACAATTATTTTACTTTGCCTTAATACAGCAGCTATTGTATAAAGTCAGTTTAAAATCATGCACGGATTGACCTGACCGTGAAGGAGGAAGACTTTCATGGTTAGGTTTTAGCATCTGATATGAATGCACTCAACATTTATGTCAAGTTAAAGTTATTTCACATCAATGCTAAACTCACATTGAATGTTATGGAAGGTTGTGTGTTCTCTCACACAGAAACTACCTAAAAATAGCCAAAGGCATAAACTTGCTTTAATACCAATATCAACCCATTAATCTATTGACATTAGATTAACTCAGATAGGCAAATCCAGTCTAGGAATTTAATCATATTGTAATATCACATCCTTTAAATGTGTTTCAAATCTGCAATTTTTTTGTGAGTATTAATAACATTCGGAAGTAAAAGTGTGTTCAATTTATTAGAGGTCAACTTTTATAAAAATGCAGATCTACATGACTGTCAGCTAATTCTTTGTTAATTCAGCATCATTCCTGCCTAGCGCTGTTTTATAGCTGGTTCAAAATGTTTAAATGTAAATACAATACCGTAACCTTTTCACAGGAAACCTAAGTCTTGAAAACTATGGACTTAAAATGTTACAGAAAATCCTTACACTCTTCAAAATACACACTCACATGGATAAAAGAAAGATCAAAAGGACCTCCTCTGAATTTGTATGCATCATATGGAGAAGCTATTGAACTGCAAATTGAAGCTTCATAACAAATATTTAATCAAACCAGCATCCTTCTAACCTGGGCTAATCATTGCTAAGCAACATCATATTATTTTAAAATTTAAAAAATTGTACTGACCTGGAAACACTACCATGAAGATACTGTTCTTCTACACTTCCACCCAACGAAACAGAGCAATAAAACAGAACTTCAGAGGCGGTAGAAATTCTATTAGGGAGTTTCCTAGGCTGGATCAGTTCCTGGTACAGCTGGGGATGGCCTGTCTAAAAACTCCCAGAAAAACTATTTGGGGAAAGTTCCCAGAGCAACATAAGCTCTTTCTTCTCCAGTTTGAACTTTTATCCGAGAAATGCCATTAGCCATATTAAAGCTAGTTAATGATAAAAGCTCCATATTTTTTAAAGACGTGTAAATGTTAGGAGCTATTTGCTTTAAATGCCACAAACTTTTTAACTTAAGGACAGTTTGGAATGTTTTCCATATAATATTTACCGGCAGCAAGAGCTGGTTACTTTGGCATCTGTATAACCCAAAATTTTAAGAAGATAAAAATATAAGATCGCTCCATATTGTTGTACTAACATGGCAGTCAGTACAAATAACAGAAAATGATCAATGAAAACTCAAGAGCCAAGGTCCAGCAAATTAGCTGAGTACCAAACCATGAAAGAGACTGGTTTGAATTAAGGTATTCAACAAAAAATTCTCCAAATGCAGCTCTTGCATGAAACATTGATCAGGAAATCAAGGATCACTGTGGTTCAGATTCTGACTATTGCTCTAAGTGCATGAAAGCCAAGCTGTGCGCAAACACTTTTCCAAACATGCTCACCACTGGAATGCATAAACGTCAGAACGGAAAGCTTTTTTTTGGTCACTTGATGCACAAATACTTCCCAAACATTTTTTTCTTATAATAGTCAGACCACAACTTTCAATTGTTTCTTCTACAAGGGGATTGGATAAGGCATTATCATATGCAATTGGACACACAGGGTGTGTGAATCAGGAATTGTAAACTAAGGAGAAACTCAAGGAAATTATAATCACCAGGCAAGTGGTGCTGAGCAAATCTTTGCCGTTGTGGACTGACAAGTCACAGACTCCATATGGACCTCACCTTATGGTCTCAAAAGATGTAGCTAGTGAGATAGTTACAACATGGGTTTTTAATTCTCTGGATTTGCAAAAGGTTCTACTTGCAAAAGTAATTTATTCAAAAAGGGAGGAACACACAAGAAAATACAAGCCAGTTAGCATCATGTCTGTTATAAAGAAGATGTTAATACTATTATTAACACATTGTCCCAAGATACTTAGAAAATTTCAAGATAACCAAGTAGAGTTGGCTTTTTGCATGAGGAATCCTATATAACCAATTTATTGGTGTTCTTTGAGGAATCAACCTGTGCTATGGGTAAAGCAAAACTGGAGGATGCATTATCCTTTGATTTATGCTAATAAAATGCCTTCTGGAAATCTAAGGTTATTGTGAAAGATAATGGCTCATGGTGGAGAAGGTAACACGTTGGCAGGCTAACAGAAACAGAGTTGGCATATGTGGGTCAGTTTCTGCTTGGTAAGTGGTACTGAATGGTACGCTACAGGGATTTGTGTTGGGATCTCAACTTTTTTTTTTCCCCAACTTATATAAAACAGAACCAAAGGTATTGTTGCTAAAACGTACTGACGATGCAAAGATAGGTAGAAAAGTAAGTTGTGAAGAAGACACAACGAGGCTACAAAGACGTAAAGAAACATTAAGTAAGTGGACAGAAATGTGGCAAGTTAAGTACAAATGTGGAAAATGTAAAATTGTCCATTTTGGCAAGAATGAAAAAAAAGCAACACATTGTGTAAATGGTGAGAGATTGCAATTCGCCGAGATGCAGATGAATCTGGATGTCCTAGTGTATGAATTATAAAAAGTTAGTATGTTTGTAGAAATTAATCAGGAAAACTAATAGAATGTCATTGCTTATCACCAGAGGAATTGAATACAAAAGACAGGGTATACTTCAGTTATGCAAGGTATCGTTGAGACCATATCTGGTGGACTGCATACAGTACAAGTCTTCTTATTTAAGGAAGGATATAAATGTGTTGGAAGCAGTTCAGAGAAGATTTTACTAGACTAATACCGGGAATGGGCAGATTGTTTTATGGGGAAAGATTGGACAGGCTATGGTTTGTATCAGTTTGCATTTCAAAAGAATAAAAATAATTAACTAAAACATAGAAGACCCTGTAATAGGAGAAAGTGAGGACTGCAGATGCTGGAGATCAGAGCTGAAAATGTGTTGCTGGAAAAGCGCAGCAGGTCAGGCAGCATCCAAGGAGCAGGAGAATCGACGTTTCAGGCATGAGCCCTTCTTCAGGAATATTTTGACATACTAAATATGGATAACATGTTTCCTCTTTTGGGATGAGTTCACTGTTTCAAAAGAAACAGTTATTCATTTATAATACTGAGGAGTAGAATTTACCTTACTCGCAAAAGATCGGTTTACTTCGTAACTCTACTTCTGCTGCTTTTACAGGAAGAGAACAGTTTAATATTTTTTACAGTAGAGGTAAAATCCTTCTTGATAAAGAAGGGAGTGAAAGATTATTGGGGATATGTGGAGTAAGCGAATTAGCCGTGAAGATTCCCCTCATGGCAGAATCTAGAACTGGGGATAGTTTCAGTATAAGGGGTTCACTCATTTGAGACAAATATCAGGAAGAATTTATTTTCTGAGAGAGTGGTGGGGCTTGAAATTCTCAACCCAAAAGAGTTACAGAAGCAATGACCATATTCAAGGTTGAATTGGCTTAATGCTTGAAGAGTTAAAGGTTATAGGGAACAGGAAGGAAAGTGTAGTTGAGGCCAAGATCAGATTAACCATCATTCTATCGAATGGCACAGCAAACCTGAGGGGGCCATGTGACCTATTCCTGCCCTTACTACATTCTTAAGCTCAGGACAATACTGAAAGAGTAATTTATGAGATATCCCTACTTGCAAGTAAAATTATTTGTCAGTGGTAGACAATTTCACGTACTGGGTACCAAATCAGTTCACTAAAGAAATCATCTCCCAAAAATGCAACTGAGTATTAACACTCAAACGATCACAAGATAAATAATACTCCCAGGTTACTTTGAAGACCAATTATAATTTTTAAAAATTTATTTACTGTTGGGGATTTTTCATGTAATTAGTAAATAAAAATCATTAACCATTTTAGTTAGCCAATTGACATGTTTAAAGGTAATTACTTGCTTTAGATTTCTTTTTATAAATAATCCAAGTGAATGAATGTGCTAAAGAAGTTCCCTTTACAACAAAGAGTATTAATGAAACAACTATTTTACTTCTTATGACAATTTCACTCACAATATTCTATTGAATTCCCCATAGTTCAATATGTACACAAATCATTAATATTACACTTTGAACAATCTATAGCCAATTTTTCTTCTGCCCACTTCAATAATCAAGTTGTCACTTCCTGTGAACCAAAATTCAACCTTACGTTTGTATGAATAAAGAAATAGTAATCTTTTAAAGTAGAGAGATGTATGCACTAGAAATACACAGTTCTGTTCACTCCCACTCTCCAGGTTCACAGTACTTTCGAGAACAACTCAATCAAAGCCTTGAATTTATTAGATAATATTTAACAAATTTAGGAATCAATGTTTATGTTTAATGGTACCTTCCATTAGATCTATGGATTTAACTCTTCAAATCTCAAACTCAAGCATATGATCTTGGCTCGGATACAATACTGTGAGTGCTGCATTGTTACAACTGCCACCTTCTGATGTGATTAGATTACACCTGTCCTCTCATGTAAAAGATCCTACCATTCGAAACAAAAAGAAACAGTGGAGTTCTTTTGATGTTCTAACCAACATTCATTCCTCAACCAATATCGCTAAAATAGAAATCTTGGTCATTTGGCACATTGCTGATTGTGGGACCTGGATGTGGGAAATTGCCTGCTGTGTTTCCCTACATTACCACAATGACCACACTTCAAAAAATACTTCATTGGCACAAATCACTTTGAAATATTCTGATAGCATCAAAGGTGCTATATAAACCCAAGTTCCTCTTTCCCTATTAAGCACCAGATTAACTCAGCAAATCGAGTAGTGTAAAATATTTCATTCATCATCAGTACGGTAAATTATTCAGAAGTCTCATATTGGTGGTAGCTTTCTGTGGTTTAGATCATGTTACAAAAATTCTCTAAGAATTATTTAAAACGTACCCTAGAAATTAAGTCAGACTGAACGCAAGTTAATGTAAGGGCTAATGGTAACTTAACCAGCTGCATTTTTCCTAATAGATTTATTTAAAAACAAGTATAAATACAAAATCAATAGAAGTAGTGGCATATATTAATTAAGCTATGAAAAAAAAACCTAACAGAGTCATTCCTAGAGAAAGCAAATTGAAGAGCAGAGAAATTCCAGTAAATTTGAATAGACTGTTGGTTAGATCATACTTGGTCATACTGCATACCATTCTGGTCTCACTGTTATACTTCTTTGGAATAACACAAGGAATTAAATGCCCATTAGAAGGGTGGACTATTAACCCACTGTAACAGAAAAAATTAATATTTCAAAGGAAACATATTAAATCAAATTGAAATCCCCATGGTTCAGACTCCACGCCAGAACCCTCAATGCACACCAATTGAAGAAGATTTCGAGTACCCCAATAAGACCATAGAAGATAGGCAGAACATTGGGCTGAATGATCCGAAAAGCTCACTTTATGGACTTACTGATTACTTTCGCTACTGCCAGGAGCAGACCCATGAAGAGTTTTTCAGATCTGGATTACCAAATGAAATAAATGTATATCAAATGCACTAAAGGGCATGAGAAAAGGATTCATTAGGATGATAGATGTGCTGAAAAGCTTAAAGCTATTAAGAAAAATTGAATAGGTCATGGTGGCCTTTCTTCTAGAGAAGCAAACGCACAACAGTAACTTGATAGAGGCTTTTCAAATAATGAAAAGATTTGATAGAACAGATGAGGAGAAAAGGTTTTCACTTGGTGGGGAAGTTTGGAGCCTAGAATTAGAAGCCAGAAACATAAGACAGTTCATAAAAATCCAAGAGAGAGACTAGGGCAACTCTTTTTGTAAAGTAAGTCTCCTTAACATCGAGATCCACAGCCTATCATGTCTATGGTGATCAAAAACAACCACCTAACTATTCCAGTCCCATTTTCCAGCACTTGGCCCATAGTGTTGTATGTCTTGTTATCATAAATGCACCTCTATCAAAGGAAGGTTTTTCTGGCTACCGACTGATTTACCACGAGACTGATTCCTAGTATGGTAGGACTAACGCAGAAGAGTATTTGGAACAGTTAGACTGCTCTCACTGGAGTTGAGGAGAATAATATGGGTTCTCAGAGAAATCTATAAAATTCTCATAGGACTCGACATAAGATGTTCCTGATGACTGTAGTCCAGAACCAGGGGACACAGTTTAAGCATGCAAGATATGCCACTTAGAACTAAGATGAGAAGAAATTTCTACACTCAGAGAATGATGAGCCTGGGGCATTCTGTGCCATGCAAAGCAGTCAAGCCTAAAACATTGAACGTTTTCTAGAAGGAATTAGATTCATTTCTCAGGACTAAAAGGATCAAAAGGTATGGAGAGAAAGAGAGAACAGGGTATGATTGAGATGATTGACAATGACCATATTAATGGAACAGCAGGCTCAAAGGGTTGAATGACCTACACTTACTCTTATTTTTAATGGTCAATTTAACTAGCCTATAGTTATCCATTTTTCTGGATGGTTCCTGTTATAAATTAAGGCACTTAAATGACGGCTTTCCAATAATTAGGGAATTTTCCAGCATCAAAGTATTTACTTTCCCTGTAGATACTTTATTCAATGTACTAGGATGGAGCTTCCAACAGGTCCAGGGGACTTATTGGGTCTTTGGCCCTATTACTTTCCCTAGGATTTTTTTTTCTCTATTTATTGCTATTGCATTTATTTCTGGACTTGAGGAGGTGGATGTTGAAAGGATGCTTCCTCTTCTGGGATAATCTAGAGCTTGGTGTCATAGTTTAAAAATAAAGGGTCACCCATTTAAGACAGAGATGAGAAATCATTTTTGCTCTCTGAGGATTGTGAATCTTTGAGAATCACTTCCTCAAAAGGCAAAGTATACAGAATCTTTAAAATATTTTTAAAGATAGAGGTAAATGGATTTCTGATTAGCAAGAGGACAAAGCTTTACTGGAGATTTTCAGGAATGTCGAGTTGAAATTAAAATCAGGCCAACACAGCAGAGCTCAAATGTAGAGCAGTCTCAAAAGGGCTCAGTGGCCTACACTTGTTCCTTCTTCATATTTCATCTCTTCCTTTTGCCCCTTGATTATTTAGCATTTTTGGAATGTTATTAGTGTCTTCTTCTGTAAAGTCTGATGCAAAGTGTTTATTCAACTCCTCTGCCATTTTCTAAGCCACATTATTAATTCCTCAGTCTCATTCTCTAAGGGGACAATGTTAACTTTGACCCCTCTCTTCTTTTTTATGTATTTAAAAAAGCTCTTGCTGTCCATCTTGATATTACTTGCAAGTTTATCTTCTCCTTTTCTTTTGTTGGTTTTCAAAGCTCTCCCAAACCTCCAGCTCTTCTCACTACTCTTGCTAATCTTTACCACATTGCAGGGTTTTTTTCTTGCAAGAAGTCGACTCTCTGCAATTAGACCATAACAGCATAAGACACAGAAATAGAAACTAGACCATTAAGCTCATTGAATGGCAAAGCAGATTCAATCATGGTTGATAAGTTTTTCAATCCCATTGTCTCGCTTTCTTCCCGTAACCTTTGATCCCCTTGATACTCAGGAACCTACCTTTTTCAGTCTTAAATATATTCAAATGACCTGACCTCCACAGCCTTCTGTGACAATGAATTCCACAGATTCACCACGCTCTGGCTGAAGAAGTTTCTCCTTGTCTCCATTCTAAAAGGTCTTCACTTTACTCTAAGGCTGGGTCCTCAGGTCCTCGTCTCTCCTACCAATAGAAACAACTTCCCAAAATCTACTCTGTCCAGGACGTTCAGTATTATGTATGCTTCAATTAGATATTATCAAACCTAAAACCATAATTCAGTAAACATGGAAAATGCAAGCAGGCTCTATTTCACGGGGCTTTAGGGGTCAAAACAGAGAATATTTTTGCTAGTAGACCTGAACACAAGCTTGAAAAAGCTCTCTCTCTTGCAAAGAGGAGTAGCCAGTGACAGAACTAATTGGAAAGAAACAGAACTTAAAAGGTCACTGCAATATTTGCTACTGCTGACAGTCTAAGAAATCAACTAATTAACCAGGTCAAAAGATAAAAATGTATGCCTCAGGGAAACCAAAATTAACCTAATCGTTATATTCTTTCATCTTAGTTTTGTATACGGACATTAACCACTTTTAACTTGAGTGTGTGCGAGAGGGCCCAAGTGATGGCATGAAAGCCACATGCCTGACATTGCATTGTCAATTTCCTCAGGATTAGCAAGCAACAAGCCTGATCTTTCTTTGATTTAAGAAAGACTTGTTAGCAATAAGAAGTTACTTAATTTAAAATGTTGTTTCCATTTTATTATGGAAAACGTGCAAAAAACTTGAACTTTTCCTGAGACCAAGGATGTTGATAAAAGGGGAGCCATTCCATCCCTTCTTGCCTGGTTCTAACTGGGGTGAAAAGACTCAGTTTCTCTGGTCTTTCTTTACAACTGGTGCCATTAGCTCTTTTCTGCTCACCTTCAATACAGAAGCATTTCTCTTGCTCTCCAGTGACCAGAACTGGACACCATATTCAAGATGGAGAAAGTGAGGTCTGCAGATGCTGGAGTATCAAAGCTGAAAATGTGTTGCTGGAAAAGCGCAGCAGGTCAGGCAGCATCCAAGGAACAGGAAGGAGAGAGGGTGGGGGCAGAGAGGTCAGGAAGAGGATTGCAGGTTAGGAAGGCGGTGCTGAGTTCGAGGGATTCGAGTGAGACAAGGTGGGGGGAGGGGAAATGAGGAAACTGGAGAAATCTGAGTTCATCCCTTATGGTTGGAGAGTTCCCAGGCGGAAGATGAGGCGCTCTTCCTCCAACCGTCGTGTTGTTATGGTCTGGCGATGGAGGGATGAACTCAGCACCACCTTCCCAACCTGCAATCCTCTTCCTGACTCTCTGCCCCCATCCCACTCTGGCCTATCACCCTCACCTTGACCTCCTTCCACCTATCACATCTCCAATGTCCCTCCCCCAAGTCCCTCCTCCCTACCTTTTACCTTAGCCTGCTGGACACACTTTCCTCATTCCTGATGAAGGGCTTATGCCCGAAACATCAAATTTCCTGTTCCTTGGATGCTGCCTGACCTGCTGCGCTTTTCCAGCAACACATTTTCAGCTACCATATTCAAGATGTATTGTAAAAGCAGCTCCATCATTACTTACATTTCTTAGTTAAACATTTCCACAATTTGCACTCCATCATTGAGCAATTTATTACTTTTGTTCTCTGTCAGTGTGCATAATTTGGATATGAATATTAATAAATCCACCTAAACGCAAGAGTTGAGAAAAGTTTCATTTTTAGCTTGTTCTTTGACATGAATGGATATTACGTTATCTACTTTCCATGTTACCGATATTATCTCATAGTTCTCTACATTGAATCACCTCTCCGTTATTCTGCTTAGAAATGTTAGACAATTCAATTTGTAATGTTGGAGGTGTTTGCTAATTTCATGTCTCTCCTCATCTGGTATCACTGACACTTTGCACTGAATATCTGACGCCAAGCCACTTACATAATTTAGAAACAATAGGAAAAGCGAGCTTGTATTTATATAAATGTTCACATTCTCCATTTGTCCCAAAATATTTCATAGTCAATAAGTTACATTTTAATAAAAGTAAAACACTGGGATGCTGGAAATCTGAGACAAGCACAGAAAATGCTAGAGGAGGTCAGTGTGTACGACAGCATCTGTGGAGAGAAAGAGAGTTCACATTTTGAATCCAGTATAACTCCTTTTCAGAACGGAAAGGGTTGAAAAATCACAGAAGCATAGGAGGAACAAGAGGTCAGATAGTGTAGATGTCCAGTGCAAAAGACAAAGGAAAAGCTGTGATTAGATTAGATTCCCTACAATATGGAAACAGGCCCTTCAGCCCAACAAGTCCACACCGACCCTCGGAAGAGCAACCCACCCAGACCCATTCCCCTACCCCACATTTACCCGTGACACTATGGGCATTTTAGCATGGCCAATTCACCTGACCTACACATCTTTTGGATTGTGGGAGGAAATCGGAGCACCAGGAGAAAACCCATGCAGACATGGACAGAATGTGCAAACTGCACACAGACAGTTGCCCAAGGCGGGAATCGAACCCGGGTCACTGGTGCTGTGAGGCAGCAGTGCTAACCATTGAGCCACCATGCCGTGTGAAAAAGAAAAAGAACTGTACAATGGGTATACATGAAAGGGAGCAAATGGATGCTCTCTACTAAGAGCAAAATAAACAAGACAAGGCTTTTGCCAGGGTGGAGGGGGGGTGGGTGGCAGTGAAGAACAGACATAATGTAGTCAGTGTCTGAAGTTATTGAATACAACATTCAGACCTCAAGACTGCAAAGTGCTGAAGTAGAAAACGAGTGCTGTTCCTTGAACCTGCACTGCGCCTTGTTGGAACATTGCCGCAGAATGGACAGAATTGTTAGCATGGGAGCAAGGTAGTGTACAGAAATGGCATCAACTGGGAGGACAGTGCATTGCCTACACGCAGAGTGGGGGTGTTCCACAGAGTAATCACCCAGTATATGTTTGGTCTCGTCAATGTAAAGTTGACCACATTGTGAGCAGCGAATGCAGTAAACTAAATCAAAAGAAGTAGAAATGAAATGCTGCTTGACCAGGAAGGTGTCTTTGGGGGCCTTGGATAGTGAGGACAAAGGAGGTGAATGGGCAAGTGCTACAGACACTGCCACTGGAGTGTGAGCAAGGGTTAAGAGCGATGGAGGAATAGACAGAAGTGTCACAGTGAGAACAGTCCTTGAGGAATGTTGACAGTGGAGGGTAATGACAGCCTGCTGAAGAGGACAGAAATAACAGAGGACAATCCTTTGAATGTAGAGAGTAGTGCAGAGGAAGACAAAGGATGGGGGAACATTATCGTTGTTTTGAGGAGGAGGTCAAGACAGAGTAGGGAAGATGGATTGCACACAGGTGAAGGCTTCATCAACCAGTGGAAGGGGAAGCGAGGGAAGCAATGTCCTCAAATGAAGAAAAAAAAGATCATATTGGAGGCAGCCTAGTGGGGAGGTGGCATCATCAGAACAGATGCAATGGAGACAGAGATTCTGGGAGACCAGAATGGAATCTTTGCTGGGACCAGGATGAGGAGATGTCGTGAAAGTAACTGTGAAAGTCAGTGGTCTTGTCAGATTTTAAGTATAATCATTGTTACATTTGCTGTGAGCAAATTGGTTGCCATGTTTGCAAAGCTCCACAAACAGCAACGTGTTAAGTGACAAATAATTTTGTTTCAGTAATGTTAGTTGAAGATCAATGTTGGCAAAGATACTAAAAGAAATAAACCGTTTTACTTAAAAAAAAGTTCCATGCCAAATTATGTTCACCGAAGAAATCAGAACAGGCCTTAGTTTGTGTCTTTTTGAAAAAAAGTCACATCTGACCAAGCAGTGTATCCACAGTACACCATTTGGTTGCCAGTCTACATTACATACTTATACTTTTCAAATGTGACATTAATCTACAACAACCATCTGATTCCAAAGGTATGCTTTTAATAACAGAACTAATCTGAAATAATACAAGATTTTAGAGTGCATGTATTACTGATCTTTTTAAAAATACTCAATACCAAATCTTCTGTCTGGAAATGCAAGAATTTTTTGTCATATGGAAACATATTACTCTAGGGCTCACCATTGAAGTCTGCTCTAACCACCACAAAAATCTACCATTCCCTTTAAAAACAAAGGTTCTAGAAACAGTAGAGAAAAAAAAAAATCTGGTTTTGAAATCTGACTTCCAGTAACATGAGTACGCGGTTCCACCAAAATCGTTTGAACATAAATGTGCTTGCACCCTTATCATTTGTCAGCGCAACACTTTTGAACCATTTTAAAAAATAATTGAAGTCTCAGTTATTAATGAAATCCTTTGTAAAGTATCAACAGAAATACCTCTGTGGGGAGAATGTTCGTTATTTTGTTAGAGGACGGAAAATAGTTTGCTTTTGTAAAGGAAATTTTATGCTCAAAAGGTTAAGGGGATGTGGCTGTTTTCAAGGCAAAATGAATGAAAAGGTAGGTTTTACTAAAAACAAGGTGAAGAATAAGTCTCTTTATTATTCTCCATAGGAAACCACAAACCCAGTTGCTTTTTTACCTTTAATGGAAATAGTAACAGCTGCAAATGCAGAGTCCCTTAAATACATGTAGAACATTTAATAACAGAATTATAAAATCTTTCTCTCATCAGTATAATTGTCATGATCAATAAAACCTACGTGAAAGCAAGTAATTAATTAATTCCAATTCAAAGCCTTCTACTAAATTTTGTATCTTTATTAATACAGAGTATCATCCTTTAGATCAGAAATATCTTCTGTGAAAAGATTACATACAAGGAATATGTCCATTCTACCAGTTGTCAGCTAATGCTTCTCAGCTATAAACTGATAAACACACAAATACTAGCTTAAAATCTTTCATTCAGCAAGAAATCAACCCACGCTCGTAGCAAATTGGAGTATCGAGTATGAAAGGCCACCAACATACCCTTCAACATACCACCAGGAGTATCAGTTGGCAGCTGAGATGACAGAGTTATTCCAATGTATAGAATAAGACTTTTTCATTGTCTTAAATAACAGAGAAGCATTTTTTTTCCCACAGATCTCCAGTTTTCATCCCTCTATTTCCAAGTATATGAAGGGGAAGGCACCAATCTTCAAGTAAAGGTCACAGTGCTCTTTCATAATCACTCACTTAAACACTACCTTTCTCAGGACTTGCACAGTCACTGTTTTTTTTGCCAAAATAAGTCTGTTTGCTTGAATGAATGGTGTGGCTGAACACATCTGAGAATCTCAAAAAAATCCCTTACATCAGCAGGTCTAAGATTCAATCCATGTTCAGATATCATGACAATTTATGAAGGTCATTTATTCTGGTTTCTTGATATTTAGAGTCAATCAGAGTCAATGACTAGATTAATTCTATCTACCCAACCATACACAAAATATTACTGCCTATTGTTTGACTATCTTTTCTCACATAGTTAAAGCAACTGCAATGCCCAATAACAAGCTAACCCATTGTAAGTTTGTGTATTTTTCCAAGAGCAACAGTCACATTGGTCAACTTTGGACAACTGATGGAGTAAGTGAAAACAACTGGAGACAGAGCACTGAGCAGATAACATTCAATAATGAATATTTGACCAAGTAAATTTGGATTTCCATTAAGGTGCTTCTTTGACACTAATCTCCATTACATTCATCATAGTCATTTGTGTTTCAATTATGGTATTGAATTGATGGTTTATTGGTAAAAGATTTGCAAATTAAGTCCTCCCTAGTTGTTCATGCATTCTGTTTTGCTTTGATTCTAAAGTCCATTAAGTTCCTTTTGGAAAGAAAATGGTTCATTGTAATGTTTGACTGTGACTGTGAATAAAGTAAACAATACTGAAATATTTACCTGCTACAATCAAACTTTGGTATGACCCAAATTATTTGCCAAATACAGATGATCAAGCCAAAGTGTTAATAGGTCCAAGAAGACAATCTTAATAGGACAATTAAAGAGCTACCCTGCCTTAATCATCTAGTTTCATGGTTCATATTACTATCTGAGGTAGCTTTTTAAAGTTTTGTAAAGATGAATTATTTAGGTGCAAAGTAACTGAACCTCTGGAAGACAGACTTTACTAGACCACCCAAGATATGCAGAGGAAGCTCAATTATCCGAATGAGATGGGTGGGCATTATTTCGTTCAGATAATTGATTATTCGGTTAATTGATTCAATGCCTCTTCTCTGGGGCTCGGAGCTTTCTGTTAAGTCCACTCCCGGTTCAGGAGTCAAGGCAGCAGCACACCATGTGCAAGCCCCCACTTCTCACCCACTCCCCCAACCCTGTCCAACACTGTCCCCTGTCCTCCACCCCTGCCCCCTGGCGGCCCCTTCAACCCCATCCAGCACTGCCCCCACCGTCCACCCCACCCCCGCCAACCCTTCCCAAACCAGACCAACACTGCTCCCACCTCCGCCACCCGCCAGCCCGCCCCCCCCCCCCCCCCCCCCAAGGTTCTACCTTTGCCCCACGAAAGGTTCACGAAATCTCAAACGTTAGAAAACATTTGGAATCAGTCACAGTAAGTGAAAGGACCTTTACCCACTGTTGGGGTGGGGGCAAGGGACAGATTCAAAGCATTTTCAGTTTGAAGTACAAGTGATTGTGTTCCTTTCATGGTAAAATACAGTTGATAACCCAAGGTGAACATTTATTGAGTACTGTTTGCTTTGTTAAGTTTTTGTTTTGTGAAATCCTCTTTTAAAATGGTGGAACCTTGTGGCTTTGTTCTTTCAGTAAATAAACAGAGATTTCACATTTATCTTTAACGGTTTCTATGGAGATCATAACTTCAATCTATCCTTCTAACTGAAGTTTGAGACTGTTCTCCTTGGAGAAAAGAAGATTGAAAGGAGATTTGAAAGAGGTTTTGAAAGTTATAAGTCATAATGGACAGATTAGATAGGGAGAAGCTGTTCCTGCTTGTAAAATGAACAAGGAATGAGGTGGAATAGATTTAAAATAGATGTGCTAAAGAAGTAAGGGTGATGTGAGAAAAAAAATCACAGTGAATTGTCAGGATACAGAATGCACTGAGTAATGGGCATTGGATGGTTATTTGGATAGAAACAGTGTGCAAGTGCATGGGGAAGATGTAGAGCTTGGCTCGATGTAATGATGTTCATTTGAAGAACTAGTTCAGGTATGATGGACCAAATTAGTTCCTTCTGCGTCTTAATTCTATGATTCTGTGAAACACTTAATTAGACTTATTCTGTCTAGCTTCCCATCCTTCACCTTCTGAAATATTCAGAATTGCTATTAGTATTGCTTTCCATATCAACTCTGACTCACCCACTGGCCCAATCTTTGCTGACCTACATTGGCACATTTCAGTACCTCCATGATTTCATCCCTTAACTACAATAAATCCTCTCTCCCTAACTTTCCATTATTAAGACTTCAGCTTCATAGGTATTTCCTCTCCCCTTCCTGCAAGGTTTGCACCCATGCTTTCAACCCCTCACTCTGAATTTTTGAATCTAAATCTTGTACTTCTCCAGTTCTTTTCTTTTAAAAAAACAAAGCCTCCTCTCAGTAAGCTTTTGTTTCCTTCCTTCAGTATTTCCTTCCACGGCTGAGAATCCAATTGCCCCTGCCCCATATTACACATGTGCAGCAGCGAAAGACACTTGTCTAAATGAAACAAATACTAATTAAATAAATGCAACTTCTGTTATTGACCAAAAGGCTGCTTCTCGATTCTCATTAAAAAGGTCTAAAAAAAACTGGGTGCAAAAGGAGCTATCTTGTAAGAGTAATGAAGGAGTTGGGAACAAATCAGAATTTTAGGGCTTTGTCCACTTATTTTGAGATGCCAACATTCTGCAAATCCTTCATCATGTTTTCAATAAGCCTATTTTTGAAAGGTTTCCATAGAGTCATCCTCCTACAGATAAAAATAATTTCAGATAAAAATCACTCCAGGCTTGCAATCCATTAGCAATTTGCACCCCATTAATAATGCAAGCTTTAAATTGTTGACAATAGATGTTCATTTAATCCAAATTTCCATTTCCAGGCTGTTACTCAACTGCTCATTCCCCACTGGAGCCAGTTGTATGAAGCAGACTGAACTCAACCTCAGGTGCTACCCAAACTAATTAAACAACTGCTGTTTCTCAATAAAAGATTTGCTTAATATAATGGAAGATTAAAAACATTCACAACGTGCTGTTATTCATTACAGAACTAGGTTCTCCCAGCTAATTTGTTTGAGAATAAAATATTAAAATTTCACCAAAAATTCTTCAGCTAAAATGTTCAGAAACTCGAGCATTTTCACAGGTAGTCAACTACAATTCTCAAAACAAATCCTAACTAGGATTTCCAATTAACACTCCTTTGGTTTTACAGATGGAGTAACTTTCATATTACCATGGAGTTTAGCAAGAGACGAGAGTAAGAATACTATTTCAAAAAGGCTACGTGTTTTGTGTCATACCTACAAGATGCATATCTGGAATAAAGCATTCTGACAAAGTTAATAGCTAGGGACTGATCTTACAAAGTGCAGGCAAAATGCCAAATGGATACAATTACCTCTGAAGTACAGTGAACACAGCATGGAGTAAAACAGCTTTACCTATGCCTTTTTTTTTGCTAACTGGTCAGTCTGATTAATATCATGAAAATGGTCAAGAAAAATATC
This sequence comes from Hemiscyllium ocellatum, assembly GCF_020745735.1. NCBI lineage: Eukaryota > Metazoa > Chordata > Chondrichthyes > Orectolobiformes > Hemiscylliidae > Hemiscyllium > Hemiscyllium ocellatum. Next base: position 77,886,029 of record NC_083408.1, read on the forward strand.
TTATTTCAATTCGGGATCATACATTACCATGCAGTTGCAAGTGGGTTAGAATTTAGATTTGAAGGTACACCATCATTTTCTAAGAATTAATTTTGTTTTGTTTAAACCTAATGATGAGCATCTGAAAAAAAGGTCATCTACCAAAAGGTAACGGTTATGAACTAACCAGACATTGGTTTCAAACCTGGTTTGAAATTGCAGCTGAATTTCACTGGAAAATTCCTCATAGTGGTTTGATGAATATCATCACATTACTCATTCAGGTAATTTTGTCATAAAAAGTATAAAATAAATAAATTTAACTTGCCTCAGCTTTAAGGCTCAAACTGTTACTGATTTTAGCTTTGAGAAATACACATTAGACAGCCTTATAGTTTACAAGGGTACCCCCTTGCAGAGTGGCATTCACTAGACAAATGCTGAACTTTTAAACACCTAACAGAGTCATAGAGATGTACAGCATGGAAACAGACCCTTCAGACCTACTTGTCCACGTCGACCAGATATCCAAACCTATTCACTAGCACCTGGCCCTTATTAGTCTAACCCTTCCTATTCAGCTACCCATCCATATGCCTTTTAAATGTTGTAATTGTACAAGCCTCCACCACTTCCTCTGGCAGCTCATTCCATAGATGCACCACCCTCTGCATGAAAATGTTGCCCCTTTGGTCTCTTTCCCTTCTCACCCAAAACCTATGCCCTCTATTTGTGGACTTCCACAACCCAGGGAAAAGACCTTGTCTATTTATCCTATCCATGCCCCTCATAATTTTATAAATCTCACCGCTCAGCCTCCAACGCTCCAGAGAAAACAGCCCCAGCCTAAAAAGCCACCCCCATAGCTCAAATTCTCTAACCCTGCAACATCCTTGTAAATCTTTCCTGAACCCTTTCAAGTTTCACAACATCCTTCCAACAGGAAGGAGACCAGAACTGCATGGAATATTCCAACAGTGGCCTAACCAATGTCCTGTATATCCGCAACATGACCTTCCAACTCCTGTACTCAATACTCTGACCAATAAAGGAAAGCATACCAAACACCTTCTTCACTATCCTATCTACCTGCGACTCCACTTTCAAGGAACTACGAACCTGCACTCCAAGGTCTCTTTGTTCAACAACACTCCCCAGGACCTTACCATTAAACATATGTCCTGCTCGGATTTGTGTTTCCAAAATGCAACACCTCACATTTATTTAAATTAAATTCCATCTGCCCATCGACCCATCTGATCAGGATCCCGTTGTACTCTAAAGTAACTTTCTTTGCTGTCCACTGCACCTCCAATTTTGGTGTCAACTATACCTCCTATGTTCACATCTAAATCATTTACATAAATGACAAAAAGTAGTGGACCCATAACCAATTCTTGAGCCAAACCACTGGTCACAGGCCTCCAGTCTGAAAAGCAACCCTCCACCACCACCCTGTCTTCTATCTTTGAGCCAGTTCTGTATCCAAATGGCTTTTTCTCCCTGTATTCCGTGAGATCTAACCATGCTAACCAGTCTCTCCCATGTTGAATGCCTTACTGAAGTCCACGTAGATCACATCCACCATTCTGCCCTCAACAATCTTCTTTGTTCCTTCTTCAAAAAACTCAATCAAGTTCATCAGACATGATTTCCCATGCACAAAGCCATGCTGACTATCCTTAATCGTCCCTGCCTTTCCAAATACATATAAATCCTGTCCCTCAGGATTCCCTCCAACAACTTGCCCACCTCCAATATTAGGCTCACTGGTCTATAGTCCCTGGCTTTTCCTTACCACCTTTCTTAAACAGTGGCACAACGTTAGCCAACCTCCAGTCTTCCAGTACCTCACCTGTGTCTAATCAACGATAAAAATATCTGAGCAAAGGGTCAAGCAATCATTTCCCTAGCTTACCCCAGAGTTCAAGGGTCCACCTGATCAGGTCCTGGGGGTTTATTCACTTTTATGCATTTCAAAACATCCAGCACCTCCTCTTCTCTAATATGGACATTTTTCAAGATGTCACAATCTATTTCCCCACATTATGTATCTTTCATGTCCTTCTCTACAGTAAACATTGATGCAAAATACTTGTTTAGCATCTCTGCCATCTCCTGCGGCTCCACACAAAGGCCGCCTTGCTGATCTTTGAGGAGCCCTATTCTCTCGTTAGTTACCCTTTTATCTTTGATGTATTTATAAAAACCCTTTGGACTGTCCTTAACCCTATTTGCCAAAGCTATCTCACGTCCCTTTTTTGCCCTCCTGATTTCCCTCTTAAGCATACTCCTACTGCCTTTATACTCTTCTAAGGATTCACTTGATCTATCCTGTCTATACCTGACACATGCTTCCTTCTTTTTCTTAACCAAAACCTCAATTTCTTTAGTCATCCAGCATTCCTTATACCTACCAGCCTTTCCTTTCACCCTAACAGGTCTATACGGTCTCTGGACTCTCGTTATCTCATTTCTGAAGGCTTCCCATTTTCCAGGTGTCCCTTTACCTGAGAACATCTGCCCCCAATCAGCTTTTGAATGTTCTTGCCAAATACCGCCCAAATTGGCCTTCCTCCAATTTAGAACTTCAACTTTTAGATCCAGTCTATCCTTTTCCATCACTATTTTAAAAGTAATAGAACACTAACACCTCAGTCACCTGCCCTGCCTTGTTTCCTAAGAATTGGTCAAGTTTTGCACCTTCTCTAGTAGGAACATCCATACACCGAATCAGAACATTTTCTTGTACACAACTAACACTATGGCAGTCCCAGTCAATGTTTGGAAAGTTAAAATCCATGACCACAATCACCCTATTATTCTTACAGATAAGACATAGGAGTGGAAGTAAGGTCATTCAGCCCATCGAGTCCACTCCGCTAATTAATCATGGCTGATGGACATTTCAACTCCACTTACCCACATTCTCCCCGTAGCCCTTAATTCCTTGTGACATCAAGAATTTGTTAATCTCTGGCTTGAAGACATTTAGCGTCCGGCCTCCACTGCACTCCGCGGCAATGAATTCCACAGACCCACCACACCCTGGCTGAAGAAATGTTTTCGCATTTCTGTTCTGAATTGACCCCCTCTAATTCGAAGGCTGTGCCCATGGGTCCTAGTCTTCTCACCTAACGGAAACAATTTCCTAGCGTCCACCCTTTCCAAGCCATGTATTATCTGGTAAGTTTCTATTAGATCTCCCCTTAACCTAAACTCCAATGAATATAATCGCAGGATCCTCAGCCGTTCCTCGTATGTTAGACCAACCATTCCAGGGATCATCCGTGTGAATCTCCGCTGGACATGCTCCAGTGCCAGTATGTCCCTCCTGAGGTGTGGGGCCCAAAACTGGACACAGTACTCCAAATGGGGCCTAACCAGAGCTTTATAAAGTCTCAGTAGCACATCACTGCTTTTATATTCCAACCCTCTTGGAGATAAATGACAATATTGCATTCGCTTTCTTAATCACGGATTCAACCTGCATGTTTACCTTTAGAGAATCCTCAACTAGCACTCCCAGATCCCTTTGTAATTTGGCTTTATGAATTTTCTCACCGTTTAGAAAGTAGTCCATGCTTGTATTCTTTTTTCCAAAGTGCAAGACCTCGCATTTGCTCACATTGAACTTCATCAGCCATTTCCTGGACCACTCTCCCAAACTGTCTAGATCCTTCTGCAGCCTCCCCACTTCCTCAGTACTATCTGCCTGTCCACCTAACTTCGTATCATCGGCAAACTCCGCTAGAATACCCCCAGTCCCTTCATCCAGATCATTAATATATAACGTGAACAGCTGTCATCGGCTGCCATTCCGAAAAAGAACCTCTTATCCCAACTCTCTGCCTTCTGTCAGACAGCCAATCCTCAATCCATACCAGTAGCTCACCTCGAACACCACGAGCCCTCACCTTACTCAGCAGCCTCTCGTGTGGCACCTTATCAAAGGCCTTTTGGAAGTCTAGTTAGACCACATCCACTGGGCTTCCCTGGTCTAATCTACTTGTCACCTCTTCAAAGAATTCCAACAAGTTTGTCAGGCACGACCTCCCCTTACTAAATCCATGTTGACTTGTACTAATCCGACCCTGCTCTTCCAAAAATTTAGAAACCTCATTCTTAACGGTGGATTCTAGAATTTTACCAACAACCAAGATTAGGCTAATTGGCCTATAATTTTCCATCTTTTGTCTTGATCCTTTCTTGTACAATGGGGTTACAACAGCGATCTTCCAATCATCCGGGACTTTCCCCGACTCCAGTGACTTTTGAAAGAACTCAACCAACGCCTCCGCTATTTCCTCAGACCTCTAGGATGTAGCCCATCGGGGCCAGGAGGTTTGTCAATTTTAAGACCTTTTAGCTTTTCTAAAACTCTCTCTTTTGTAATGGCAACCATACTCAACTCAGCCCCCTGACTCCCTTTAATTGTTGGGATATTACTCATGTCTTCCACTGTGAAGACTGATGCAAAGTACTTATTAAGTTCTCTAGCTATTTCCTTATTTCCCATCACTAGCCTTCTAGCATCAGTTTGAAGTGGCCCAATGTCTACTTTTGTCTGTTGTTTGTTTCTTATGTACTGAAAGAAACTTTTACTATCATTTCGAATATTACTGGCTAGCCTACCTTCATATTTGATCCTCTCCTTCCTTATCTCTCTCTTTGTTATCCTCTGTTTGTTTTTGTAGCCTTCCCAATCTTCTGATTAGTAATCTAATTAGAAGATAACTGAAATCTCCATACAAATTTGTTTCTCAATTTCCCATTGACTATTAGGAGGTCTATGATACAATCTCAGTGATCATCCCTTTCTTATTTCTCAGTTCCACCCACTCCCCTGCATGTATTCCCAGGAATATCCTAAGTACAGCAGGATGCTGCCTGAACTGCTGTGTTCTTCCAGCACCACTAATCCAGAATCTGGTTTCCAGCATCTGTAGTCATTGTTTTTACCTAAGTACAGCAGTAGCCATCCCTTACCAAAAATGCCACTAACCCAGTCCTAATCATGCCCTGAGCTCATCTGCCGCAGCATTGTAAGTTAATAGTTCTAAATAAAATTTTTGGACAATTCTGTGAGAACTTTTAACTACAAATCCTGTATATCACCAACAAGTTCATTATGTTTGGATATCAACAGTAGTTCAAAGAGATCTTGCACAATCAAATTGATTAATGGAACTTAAATTATAAAAGATCCAGTATGAAATTAGGAATGAACAAACTCATCAGGATTGCTAACGGTTCCAAGGGAACATTTAACAAATAACTGAATCAAGCACTAATATGGAAAGGGAGCTGGAAAGCAAGGCAATGGGTTCCAATAAAATCAGAAGCATTACCTTTACCTTTATTTTTACCCTTTCAGGTCAATCTTCTGCACAAATCTGGACCAGCAGAGTAATGCAGAAACTCCAGAACTAAATACATCCTCTGCATGTGAACACAAAACAGTTTCAGCTGTTCAACTGATTCTGAGAGTATGCAAGTAGCCTCAGGTAGTTGCTGTACAAATAGCAGCCAGCAAACCTTCCAAATTTTGGCTCCCCGAGGATGATACAATCACAGACAGAATGCAAAGATTTTCCTGATGACCGTATAAGGCAAGAAAATACCAAACCTTTCTATGCACAATTTGTGTACCTCAGTTAAATGATGAATTTAGTGGGGGCTTTAATCCAATTGGAACAAACAATTGTCTGAAATGACTTTATATTTACAAAGAAAATATTAAACACTGTATTTCCTTTCAGATGGTAAGACCTCAGTATTATGACTTCATGGAGATAGTGTAATTCCGATACTACGTTTGACACAAATAATCATTGATGAGACCTTACCTACACTCTAAACAAGGCAACACAACAATGAGCAAAGTCCATAAACTTAACACCCATAGAATAACACTGGTTTGAGTGATTATGCCAATAATTTGGATAATGGTTCAAACACTGTAGATGAGAGTAAACAAGCAAACAACTACATTAATCTTCCATGGACTTACAAATCATATAATGTGCTCTAACTGAATCATTTGTTAGACATAGATTAGAACCTCATGTACCAGTCATTTGTCTTGAACTGCAGTACAAGTAGTTCTTCTGTAACACATTGGTTGCATTCTTGTGCAACCCTGCATTATAGAAAAATCTGACTTTAGAAACAGCGTTTAAAGTGTTGACGATGTTATTGCATTACAGCCAACACACGTTTTAAAAATTTGCACTTTAGAAACTGTGTCTCCAATTCATCAATCCCATTACAGCAAATTCGCGTTAGCGAAATGTGCATTAAAGCAGAACAACTTGTACTTAATTAAGGCCAGATTTGCAATTAAGGTACAACTATTATACCATATAGTCACAGTTTTGCTATAAATCAAATATTGTCCACAGCTGAAACATTCTGGAGTTATTACTGAAACGTCCACCAGACCAATAAGGCAAGAGAACAGGAAATTAGAATACAAGCCCAAGATCAACAATGACCTTGTATTATCCATTCTTGCTTCTATTTCTATGGTCTAAATAAGCTGACAATCCTGTTTGTTTATAAATGGTTGTTATCACTCACTTGGGTAGCGCTCTTGAAATCAAGTTCCACTATTCCCAGAGTCATCACAAAAATTAAAGATGTTTTTAAAAATATGCTAAGTTTCCCAATGTATCTGACCTTCAGACCTAGATTAATAAATAGCATAGACCAGCTTTCTATATTTATCAAGAATTTATTACAAGTAATTAGACTCTAGTTACAGGTAAAGTTATAAACAGTCAGCATATAAACACTATTACCTCACTTCATTAAGATTTACCTTCCTATCATACCAAATATGCTAGACATCAAGAATTCTCTAATCTGGTACTTGGTGACCGCAGCTCACCAGTAGCTGGGAGATGCCTCTGTGTTAGTCATCATCAGCAGAATAATCATAAGGATCGTACCAACAATAGAATGGGAACAAAGATTTTGGAACCATCTCTCCAGTTTTTCCCCTTTGTCTTAACCTATTTTACCCTGTCTGTTTGTCAGTGTATACATAAGGAGGAATTTGTAAAGGTAATGTTGTTAGCATGCTCTTTTGTACAGTCACAGAGACAGGCTACTTGTCAGTTAGGATCTGCTGGTGGGAGAGGAGGGCTGCTGAATATCTTGCTGTATGGCACATCAGGACATCAATCTAATACCTACAGCATGTGCCAGCTACCCGTGCTGAGGACGCACCATATGTTTATTAAACCAAATGACCATGTCGGAAGAAAGGTGAAGACTAGTCCTCAGCCCATCAAAGGAAGGAAGTGTAGGCTGTCTGCAAGAGGTATTCCACACACTGCTGTCCCAGGGCTACGGTCAGGAGATATGTCTGACAATAGTGTAGAGAGTGGGTGACAGTCCGTCACAAGTATTCAAAGGAATTGCCTAATGAGAACCTGCAAACACCACAGTCAGGGGTCTGCTCAGTCACTTGAAGGAGCTGTTCAATGAAGTCAGTCAGATTTCTAGGACTGTCTGTTGATCATGGAGGAGAAGATAAAGGAGAGGCATATATTGGGGTGAAGTGAGGGACAGAAGGAACTCTAGGTGTTTGGAATAACGTCAGAGGGCATGACAGGCCAGAGGAGGGGGAGTATTGAAAGTGATCACCACCCTCGCATCTACAGGGGAGAGTATACAGGGATGAGGATGGACATCTTCTGTTATAATGTTGAGACTTAAGGGCAAGGAGGACACTATTTAATATGAGGAGTCTCTACAATTTTGTGGAGGGAATGCATAAAAATCAGCTGTTGGTGTACAGCAAGATCAAAGTGGAGACTTTGGAGGACAGTAGGGGGTTGAGGGAGAGCGAGTGGGTTTACTAGCTGACCAGGTGAAGCAACTGAATGCAGCTGAAAAATGGCTGGGCCACTGCATGGGCTGAGTAGAATCATTGTCACCAATGAGTGGAAACACGGGATCCATTTCTGTTGGATGCTAGAGCACTGAAGGTAGTAAATTCATGAAGAAAGTGCTTGCAAGCTCCAGCTACATTTCATTTGCAATTATTAAGAATCCCTACAGTGTGGAAACATTTGATCCAACAGGTCCACACCAAATCTCTAAATAGAATCCCAGCCAGACTCACTCTCCTACCCTATCCCTGCACTTGCATGGCTCACCTACCTAAACTGCTCATCTTTGGACTGGGGAAACTTTGTCCATTTATAATGCAAAAAGAACGAACATGCTTTAAGACTTCAATTGCTGATTTACACCAATGCCACTGGTGTTTGAAAATCTGGCATTGCCAACTCAATGAAGTCAGCACTAATGACTTCAAAAGAAATAAATATTGCACAAGAGCAGCCCATCACTTGTGGAAATTCCAAGGATACTGTGAGAACATCCATCATATGCCATGAAAATAAGACACCAGACTCCATCGAATGTAATTTAAAGTGGAATGGTTGATGTAGGTCTGGGAAGGGGTCAGAATGCAGCAGTGGTCAAAATCATGTCAAAGTCACATCTACAAACAGGATAATGTAGATCATCCTTTATCCCTCTTATTCATGTTACAGACTCATACAGCATTGTCAATTCAAACTGGACAACTCCCACAAAATTTCTATGGGTTTAAATATAGATCCCGCAGCAAGGTTTCAATACTGATTGATGCTTCGTGCCATAAACAAAATGTGCTTTATGGTACAGTATGCACGGGTCAGTTTCCTGCAGTTTGTGGTCAATATTAGTTTTATTTATTCTGGGTGACAGGTGAAGGACTGTAAAGCGAGAGATTCTTTGATAGATCCTTCTGTAGTATTAGACATCGATAGACTGTTCTCACACTCGTTTTGGAAGCAATTCCCTGTTCTCACATCCTCTCTGCTTCGACATGCTTCAAGTGTCACACAAACTGTTCACTGGTTCCAGTTAATGGAACATTTTAAGTGTAGCTTCCAAGTGTTTCGTTCTGTTGATCAGCATCCCTGTTTTAATTTCTCCAACCTCTCAACAGTATAGTACCTCACCACATCAGAGATCAGAAACTGATTGTGAGGAATAAGGCAAGGGAAATTCCTCAATCCTTTCCCCAGTGGGTCAATATCACTACAATGCATGCCAATTCCCGCTCAACTGATCATACATATGTATCGTTCTGAGATCTCAAAGCAGAGGATCACAAGAAAGTTATTCAGAAGGTTTGCTTTTACCTGACCTGAAAACAACACTTACTGCAACAGCTCAACTAACATCTCAAAGCTTGCTCAGCAATGAAATAAAGTGCATCACAAGAAAACAGATTAGGCAATTGCTATTGAATTGAATAGAATATGTAATTCAAATTTATAGTTTTAAATATAGCTCACTATTCAACAAGTTTCATTTGCCTGTTTCCCTCCTCCCCAAATCTTTAATGTCATCCTGGTCTGGCTCCTCAAGATCCCCTACAGCCTGTACACTGATCTTTCAAAGACTGCAACTCCCACAATTGCTGGCTCCTGCTGGAAACCAGGCTTCCAATGGCAACAGCAGTTGCTATGTTATCCACAACTAATCTTAGATTTATACAGTGCAGAAAAAACCCCCGAGGACCACTGACACTGCACCGACAATAACTATCACTAAAAATGCACTATTCCCAATTTCCTGCACTGTCCCACATTCTTGAATGTTACAAAATTTAAAGTTCTCGTCCAAATTTTTTAAAAAATGGTTGTATGTTTTCCAGCCTCTACTACCTTTCCAAACAGCGCATTCCAAATTCCCATCACCTGCTGAATGAAAGAGTTTTTTTCTGAAATTAATTCAATCTACTACCCAAATCCCTTTTATGATTGACCCCTCAACCAAGGGGAACAGCTGCTCTCTATTCACCCTGTCCGTAGTTCTCATAATCTCATACACTTCAATCACGTTCCCCCTCAGTCTTCTCTGCTCTGAAGAAAACAATCCAAGCCTATCTAGGCTCTCCTTTTAACTCACTTTCTCCATCCCATGTAACATCCTGTGAACCTCCCCTGTAACCCCTCCAGTGCTATCACATCTTTCCTGTAGTGGTGACCAAAATTGTACACTGTACTCCAGCTGTGGCTTGACCAATTGTCGATACAACTTCAATATTACCTTCTTGCCCTGATATTCTATGCCGCAACAAATGAAAGCAAGTGTCCTATATGCCTTAACTATTCTATTAACGTGTTCTGCCAACTTCAGGGATCTGTGATAACTACCCCAAAATCTCTCTGTTCCCTTAAACTACCCAGTGTCCTGCAATTTATTAAATACTCACTCATCTTGTTTCTTCTTCCAAAGTGCATCATTTCACACATATCAGATTCCAAACCATCTGCTCTGGTTTGCCTATCTGACTAACCCAATTATATCTTCCTGTAACATACAATCTTCTACTTTGCTATTAACAATCCACCAATCTTGGCATCATCTGCAAATTTGCTTAATATTCCCCCCGAAATTTTCATCTGTATCATGTATGTAGACAACAAACAACAAGAGTCTCAATACTGATCCTTGTGGCACACTGATGGAGACCAGCCTCCAGTCACTCAAACAGCCTTCTACCATACCCTTTGTGTCCTATTACTAAGCCAGTTTCTGATCCATCTAGCCAGGTTTCCCTCAATTCCATGTGCTCTAACCTTCTCAATTTCCCATGTGGGACCTTGTCAAAAGCTTTGCTAAAATCCATATGAACTACATCAACTGAACTTTCCCCATCCCCACACTTGATCACATTTTCAAAAATTCTAACAAATGTTTTTAGGCATGCCCTCCCTCTGACAAATCCATGCTGGCCATTCCTAACTGACCTGCACATTTTCAAGTGAGTATTAATTCACTCCTTCACATTTTCTCCAATCGTTTCCCAATTACTGATGGGAGACTTCCCAGTCTGTAATTTCCTGGCTAATCTTTACCACACTTCTTAAGAAGTGGAACCACATTTGTTGTCCTCCAGTTCTCTGGTATATCCCTCATGATTAGAGGGGAATGAAAAATTTGAGTCAATTAAAAACCATATCAAATGATCCTGGAGAAACCACCTCAATAAGGCTGTCTCCTCTTTTGGAGATTTCATATTCACCTCATCTTTCAAGACTATCACTAGTGCTAGAATGTTAGTGGGACTGTCAATTCAGAGTGCTGTCAAGCATCACGAAGATGCTTTCTACAGCAACCAAGAATGGAGCAAAACATGTGTGCAGAACCCCTTTTAGCAGTTTTTTGTTATGCATTCTGGAGAAGAGTAATTAGTTATAGCAATGAAAGGTAGGCAAAGCTGTCCTTCTACTGAAGGAAGTAGCAATGAGGAAAAAAAACAGGAAAATGATCAGAAGAAATGGTGTCAGATACAATGCAAATATTTTTCCCTAAGTTTGAGAGTTTGAAGCATTACTCAGAAATAATCTCACTGGTTACAGAGCTCAACAGTTATCAGTGTAATGTTGCAGTATAATTCAATGACACAGTCAACATCAGTATATCAAAATCAGTATTAGAGTCATGATCCAGTTAGTGCAACAAATTTAAAGCTGCGATATTCCAGAATAGTGTAAACAATTTTCATTCTTTTTCTTCTTCCCTTCCTCCAGAATGCCACAATTCTCAGATGTACAGCTCAATCAAATAACTATTCTTCATCTTGGAGCCTCTTCAGCAATTGGGCTATTTTATCTTGCTGACTGTCACATTTGCCAACAGGAGAAGAAGATTGGAATTTTTGACTTTCTCACCATCAGCCACCAGCTCTGCCATTCTCATAGATACTGCAGCAGAGAACAACAAACGTTGCACTGAGTAGCTTTGATATCTAGGACCTTTTCCAGGTCTGTGTGATCCAATATTCACTCACTGAGCCGTTATCAATTATTAACACAATGTTAAAATCATTTGATTGAGTATACAGATTGATGAAAAAAAATGTAGTTCTAACTGCAGTTACCTTACTACTTTGAGCAAAAGCACAGCCTGACCTTGCCGAACATTCACAAGCACCTTACCAAAGAACATTAAATAATGATAAAGTGCAAAATTCACAATTTGACATATCAATCCCAAACTCTATAGTTTTGAGGCAAATTATAGTACATAATTTCTTTCCTCCCCCCCCCCCCCACCCCCCACCCTTTACCAGCCCTGTTTAAAGATCTTTAAACCAAAGACATTATCACTCTGCAAAGGTACATGGTACTGCGCAAAAATATCTACATTTAGTTCTACATTTTCCCTTCGTGTACATTTCAGATATTGATACTAAGTCAGGTGCATTTTCTTAAAATGGTCAGGCATTATAATTGTGACTTCCTGGGTAATGCCCTCCTGCAAAATACTACCACAGTAACGTCCAGCCTGGGTTTTGGTAGCCTGCATAAAGTTCATATTAATCTGCATTCAAAAATGTCCTGAGCAGCACGTTCACGTATTTTAAATCAATTAACAGTCTTGATACTGTGTGGTATCAATCTAGAAAAATACTCATGTTTAATCACACAGAAACTATAACTTATTACTTCCCAATCTAAGAACTGTCTTCTAAAATCTCTATTCTAGGCTGCTAATATACTTCTCATGAAAGCTGGCTGCTCCGTTTTCTAAAAGCAACAATTTAATAATTCACTGGTCAACCAATTTGAAAAGTCTCAAACTTCTTGTCTTATCAGCATTTCAATAGAGGTGTAGTGGACAGCGAAGAGGATTACCTCAGATTACAACAGGATCTTGATCAGATGGGCCAATGGGCTGAGAAGTGGCAGATGGAGTTTAATTCAGATAAATGTGAGGTGCTGCATTTTGGGAAAGCAAATCTTAGCAGGACCTATACACTTAAATGGTAAAGTCCTAGGTAGTGTTGCTGAACAAAGAGACCTTGGAGTGCAGGTTCATAGATCCTTGAATGTGGAGTCGCAGATAGATAGGGTAGTGAAGGAGGTGTTTGGTATGCTTTCCTTTATTGGTCAAAGTATTGAGTACAGGAGTTGGGAGGTCATGTTGCGGCTGTACAGGACATTGGTTAGGCCACTGTTGGAATATCGCGTGCAATTCTGGTCTCCTTCCTATCGGAAAGATGTTGTGAAACTTGAAAGGGTTCAGAAACAATTTCCAAGGATGTTGCCAGGGTTGGAGGATTTGATCTATAGGGAGAGGCTGAACATGCTGGGGCTGTTTTCCCTGGAGCGTCGGAAGCTGAGGGGAGACCTTATAGAGGTTTACAAAATTATGAGGAGCATGGATAGGATAAATAGACAAAGTCTTTTTCCTTGGGGTCAGGGAGTCCAGAACTAGAGGGCATAGGTTTAGGGTGAGAGGAGAAAGATACAAAAGAGACCTACAGGGCAACTTTTTCACACAGAGGGTGGTGCGTATATGGAATGAGCTGCCAGAGGAAGTGGTGGAGGCGGGTACAATTGCAACATTTAAGAGGCATTTGGATGGGTATATGAAAAGGAAGAGTTTGGAGAAATATGGGCCGGGTGCTGGCAGGTGGGACTAGATTGGGTTAGGATATAAGACCATAAGACATAGGAGTGGAAGTAAGGCCATTCGGCCCATCGAGTCCACTCCGCCATTCAATCATGGCTGATAGGCATGGACGGGTTGGACCAAAGGATCTGTTTCCATGCTGTACATCTCTATGACTCTATTTAAGACATGAATCTTCTCCAAGCTATTTTTGAAAAAAAAACCCTAGCCATTTCAGAAGGTTCCATGACCTGAGTTTCTTACAGATATCAATCCTAAGAGAGCATGAGGGGCAGAGTGACCTCTTTAAACATCTCATAAATTTTAAAAAAAAATTGTCTGTCACAACACAGCAACACTGCATGATAAAACAGAAACTATGTCTGCGCTTCAAATGTTTTCCAATTAATACTGCACATGACTATAAGAAAAGCAGAAGATGAAAGAGAAGGAAATGGAAATCAATGATAAAACAGTGTATTACACTTGTGAAGCAATTATGATTTTCACAGTTCAATCTGAATCACTATAGCACTACTTCGAAAACATGAGATATTTCTTTTTTTCTTTGTTTTTTCCAATGTTCTCTCTCGGGGGTAATGACTTATATCAAAATAAGATTCCAGAGACATGAGCTCTCTTCAACTTCACAGCAGTTTTCAAATCAGCAAAACCTAGTGAAGACTTTACCACAATGAACGAAAGCACATCCTGACCTTGCCGATCATTCACAAGCACCTTACCAAAGAACATTAGATAATAAAAAAGTGCAAAATTCAATCTCAAACTTCATAGTTTTGAGGCAAATTGTAATGCATCTACTATCACCGCAAACTGTGCCCAGATAACCACAACAGATACAGGAATGAAGTTGGGCTTTTCCTGGAATGCACAGCACATTACATAAAGATTTTGCTAAGTATACATAGAACAAGTGTACACGGTATGCTCATGTTATATGTAATGTTCATATTCATATGAAATAGAGATAGAGATCGCATATATAGTACTGGCTGCAGGAAAGGTTCCATGGAGTAGACATTCCTGTTCTTTGGAACCATTTCTTCCTCCATTCGGTACAAAAGTACGATAAATTGTGTGAAACCTACTTGATCTAAATATGCCATGAATATTGGTGAAAGAAGATTTCTCAACAATTAAGAGTTCCTCTTCTATTGCTTACCTTTACTTACACTTGTTGCCAATTACAGCACCAATGTCCTCAGAGAAGTCATTTAAGTCCCATTCTAGAGAATTGGCTCCATATGCTGTCATTTGGGTACAGGACGTCTCTATTAATTGTACTAACATTTGGAGGAGTTGCGAGTGACACTGTGCTCTTTTGTGTGTAAATGATCTAATGGAATTATTGGCAAAAAGCTAGGAAATGCTCGCTGGTGTCTTTGCCAATATCCATCTTTCATCCAATATCACAAACCAAACTATTGTTATTAGATGTGAACTATTGGGTGCAAACTGACTTCTGAATTTCTCCATATTACAACACTACCTCCATTTCAAAAGTTATTGGGTGTAAAACATTTGGAATATTCCAAGGTTGTGAAAGGTACTATATATAGTTTCTTTCTTTACAAGAATAGGATCCGAAGATTAAGAGGGACTGTCAGCTTTTAGTTTAAGAACCATACTTGGAACTTTGTTTAATTACTATGTTTTTACATGATGTCAAACAAAGTATTTTGGGAATTGAATAGTCTTCTTGCTCAACATACTATTACCGACAACTCCATGGGTTCTTCCAGTGAGGTTTAGATAAAATTGACAAACAAAACAGAAATTTTGAAGTTGCTCACAGACCACAGACATGATATTAAATTAAAATCTCTTTGTTGTTGAGAAATCTTCTGTCACCAATATTCATGGCAACTTTAGATCAAATAGGTTTCACACAATTCATCGTACTTTTGTGCCAGTTTGGAGGAAGAAAAGAACAGGAATGTCTACTCCATGGAACCTTTCCTGCAGTCAGTTCACATGATTTTGCTTGTATTCCGGAAATAAACCAAAATATAAACTGTATTGTTTTCCCATCCAATAAACAGAAGTCGACACATTCAGGTCTGGGCTGCCATCCACAAGCTCCATCTTTTACAGACCACTACACTTCACACTCCCTGTGCACAAAAACCCAAGTTATGAAACTGAATGATGTATGCTCTTTCTAAACAATTCTTCAACTTTAACCACCACAAACTCAAAAGCAAAATACTGCAAATGGTGGTTATATAAACTAACAAAATGCTCAAAACAGTCAGCAGGTCTGGCAGTATCTGTGGAGAGGGAAACAAGGTTGGCGTTTCAGGTGTATGACCTTTCAACAGTTCTGACGAAAAGGTCATTGACCTGACTAGTTTATCTGGTTTCTCTCCCCCTGATTCTGCCAGCCATGCTCAGTATTTCCAGCATTTTCTGCGTTTATTCTAAATTTAAATTAACTTGCAGTCTTCCCAATAGATTAATCAAACAGTAAAACCCAGGGAGGTCCTAAGTCAACACATGCTGAGTTTGCTGATCATTGCAAGCAGAGGGACATTGCAATTCAGCATCAGAGTCCCCAGGGTTGAGAAAGGAAAAAAAACATTTCCAATCCTGATTGTTAGCCAGTGACTCTGAGAATATTTGGTGAACACAGAATGAAGCTCTAAAGAACACTGGAGTCAAATGAACTTGCCACATAAACAGTGACACCAAGAGCAAGTCAGAGGCTAGGAAATTTGCAGCAAGCAACTCACCACCTGATTCCCCAAAGCTTGTTCATCATCTACCATGCACATGTCAGGAGTGTGATGGAATACTCCCAACTTACCCGCATGAGTGCAGCTGCAGCAACACTCAACAAGCTTGACATCATCCAAAACAAAGCAGCCCATTTGACTGGCACTTCATCTATAAGCATTCACTTCCTCCACCATCGACGGTCAGTAGCAGCAATATGTACTGCAGCAATTCACCAAAGATCCTTAAACAGCATCTTCCAAACACACGGCCACTTCCATCTAGAAGGACAAGGTCAGCAGATACATGGCAACACCACTACCTACAAGTTCCCTCCAAGCCACTTACCATCCTGACTTGGAAATATATTGCAATTCATCACTGTCGCTGGGTCAATATACTGGAATTCCCTCCCTAAAGTCACTGTGGGACAACCTGCAGCAGCTCTAGTAGGTAGTTCATCACGACCTTTTCAAGGGCAGTAAACGCTAGCCAGCCAGCGATGCCCAAGTCCCACAAGTGAATTTTTAAAAAATTGTTCAATGTCTAATCTAGAGTCAAATATAAAGAATGACAACTGATCACTACTTACCATTTCTATCCCTTTCCTACCAAAACAACAAAAACTGGGGCAAAACAAAAAAGGAGGCTAGTGTCATCTTCTTGACTAAAGTTGGCCATAGGGCATCAGAAAGTTGTTACCATGCAACATTATGATTCTCCACTAAAAGGCACTTGGAATAAGATATTTGGGAAAACTGACCGAGGAATATTTTTCTAAATTGTGCAGCATTGCTGTGATACCTATGAAACTTTACCTCAAGACAAGTCAACAGAGCCAGAAAAGAAGGGGAGGGGACAATACGAAATTAAAGAAAAAGTAGCATTTAGTAAAATGAAATTTACCTTCCATTACACCCTCTCAAAGATTTGTAAACTTAAAAGATTGAGGTTTTTGTCAGTTACAAATTATTTGGGATTTCATATCTTCCACCTTTATTTGTCTAACCTATATACATCGATCCCAATTCCATCATTAACCCTTGGAGCAGCCAATGTTAATCAAGGTAGTCAAGTTCAAGTTTTGTACACTTGAGATTGACTACATCAACAGTCAACTATTGGCTGGAAAATTCAATGTCAGTCAATCTCTAATGAAAGCTGAATGTACTAAGAAATCAGTAGCTCCATCAAGCATTTTGCTTGGAATTTTCCTTAAATGGCCTCTTCAAAACCCACTAACTATACTAATGCATTGAGTGCGATATGACAATATAGCCCACACAGAAGGCAAGATTTGAGGAGAGGGGAAAGATTTTTTCATTGGAATTTGTAGATACTTTTGCAACTTACTATCCACAGACCTGAGAAATTTTATTTAACAGATTAATGAAAATACTAAAACAAAATCGGACTCAAAGTGAAGAAAAACCAACAATGATCTTTAAAGCTTGAACTTCAGTGCAAGCATTTGCACCATGATCTGTATCTCAGGTAATGCC
Source organism: Hemiscyllium ocellatum (assembly GCF_020745735.1). Classification (NCBI taxonomy): domain Eukaryota; kingdom Metazoa; phylum Chordata; class Chondrichthyes; order Orectolobiformes; family Hemiscylliidae; genus Hemiscyllium; species Hemiscyllium ocellatum. The sequence continues at coordinate 77,903,719 of NC_083408.1, forward strand.
TGTAGCTCTAGATTGATTGATAACATTAAGCCCATAAGTAAATCTGCAACAAACTGTAATTGATCATTCAACACCAAAGAGCATTTCCTGGTACTTCCACATATTTTAAACTCTCCTAACCCATATCAAAACTGAAACAAAAATCCACAACATGACACGCAGTATTTAAAGAAGGAACTGAGGTGTTAATGATTGACAAAAAAGGTCATTCTTTCATTTTAATCACAAAGGGTGACTGGTCTGATAAAGCCTTTAGCGTTTCAGGTTTTGCTGATAAAAAAAGTCCAACACTGTCACGAGTGAAGTTTGCAGCAATCCCCAATGTTAAATGTTAAAAACAAGACACAGAGCAAATGTAAAATATAACTCTATTCAGTGTGTTTGGGTAGGGGGGGGGGGGGGGGGGAGAATGAGAGAACGAAGAAGGGAGCCACTTGTCAATTTTCCCTTTGCCTCAGAGTGTAAGTTACTTCCATTGTATTTGAATGGCCATTTATTTTTTTTATCTGGGGTCTTACTGTACCTGCACGCTCAGAATATAAACATTAAGTGCTCCTTCCCACCATTGTTCCACTTGCAAGCAAAAGATTGTCAAATCTGTGGCATAAAAACTGGAGCTGGATGCAGAGAGTTTTCAGGTTCTACTCTTTCTGGGAATGAACTGTATTTGGGGTGAAAAAGAAACTTCAGTTTATTCCCTGTTAAGATCCAGCTACTGATTCCACTGAAAAAACGAGGCTCATCTCAATCTCACAGGCTTGATATTTTCCAACTAAAACAAAAGGCCTTACGCAGAGTGTCATTTGCTAATAGGGTCTTCAAAGATGAGGAATGAAAAGGCATGTAACATAGGGATACATCTCCAGGGAGCAGTAACAGCTGTTCAGTGGGGCATACTCAGTTATCCTGCAGAAGGGGCAACAGTAACAGACCTAATAACAAGTGCCTCCATCCATAGTAGTTCACCCACCCCCCTGTTTAACTACTGCTCCAAGTAGTTAAAATTGGACAAGTTTCACCATAAAGTCAAGTTGAAAACTTCACACATATGTTTAAAATTGGTACACTTACGTCACCCCAAGTGACCATTTCAGAGCTGTGCCTGTGTAACTTGTACTGTCTGATCATTCTGTACACTATGTCTAAATTCACCTCTCACTGAAGGCTTCAATTACAACAAGGAGTGATGGAGCTACTGATGAACCATGCACAAGCGCTCGAGTATAGTTTCAACCATATTCTATGCAGAGCGGACAGGGCGTTCAATAAGTTACAGTCTCTCGGTTTGGTCTGTTATAATTGTTGTTTGAATTTCATGTAAAGAGCCAGAGAGTCCGCCTACCGAGGCTGCAGGACCCAGAAGTCTCCCTGCACAAATGCCTGGCAGAACCAAGCCAGAAATGTTCCTCTTCTCCCGGGCGACAGAGAGCTCCAGTGCGGCTTGTACATTGTTAACCCCCAGCTCGCCTCCCCCAGCCCTCAGCTCCCCAATGACCATGAGCCAGTACTAACCACAAACGCTGCTCTTCATCCGAGCTCGGAGTCCCGGTCGGCCCCTTTGCGTTTCCTAGTCCTTCCCCCCACCTCCCCTCCTCGGTCTCGCTTCGTTCTCTCTATCCTTCAGTCCCGGACCCAAACGTGTCAGTTTCGCGGAGCGGCCAACCGGAAAACGGCGTCTTCTGGTAAAAATGTAGTAGAAAAGCACCTCTGATTCATTGCTGCCATTTTGAACGCCTTGGAATGAAAATGACCGATTGCACAATGTTAAAATTCCCCATTTTTCTGCCGCTGGTGCTAGCACGGATCCATTCACTGCAATGACTGACTGTTCTGACTGGAAAGCCCCTTATGTCAATATCACTTCCTCTGCCTCTGGAAATCCCCTTCTCTCTAAACAATATAACACCCAGTGCGCACACACACATACACAGCTACAGCACTGCACTGAGCAGCCTCATAGAGACACAAGTGCTTCAAAATGTGGTGTTTCTGTGGACCATCTTACCGGTTTCTACTTTTCTGAAATTTAGAATCAACATTTGCTGAGGCACATGCTAAATCGAAAGGCCACCAAATATGGCAATTGAAACATTTCGCATTAGGCTAAGGTCTGCAATAGTTAAATTGAGAAATCGTGGGCTGTTAGAAAAAAAAGAGAAAAAAAAGATTACCGGTCTCGGCATTAGTGACGTTAACAAATATCTAAAACAAAATGCAACAATATCTGCAGTTCGCTGGAATGAAAGAGCTTTGCACCGTCTGATGTCATCAGCCTGCGAAATCGGGGCTGATTCCTTCATTGGATGGTGTTTGTCGACATCAACTCCTCAAAATAGCCCTCTCTCAAATTAGAATACTTGTGCTCACTTATTTTTGTTTAAATATCAAACAAGTCAGTCCTCTTTCCTTTTCACGGAACTCGGTAGGTTGTGGCATTGTCTGAACCTGGGAACTCCAGTGTAGTGGATAAGTAAGGTGCCCTATTGGCAACAACAGCCTTGTCGAATTTGTCACTGCCCTTGACATCATTGTTTTCCTTCTGCAGCCTTCCTCAAGTTTCCTCTCCCGTCAGCACTCTGTCGACCTCCTAGTCGGTTTTCTTGTCGTTTCCCATATGTTGCTTTGGCCCTATCCTCACTGAGCTGACAGTATGCAGCTCCCCTTCCTGGCTTTTACACTACCTCAACACTTTTTCTCCCTCTCCACACAACACTCACCCTCCTTCAAATAAAACCTTGATCCTTCTATCCATGTATTCTTTAAAACCACAACCCCCAACATTTTCCAAAGACTATGGACAGCACAGCCCAAGTTTATCCATGCTTCCCTCTACTCCAGTTGGATACCTCACCCTGTGTTGCTCCAAAACAGACCCCAACCAGCCATAGGGAGAGGCTGAATAGGCTGGGGCTGTTTTCCCTGTAGCATCAGAGACTCAGGAGTGACCTTGTAGAGGTTTATAAAATCATGAGGGGCATGGATAGGATAAATAGACAAGGCTTTTCCCCTGGCATGGGGGAGTCCAGGACTAGAGAGAATATGGGGCAACTTTTTCACACAGAGGGTGGTACGTGTATGGAATGAGCTGCCAGAGGAAGTGGTGGAGGCTGGTACAATTACAACATTTAAAAGGCATATGGATGGGTAGCTGAATAGGAAGGGTTTGGAGGGATATGGGCCAGTTGCTGGCAGGTGGGACTAGATTGGGTTGGGATATCTGGTTGGCATGGACGGGTTGGACCGAAGGATCTGGTTCCATGCTGCATGTCTCGATGACTCTATGATTCTAGAGCTGACCCCCTCTAGATTGGTTATCATTGTGCATAATCCTCACCTTTCTCTGATGTTCATGAAATGGATGACTGCACCATCATCCTCTGACATCCTTCTGTTGTCCTTGCTGCTATGCAATAAGGTACTTTGCTTAGGTCAGGACACAGGCAGCAGAGGTGTGGAGGTGAAGAAGTTCCTAAAACATGGAGACCAGCATTCTATCCAGGAACATATTGCAGAAGTCCAGTTTAAATGATGTATGAGGATTTCAGCAACAGGCAGGTGGGGAGGAATGGAAGTTGACGATTTCTAGTCAGTAAAGGTCAGGCAGCATCTCAGGATCAAGATTTTCAATGTTTTGGGCATTAACCATCATGAGTGCTAGGAAGGGGGCTGAGGTATAGAGAGGTGGGGCTAGGGGAAAGGTAGGTAGGTGGGATTATGATAGGTGGGCGAAGGTTCGGAGGTGATTGTGATATGTCAGTGAGAAGTGTGGAGCAGATGGGTGGGACGGAAGATGGACAGGTAGGTCAGGTCAAGGGGGTGGAGCCGAGTCAGAGGGTTGGATCTGGGATGGGATGGGATGGGATGGGGGAAGGGAGATTTGGAAACTAGTGAATTCAAATGTTGAGGCTGTGTGCTTTTAGGCTCGCGAGGTGGAAGATGAAGTGTTCTCCCTGCAGTTTGTAGGTGGCCTTGTTTAGACAGTAGAAGAGGCCCAGAAAGGACGGACCATCCATGTTAGCCAACCAACCCCACCTCCCACTCCCCTAATGACACTGCCGCCAATGATTTCTAGTCCCCAACCCCATCAAAATGTGTGTATTTATAATCCCTTCATCACCATTTGTCTCACTAAACTCTCCCAGTCTTCCACATATCATAACATCCCTCCTCATTCACTGACAACCTCTGTCCTTCCAACTGTGGTTTTTGTGACTCTCACTTCCTTCATGCTGCTGCTGATGTCTGCATTGAGGCATCATGTTTGACAATTCTTACCCAAGTCATAGAGTCTTTGAGTCATACAGCATAGAAGCAAGCCCTTCAGCCCACCACATCTACACCATCCAACAAACACCAAAACTACACTAATCCCATTTACCTGCACTTGCTCCATAGCTTCCTATGCCCTGGCATTTTAAGTGCTCACCCAGATACTTGTTAAATGTTGAGTACCTGTCTCCACCACCCTGTCAGGGTGTACATTTCATGTATCTACCACCTTATGAGTGAATAAAAGTTTTTTTTTCAGATTTCCTCTAAACCACTTGTTCCTCTTCTAAAACTAATGACCTCTAGTCTTAGACATGTCTGCCATGGGGAAGAAATTCTCACGATCTGCTTTGTCTATGCCTGTCATAATTTTGTAAACCGCCATCAGATCCTCCCCTAGCCTCCTTTGCTCCTAGAAAACAAACCCAGCCTCTCCTCATAACTTAGACTTTCCGTTCCAGGCAACATCTGGTGAATCTGCTCTGAATCCTCTCTCGTACAATCATGTCCTTCCCATAGTCTGGTGACCAGAACTGTATACAGTATTCCATCTATGGCCTAACTAATGTTTTCTAAAGTTGTAACAAGACTTCCTCACTCCTACATTCTGTGTTCCAGCTAATGAAGGCAAGCATCCCGTATGCCTTTTTCTACCTGTGCTGACAACTTCAGGGATCTATGGACTTGTACGCCAAGGTGCCTTTGTTCCTCAGTACTCCCTAAGGATCTGTTGTTCATTGTATATATCCCTCCATTATTAGACCTTCCAAAATGCATCACCTCACACTTTATTAACATTTTCTAGAACCTCACCCTCCAGATGAAATCCTGCATAGAATTTCTTTCTCCTCTGTGAATACAAATGATAAATATCCATTTAAGATCTCACCCACATCCACTAGCTCTCTACACAGGTTGCCTCTTTGGTCTATAATAGGTCCCACCATTTCACTGTTAATTCTCTTACTCTTAATAGACTTTAAAATGCCTTGGGGTTTTCTTTAATCCCATCTGCCAAAGCTATTTCATGGTCCCCCCATATTTCCTTTTTAAGCAACCTCCTACATTCTCTGTACTTTTGAAGGGCCTCCCTTGTATTTAATGTGTTGTACCTGACATGTATTTGCTTCTTTTTTTTTTATCACATTCTCGATATCCCTTGACTCGAGGATTCCCTGGATCTGCTGCTCTTCCCTTTCACTTGGAGGTTCACAATGGCCCTGAATTCTCACTATACTACTTTTAAAAGACTCCCAATTTCCTTTGACTTACCTGCAAGTAGCTGCTCGCAGTCTATGATTGCCAGGTCCTGTCTAATGATACTAAAATTTTCCTTCCCCCCCAGTTTAGATGCTCAACTTTTACACTATCTCGAGCCCTTTCCAAAGTGTTTTTGAAACTTACAGATTTATGATCACTATTCCTAAAATGCTTGCACACTCAAACTTGACCAGCTTCATGCCCTTGGATTAAGTCTAGTACTGCCCCATCTCTCACGGGACTATCTACGTACTGGTACAAGAATTTCTCTGGATGCACTTTCAAAATTCTGTCTAATCCCTTCACACTTAGGTGAACCTAGTTAATGTTGGTAAAGTACAACTATAACCCTGTTTTTCTCACACCTTTCTGTGATTTGCCTACGTATCTGCTCCTCTATCTCCCTGTGACTGTTGTGAGGCCTGTAGTACAATCCCAGTAAATTAATCACCCTTTTTTTACTTCTAAGCTCTACCCAGGTGGCCTCATTTGAAGACCCTTTCAGGACATCATCCCTCATTGCTGCAGTGATGCTTTTTTCTTTATCATGTAAAAAATGAGGTCTGCAGATGCTGGAGATCACAGCTGCAAATGTGTTGCTGGTCAAAGCACAGCAGGTTAGGCAGCATCTCAGGAATAGAGAATTCGACGTTTCGAGCATAAGCCCTTCATCCCTCACCTCTTTGACTTATCCCATATTGTGCCTGAAACTTCTTTATCCTGGAATGTTGAACTGCCAGTCCAGTTCTTCTTCATGTCTTAGTGTTTGCAACAATATTATATTCCCACATGCTGATCAGTGTTCTATTTTCATCTGCCTTATCAGTCATGTTCCTCACAATAAAATAGATCCAATGCAGCTTTCTACACCTTCAACGTGCCTTATTGTGCCAATGTCTTCTCCATCTACTGGACTGTCCTAGCAGTCTTTCTACATTGGACCTTGCTCCCAACTTTACATCTGCTCTGTGCCCCATTCCCCACCAAATCAGTTTAAAACCTCCCTAACAGCACAAGCAAAGGATATTGGACCCATTCTGGTTCAGGTGCAATCTGTCCAGCTTGTACAGATCCCACCTATCCCAGAAACTGTCCCAATGATCCAAAAATCTAAAGCCTGCCCTCCTGCACTATCCCTTTCGCCATGTGTTCATCTGACCAAACTTTCTTCGAGTCATAGAGATGTACAGCATGAAAACAGACTCTTCAGTCAAACCCGTCCTTGCCAGATATCCTCAATAAATCTAGTCCCATTTGCCAGCATTTGGCCCATATCTCCCTAAACCTTCCCTTTCATATATCCATCCAGATGCCTTTTAAATGTTGTCATTGTACTAGACACTTCCTCTGGCAGCTCATTCCATACATGCATGACCATCTGCATGAAAAAGTTGCCTCTTATGTCCCTTTTAAGTCTTTCCCCCGTCACCTTAAACTTATGCCCTCTAGTTTTGTACTCACCCCATCCCAGGGAAAAGACCTTGTCTATTCACCCTATCCATGCCCTTCATGATTTTATAAACTTCTATAAATTCATCCCTTAGCCTCCATCACTCCAGGGAAATAGCCCCAGCCTATTCACTATTCCTACACTCAGTAGGGCTTGACACTAAAAGTTATCTGAAGATTGCAGTGTTAGTAGTCCTCTTCATTAATCTATCATCTAACTCTCAATTCCTGCTGCTGCTGGGCCTCATTTGTTTTGAACCCATGTCATTGGTATCAATATGTACTACAACTGCTGGCTGTTCACCCTTCCCCTTCAGAACACCCTGCAACCACACTTTGACATTCCTGGCCTGGCACCAGGGAGGCAACACACCATTCAAGAGTTTGCTGCCATAGAACTACCTACCACTTCCCCTTACAATCGTGTCCCCCTATCACGAAAACTCTCCCCCCACCCCCCTGCTGTGTGTGGCAGAGCTAACTGTAGTGCCACAAACTTGGCTGCTGCTGCTTTCCCTGGAGAGGCCATTCTCCCCCAACATGGAATATCGATTTGAGAGGGGGCTAGTCACAGGGGACTCCTGCACTGCCTGCCCACACTTACTCATCTTCCTGGTAATTACCCAATGCTTTTCTGTCAACACAACCCTTACTGGTGGTGTGACCAGCTCACCAAACATGTTTTCCACGACATTCTCAGCATCCCAGATGCTCCACATTGAGCACATCCACAACTCAACATGATCGAGGCGGACAATCAGAAGCTGAAGCTGAACACAGTTCCTGCATCCATGGTCACCATGGAGACTAGACATGATTTCCCACCTCTTGCAGGAGGAGCACTCCACAGGACCAAGTTCTCCTGCTGTTCAGAACCATTACTGGCTACAAACCGTATTCTCAATCTTACCCATTACTCACCAAGTAAGATTTCTCTCTCTCGCTCTGTCTCTCTTCATTCATCATAGAATCCCTACTGTGTGGAAGCAGGCCATTTGACCCAAATAGTTCACACCACCCCTTTGAAGACAATCCCACACAGACTCACCACCCCCCCACCCCCCGTCCCCCTTACTCTATCTCTGTAACTCAGCATTCCCCATGGCTAATCCACCTAGCCTGCACATCTGTGCATTGTGGGAGGAAACCCACACAGACACAGGGAGAATGTACAACTCCACACAGTTGCCCAAGGGTGGAATCGAACCCAGGTCCCTGGCGCTGTGAAGCAGCAGTGCTAACCACTGAGCCACCGTGCCAACATTCTTAACAAGCTACAAACATCAAGAATAAGGACTTTATTGTCTGTCTCCCACAAGGTACTACTCATTCAGTCTCTAAAGCCAGTTCCCGAGCAGCTAATCCTCTGGCCTTCTGTTACTTTTTTCACCCTGACATCACCTCTGGAACTCCACCTCTGGATTCATGTCCACTCCCCTCCCACTCGGACTGAGCTTCATCCGCTCCAACTGAGCTCAATCCACTTCACTCCTGCTGCTGCTCTGACTGAGCCCCTACAGCCTGTTCACCTCACCCTCCTATTTTAACACTTGCCTTAAAACCAATGTTTTCAATATCCTTTGGATCATTGTTTGAGTCGATCTCAGAAGGAACTTTCAACATTAAAGTCACCATATTTGTTGTAAGTTGTTTTTTTTTGTTTGCTGATCCTCATGTGGGCAACAGTTTGGGAAATAAGATTGTCCCCAGTGTTCTTGGGTGGAGGTTGCTTCGAAGGCTACATGTCATCTGATCTTTGCTGTAGATGACTACTGCAATCCCTATTGAAAATGTGAGTATTTGGAGACCTGAGGATAGGTTGGGTCAAAGCTCACATTTGAAGTAGGCCAACTGCTGAAAGATAGCTGGTGCTCTGGAACCAATTTTCAACAGGAAGCAATATCTTAAGGACTTATAGCAACAGGATCAGCATGCAGATATATGCTGATAACAACCAGCACCATAAGAAGGACCAGAACTGATCCAACTTTACATTAGGAGGCATGAAGGTAAAAGTACTTTATCTTACCCCTGATTCTATCCTCTTCTCTGACTGTTTCATCAGAATAAACCCAAAAATATATATTTTATTTTTTTTCTTTCATTTGATGTGTGCATTGCTAGCAAGACCAGCATTTTGAGCATATTCTAATTGCCTTTGAACTGAACGGTTTCCAAGACCATTTCAGGGGACAGTTAAGAATCAATCACATTGCTGTGGGTCTAGAGTCTACAGGCTAGACTAGGTTAGGAAAGAAGATCTGATGATCTTAAGACCATTAGTGGACCAGATGGATGTTTTTTACAACAATTGATAATAGTTTCATGTGCTTTGAGCTTCAAATTATATGTTTCACCTCTTCATAAAACTGCATTCCTCCCCTTTTGCGATATCCCTTACCTCAGCTCTTTTATCATTTCCAGTACCAATGAAACTTTTGGCCTTAACCTTCATTGTCCCAAAGTTTAGCTTCTCCAAACCCTTTTCTTCCCAAGCTCTCCTACAAATAAACGCTAGGTCACAAAAACTCAATTTCTGCTTGCTCATCACTTCTGATATTGTCACTTCCATTAGTCGATAGTATACTGCATTCAAAATTCATATCCTTACTTATAAAGTCTTGACCAGGCTTGTCCCACCTGTATTTTCCCCTGAGTATTTTGTAGTTGATGAATTAGGTAGCTTAACTCACTGCCTCATTTCAAGTGTAGGTTTGGGATTAAAAAAAACTAAGCTTCTTCTCACTCTTGCAAAATAATCCTCGAAGCCAAAATCCTAAAGGTTAAAGTGGAACTAAATAAAGTCATACAGCACAGAAACAGACCTTTTGGTCCAACTCATCCATGCTGATCAAGTTTCCCAAAAGAAACTGGTCCCAATTACTTGCATTTGGTCAATTTCCCTTTAAACCTTTCCTGTTCATGTACTTGTCCAAAAGTCTATTAAATGTTGTAAATGTACCTGCATCTACCACTTCTTCTGGCAGCTTATTCCACATACGAATCGCTCTCTACAAAAAAAAATGTCCCTCAGGTCCCTTTTAAATTTTTCTCTGCCTACCTTAAAATTTTGCCATCTAGGTTTCAACTGTTCAACCCTCGGGAAAATACCTTTGCTATTCACCCTATCTACATCCCTCATGATTTTATAAGCTTCTCTAAGGTTACCCCTCAATCTCCTACACACCAGTAAAAAAACGTCCCAGCCTATGCAGTCTCTCCTCATAACTCTGATACTCCAGTCCCTGTAAATCTTTTCTGCACCTTTTCAATTTAATAATATTGTTCCTTAAACAAGGCGACCAGAACTGTGAGCAGTCCTCCAAAAGTGGCCTCACCAATGTCCTGTACAAGTACAGCATGACATTGCAACTCCCAAACTGAATGGTCTGAACAATGAAGGCAAGCAAGCCTTCCTGTGATGCCACTTTCAATGAACTATACACCTGAACCCCTCAATCTCTCTATGCTACAACAATCCCCAGGACCCTACCATTAACTATGTCTCACCCTTGTTCTTCTTACCAAATGCAACACCTGCATTTACCTAAATTAGAGTCTATATTTCACTCCTCAGCCCATTGGTCCAATTGATCAAGATTCCCTCTGTAATCTTAGATAACTTACTTCACTCTGTACTATATCACCAATTTTGGTGTCATCTGCAAACTTACTATATTTCCCATATTCTCATCCAAATCATTTATATAAATGACAAATAAAAGTGGATCCAGCACTGATTCTTGTGGAATGCTGCTGGTCCCAGGCTTGCAGTCTGAAAAACAACCCTCCACTACCACCCTCTCTCCAATCATCAAGCCACTTTTGTATCCAGTTGGCAACCTCTCACTGACTCCCATATGATCTAACTTCACGAACTAATCTACCATATGGAATCTTGTCAAAGGCCTTATAAAGTCCATGTAGACAACATCTCCTGCTGTGCCCTCATCTAATGGTGGTGCAGTGGCTAGTCCTGCTGCCTCATTAGTGCTAAGGACCCAGGTTTGACTCCACCCTTTGGCAACTGTCTGTGTGGAGTTTGCAAATTCTCCCAGTGTCTGTGTGGCTTTCCTCCAGGTGTTCTAGTTTCCTCCCTCCCACAGAGATGTGCAGGTTAGGTCCATAGTGTCCAGTGATATGCAGGCTAGGTGGGATAGCTATGTGAAATGTGGAATTACAGGGATAGGAATGGTGGTGGTGGGGGGGGGGGGGGGGGGGCGCAAGAGTAGGTCTGGAAGAATGCTTTTTGGAGGCTTGGTGTGGAGTCAATGCACTGAATGGCCTGCTCTCACACTATGGAGATTCTATGCTCATGATTCCATGGTCTTCAATCAAGTTTGTGAGGCACAATTGCCCACACTCAAACCCTAACCAGTTCTTGCTTCTCCAAATGTATGTATATCCTGTCTCTCAGAATCCTCTCCAAACACCTACCAGCACTGATATCAGACTCAGCAGTCTGTAGATCCCAGGTTTCTCTTTGCAGCCTTTCTTAATTAAAAGTGGACAAATAGCCAGCTCACCAGTGCCCTTGACTTGCATGACTTCAGCTGATTAAACTCCAATAGTACCTTTGTTCATACTTGGGAACAACTATGATAGAGACCTTCAAGGCGAGTGCCATGTAGGCCTGATAGCCATGAGTTGTATGGCACAAGAACACTTACGAGGTGTTTGTGATGTTAGTTACTGGGAAATTATGGATGAAACATTTCACAACCTAGCAGCATTAACATAGCTTAGAAGCAGTTTAACAGAAAATCACAAACAGTGTGATTTTCTGTTACGTGGTTGGAAACATTGCAACTAGTGCAGCAATTTTCTGATAAAGTTGCCAGTGTAGGTGCAGCAATGGTAGCAACACTGGCAAGGTCTGAATCGTTTTTATTTCATTTTGTCTTGACAAAGCTGTCAATCAGATGAAGTGTGCAAATTCAATAAGGTGACCTTTGGTTTAGTGTGGCAGGCGACAGGGCTGTGTGATTAGACTGAGGCCCAAGATGCTTACATATTATGCATTGCTACGTTTAAATTTGTGACACAATATGAAGTGTGGGGGGGGGGGAAGCAAAGCACCTTTCAGCCCAATGCAGAAGAAAGTCAAAGAGTGGAGCAGGAATAAGGGGAAGAAAAATGATAAAAATATTCAACCTGGTTTGAATATTAACTGTTGTATCTGATAAATGTCCAACAAAAAGGATGTGTAAAGAGTTTCCAGTATTTCAAGTCCTACTGCAGCAGCTGCAGTGTACAACTTACCTCTATTAGTGACACAATATCTTGCAAAAGGTAAAAAATTAAGAACCAAAACCATTTGGGTTTTTTGAAAATCCCCTAAGGCAAGTTAGCAACCTTTGTTTTCTTATTCTCAGCCACCTTACATCCTGTGTTTTTATCACTTGAAATGTCATTCCATCTCAGGAACTTGTCCAGGTCCTTTCTGAAGGGGATCCACATGGCAACCTGCTTTCGTATTCTGTTGCAGAGGACGGCGCCTGTGAAAAGAAACCTTGTGGCATCTAACCTAACTTTTTACACACATATTATATCTGACTTAAGCCAACCAAATCCATGTCAAGTAATCCATCTTTCACTCTTTTTTTTGAAAAAGCTTTGCCATCTCTCTTATAAAAATATATTTCTCAAATCAAAATGATCCCAATTCATCGAGTCTACTTCCGTAACCAAGATCTCCAAGCTGAGAATCAATTTGGCTGCACTCTTCTCCAATGTCTGTACTATACTGTGGAGGCCACAATACTTCAAATTATAACAATACTAAGGCCCAGTGCGGTCTGTACACACCTAAATCTATAATTACTTCCATATTGTACTGTCCTGAATAACATAAGCTAAAAGCCATTTGCTTTCCTTATCCCCTCAAGACATTGCGGGTTTTTGTTAAATTCACTCATGGTACTTGAGCGTGGCTGGCTGGCTGGCCAACATTTATTGCCCATCCCTAGTTGCCCTTGAGAAGATGGTGATGAGCTATCTTCTTGAAGCACTGCAGACCATGTGCTGCAGGTAGATCGACAATGCTCTACCAGAGGAACTCAAGAACTTTGACCCAATGACAGTGAAGGAATTGTGATATATTTCCAAATCTTTGTGGTGAGTTGCTTGAAGAGGAATTGATCGAGACTTTGGAAGATGTTATTTAAGGATCTTTAGTGAATTTCTGCAGTGCATCTTCTAGATAGTATATAATGCTTCTACTGAGTGTCGGTAGTGAGTGACTGGGTGCTTAGAGATGTGGTGCTAATCAAGGGGCTGCTTTGTCCTGGATGGAGTCAAGCTTCACAAATGTTGTTGGGGCTGCACTCGTCCACGCAAGTGAGGAGAATTCCATCACACTCCTGGCTTTTGCCTTGTCGATGATAGACAGACTTGGGGGTAGCAGGAGGTAAGTTACTCACTGTAGTATTCCTAGCCTCTGACCTGCTCTTTTAGTGTTTATGTGATGAGTCCTGTTGAATTTCTGTCAATGGTAACCCCCAGAATGTTTATAGTGGGAGATTCCCTGAAGGTAACACCATTGAATATCAAGGGTCAGTGGTTAGATCATCTCTTACTGGACATGGTCATTGCCTGGTATTTGTGTGGCACAAATCTTACCTGCCACTTGTCAGTCCAAGCCTGGAGATTGTTCAGGTCTTGTTGCATTTGAACATTGACTGCTTCAGTATCTAAAGAGTCACAAATGGTGCTGAACATTATGTAACCATTAGCAAACATTCCCACTTCCAACCTTACTATAGAGGGAAGGTCATTGATGTCAAACACACCAGTCTGTAGATCCCAGGTTTCTCTTTGCAGCCTTTCTTAATTAAAAGTGGACAAATAGCCAGCTCACCAGTGCCCTTGACTTACATGATATTTGGGCCTAGGACACTACTCTGATGATGAATTCCTGCAGAGATGTCCTGGAGTGAAATGACTGATCTCCAACAACCACTACCATCTTCCTATGTACCAGGTATGATTCAAAACAACAGAGTTTGACCCGATACTCATTATTTGCAATTTTGTTAGGGCTCCTTGATGCCTCATGTGGTCAAATACAACCTTCATATTAAGGGCTGCTACTGTCACCTCACCTCTGGAGTTCAGTTCTTTTGTCCATGTTTGAATGATGGCTGTCACGTGGTCAGGAGCTAAGTGGCCCTGGTGGAACCCAAACTGGGCATCACCGAGCAGGTGCTGCTTGATAGCACTGTTGATGACACCTTCCACCACTTTACTGATGATTGAACATCCACTAATGGGGTAGCAAAGAACTGAGTTGGACATGTCCTGCTTTTTGTATACAAAACATACCTGGGCTGTTTTTCATATTGTTGTGTAGATGCCAATATTGTAACTGTACTGGAACAGCTTGACTAGGGGAGCAGCAAGTTCTGAAGCACAAGTCTATAGTACTATTGCCAGAAGGTTATCAGGAACATAGCCTTTGCAATATCCAGTATCTCTAACCGTTTCTTGATATTACATGGATTAAACAAAGTGGAAAGATAAATTAAGATAACAATGGGATATTTTTGAAATTGATGACAAAGATTCAAAATAAGTAGACCATTAAAAAAGATAACTGCAAGTTTCAGGATAGTGTGGGCACCTTTGATGGCGAATGATACAAAATAGAAAGAATATAAAGACAGACTAAGAGGGGTTTAGTTTTAAAAGTACCTCAGACATGTTTGAATAAAATTAAAATGTTCAGTAAGTTACACACATTAGTAAAGAAAGAACTTTTAAATTTGCTGTGGCAATCCTGAGAGGACAGAAAGATGAATTAATGTGAGATTTGTGGAAATTGGGGAAATTGTAAAATTTCTACTTATATAAGCTACATTGACATGGATATTGGAAAGGATGTCAATACTAAACCGGTCAAGAGTATGGTGACAGGTTGTAGAATAAACAGGTTGACAAAAATATTTTTAAACAACACCAAATGAATCCTTAATCGTTTCCTTTCACTTATAGTCAGAGAACCTTTACCACCTAGTTTAATGTTAGGAGTGAAATATAAGTGCAAATCTGGCTTGCAGAACTAGGTCAACCAACTCAGAGTAACTAAGAATTTATTCGAGTAACTTACAATTAGGAGAAATACGAGCTTGAATGAATGAATGAATTAATTAAGCAAACAGCTTATACATTATCAACTATGACCGCACTCAGAAACACAATTACCAGTACTTAATCATCAACTATGCAAATAATTGCTACATATTGTTAAATGACTAAATAAATAACTGGTAATAAAAGCATTTCAGTTATGTTACAGTCATTGAGCCTTAAGTAAATTATAAGCTGTTTATAGTTACAGTATATTTATTGGATTTGATTAGTATTTGGGATTGATATAAATTAGTGAAATGAATTTAGAAGTATACGCCCATGATAACTGACAAATGAACATTATTATATAACCCTTCTAGTGATTAAATTACAAGTTTAAATGCTTGCATCACCCTAATTGGTCTCCTCTGGTAAAATATCATTTGCTTTCCAACACATCTAGGCAATGAGCATCTACAGGCTCTATCCATACCTCCAATAATCACTGTCTCTGAATAAATTCACTTTCCATGCTGGTAGGTGAATTTGGACTAAGCAGCTTAAATCAAACTCCCTATATCTGCATGCATCTGCCTATAAAACCATTAAATAATAACTTGCTTAATCTCTCTCTGTTGGAGGTGGGCTTTCTGATCTTACGGAGATATCTTTCTATATATTAGATATAAAGTACTGCTGAAGGAACTACAACTAAACCAAGGACTGAAAATGGAGATAAACTAATTGTCAGAAGCACTGAGCATCAGTCCTGCATGATGAAATAGGAAGTATTTGCATCATAACCATGATGATTAGTTACTGCTAATGATTACCCATCAGCTCTTAAAATGACATGCTTATCAGAAGTTCCCTGAAATTCAATATTTACAATATCTGCAATGCTGATACATTATTTCCTCATAGAACTCTGATTAATAAAGGTACACCTCTATTTCCTATAGCCACTCTAGAATTTTCTAATAATTGCCAATGTATCCTTACAAATTGCATCTTAAGAAAGTATACCAACAACTTTCCTTTAATCAACCTGAATTAACATTAATAATAAAATCCCTTTAGGCAACATTGCCCTGGTGGGATATAGAATTCTCAACAATCTGTTACACTGCTAGAAACAAATACTCCACTTGGTGGCTCCACTGTAAGTTCCCACACTGAATCCGATTGTGGAATATATTTAGAATTAAAATTCAAACTGCAGCTCTCCAAATACAATTCCAACTCTATACTGCTTCACCGAAATCTCCTGGGCAAGCCTAATCACAGTTTCAATATATTTAATTCCGGCAACATGCTAACTAAGGATGGTCAACCAAACTAACCTAAATTTTTACAAAGTCATGTTGTTGGCTCATAACAAACCTTTGTATTGAAGGCAAAAGTAAAATACCGCAGATGCTGGAAATCTGAACTAAAACTATAAAATGTTGGAAATACTGAGGAGGTAAGACCACACCTGAGAGGAAAATCGGAGTTATTGAGATGGATTATATCAGGCCAGGGTGTGAGAAGAACTTGCCTCATGTACCAGGCAGAAAACCAGCTTGATACCGCCTGTCTCTTTGTGGGGGAAGGCTCAATTGAGTCAAGTATTCTTCGACTATTTAAGTGGCCACCACGGGACCTCTCCTACTATTGGGATTTCCAGCAGTAAAAGTTCTACCTGACAAGACAGCTGTATAGTGGCCCCATTGGAAGCAGTGGTCACTGGCCTCACTGCACTCACCACAGGCCCAGGAATGGCCTGGGGTACTGAATCAAAATATGAGTGAGGATTGGTGGCTATTGAGTGGGTCCAGGAGAGGTGCGTTGATGGGAAAATGGGAGGAGGGATTTAGAGACAAGAGTAGTGGAATGGCTTTCAGTGGCCTTGCCAATGCCATGTCCCCCAATCTGGCACAGATTGATAACAAATGAGCACCCTCACTCAATGAACAGGCTGCTGGAAATTTAGGTTGACTGACTGACTGACTTTCCAAGGGCATGGCAAAGCACAGTGGCTCCCATATGGCTCTCGCTTCAGCACCTACCACTCTCTGATTTAATCAGAGAAGGTTCTTCCACTGCCCAGAGATCATCAGAGTGTCTCCCAGAGTGAGAGGAGGCAATGGTTCCTGCTGTAATGGACTGCATTGAATCCAGCTCACAGTTTCTGATCAATTATCCTTCATCTGGTGTTAAACACATAGCCTTCGTGAATGACATTAATAGAGGATTCAAAATAGATGTTCAATACCTTCAAAATTTCATAAATCCATCCTTATTCCTATTCAGTGAGATCTGGGTGCAATATAGCTTGCAACACTCTTTCCTCAGGACTGACAATAAAGGTGCAACTCTTATTTGTTCAGTTTCCTTTATCAACTCTTTCCCAATTACATAGTTTTGCTGTTAAGACTGGAAGAATATCCAGCAGTCAATATCCAGCTCAAAGTTGCAGACTGGAGCTTTACTTATTCTCTGTTGTTTTTCACAGCTGCTGGCTCTACGATAAGCTTTCAAAATCCATTCAATCCCACAGTCCATACAGCACATAACAATGGCTTCTGCCCCAAATCCTTATTTACAGAAAGCGACATTACTGGTCACATGATTTTGACAAGCCACAGTGTACAAAGGTATTTATCCAAACCAGAAACGTTGCTGCAGAAACTCTGCTTGAAATGTCTGCCAAAGGAAACAAACTTCTATGATTTGGAAAAGCACATAAAAACATTTTGTACAAAGGTAGGCGTTAGTGCAGGAGAGAACACTTGGGAGATTTTGAAGGATATTACTGGGGGCATTGCAAGTTTTCCAGATGTACCCTCTTTTTGACAATGTCATGCAATTTACATAACAGTGTGTTACATATATTTTAGGAACTTTCGCAGATTATTATATCCCTTTTACTTTGTCGGTTGATCAAGTTTGACATTTTAAAAAAAGTTTGTTTAAAAGAAAAGGCTGTCTTTAGACTAAGGAGGGAAGGTTCATTTCATATTAGTCCCAGGGCATTGCTACAAGAAAATCACAGGACTGAGCTCAACCATCTTTAGATGTTTCAATGTTGACCTTCCTTCCAACATGTTACCTCCAGTCTGCAACAAGAGCCCAAAACTCAAAAGGACCCAGTTTAAAACTGAGGGTTCACCTATTTGAGACAGAGATGAGGATTTTTTTCCTCTCTGAGGTTTGTGCATTTGTGAACCTCTCTTCGCTTTAGAGATAGGATCATTTAATATATTCAAGGCAAAAGTAAAGAACTTTTCATTAAAAACAGTCAAAGATGGATAGGAAATTGGCATTGAGGACACAATCAGTTCAGCCATGATCTTATTAAATGATGAAGCAGGCTCCAAAAGGCTGAATGGTCTGCTCCTGCTCCTAATTCATATTTTTACATCAGGTTATGCATGGGAATTTTCACTGATTACAAGGGTTCATTAACATTTGCAATTCCTCAGATAATGAAGCAAGGATGCAGCAAGACCTAGACAGCAACAGGCCTTGGCATAGTAAGTAACTTTTGTGCTACACAAGTTCCACACAATGGCCATCTTCAAGAAGAGAGAACCTAACTATCCTTATTTGACATTCATTCCTATTCCCATTGTGTAGCGGTAAGATTAAAAATGAAATCTTTAAACCAGATCATTAAGGGTTAATCATGAAGGGTTAATGGGACATGACAACAAGCAATTAAAACAAAGTGGAAAAGTTCATGAAAAACAGGCCAAATGCAAAAGCAGCCTGTTTTGACTGAGAGGTGACCACACAACACTAAAACTGTGCGAACTATCCTGTTGGACTGCCATGCAGAGCCACCTGGAGATATTTTTCTGTATGATAGAATGTCTGGAAAAGTGCTGAAAGTGCCACAAAATGGTGATACAGGTTGTAACCATAGATTCAGAATAGTATTAATATTTGCCGCATTTAGTGGACCTCATCTCAGGCTGGGCTTTGCGACTGTATGAAGGCAGTGACAGTGGTTGCCAACTTGATGCATTTGCTATTGGACTTCACCTCGGACCAGGATTGGCAAACAGTGCCAGAAACCCCATGCCCTCCAGACCTGCTGTCATAAAGCAAAATCCCTGATGGCTGTAAGGGTGTGAGACTCATTGTCAATATACATTTACTATTTTATATGTTTATTTGCTTTACATATATTTACTGCTTAATATATACAGTTACTGTCTGCTACATTGATGACTGCATAGGTGCCACCTCGTGCTCACGCGAGGAGGTTGAGCAATTCATCAACTTCACCAACGCCTTCCACCCTGACCTTAAATTTACCTGGACCATCTCTGACACCTCCCTCCCCTTCCTGGACCTCTCCATCTCCATTAATGACGACCAACTTGACACTGACATTTTTTTACAAACCCACCGACTCCCACAGCTACCTGGATTACACCTTTTCCCACCCTACCTCTTGCAAAAATGCCATCCCATATTCCCAATTCCTCCGCCTCCACTGTATCTGCTCCCAGGAGGACCAGTTCCACCATAGAACACACCAGATCTTTAGAGTCCACAATTTCCCTTCCCACGTGGTTAAAGATGCCCTCCAATGCATCTCGTCCACATCCCGCACCTCCGGCCTCAGACCCCACCCCACCAACCGTAACAAGGACAGAACACCCCTGGTGCTCACATTCCACCCTACAAACCTTCGCATAAACCCAATCATCCGCTGACATTTCCGCCACCTCCAAAAAGACCCCACCACCAGGATATATTTCCCTCCTCACCCCTTTCTGCCTTCCGCAAAGACCGTTCCCTCCGTGACTACCTGGTCAGGTCCACGCTCCCCTACAACCCACCCTCCCATCCTGGGACCTTCCCCTGCCACCGCAGGAACTGTAAAACCCGTGCCCACACCTCCTCCCTCACCTCTATCCAAGGCCCTAAAGGAGCCTTCCACATCCATCAAAGTTTTACCTCACATCTACTAATATCATTTATTGTATCCGTTGCTCCCGATGCGGTCTCCTCTACATTGGGGAGACTGGGCACCTCCTAGCAGAGCGCTTTAGGAAACATCTAAGAGACATTCGCACCAATCAACCACACCGCCCCGTGGCCCAACATTTCAACTCCCCCTCCCACTCTGCCATGGACATGGAGGTCCTGGGCCTCCTTCACCATCGCTCCCTCACCACCAGATGCCTGGAGGAAGAACGCCTCATCTTCCGCCTCGGAACACTTCAACCCCAGGGCATCAATGTGGACTTCAACAGTTTCCTCATTTCCCCTTCCCTCACCTCACCCTAGTTCCAAACTTCCAGCTCAGCACTGTCCCCATGACTTGTCCGGACTTGTCCGACCTGCCTAGCTCCTTTTCCACCTATCCACTCCACCCTCTCCTCCCTGATCTATCACCTTCATCCCCTCCCCCACTCACCCATTGCACTCTATGCTACTTTCTCACCACCCCCACCCTTCTCTGGCTTATATCTCCACGTTTCAGGCTCACTACCTTTATTCCTGATGAAGGGCTTTTGCCCGAAACGTCAATTTCGCTGCTCCTCGGATGCTGCCTGAACTATGCTCTTCCAGCACCACTGATCCAGAATCTGGTTTCCAGCATCTGCAGTCATTGTTTTTACCTTACTGTTTAATGTTTACCTCCACTTAAAATAGGTTAACACTAATAAATGTGTTAATTTGGATCACCTAAGCCATGGAGTTCTTCTGTTACATCCCACTAAATCCACGATCGAATAATAACACATTGCTGATACCCCACCATTAGCAGCCTAGGATTCTCACTGACCACATCAACAGTGGAGTTCCAAGAGCTGGCTTATGAATTCCTTCCCAAGGGCAACAGTATTCCCCAAGTGATGGAGTATAAATACTGGTAACATCAGTGACTCCCACGTGCCATGAATGAACAATATAATAATGGTATTTAAAGTCTGGTTGAAGACATTAACAGACACATGGTAGTCAGGAGGAATATCTGGCCCAAGCCAATCTAGGCTGGTTGCTGTGCAAGTTTGAGATAAAATGAGCATGTAAAAATTAAATCTGTAGGTGTTTTGGTAAAATGATGATGTAGTTTTGCTAAAAGAAATGTAATAAGTGTGAAATACATAGTAAGTCAGCTAGTAGTTCTAGAAAACAAGAAGGTATCAGATTGTGTCTCCATTCAAATCCTTTTCCATTTACTTTAACATCCCATATTTCTGATCAGATAGTTGTTTTGCCTTGATAGTTCCAGAATAATTAAAATACTAGTTGAGATTTTAAATAAAATTAGAATGAGCAATGTGTCAACATTAAGATGGATTAGAACCTGCATCCATCATTTCATTTAACTTTTGTGAAGAAGAAATAACTGAGAAACATTGATTGTTCAGAAAGTTGGAAAGTGTGGGAGAAACTCAGCAAGTCTGTCAGCATCTGTGGAGAAAAAGCAGTGTTAATGTTTTGAGTGCAATACAACCCTTCTTCAGTACTGAAAATAGCTGGTGAAACCTGGAATTAAGAGTCTAATGATGACCATAAAATGGTTGCCAAAATATCAAAAAAGAACCTCTGGTTCACTAATATCCTTTAGAGAAAGAAACTGTTGTCCTTCCTGCTGTGGCCTATGTGTGACTTCAGATCCCCAGTAATTTGGTTAACTCTTCTTAACTGCTCTCTGGGCCATCATAAATGGGCAATAAATGCTGATCTAGCCAAGGTGGTCACATCTCCTGAATTAATTTTAAAACTCCAAATTCGACTTTTCCAGTATTTCTGATCAGATAGTTGCTATCTGCCAACTTCAAATTTGATTTTTTTTTCATTGTCCAGCATCTATTTTAAAAATGCAAGCATTATCCTCTATAGAACATAGAAGGATACAGCGCAGTACAGGCCCTTCGGCCCTCGATGTTGCGCCGACCGAATCCTACCTAACCTATACTAGCCCAATAACTTCCAAATGCCTATCCAATGCCCGCTTAAATGACCATAAAGAAGGAGAGTTCACCACTGATACGGGCAGGGCATTCCATGAACTCACAACCCGCTGAGTGAAGAATCTACCCCTAACATCTGTCCTATACCTACCACCCCTTAATTTAAAGCTATGTCCCCTAGTAACACCTGACTCCATTAGCGGTAAAAGGTTCTTAGTATCTACCCTATCTAAACCCCTAATCATCTTATACACTTCTATCAGATCTCCCCTAAACCTTCTCTTCTCCAATGAGAACAGCCCCAAGTGCCTCAGCCTTTCCTCATAAGATTTTCCTACCATTCCAGGCAACATCCTGGTAAACCTCCTCTGCACTCGTTCTAAAGCTTCCACATCCTTCCTATAGTATGGCGACCAAAACTGCACACAATACTCCAGATGAGGCCTCACCAGAGTCTTATACAACTGCAACATGACCTCAGGACTCCGGAACTCAATTCCTCTGCCAATATCTTTTATTTATTCACATATCTTGTCAAATGTATATTATACCAGTGAGTTATTATCTGGGTAACAGTGAATTCACTGTCTTAAAAGTGAATGTTTCTGCTGCTAAGGTAGTTTTACCACTCTTTGATCTTACTGTCTTTCCAACCAAAATGACAACATTTATCCTCTCTCTCTCTCCTAAAACCAATGTGTGTAAAAACCCCTCAGAGGCTTGAATAAGTAGTATCATAAAAAGCAATAGGTTTCATGTCCATGACACCCCTTGATAATGGAAACTTTAAAATACAATGCTCCATGTTTAATTTTTTTTCAATGTTTCATTTACCCAAATAATATCTTTCACTTTGGGATTTTTCACAGTTGTACTCAATTCTAAGACCTCGATAGTGGCCCATTTGGGGTGCTCTGTCAATAGCCTTCACAATTCTTCATTTCAGTTTGGGAAGCCATTGCATTTTTTGTAAGGTCCTATTTTGACTAACTGCAGTGACATTAACATTTTCCAAATAAGTTTGCTAATGCAAGAAGACATTCAGTTCCTTCTACCGAATTCTTATCTAATCTACTTGGAAGACCCAAAGGCCTGACTTCCAATTTTGAATTCTGTTTCAAATCTATTTAAGACAATGATTTCAAATTCACTGCTCCCACCCTGCAAAAATTATCCATCTGTATTATAAAGGTTCCTGAAAACAGTCTCTGAAGGTGCTTGGAAAATATGGCAGGGTTTGTTTTCAAATGGAGGTGGCCCAAACTTAATAAAATGGAGTGAGTAAGAAATACCAAACTCCAACTGTACCATCTGGGCTGGATATGCATTTCTTTAACTTCTGGAGTACCCACAGTATGTTTGCTACTATTTTAGACAGTGAAGAAAATGTTCCTTTGTGCTGCTTTAATAATAAGTAGTACCAAGTGTTTGTTGTGAACAAAGCCAAGAAAAAGTCAAGTCTTCAAAAGTGATTTTTAGCCATAGATGAATCTACTATATCTTAATTACCTAGTTTTTCTTCAATCCCTCATGACACTAGCCTTGCTTTAGCTTTATATGTCCCAGCGACTGACACTGTTTTTGTGCATATCCGTGGAAATGATAAAAATGATTGTCCCCTATCTGACAACTGTGTACCCTCCAAATTCTTTCCAGACTTGTAACACTTGCTATTTGGCAGCTTTCATGAGTTTGTCTTCTAATTTGTTTGTAGCCTCCTTGACTTCCCAATCACATGGGCGCTTGTTGCTGCATTCACAACTATTATGTCCATATTAGTATATATATTTCTAAATCAACATTAGCAAATTCCTCCCATTATATAATTAAAATTCAATCCCTATTTGTTTATATACACACATTGCCCACAACTATGTTCTTATATTATGTCTTATTGTCAACTGACTAAATATGATTTCCACAGCTACCTTTAAAATCATAACCAGTACTTCATTGAAATCTTTTGCTAAGGACAAATTTACTATAGACCATGATGGTGTCCTTCAGTGTTATTTACAAATCTCACACCTATTACTTCTATCATCTTATTATATTGTTTATCCCTTATTTCTGCATCCTTTACTAACATCTTTAGTCATTTGGAGAACAGATGGGCACATTTACTATATAGTTCTAACACAATTAGTATTTGTCTTTTAAAATTCTGCATCTTGGCATCAACATTAATTACTTTATGGGTTCTATGGAGCTCTCCACTAAAGTGTAGAAAGAAGCCATTCAACCCATCAAATCTATATCAACCAGTTACCCAGTCCTAGACCCTAACCTTATGTATGTAACCACTTATTTCCCATGGCTTACCCACCTAGTCTGCATATCCCTGGATATTACCGGGCAACTTAGCATGACCAATCTACATAACCTGCACGTCTTTGGGCTGCGGGAGGAAACCCACACAGACGTGGGGAAAATGTGTAAACTCCACACAGATACCCAAGGCTGGAATCGAACCCAGGCCCCCTGCTGCTGTCAGGCAGCAGTACTAAACATTGAGCCACTCCAGGTTGTGTTCCATTAAAGGAATACAAAAGAGGCCTAATTGTATAAATTAAAAATAACCATTCTCCCAATCTGTTGTTTTCTATACTCCATTTTATCTGCACTTTTTCATTGAATGTCTACTTAGTAACAATGATAATTCCCTGGATGTTATGCCCATACTAATAAAATGATTTTATGAGCAATAACTACATCTTTTTAAAAGTTCAGGGTGTTAACATTACCAAATCTGGTAAAACTGTCAAAAATCTCAGACTGTGAGATGGTGCAGTGGGTCAGCCTCACCGTGAGGCAGACTGGGAGACTGTGCAGTGGGGTCAGCCTCACCGTGAGGCAGACTGGGAGAGGGTGCAGTTGGGTCAACCTCACCGTGAGGCAGACTGGGAGAGGGTGCAGTTGGGTCAGCCTCACTGTGAGGCAGACTGGGAGACGGTGCAGTGGGGTCAGCCTCACCGTGAGGCAGACTGGGAGACGGTGCAGTGGGTCGGCCTCACCATGAGGCAGACTGAGACGGTGCAGTGGGTCAGCCTCACCGTGAAGCAGACTGGGAGACGGTGCAGTGGGGTCAGCCTCACCGTGAGGCAGACTGGGAGACGGTGCAGTGGGGTCAGCCTCACCGTGAGGCAGACTGGGAGAGGGTGCAGTGGGGTCAGCCTCACCGTGAGGCAGACTGGGAGACGGTGCAGTGGGTTGGCCTCACTGTGAGGCAGACTGGGAGACTGAAGTAGACTGGGAGAAGGGGCCTTCATGAGAAGGGTAGTGGTGACAGGTGGTTAAAACTAAACCCCATCATCCTGTTTCTAACTGTCAGGGCCAAAATGTAACATAGGAAAAAAGTGCATTTTTCTTCCATGTCTGTTTGATTGGCTTAAATCAGGAGATGTTTTTATAGCTGGAGTACTTTTAAAATATTTAACATTCAAAACAATTTATGAAATTGATTAGACATGACTGGAGAGGTGATGTGTTGTTGCTGTAATATGTGGAGTTGCTCAGTATGATCCACAGTGACAACATCTGCAGCAGATATTGGCTTCTGTTTGAGGACTCTCAGCTCATGTTTGATGAGATGGAGTCCAAACTGTGGACAGTCTGACACTTCAGGAAAGAGAGGAGTTACATGGTCACTGTGCTTCACTTTACAGTCATGCCCCTTAGATTAATTACATCTAATTTAGTCCATGGTCAGGGACAGGAGCGTGTGACTGAGAGACAGGTATTGGGATAGAATTTGGAGGAGCCCCAGTCAGTGTCCTTGTGCAGTCAACATGAAAATCATGCTCCTGCTGTGGCCATGGGCACAGCTGCAGAGATGATAACCAAACATACCAAAGTCAGAAGTCACATGACACCAGGTTATAAACCAATAGGCTTATTTGAAATCACAAATTGTCAGAGTGCTGCTCCTTCATCAGGTGCAGTGATCAAGGCGCCAAAGTACAGAGTGGTGAGAGGAAAGGGAAATGTAATAGTAATGGAGATAGCTTAGTTAGGGGAATCGATTTGTTGTGTGCAACAAAATCAGAGAGTGCTAAAGGCTGTGATGTGTCAATGTGCCAACATTCAGCACATCTGTTCTGGGCTACAGAGAAACCTAGCAGAGAAGGGGAAGGATTGAGTTGCTGTGGTAGGGAGGGATTATGAGCATTTTGAGACTAAATTAAAAAACAGAACCACAAAGTTTATAATCTCAATATCACTGTCTGAACCAATCTTTGAGCTGAATACTTACCACTCTTATCTAATGTCAATCTAAAATTGATATACAGCTCAAAGATTGGTGTGGGAGAAGTCGCCTGTGATTCATGGGGCACAAACACTGGTACTTGGGAAAGAAAAAGCTGTTCTGTTGGAAAAGGCTTCATTTGAACCATGTTGGGGCCAAGTTCCTTCCAAATCATATCTCACTGGGGTTGTTGATTGGCCTTAAAGTAAGTAGTGGTTGGAGGATGGTTCAACTGAAGAGCTGATGAAAAATAATAAAACAAATCAAGCGAGGAGTGCAGGTTAATGAAGAACTGAACAATAACTAAAGTATGACAGGAAGGGGTAAAACACATCAGAAGAATCCAGCTGAAATTAGAAGCAGAATAAGTCATAACAATTAAAAAGTCAAAGCTCTGAACACAGTCAGCATTCGTCTTAAAATAGATGAGTTGTTGGCAAAAATAGACATAAATGAATTTGACTTGATAGCTATTACAAAGACATGGTTGCATGGTGACCAGTACTGGGAACTCAACATTCAAGGGTATTTGACATTTTGGAAAAGTAGGCAAAGTGGAAAGGAAGGTGGGGTCGCTTGGATAATAAAGGACAGTGTCAATGCAGTAGTGAATAGTGATAGAGATGCCATAGAGCATGATGTAGAATCAAGTTGGGAGAAATAAGGAATAATAAGGGTAAGAAGTCTTGGGTAGGAGTCATCTATAGGCCCTGAAGAGTAGCTTCACTATAGAAAGTATAAATTGGGAAATAATGGAAGCATGTAAGAAGGACACCACAATTGTCATGCATAATACTGACTTGGCAAATCAGATGGGCTAAGTTGATATGGTGTTTGTAGAGTGCATAGGGATTGTTCTCAAACAGTATGTTGTACAACATACCTGGGTACAGGCCATTTTAGATTCAGTAATGTGGAATGAGGCAAGATTAATAAAAGTTCGAGAAGTTAAAATTTCTCAACAAGTTGGCAATCTCAACATGAGAGAAGAAAGAGGGAGAGTACCTTGGTTCTCAAACCAGTGTCCTCAATCAAAATAAGGGCGATTGCAGAGGTATGAAGAATGCATGGTCTAAAGTGAGCTGGGAAATAGACTAAACAGAATGTTAGCAGAAGAGTAGCAGCAGCCATTTAAACAAATGTTATAATGCTCAGTAAAAAACTATTCTAGTCAAAAAGAAGAAGTTGATGAGAAGGATAAACTATCTACAGTTAACAAAGGCAGTTAAGATGACTATCAGATACAAAACTAAGTCATACAAGCAGCAAAGACTCGTGGTAAGCCAAAGGATTGGGACTTTCTTTTAAAAGAAGCTGTGAATGACAAAGTCTAGAGAAAATTGATTATGGAAGCAAACTGGCAAGAAATATAAAACAAACAGCATATGGTTCTAAAGAAATATAAAGAGAGTGCAGCTGAAGTAACTATCAGACCTTTGGAGAACACAATTGGGGAATTCACATTGCAGAGCAGGCAAGTAACTTAAACAAATATTTTGCATCCTCAATGATGGAGGACACTATAAACATTCTGAAGATATTAATTAAAATCCTGTAACAGTCACAGTCACAAGAGACAAAGTATTTAACAAACTAATAAACCTGAAGGCAGACAGGTCAACAGGACTCAATGACTTACACCCAAGTGTTTTAATAGAAGTGGGTGCAGAGATGGTGTGGGCATTGGCTGAAATATTCCATAACACTCAGGATTCCATGAGGATTACAGTGGAATGAAAAATTGCAAATGTGAATCATTGTTTAAGGAGGGAATGAGACAGAAAACAGGAAATGATAGGCTAGTTAGCTGAACATCTGTCATCGAGATAATGATAGAATCCATTATTAAGGAAGAAAGAGTAGAACATTTAGAAAAGCTTAAGGCAATCCAACAAAGTCAACATAGTTTCGTGAACAGGAAATCACATTTGGCCAATTTGCTGGAATTCTTTGAGGATATAATAAGCAGAATTCATAAATGGGAACTATTAAATGTAGAATGCAAGTGATAAGATGCCACATAAAGCGTTTATGCACAAGATAGGGTGTGTTGGGGGTATTGTACTAGCATGGATTGAGGATTGGTTGATACACAGAAGATAGATTAATTGGTCTTTTTCAGGTTGGAAAGACATAACCTTGAGGACCACAAGGACCTCTCTTATTACTTACTCATATTAATGACGTGGAAGAGGGATCAATGTATCAAAATTTATGGATAATACAAGGACTGATGGTGGGAAATGTGGTGATAAGGGCTAAAGTAATTGCAAAGGAATATAGATAATTGAGAGAGAGGGAAAAACTTGACAGATCAAGTTTAATTTAGGCAAGTATGAAGTTATGCGCTTCGTTAGGTAGAATCAACAGGCAGACGATTATTTAAATGGTGACCAACTCCAAAATGGGTGTGCTTTTATATGAAACATAAATGATTAGCCTGCAGGTGCAGTTAGTAAGTAGGGTGGCTCTGTTAGTATAAGAGTGAATTAACAAGAAATAATTTTGGATTGGATCAAGCAGAGGAGGTAAGAGATAACTAGGAGCTTTGCTTACTCATTTACACAAGCTTTTATCGCTCCTCTCGAATTGCTCAGAGGGCTGTTAAGTGTCAACCACATTGCTAAGGATCTGGAGTCACATGTAGACTAGATCATGTAAGTATAGCTGTTTCCCTCCCTGAAGAGCATCAGTGAACTATCTGAGAAATGACAACGTATTCGTTGTCATCATTAGACTCTAATTCCAGATTTTTATTGAATTCAAATTTCATCAGGACTTATACACTTAATGGTAAGGTCCTAGGGAGTGTTGCTGAACAAAGAGACCTTGGAGTGGAGGTTCACAGTTCCTTGAAAGTAGAGTCAAAGATAGACAGGGTAGTGAAGGAGGTGTTTGGTATACTTGCCTTTCTTGATCTGTTCGTTGAGTATGGGAGTTGGGAGGTCATGTTGCAGCTGTATAGGACATTGGTTAGACCACTATTGAAATACTGCATGCAGTTTTGGTCTCCCTGCTATAGGAAGAAATGTGAAACGTGAAAGGGTTCAGAAAAGATTTACAAGGATGTTGCCAGGGTTGGAGGATTTGAGCTATAGGGAGAGGCTGAACAGGCTGGGGCTATTTTCCCTGGAGCGTCGGAGGCTGAGGGGTGACATTATAGAGGTTTATAAAATCATGAGGGGCATGGATAGGGTAAATAGACAAGGTTGATTCCCCAGGGTAGGGGAGTCCAAAACCAGCAGGCATAGATTTAAGGTGAGGGGGGAAAGATTTAAAAGAGACCTAAGGGGCAACCTTTTCATGCAGAGTCTGGTGCGTGTGTGGAATGAGCTATCAGAGGAAGTGGTAGAGGCTGGTACAATTAAAACATTTAAAAGGCATCTGGATGGGTGCATGAATGGGAAGGGTTTAGAGGGATATAGGCCAAATGGGATTAGATTACATTAGGATATCTGGTCAGCATGGACAAGTTGGACCAAGGCTCTGTTTCCATGCTATACAGCTCTATGACTAACTGCTGTGGCAGGATTTGAAGGCAGGTCCCCCGAACATTACCTGTGTCTCTGGAGTAACAGTCCACTAATACCACTAGGCAATTGCCTCCAGCCAAAACAGTAGAACAGAGAATAAATAAAAGGAGATAATGAGGGTAATTACAGACACGTTAAAGTATATTAATCATGGGTAACTTTGATTTGGAGATGCCAGTGTTGGACTGGAGTGTACAAAAGTTAAAAATCACACAACACCAGGTTATAGTCCAACAGGTTCAATTGAAAGCACACTAGCTCCACAATCACCTGATGAAGGAGCGTCACTCCGAAAGCTAGTGTGCTTCCAACTAAACTGTTGGACTATAACCTGGTGTTGTGTGATTTTTAAATGGGTAACTTTCATCTTCATGTGGATTGGGAAAATGAAACTGAGTGTATTTGGGACAGTTTACTACAATGATATTATGTAGATCCAACCAGGAACAAAGCTATTTTGGATCTGATGATGTGTAATAAGGCAAGTTTAATAAATCATCTGGAAGTAAAAGATTCCCTGCACGACATGATAGAGTATCCAATTAAATTTGAGAGCAAGAAATTGGAGTCAGAAACAACTGTGTTAAACTCCAAGGGTAAGTACAAAGGAATGAAGAAAAGAGTTGGCTGGAGTGGACTGGGAAAAGGAGTTTCAGAAAAGACAGTTAAATAATAACTGAAATTTTTGAAAATAATTCATGACTCAAAAGAAATATCCCCACGAGCAAGAAGGGTTCTGCTCTAGGAGAATCACATGTGGGTATAAGAAAATTATTTATCAAGGAAGTTAACAATTAAATACAAAATATGACAATAATTAGTGGCAAGTCAGAGGATTTGGCAAGTTTGATAAAAAGGTGACAAAATCTGACCCAAAAAAAAGTAAAGATAGCGAAAATAAACTTAGCGGGTAAACTAGCAACAGTATAAAAATGGGCAGAAATATACAAACCACTACAGCTGAAACTGACACCCGGAAACGGCAAGAAGATCCATCAACAGACACATCAACCTGGACCCCACATACAAACTACTACAGCTGAAACTGACACCCGGAAGCGGCAAGAACAAACCACTATAAATACCGGAAGAAACATCAAAGCAGCGCTTCACAGGGGGCTCCAATAGCACTGATGATGTTCCCTAGCCAGGGAACGAAACGTTTGCAGCAAAAACTTCCAGCTCGGCGAACAGAACCACAACAATGGACAGAAATAGCTTCTTTAAGCACAAAAATAAAGAGAGATGTCAAAATGAGAATTTGCCTCCGAGAGGCTCAGGAAATAATAATGGGGAAGCAGGAAATGGTAGAGCACTTAAATAAATATTTTGCATAAGTCTTCATAGTTGAATCCACTAATAGCATTCCAATAGTATTAAATAATCTCAGACAAAAAGGGGCAGAAGAATTCAATGAAAATAAATGTCATAAGAGAACAAGTAGTAGGGTAACTAATGGGGTGAAAGACTGGTAGGTACCCTGGACATGATGAGTTGAGATAGTGGATGCATGAGTCATAATGGAAAACAGGAGCAGAATAGGCTCTTCAAAAGTTGCTCCATCATTCAGTATGATTGTGGCTGATCATCCAACTCAGTACCCTCCTCCTGCTTTTTCCCCATACCTTTTACTCCCTAAGAGCTGTATCAACTCCTTTTTGAAAACATTCAATGTTTTGACTTACTTTCCATGGTAGAGGATTCCATTGGTTTGCCACTCTCTGGGGGAAGAAAGTTCTCCTCATCTTAGTCCTAAATGGCCTACCCTGTTTCCTAGACTGTGGACCCTGGTTCGGGACTTCCTGGTCATCATCCCTTTGAGTCTAGCTTGAATTCTAAACCTTTCAATGAGACCCTTGCTCATTCTTCTAAAGTCCAGTTTCCAATTTCTCTTCAGCCATCAGTCATTTCAGAATGCCATTTCAGAAATCAGTGTGGTAAATCTTTGGTGCATTCTCTTCATCACCAGAACATCCTTTCTTTGTTAAGGACAGATAAAAAGAAACTCTAATAGTGGAGTTCCACAGGGATAGCCAAGTTTGTAAACGATGACAAAAGACAAATGGGAAGGTAAGTGGTGCAGATGATAAAGGGTCTATAGAAGAATATAAACAGGTTAAGAAAGTGGGCAAATATGTGGCAGAAGGAATATTATGTGGAAAAATGGGAGTTTCCACATAAAAAGGATGAAGCAGCTGAATATTTTTTTAAATGGAGAAAGACAGCAGAAAGTTGCAGTGCAGAGAGATTTTGGAGTCCCTGTGTACGAATCACAAAAATCTAGTATAAATGGCAGCAAGTAATAGGGAAGGCAAAGGGAATGCTGACCTTTATTTCAAAGGGAATAGAGTATAAAAACAGGGAGGTTTTGGTAAAACTATATGAAGTTAGTTCATAACTGGAGCCCTTATCTAAGGAAAGGTACACTGGCATTGGAGGCAATCCAGGAAAAGTTCATAGAACATAGAAAAGTACAGCACAGAACAGGCCCTTAGGCCCACGATGTTGTGCCAAGACTTAATCCTAATGTAAAATATAGTAACTTAACCTACGCATCTCTCAACTCACTACTACCCATGTGCATGTCCAGCAGTCGCTTAAATGTCCCCAATGACTTCGCTTCCACCACTACAGATGGCAACACATTCCATGCTGATTTTGGGTACGGAGGGACTGCCTTATGAGGAGAGGTTGAGCAGGTTGGTCTTGCACCCAGTGAAGTTAATAAGAATGGTAGGCAGTGTTATTGAAAATAAGATTCGTATATAGTCTGACAGTGTGCTGAATGGTTGTCTCCCATGGGAGAGTCTCAGACCAGAGGACATAATCTCAGAGTCAGGGGTTGCCCATTTGATACAGAGGTGAGAAAGAGATTCTTCTCTCGGAGATTAATGAATCTGTGACTTTCCTTACCACAGACAGCTGTTTAGGCTGGATCATTAAGTATATTCAAAGCTGAGACAGATTCTTAAAGTGATACAAGGTGTCAATAACAGTGCTACCATTCCCGGGCCACTCATTACTGCCTTGCTTCAAATATGAATTCCACGGTGGGGTGAGAGTGACAGCCTTTGATATCAAGGCTGCATTTCACAGAGCACGGCATCAAGAAGTCCCAGTAAAACTGGAATAAATGGGAATCGGGGGCAAACTCTCCAGTGGTTGTAGTCATACCCATCACACAAAATGGTTGTGGTTGTTCGAGGTCAGTCATCTCAGCTCCAGGACATCTCTGTCGGAGTTCCTCAGGGTAGTGTCGTAGGCCCAGCCAGGTGCTTCATCAATGACCTTCCCTCCATCATAAGGACAGAGGTGGGGATGCTCCCTGATGATTATACAATGCTCAGCACCATTTGCACCTCTTCAGAGACTAGACCTGGGCAATTTCCAGGTTTGGGCTGACAAATGGCAAGTAGCATTCACACCACAGAAATGTCAGGCAATGACCATTTCTAATAAGAGAGACAATCACTGAATTCCCCTGGGGGAAGGGGTTACCATGGACAGAAGCTCAACTGGACTTAGTGGATAAACACAGTGGCTACAAAAGCAGGTTAGAGACTAGGAATACTGTGGCGAGTAACTCACCTTCTGACTCCCAAAGGCTGTCCATCATCTACAACGCAAAAGTCAGGAACTTCATGGAATACTTTCCTTGATGAGTGCAACTCCAACAACATTTATGAAGTTTGACACCATCCAAGACAAAGCAGCCCACTTGATTGGCACCACATCCACAAACATCTACTCACTTCACCACCAACACTCAGCAGCAGCAGTGTGCAAGATCTACAAGATGCACTGCAGAAATTTGCCAAAGATCATTGGAAAGTACCTTCTAGACCCACAGCCACTTCAGTCTAGAAAGACAAGGACAGCAGATAGATGGAAACAGCACCACCTGCAAGTTCACCTCCAAGCGACTCATTATCCTGACTAGAAAATATATTGCTACTTACTGTCGCTAGGTCAAAATCGTGGAATCCCTTTCATAACACCATTGTGGGTCAACCTGTAGCACATGGATTGCAGTGATTCATGGTGGCAGCTCATAACCACCTTCAAAGGGGACAAAGGATGGGCAATAAATGTTGGCCAGCTAACAATAGCCAATTCCCATGAGTACATTTGAAAAAATAGGGAATCAAGAGTTATATAGATAAGACAGGAAAGTGGAATTAAGAATTATCAGATCAGCCATGATCTCACTGAAAGGGAGAACAGACTTGATGGGTGGAATGACCTACTTCTGTTCCTTTGTTTTATGGTTTTATAGTCTTTAGGCGCTTAGAGTCATCGAGCTACACAGACCCTTTGGTCCATCTCATCCACGCCGACCAGATATCCTAAGTTAATCTACCCCCATTTGTCAACATTGGACTCATATCGCTCCAAACCCTTCCTAATTATGTACCCATTCAGATGCCTTTTAAACGGTGGCTCAGTGGTTAGCACTGCAACCTCACAGCAGCAGGGACCCAGGTTCGATTCCAGCCTCGGGCGACTGCGTGGAGTTTGTACATTCTCCCAGTGTCTGCGTGGGTTTCCTCTGTGTACTCGGGTTTCCTCTCACAGTCCAAAGATGTACAGGTCAGGTAGATTGGCCATGCTAAATTGCCCATAGTGTTAGGTGCATTAGTCAGAGGGAAATCAGTCTGGGTGGGCTACTCTTCAGAGGGTCGGTGTGGACTTGTTGGGCCAAAGGACCTGTTTCCACACTGTAGGGTATCTAATCTAATCTAAATGCTGTCATTGTACCAGCCTCCACCACTTCCTCTGGCACTTGGATGCCTTGTGCTTAACAAATGGGAGCAATAAATATTTACAATGTGAATTGTTAGACTTTTCAATACATAAATGGCAAAAGCTTTATCATTGCCTGTGTTGTCCTTTCTGATGGGTTTACAGACAGAAATTCCTACAGGCAATGTTCAACTACCAGTTACAGCATGCAACAAAGCATTTTCAACTGAATGTACTTCGCTGCCTGTAACCACCTCTTACTGACTGAGCTTACAAAGATACTGACCTTTACTCCATCAAAGAGAGATCAGTGATGTCAAAGTAGCACTGTAAGCACACTGTAAATATCACATGCAGCTTTAAGTCACAGTTCCCTGGCTTCCTAACACTAGGATTTACAATGTCAGCATCATTAGTTTCAGGGTTCAAGTGATCTACACGCTTCCCACTCCACTGTTCAGAACCAGCGAGCCCAAAACTGATATTCAAATCTGTGGTAATTATGCAAATACCCCCCTTAGTATGTTAAGGGGGATTCCCAGTGTACTGTTGCTATCGACACCAACCTATATAGGGACTGTCCAGATATGGGCACCTCTGCATAAAGTAATGTTGCTGGCAGTAGTTAAAAAGTCTAAACACTCCATCTTTACAAGAGTTTTCTGCCAAGCTGCTGTCCAGGACAGAGTCAGTTCCTGACAGTGAATACATTGAATTCTTTTGACTGCTGCTGTCTAGGTTCTCCCGTTCTCAGATGAAGTGCCAAAGTTGGAAGTAACATGCCACGTGATTTGCACTGGCCAAAGTGAGCACTCCAATTCATCACTTCCTCATGGTTTTGATAGAGCAGGCTCCTCTTCTCCCAGTTGCTTCAGCTATCTTTTCATAATCATTCCAGAAACATGGAGTGGAATTTGGTCTCTGTCCATTTTCAATTCTAGACTGGGGCAGTTTATATTTATCTCAGAGACACCAGTAGGTACATTGGGTCATGGGACTTATCTAGATAATGTTGATGAGCTACGTCTGCATTCAGCTATCAACAACTCACCTATTTGTTACACTGAAGGTTGTCATCACATTAGCTCAGGAAAGAGTTGAGGAAGGCGGGGCTACAAGCATGAATTAGAAGCAGGATTGGACCATTTGAGCTCCTGTTCTGCCAAACAACAAGATCATGTCTGATCTGATTGTGGCATCAGCTCCACTTTCCTGCCTGCTCCCAATATCCTTTGACTCAATTTTTACTAAAGAATCTCTCTATTGCCACTTTGAAAATATTTACATCAGTGTCTCCGCTGCTTTCCAAGGAACAGAATTTCACAGACTCAAGACACTCTTACAGGAAAGCATTCTCTTATCGGTTTCAAATAGGTGAGCCTTACTTTGAGACTGTGTTCCCTAGTTCTGGTCACTCCTATAGAGCAATGGTTTCTCTGCTCTGCTCAGGACCTTTGAGGATTCAATAAGATCAGCTATCATCATTCAAATCCTAATGGATTCACACCTAACCTGTCGAACCTTTCCTCACAAGATAATCTTCCTGTCATCCCAGGAGTCAGTAAAGAGAACCTTCGCTGCATTACATCTTTTGAAATTGTCTTTTCTTAAATAAAAAGTGACCAAAACTCTACAAGTACTCCGTATTGCTCCAATGTCTTTGTACAACAGCAGCAAAATATTCCAATCTTTATTTTCTGTTTTCCTGTCAATGGACATCTGTTGTGGTTCTGCTCGCCGAGCTGGAAGTTTTTGCTGCAAACGTTTCGTTCCCTGGCTAGGGAACATCATCAGTGCTGTTGGAGCCTCGTGTGAAGCGCTGTTTTGATGTTTCTTCCGGTATTTATATTGGTTTGTTCTTGCCGCTTCCGGGTGTCAGTTTCAGCTGTAGTGGTTTGTATATGGTGTCCAGGTCGATGTGTCTGTTGATGGAGTTTGGGGATGAATGCCATGCTTCTAGGAATTCTCTGGCTGTTCTCTGTCTGGCTTGTCCTATGATAGGACACTATTCAAAAGGGCCACAACACACTGCAGTACACCAGAACTGCGAAAAGCGGAAGAGGAACATCTATACAAGGTATTCGCCAAAAACGGATACCCACGCAACTTTATCACCAGATGCCTAAGAGATAGACCGAGGAACGAGGACATGCCACAACCAAAAGGACTAGCCACTCTACCATACGTCAGGAGCGTCTCAGAACTGACAGCCAGACTACTGCGACCCTTAGGACTCATAACAGCACACAAGCCAACATCCACGCTCAGACAACAACTCACTAGAACAAAGGACCCAATACCCAGCATGAGCCAAACTAACGTAGTTTACAAAATACCATGCAAGGACTGCACAAAACACTATATAGGACAAACAGGAAGACAGCTAACAATCCGCATCCATGAACATCAGCTAGCCACAAAACGACACGACCAGCTATCTCTAGTGGCCATACACTCAGACAACCAGCAACATGAATTTGACTGGGAAAACACCACTATCATAGGACAAGCCAGACAGAGAACAGCCAGAGAATTCCTAGAAGCATGGCATTCATCCCCAAACTCCATCAACAGACACATTGACCTGGACACCATATACAAACCACTACAGCTGAAACTGACACCCGGAAACGGCAAGAACATCCATCAACAGACACATCGACCTGGACCCCACATACAAATCACTGCAGCTGAAACTGACACCCGGAAGCGGCAAGAACAAACCAATATAAATACCGGAAGAAACATCAAAACAGCGCTTCACACGAGGCTCCAACAGCACTGATGATGTTCCTTAGCCAGGGAACGAAACGTTTGCAGCAAAAACTTCCAGCTCGGCGAGCAGAACCACAACAACGGATACCCGAGCTACAAATCTTCAATCAGATTTTAAATGGACATCTGCCTTCCTAATCATCTATAAGGGCTGGTTGTCCATCAAGTATATTTTCAAACTCAGAGGAACTCTCCTGTTCTTCACTGACAGAAGTATTGTGTTGCACATTATTAAAATCTTTTCAAATGTCAGCTGAACCACTTCCAATGATTTACTTTCTTTAGCATCTGATTTTGCTTCCCCCAAAAAGAGTTCTAAGGTTTATGAAATATAATCTGCCTCATAATAATAATCAGTAATAAATACCTGTCAGGTCCAACAAACTTTATTAAGTTGATCCTATTGGGTAGGTTCTGGTAAATTGAAGTAATCGGTTTCTCAATTTTCTGGTTTATCCGACTCCTTTTACAATGCTGAGTTTGGATCAGACTTCATATTTCAGAAAGCAGTTGAATTCAAATCATTGGAAGTTTTCAAAGAGGCATTAGATATAGCTCTTGGGTTTAAAGTGATCAGAGGATATAGGAAGAAGTCAGGAACAAGATACTAAGTTGGATGATCAGGCATCATCATATTGAGTGGAAGAGCAGACTTGAAGAACCAAATTGCCTACTCCTCCTCCTACTTTCTAGGTTTCTATATCCTATTTCAACCTGTAACATCAACCAACTCCATTATTTCCTCCATTTATCTACCTTTGAGAGTCAACAGCCAGTAACCTAAATCTTAATTCCTGTTTAACAGGATAGATACAGATAGTTACTTGCCCCTGAGAGTTAGGGTCAATCAGAATGAACGAATTGCTTGAAGTTACATGCAGCAGTTGAGCAAATGTCACAACATTTTGACTTCAATCTTGGAATGTTGCTGATTTATTATGATTGGTAACTGAATATTGGAGTTAAGGAGAAATTATTGAACACTTTGGTGATATAAAACACATAGTCCTTTGGGCAGCCCAATGGCTAGCACTGCTGCCTTTCAGTGCCAGGGACCCAGTGGAGTTTGTACAGTCTGCCTGGGTTCTTCCAACCATCCACAGCTGTGCAGAAGAGGTGGATTGGCCATTGAAAATGCAGGATTTCAGGGATAGGGTAGGGGGATGGATCTAGTTGAGATGCTAGTCGGAGGATTGGTGAAGACTCAAAAGGGCCAAATGGCCTGCTTCCAAACTATACAGATTCTACAATTCTATGATTGCTGGGAACAGTTCATCTCTCCTTTTCTTTCGAAATTTTAAGCAAAATCTCTGTCTCAGCAAATGTTCATTAATGACCAATCAATTCGGTGTGAATACACACAAAATGATTGTGGATGAATTAGAAACAAACCATGATTCTGCAAGGGTGTTGCATGCAACTTCAAGGGTTAGAACAGGAAGCAGCATGTTCCAGCTGAGGCTCGACTGAGGAAAGCCCCTTCTTATGGTTTGTGAATAGAGCAACTGACACTTTAGTAAAGATACAGGATTCATCTTTCTCTAACTGGTTAGGTATAAAGCAGAGGAAAGTTCAAACTAGATGTCTTCCCAAATTACTAGATACAAGTTCTCATCTGAATACATAACATTGCACTGTGAAAGGCTTAGAAGGCTGGATTAACTAACAAACTATTTTTCACAAAATAGGTCAAAATCTATCAGAAAATATGTCCCAGCATTCTACTTATTTACAACTTCCATTAATGTACAGCAAGTAACAATAACAGTTTAAACAGATTGCAGCAGTTTTTCAACAAGCATAACATTCAACCTTCAAGTTTTCCTTGTTTCAGTATATCAGGCAAACTATGGCCTATTATGATCACTATAATAACTTGTATTACACAGCAGTATCTTCCACTGGGTGGATTTTCATGCAAAAGTAGTTTTTTTGTATTAATAATCTCAATTTAAATTAGGTTGACTATCAATTTTTGGCAATATTTAACATAATTGAACAAAGGTGAGATTTTATTTACATACTGCCATTACTATAACGTACAACCTTTGAAGATTAAAATCATAGTCATAGAGATGTACAGCATGGAAACAGACCCTTTGGTCCAACCCATCCATGCCGACCAGATATCCCAACCCAATCCAGTCCCATCTGCCAGCACCCGGCCCATATCCTCCAAACCCTTCCTATTCATATACCCATCCAAATGCCTTTTCAATGTTGCAATTGTACTAGTCTCCACCACTTCCTCTGGCAGCTCATTTCGTGCACGTACCACCCTCTGCATGAAAACGTTGCCCCTTAGGTGTCTTTTATATCTTTGCCCCCGACCCTCTAGTTCTGGACTCCTCGACTTCAGGGAAAAGACTTCGTCTATTTATCCTATCCATGCCCCTCATAAATTTTGTAAACCTCCATTAGATCACCCCTCAGCCTCCGACGCTCCAGGGAAAACAGCCTCTCCCTGTAGCTCAAATCCTCCAACCCTGGCAACATCCTTGTAACTCTTTTCTGAACCCTTTCAAGTTTCACAACATCTTTCCGATAGGAAGAAGACCAGAATTGCACGTGATATTCCAACAGTGGCCTAATCAATGTCCTGTACAGCCGCAACATGATCTCCCGACTCCTAGACTCAATGCTCTGACTAATAAAGGAAAGCATACCAAATGCCTTCTTCACTATCCTATCTACCTGAGACTCCACTTTCAAGGAGCTATGAACCTGCACTCCAATGCCTCTTTGTTCAGCAACACTCCCTAGGACCTTACCATTAAGTGTATAAGTCCTGCTAAGATTTGCTTTCCCAAAATGCAGCACCTCATTTTTATCTGAATTAAACTCCATCTGCCACTTCTCAGCCCATTGGCCCATCTGGTCCAGATCCTGTTGTAATCTGAGGTAACCCTCTTCACTGTCCACTACACCTCCAATTTTGATGTCATCTGCAAATTTACTAACTGTAATTCTTATGCTCGCATCCAAATCATTTATGTAAATAACAAAAAGTAGAGGGCCCAGCACCAATCCTTGTGGCACTCCACTGGTCACAGGCCTCCAGTCTGAAAAACAACCCTCCACCACACCCCCTGTCTTCTACCTTTGAGCCAGTTCTGCATCCAAATGTCTAGTTCTCCCTGTATTCCATGAGATCTAACCTTGCTAATCAGTCTCCCATGGGGAACCTTGTCGAACGCCTTACTGAAGTCCATATAGATCACATCTACTGCTTTGCCCTCATCAGTCTTGTTACTTCTTCAAAAAAACTCCATCAAATTTGTGA
Organism: Hemiscyllium ocellatum; assembly: GCF_020745735.1. Lineage (NCBI taxonomy): Eukaryota > Metazoa > Chordata > Chondrichthyes > Orectolobiformes > Hemiscylliidae > Hemiscyllium > Hemiscyllium ocellatum. Next base: position 77,944,270 of record NC_083408.1, read on the forward strand.
GACATGATTTCCCAAGCACAAAGCCATGTTGACTACCCCGAATCAGTCCTTGCCTTTCCAAATACATGTACATCCTGTCCCTCAGGATTTCATCCAGCAATTTGCCCACCGGTCTATTGTTCCCTGGCTTGCCTTTACTGCTCTTAAGCAGTGGCACCATGTTTGCCAACCTCCAGTCTCCCGGCACCTCACCTGTGACTATCAATGATACAAGTATCTCAGCAAGAGGCCCAGCAATCACTTCTCTAGCTTCCCAGAGTTCTCGGGTACATCTGATCAGGTCCTGGGGATTTATCCACCTTTAACCGTTTCAAGATAACCAGCACTTCCTCCTCTGTAATCTGGACATTTTGCAAGATGTCACCATCTATTTCCCTCCAGTCTATATCTTCCATATCCTTTTCCACAGTAAATACTGATGCAAAATATTAATTTAGTATCTCCCCAGGTTTCTGTGGTTCCACACAAAGGCCGCCTTGCTGATCTTTGAGGGGCCCTATTCTCTCCCTAGTTACCCTTTTGTCCTTAATATATTTGTAAAAACCATGTGGATTCATTGAATTATTATTTTTAAATTTAGGTTTATAAAATTAAATCTTACGGCAAGCAAGAGTGCAACTTGTAATACATACTGGAAAAGTAAAGCTAACAACTTGGTTTTCTCTACAGCTATATTATTATCTCAGCCAAAAAGATTAAGATGCTCAAACAGGCTACTGTATTTTTTTTGTTGTTTATCAAGAGAAATTTAGCCATTATCTTTAACCAACTGTTACATGTGATAACACCAAGCTCTGTTTACCTTTTTACATTTCTGATGGTTGAACGTCTGCAAAGTGGAGAGCATGGAGTCAAGTGGGACAAAGGAAGAGTGGTAGAATTGTGATGTTACTGGACTAGCAATTCAGAGGTGCAAATTATTTCACCATGGTCGCTGAGGTTTTTAACGATCATAAAAGCTTGGAATGTTGTAAAAACCTAAATAGCTCACTGATGTCTTTCATAGGCAGAAATCTGCTGTGTTTATCTGGTCTGTTTTAAATTTGACTCCAGACCAACAATGTGTGAACTTCTTAAATAGCTTTTGAAATGCCGCCTTAAACCATTCACTTGTAGCAAATCATTACAAAAATGTATAAAACATCAACAGTACCTAGAAATGACAAAGGGGCACCTGCAAATTTCTCTTTGATAACATCAGGAGACCTGTGCTAAAACTGGTCAAGAATCAGCCTGGCATACCTTCATGGAATCATACTTTACAGCCAATATCCCTGTGACATGTTTTCCCATAAATACTAGGTAATCATCTCCTGCTGACATCTAACAATATTACCATCCTCAAATATCCCACTAACCATCTCCTGAGGATTAGTGTTGGCCAGACATGAATTGACAAAGCCGTATAAATATTGTGGCAATAAAAAGTCAGCAGAAATTCGACCATGAATAACTCACCCTCTGACTCTCAGACTAACCATCGTTGACGAAACACATCATGAGTGCTATTGAACACATTTCATTTGCCTGAATGACTGCAGCTCTGATTACACTCGAAGATAAACAGCATTCAAAACAGCCTATCTAATCACTAATCCATTCACTGCTTACAAGCTACACAAAAGTAACTTATAACATTCCTCCACAGGCATCTTCTAAACCTATAACTTCCAATAGCAAGGAGGAAAAAATGCAACATTGCATGGGACCACCAACTGCACGCTCCATTCCACTTCACACCATCCAGACTTGGAGCTATATTACTATTTCTTCACTGTTGCTGGGTCAAAAGCCAAGTCCTCCTTCAGGTGTACATGTTCCACACAAATGACAATGGTTCAGTAAGGAAGGTCACCATCTTCAAGGGCAACTAGAGATGGACAACACATTCGGGCCTTGACAGCAAGATTCACGTGCCAAGGATATCTTTTAGAAAACTCATTTATTAGGTTCATAATATTTAAACTTTTAGGATAAACCATTCAGACATATTTGACTAACACAATTTATTTCAATTTATCCAGTTAAAAATATTGGAAGAATACTGAAGGCTAAATTCTTTAAACTCATTAACTAAGATAAGTTTGCTATATGTGGTTGCAGTTGAAGAGCACGTGCAATTTGACACCATCAGCTTGCTTATTTTTGTGATGTTTCATTTATCTAAATTTGTATTGAGAAATATTCATTATAGTTTGTGCCTCAGTCATTTCTCCCATTTGTGTGGCAGTTCATATACTAAATGTTTCCTTTGACAAGGTGCTGTACACGTGGCTAATGATTAAGGTAAGGGCCCACGGTGTCAGAGCTAAGGTGCTGGCATGGATAGAAGCTTCGCTGTCTGGCAGAAGGCAGAGAGTAGGGATAAGAGGGTCTCTCTCACAATGGCAGCTAGTGAGAAGTGGTGTTTCACAAGGGTCAGTATTGGGACCACAACTTTTCACTTTATATATTAACGATCTAGATGAAGGAATGGAGGGCATTCTGGATAGGTTTGCAGATAATATAAAGACAGGTAGAGGGACATGTAGCATTGAGGAGGCAAGGCGGCTGCAGAACAATTTGGACGATTAAGAGAGTAGGCAAAAAAGTGGCAGATGGAGTATAACATGGGAAAGTGAGAGGGCATGCACTTTGGTAGAAAAAAAATACAGACATGGACTATTTTCTAAATGAGGAGAAAATTCAAAAGTACAAGGAGACTTGGGAGCTCTGGTCCAGGAATCTCTCAAAGTAAATTTGCAGTTCGAGTCTGTAGTTAAGGCGGCAAATACAATGATGGCATTTATTTTGAGGGGACTTGAATATAAAAGTAGGGATATACTTCTGAGGCTCTAAAAGGCTCTGGTCAGACCCACATTTGGAGTTGTGCGCGCAGTTTTGGGCCCCATATCTCAGGAAGGATATACAGGCCCTGGAGTGTGTTTAGGTAAAGTTCATGAGCATAGTCCCAGGAGTGAAAAGTTTAACATGTAAGGAATGCTTGAAGACTCTGGATCTATACTCGATGGAGATTCAAAGAATGAGGGGGATCTAATTGAAACATACAGAATACTGAATGGCCTGGACAGAGATGATGTTTGGAAGATGTTTCTATTGGTAGGAAAGACTAGGACCAGAGGGAAAACCTTTTAGAATGGTGATAAGGAGAAATTTCTTTAGCCGAAGAGTGGTGAATCTATGGAATTCACTGTCACAGAAGGTTGGCGAGGCCAGATCATTGAGTGTAGTTAAGACTGAGATAGATAGATTCTTGAGTATCAAGGATTATGGGGAAAAAGCGGGAGAATGGGGTCGAGACACTTATCAACCATGATTGAATGGCCGAGCAAACTTGACGTGTTGAATGGCCTAACTTCTGCTCCTGTCTCTTACGGTCTAAAAATGCCTGAATTGCGTTTAATTTAGTCAATTAAAATCTGATGTGTTAGACATACAATTGGGCCCTATTGTGGTGCAGTGGTAATGTCCCTACCCCTGGAATGGGAGGCATAGGTTCAAGTCCCATTTGCTCCAGACATGTTATAATATCTTCAAACAGGTTGATTAGGAAAAAAATGGATAATTAATAAAACGTCCTGAGATTTCTTTAAAGAATTGAAAAGAAAAGTGAACTACAGCTAGCACATCTTTATAACTGTGCCAGGTATTTGAAAACATTGAATTTACCATTGCCTCTTCTGTGCAAAGTGGCAGGAATTAAGTACATTCAGGAAAACGGAGAGAAAACAACATGTACTCATTTGAGTTGTGTTGGGGGTGGGATGAATATATTGAATGTAGTGCCAGGTTTGGTCTTTGCCCCACTTCTGTTTCTAACCCATAGAAGTGACTAATTGAAACTTATTGCCAAGTGGTCAAATTTACAAATCAGGCAAAATATTTTTAGGCCATTGAAATCACTAAAGGTTTTCACAGAACATAGAATGGCAGAAAAAAAAAGACATATGCTAGTAGTCCTGTGGTGCAGTGATTGTGTGCCCACCTCCAAGCTAGGAGTCTTTGCTTCAAGTCCCAATTGCTCCAAAGGTGTGTCATAATACGTCTGGACAGGTTGAGTAAAAATATCTAAAGACATATCCTTTGGATTCAGACAGTATTCACATGTAAGGATTAAAAATTATGCATTTCTCTGAACAGGTAAATTACAAAAATAAAATTTTTAAAAAGCTTTTGTGGCACATTGTCCTTCTCTTTGTGCCCAGCAGCTCAAGTTCAAGTCTCAATTGTCCCAAAGGTGTATCATAACATATCGGAACAGGCCGATTTGATTTTGATTGAGGAAGTTTCCCAGTTGAGATAACACTTCTGGGTTGAGAGAGAAAAAAAAATAAATCACATCCCATGCTCTCAATGCCTCTAGAGAGAAAGGTAGGCACCACAGGGATACAGTGCTTTATTTACTCCCTCCAACTCCATTTTGATTTAGTCCCTTCCCGTGCTCTGTATCCTATCTATCACCTTACCATTGATGGTTTCCATTGCCCATAATGGACTTTGCTTGTAAATATTTTTTTGACTACATGGATGATTACTAGTGGTAGCTAAAAAACAAAAGGTCATAGTAATTTTGGTGGTGGGCATGTCATTCAGTCACATGATAACATGAATTTTAAACCCCCTCCCCATGTGTTATGGTCTGCATTGCTTGCTTCTAAATATTTAATTAGCTACAGGGGTGATTACTGGTGGTGGTGGTTAGAGGTTTTTTAAAAAAAAGTCAGTCACAGCAATTTGGTGCTGGGGAAGTTGCTTGAATGATAATGTAGAAAAAAGCAGAGATGGAGAAAGCAATACAAGTGGGCACTGCAGGAGTTAGTGCTTTGTTTGCTCTTCCAGTTACATTTTGATTTAGTCCCTTCACATTCTCTCCCTATCCAACTATCATTTTGATGGTTTGCAGTGCCCATAATTGGCTACAGGGTAAATTTACTGGTAGTTAATAATTAGAAACAAAACAAAGTCTGTGCTTTGGTGGTGGGGAAAGCTGTTAATTTATTGTAACATCACTTCTCTATGTTTTAAAATATAATTTTGAGTAGCAGCCTTGTGATGCAATGACAACATCTCTACCTTTGAGCCAGGAGACCTGGGCACAAGTCTCACTTGCTTTAAGGATGTGCAATGATAACTCTGAACAGGTTGACCACAAAAAGAAAGAAAAGCAGTCCCAAGGACTCTTGTGGTACAATGATAATGTACCTAGCTATCTCTGGGCTACAGAGGTCTGGGTTCAAGTCCCACCTGCTCCAGAGCTGTAATAACATTTCTGAACAGGCTGATCTTGGGGAGGAAAAAAAATAAAACAGATCCACAGAAAAGTCAGTGATGTGGTGAATGGAGAGCCATTTAGTTGTGAGATATGGCAGGGTGGGGCGAAATAAAGTGAGCAGTGGCTCGATTTTGGTGCATAATCGTAAATAATAGAATATAGAAGATATAACAGTGCAGCACACTAACAGGACCTTCTTTCAACTATGATGCCATTGTAAACTAATCCCATTTGCCTGCACAGTCTCCATATCCCTCTATTCCCTGCCTGTTTGTGTATCTGTCTAAATGCCTCTTAAACGTAACTGCTTCTGTCACCTCCCCTGACAGCATGTTCCAGACACCTACCACTATGTAAAATCCTGCCTTGTACATCTATCTCCTTTAAACCTTCCATTGCTCACCTTCAACCTATACCGCTAGTGACTTTGCGACCCTGGGAAATATTTCCAACTATCCATATCTCTCAATTTCATTTACTTTTCTCAGGTCACCCCTCAGCTTCCAATTTTCTCGCAAAAAACAATCCATAGCTCTCCTCATAGCTAATTCACTCTCAATCTCAGCAACATCCTGATAAATCTATTTTTTACCCTCTTCAAAGCCTTCACATCCTTTCTATTGTGTATGCGCTGTTCTGGTCACTACAATTCCAAAACTTGCCTGAAGTTTTGAACAGCTGCAACATGACTCGCCAATTTTTATACTCAATGCCCTGATAGATGAAAACAAGCATGCTGTACACTGCCTTTCCTACCTTGTCCATTTGATGTTCCTTTCCAGTATTAGTACATTTCCAAAGGAAGGACATGCTATCCAAACCATGGTGCTACAAGAGGAAACTCTATCATGAGAAGGGTTCAAAATTGGAGGTTGCAGCACTGAATAAGCTATTGGTACTTCAGGTTTACTTGGAACTTTAGCTGATTAGATGGGTCCAAGGATTTTGAAGTGAGACTGGAAATGGAAGGGATGGTGGCCATAATCCTCGTTTTCCCTGGACTCGGGGTGGTGCAGCAAAGGAAAATTACACGGTTCAAAAAAAATGTTAGATAAGCCCAGCAATTACAATTTAATTTTGATGAATAAACCTCAAAACAATAATTTGGGGCAAATGCATATTAATTAGGCAAAGCCAGCATTGATTTTTTTTCTTGAAGAAAATAATATTTAACTAACTTAAACTTTTGAAAAGGTGAGAGTTTTGATGAGTGTAATGTTTTTGATGTGGTACGCATAGATACAGTTCAATACCGTGCCACACAAACCTACCAGAAATGTTATGCTGCATGAAATAGAGCATAATGCATCGATTATATCATCTAACCATCTAATCTCAGGAAACAGAAAAGTTACATTTATGCACTCTAACCCTTTAAGATCTAATCATTCTGATAAACCATTTTACTCCAACAGTTGGACACACAATACTAAGTACAGTGCTTATTCCACATGGATTCTGGACCAATAAAAATTTGTCGAGAACAGTGCATTTTTTCTTTTAATACTACAACTTCTTGGAGATAAAATCCCAACTGTATAAAATGGTTTTTAAAAAAAAATGAAAATTCTCAGATGTGTACATGGCACCTAAATCCGGTTGATATACTGCAGCCCCTAGGCACTTACCATAGGAAAATATTCTGCTCAGTCTTTCTCAGACTGATATGATAATGTAATTCATTATTTCAAAAAGGCAAGACCATGGCCAATGAAGTTCAACCTGTCCAACCTTGTGTCCCAATCGTAGTTAAAAACCTTTAAATATGATAAAAAAGGGAACCACCACTTATCGCATCCTATCAAATTCCTACACTGCAGAAAACAACTTCTATTTTCATGTAGATTTGGGGCAGATTAGCAGAAATATCCAAGAGAAATACTTAATAGCAGATTGGGATAGTTTTCCTAGAATAGCACATTGTGGATCAAAGCATGGCTGAAAATGTGTTGCTGGAAAAGTGCAGCAGGTCAGGCAACATCCAAGGAACAGTAGAATCGACGTTTCGGGCATAAGCCCTTCTTCAGGAATCCTGCCCATAATACATTTACTTAACAGAAAGAAATTCTGATTAAAAATTAATCATCAATTCTGCATCCACTGCTGTCTGTGAAAGAAAGTTCCAAACATCTAGCACCCTGTGCATGAAATGCTTCCTAACATCTCTCCTGAATGGTGTGGCGTTAATTCTCCAACTACCGCAATTACTTTTCAAAACCCCAAATAGTGAAAAGAGTTTATCTATCCCACCCTTGCCTGTTAATATCAAATATTGAAATTTTGGTCAGATCAGTCTTTAACAGTCTAAATTCTAGAGAGAACAGGCCTAAACTCTCCTCATAACCCCTTCAGTGAAAGTATCATTTTTGTAAATTTACATTGTACTCCAAGGCCAATATATCCTTCCTAAGATGTCATGCCCATATCTGTTCACAGTATTCCAACTGGAAACTAACCAGTGTTTTGTACAACTGCAACAAAATTTCTGCAACCTTGTAATTCATTAGCTTAGGTTACTTTCTGTACTTGTTCATGATATTTTAAAAGATTTGTGTACTTGAACTCCAAAGACATCCACTGTATTTAACTTCATATCATCTAGAAAGTACCCTGATCTTGCAAAATGTTGGAAAAACCCATCAGGTTTACTAATATCCTCTGGGGAAGGAAACGGTCATTCATGTCTGGTCTGGTCAACATGGGACTCCAGATCCACAGCATAGGGTTGAGACTCAACTGCCCTCTTGGCAACTAGGAATGGGCAATGAATGCTGGCCTGGCTAGCAATGCCCATGCCCTGTGAAAAAAACTCTTTTGTCCAAAATGGAAAACGTCATGGTTGCTTAGACTGTACTGCACCTGCCAACATTTTGCCCATACATTTAGTATGAATTACAAAAGAATATCTACACTGTTTAAATTCTTTGTGCCATCAGAAAATTTGGATAAACAACTTTCTATGCCATTATCCAAGTCATAATGACCAGAAACAACACAGATCCTTATAGGACACCACTGATCACATCCTGCCAATTTGAGTACGTACCCATTAGTCCTACTTTGTTGCCTGCCACTCCTCCAATTTTGTAGTCATTTTGATAATTTGCCCTCAATTCCACGGGCTTCTATCTTAGTTGAGTCTCTTCATCAAATATCCTCTCCAAATGCATATAAGCAACATTCAAAGACATTATCTTGTCCACTACCTTATTCACCTCTCCAAAAAATTCAATGAGCTTAAGTCAGGCATGACCCACCTGTCATGAATCCATGTTGGGTGTCCCTGATTTACTGAAAATTTAATATGCCCAATTACCTCATCCTTGATTGTAGACTTCAACAACTTCCCCACCACAGAATTTTGGCTTTCTTCTTTTGCCCTTAAGAGAAAGTGACATTCAATTTTCCAATTCAGAGGGATGACTCCTGTAGCTAGGAACTCAGATTACACAGAACAACCTTGATTACCAGACCAAGACGACGGAGAGTATTTTGTTTGGACAATTTGAAATTTGGATAATTGACATTCAGATAACTGAGGTTGTTCTGTAATCAGGGCAAGTACAATATACCTTCCACCTTCCTTTAAAACTCTTGAACTGAAACCATCAGGTCCTAGGGATTTGTTACTTTTTCATTCCATTAATTTCCTCATTACCAATGTTTTACTTACGTTAATTTTATTTAGGCCCTGTTTCCAATCCACTAATTTCCTTGGTACTTTCTACACATTATCCTCACTTAGAAAAACATAACCAGTCAGCATGGCTTCATGAAGGGGAAATTATACCTCTTCAAAATTTGAATATATCTTTCAGGTAACAAGCAGGCTGGATAAAGGCAAAATACTTGATGTACTTTATTAGATTTTCAGAAGGCATTTCATCATGCACCACAGATTAAGGTAAGAGTGGTGTTGTACGGAGTATATTAGCATAGAGAGAGGACTGGCTAACAAATAGGATGAGGAGTTGGGATAAGGAGGGAGCTTTCAGGACTGCAAGCTGTAAATAGTGGAGTGACAGGGATCAGTGCCGAGGCCACAATTATTTACGATATATATTAATGACTTGGTGAGGAGCTGAACGTTTAAATTTAGAAAGATATCAGAAATCTGCAGCACAGTGATTTTGGAATCTTTCTGCATGAATCACAAATAGCTAGCATACAAGTTCAGCAGATAAAAAGAAAGGTCAACAGAATGTCAGCCTTCATTTCAAAGAAATTGGAGTACAAAAATAGGAAGATTCTGGCAAAACTTTACCAGGCATTAGTCACACCACAGGTAAATACGGTGAGCAGTGTTGGCTTTCTTAAAGGGAGCTATCCAGGTATTGAAGGCAGTCCAAAAAGGTTCCTTAGATAGATCCCATGTGTGGAGGGACTGTCTTACAAGGACAGGTCACGAAGACTGAGCCTATACTAATACGCATTTATAAGAATGAGAGATGATCTTATTGAATCATTACAAGCTTTTTTGGGGACTTGATAGATTGGGACCAGAGGACCACCTCTTCTTAGAATAAGAGGGTCAACCTATTTGAGAGAGATGAGAAATTTCTTCTCAGGGTAGAAAATTTGTGGAATCTTTTACCATAAAGAACTGTAAAGGCTGGGTCATAAAGTGTATTCAAGGTGGAGATAAACAATTTTTTTTAAAAATCAAGGACTCAAGCAGTATGGGTGAAAAAGGTAGGAAAATGAACTTGAGGATTATCAGATCAGCCAGGATCTCAATGAATTAAGAGTAGACTTGATGGTCTGAATGATGGATTGGGCCAGCAACATCTCTTCCCATATTTTGAAAGACCAACACTTTCAACTAGCTTGTATCTGGCCACAATACAAACCACCCTTCTGAAATCCCTCAAGTTCCAAAATCCCATATGGTTCAGTCCCAACGTTTCCACTTTTGCGACATTAGAGGTGATACTCTTGACCACAGTTTTTGCCACATAGAAGTGCTTTGATTATTTAAACGTCTATTGAAGTAAAATGAAATTCAATTTCAACAGTTGAAAGCCTTCTGGGTACAGTATTCCTACTAATAAAGTCAGGTGCTTCCATCATTTCAAACATGCATGAACGCTTTAGGTTAGCTTTTCAGACTTTATAAAAACAATTTATACACAAAGATATAACAAATCGGTCTTATGAGACACTTGGTTTAAAACAATGGTTTATTTCTTTGTAATCATTCTTTTCATGTACTTTAGTTGGATATCAACTCAGAAAGAAAATAATCTAGAAAGAAGAAAACAACCATTTTAAGCTTACTTAGAATTAAACAGCCACTTAGATTTCAAATTTAAAGGTGAAACAAATAACAGAACAAAAAACAATGCTGTCTTGTGAGGTGACGATTTGTTCCTCAAATGTCTCAGCACAGAAAGCATTCTAACACATTTTGCCCACATTAAGAAATGAACTTTTTCATGGTATTTTGAACAACTGCTTTTACTTTAGTGAAATTAGTATGTGCTGTGCCCTGGTAATAGGTATTTTCTTGACACGCAACGTAGAATTCAGTTTTGTTTAATGTGATTTGTAGCACAGCAATTGTCAAAGTTCCTAACGTATGTACTTGATGTGATTTCGTAATTTTGTTTTACTCTACAAAGTTATTTTAAGCAATTTCAAATGTAGATTTTGACCAATGTACCACTTGACATCAAATGTTTCATAATTGTTTTCCTCCCAAATAAAAACGTGATTAGTTGGCTACTTGATATTTATGGTTATGATCACACAACACCAGGTTATAGTCCATCAGGTTTATTAGGAAGCACTAGCTTTCATTACCTGCTCCTTTATCAGGTGGTTATGGAGTACAAGATAAAACGCAGGTTTATTTGGAAGCACTAGCTCTGAAAGCTACTGCTTCCAAATAAAGTAGTTGGACTATAACCTGGTGTTGAGAGATTTTTTAACTGTGTACACCCCAGTCCAACACTGGCACCTCCAAATTATAGTTATGATCGTTATATTACTGTTCCAATCTTTACAAACACAAAGTTATGTCAGTATCTTACTACCATTTTTACAGTTTTAGTCTTAGAAAAATACAGGGATTTAATGTTGTTTCACTGTAGCAAAATTTGAGTGCATAGTGAGAAGTTAGAAGTATAATTTTGTACAAGGGGCACACACAGTTTTCCCAGTTTTCTTTGTTCCTTTGCTGCTCTTTAATTTGCACCCCTTCCTCTTCATGGATGCAAAAGATATAATATGAAGTAATAAAGTTTCTTAAAAGTTTAAAGTATGCAGCGCAATATTCAAAGCAGTATTGTAATATTACCATTTCTCACTGTGGAACCCATGGTATATATGTTCAAAAACCTTAGAAATAATCACATAATTACCTCAGTTAAAATTAGCAGTAACAGGCATTAAAATATAAATCTGCAATATAAACACACTGACTTTTTAAAAAAGAACATTATCCTATTGAGCACATCAAGAGGCTATATAAAAAACATGCTCAATTGATTGCAAACTAAATCCTTACTTTTTTTTTGAAATTCTGGCAAACATTACTACATATATCAGCAGCAACCCATAAAGCAAATTTAACAAACTTAATTTAGAAAATTCTAAATGCTGGGATATTACTCCCAGAAAGGACTAATAAAAGGTTTGAATTTCAGGTAAATATTCATGTAGAAATTGTAAACACCCATTCTTACATAGAAACATGCATAGACTCAAATGACTTTAATAAACCCAACGGGTCTGTATAGCATGTTGAGCTTAACCCATTCTGTGCTAAATAAGCAAGAATTCCTTATGGTTAGCACAACAGATAATGCAACGAGTTTGACGATTTAGCTGTGCCACTGTTCAGTACCTGAATATGATCAGTTTCAATCCAGTAACTGCAATATTCAAGTATAAGGTCTCTCCATTCTTGATATTGAAAGTACTATTCTAAAATACTGTACAGCAAAAAAAATCTTAAATAAAAACAGATCAATGTTTCTTTTCATGAATATGCGAATAAAAGACCCTAATTTACCTTCAAGTTTCCTCAGACTGGGAGGTATGTTTAAAGTCTACAATACACAGTCCAAAACTGCAGTTTAAGTACCCAATAATTTAGAGACAATTCAGACATCCATTTCCTGTATGCCAGTTAGTATGCTATACCATCCTGGCATTCACATTTAATCATAAAAACCTGTGAGGAAAGTAATAAAGATGCATCCAATGGCAGTCACAGTTCCAAAAATATACACATCATTAATGCCCTGGAGACATTAGTCATGAACTGCTTAAATGGAGATAACAGAGATTCACAAGCACTTTTGTGAATTCTCATTTTGTTTTTAAAAGAATGACGTCAAATCAAATAACTTTCTATGACTTCCAGGAGTAGCAGAAGCTGTCCTGGTGGCAGAGACAGGGTAAGGCAGAAGCGTTCATTTGTGAATATTGTAGCTTTTTTGGTGTCAAGCTAGCTGGTCCTGATGAGTTTTGTGGAGGTGGTTGGTTGAAGTTTGGCATCATCGGATGGCCTGGACTAAACAGTAGTCAGCATAGCATGTTCAAATCACTGACTGTGCATTACTCTCAGGATGCAGAATGATATCTCACATCAAGCACAGAGGGAGTCTGAAAAATATTGTTTTTAAAAAGTTGTTACATGTGCAGAATTTCATAAATAATTACACAAACTTTAAGGATTTCATGAAAGGCTGAGATTTTGTCAGTTTAACAATGTTTCTCCCTCTGCAGATATTGTTAGGCCTGCTGAAAGTTTCCAGAATTGTGTACTTATTTTAAGCTTTGACCATTTGGCCAGGAAATCACAGCCTTACCCAAAGTGACATCCACAGTTATGTATGTCACACTGCAATTCATGCTCCAAAGCAAAACATTACAGATGCTGGAAATATTCAGGAAGTCAGGCAATATCTGTTTATGAGAAACAGAATTAGAATTTCAGTTTGATGACTTTAAGTCAAAAAGGTAAGAATTCAATAGTTTTACAAACGTAGGAAATAATGTAGCAGGAATAGACCATGTTGCACCTTTAGTCTGCTCTGCATTCATTATGGGTCTGAAGGAATTTGATAGGGTAGATGTTAAGAGGTTGTTTCCCTTGGTTGAAAAATCTACAAGACAGGCATGGACACAGGATAATGACTGATCATTTTCAGACAGAGATGAGGAATTTCATATTTGAACCTTAGCTCTCGAGTCCTTAACACCAAAATTCTGTCTTAGCCTTAAACATATTCAGCGATGGAGCATTCACAATCTTTTAGGGTGAAAAATTTTGGAAATTCACAGTGAAGAAATTTCTCATTAGTTCTGAGATGATGAGACTACCTGTCTTTAAAATGGCTACTACGTCAAGTCCCTCAGAATTTTCAGGTCAGCTCTCATTTTTATAAACACCAGAGAGTATAAGCCAAACTTACTTAGTTTATAAATGGATCAATCCGCGGATTCTAGAAACCAATTTAATGAACCTTCACTGCACTACCTCCAATGCAAGTATATCCTTCTCGATGTATGGACCAAAACTATGCACAGATTTGTCATTATCTCCCAATGTCCTGCACAACTGATGGAAAACCTTTCTTACACTTTTACTCCAAAATCTTTGCAAAAAAGGCCAATGTCATTTGTCGTCTTAAATGCTTGTTGTATCTGTACAGTAACTGTGCTGTTATGAGTTTTACGTAAACAAGGTGGGGGTGGGGTGGTTCTCTAAAGGAAAAGCATGGGAGCCATAGTCATGATCTAAAATTGTTGAACTTAATGCCGAGTCTGGAAAATCAAAATGTTTCACTGTAAACTCAGGCAATGTTCGTAGAGATTGAGCTTCATTGGAATAGTGTAGGAGACTGAAAACAAATTCATAATGGAACAAAGAATTAAAAATGACAAGCAACTGGAAACTCAGGGTTGATGTGCAGATTGAATGGAAGTGTTCAACAAAGCAAATGATCCGGTTTACATTTGATCTCCAGAATGTATTAAGTACTGCATTGAGTGTAACAAATACAAAAAGCATAAATAAATCATTGTTCTCTTGGAAGGATTTAGTAGTAATTTTACATTGACAGGTCCTTTAGACTCATTTCCTTCTTTATCCATCTCATTACATTTGACTTGCACCATGTTTTTGTAATGTAACCACTTCCACTGTCACAAAATGCACTTTTCCCCCTCTCAGCTTCTAGATTTGCTTCAAAACTATTACAGCTGTGACATTTTCCAGTTCTGATGCAAGTTTACTGATTTGAAAGTGGTTAACTTGCTCTCAGTCCACAGATGCTGCTTCACCTGCTGATAAACACCATGTTTTCTGTACTTATTGCATAGCTACATGCACATTTACTTTCGCTAATTTTCGACTTAAACATTTCAGATAAACATTATATTTTTTCAGCTTACTGCAATATTTTATAACCAATTACGTGTAAGCCTTTTCTATTATTAAACTTGTAGACAACCATACCCATCATTTTTTAAAATTATTACCGAACACCACTTGGGTCTAACCAAGAAGCCTCAGTCTTTGAAGAAACACAAAACATATGTTGCCATTCTGAAATAAAAGCATCAAATGCTGGTAATACTCAAAAGGTCTGGAAGCATTTTTGGAAAGGAGTTAATACCTCAGGTCTGTGACCTGTGAATGGCTTAATCATTAAACTTGATGGATATGTGCATCATCCTTTTGATCTTCTAGAATCTACAACAGATGCAATGCTCATATTATACTGAATGCCAATTATTAGTCATAATGACAAAGGCAGCCATTCATTATGATGAGCTCAGGCTGGTTCTCTGTAGAGCAGTCCAGTCAGTTCTATTCTTCTGCTTTATGCCTATAGTCTTGCATGTTTGTTTTCCTCGTGCTCATCCAATTTCAATTAGAAATTCACCTTCACATAGAGTCATAGAGATGTACAGCATGGAAACAGACCCTTCGGTCCAACCCGTCCATGCCGACCAGACATCCCAACCCAATCTAGTCCCACCTGCTAGCACCTGGTCCATATCCCTCCAAACCCTTCCTATTCATATAACCATCCAAATGCCTCCTAAATTCTGCATTTGTACCAGTCTCCACCACTTCCTCTAGCAGCTCATTCCATACACGCACCACCCTCTGTGAAAAAGTTGCCCCTTAGGTCTCTTTTATATCTTTCCCCTCTCACCACAAGCCTATGCCCTCTAGTTCTGGACTTCCCGACTCCAGGTCTATTTATCCTATCCATGCCCCTCAATTTTGTAAACCTCTATAAGGTCATCTTTTCTAAAGAGCGGTGACTACGACTGGGTGCAAATATTCTACTTGTAAGCCAACCAAAACTTTTTAAAAGGTTCAGCATAATATCCTTGCTTTTGCACTCAATATCTTTATTTTGTGAACTCAATATATCCTCCCATCAGAGATCGATACATAGCTCTCCAGGTCCCTCTATCCTTGCATATTCTTTAAAGAAGTGTACCACTAAATTTATATTGCCTCTCCCCAAACTGCTAAAATGCATCAGTTCAAACTTGCATATTAAATTACATCTGTTATCGGTCTACCCATGACATATGGTCCAGGGTGAGGAGAGAACGCACAGTGCTGTGAGAAAGGGAATGACAAGATTTTGATCCAAGAGTGAAGGAACGCTGGTTCAGGCTGATGTGAGAATTTGCAGGTATGGTACTCCCATGGAGGAGAAAGTGAGGTCTGCAGATGCTGGAGATCAGAGCTGAAAATGTGTTGCTGGAAAAGCGCAGCAGGTCAGGCAGCATCCAAGGAACAGGAGAGTCGACGTTTCGGGCATAAGCCTGATTCCTGATGAAGGGCTTATGCCCGAAACGTCGACTCTCCTGTTCCTAGGATGCTGCCTGACCTGCTGCGCTTTTCCAGCAACAGTTTCAGCTCTGGTACTCCCATGCCAGCTGCATACATCCTTCTCGGTGGTAGAGGTAGGGAGTTTAGAATGTTCTGTTGAAGGAGCCTTGTTGAGCTGTTGTGCACCACTGAGAGGCAATCCTAAAGCAGGGTGCTGATCAAACCAAATGCTTTGTCTTAAACGGTTTTGACCTTTAAAGATATTTGGAGCCACACTGAAAATGGCAAGTGGACAGTATCCCTTCACATTTCTAATTTATGCCTTGCAGATAGAGGACAAATTGCAGGTGTTACATGGAAGGTATTTTTTGCAGAATTGAAAGCCTCTGATCTGCTCTTGTAGCCATAGCATTTATTTTTTTTTTAAGATTAGATTACTTACAGTGTGTAAACAGACCCTTCGGCCCAACAAGTCCACACCGACCCGCCGAAGCGCAACCCACCCAGACCCATTCCCCTACATTTACCCCTTCACCTAACGCTACAGCAAGTTAGCATGGTCAATTCACCTAACCTGCACATTTTTGGATTGTGGGAGGAAACTGGAGCACCCGGAGGAAACCCACGCAGACACGGGGAGAATGTGCAAACTCCACACAGAGTTGCCTGAGGTGGGAATTGAACCCAGGTCTCTGGCGCTGTGAAGTAGCAGTGCTAACCACTGTGCCACCCATGTCTTTTCCAGTACACTTTCTGGTCAATGGTAATACGCAGGATGGCGATAGTGGGAGATTCAACGATAGTAATGCCATTGAATGTCAAAGGACAAATGGTTAAATGCTCTCATTATTTTGGATTGCACCATGTAGAATCTGTATGGGTGGAGGTAAGAAATAAAAAGGGGAAAATATTGCATTTCATGTATAAGTCAACCCCTTACTTTGGCTAAAAATCTTGTATTTTCCATATATCT
The DNA here is from genome assembly GCF_020745735.1 of Hemiscyllium ocellatum. Lineage (NCBI taxonomy): Eukaryota > Metazoa > Chordata > Chondrichthyes > Orectolobiformes > Hemiscylliidae > Hemiscyllium > Hemiscyllium ocellatum. The sequence continues at coordinate 77,961,325 of NC_083408.1, forward strand.
TGTGTATAAGTCAATTCTACTATATCACATTATAAACCTCTCATTAAGGGAAAGTTATTGTTTGGCACGTATATGACAGGAAAGTTACTCGCCACTTGTCAACCAAAACCTAGATGTCAGCAGGTCTTGCTGCACTTGGACACAGCTGCTTTGGTACCTCAGGAATCACTAACAATGACCAGTGAAAATCTTATTATGGAGATGGTCATTAATGAAGCAGCTGAAGATGATCAGACTTAGGACACTACCATGATGAATTTCTGCAATTGTGCCCTATAATTGACGAGCGAATTCCAAAAACTATAATTGTCTCCCAATGCTGTAGACAGACTCTCTCTCTCTCCTCCTTCACCCCTTCCCCCGCCTCCAAAAATAAAAATCACGTTTGTTACAGTTGTTTTGGGATCCTCTATGTCCAACTTGATCAAATGCCACTTTAACGTTAAGGGCAGTCATTCACACGTGACCTCAAATTCTACTCCTCTGGCTGTTTTTGGTCTCTGGAGATAATGAAATCTGGAGCGAAATAGCCCTGGTAAGACCCAAATTGAGTTTCAGTGAGCTAATTATTGCTATAGAAGTGTCACTTTTAATAGTACCACAAACAATCTGATATATTATTTTGCAGATCAGAGAAGACTCGTGGGAGAGTTTTTGGCAAGTTTAGATGCATCCTGCCCTTTGTGGACACAGCCACGTAATTTTTCATATTTTATGGTTGATATTACTAATTCTGGAACACAAGTCTTCAATCTCATGCTGAATGTTGTCAGTGACCATCCTATTTTTTTTTGTAATATCAAGTGCGTTCAGCCATTTCTTGATATCATGTGAATTGAAGTTGCTGAAAGTTGGCATCTGAGGTTTGGAGATCCTTAACAAGAGAGACCAAAGCTGGAGACTTAAATATTCAGGGAATGTGACTTTACCAAAGGACAAACTGGAAGAGAAAGGTGGTGTGGTGACTTTATTAGCATAACATGGAATTAGTATGTTACTAAGAAATTATTTTGGATTGCACCATGTAGAATCTGTATGGGTGGAGGTAAGAAATAAAAAGGGGAAAATATTGCATTTCATGTATAAGTCAACTCCTTACTTTGGCTAAAAATCTTGTATTTTCCATATATCTTGTGTATAAGTCAATTCTACTATATCACATTATAAACCTCTTACAAAGGAAACTGCATGCTCCCATTAACTTATTTTGCTGAAATTTCATAGATTTTTCAGAAAATATCTGCATAATGAAGAAAATAAGTCAATGTTCCCATTAACCCACTTGAATGAAATTGCATTCATTCATTCATTCATACCAATTACTCTACTTATCATTCTTTGTTTACTACTAGTATATCGCATCTCTATTCATTCATAATTCTATTTCCCGCACTTGGTTTACTACAGCACATTTTGATTCATTCATTCATTCAGACTGTTACTGAGTCTATCAGCACTTATTGCCCTTTATTTACTATACATCCGATAGCTAATATTATTGAAAGGTTAATCATTTTAATTGTGCCATTATATCGGAATTAAAAAAAATGAAATATATTAGCTACATACTGGTCTATCTTTAATTCTTTGACATTTCAATATACTGCTTTGTTCAATTCCAAAATAATGAGGAATAACTCCAAAATCCACTCAGGTAGAGGATTTTATGGGATACACTGTACCTCTTTTAAAATTCAATTTCATATTAATAAGTGTTGATGTAATTATTCTAAGTTAATTTACAATCCATGCGCTCTCTAGAATGATAGAGTGGGCATACAGTTTAAGTTTCATTTCTTTAACTTGAGCACAGTTTGTGGTGTGAGCCGCTGTGTAACACTGCCTTCTCCCAACACATTCAGTGGCTACTGTCCCCCTCTTTTTCTCCCCCCACCACACATTTGGTGCTAGGCTACGGAACCTCCAGTGCCTCCCATCAGCAAGGCCCTACATAGGCGCATGGCAGGGAGGCAGTGCTGGTCACCTACCTCCAATGACATCACTGCCTGCCAATCAGAACGCCCACCTGCTTGACGATGGACAGAAGATTAGGATTCAGAAACTATTTAGGATTGTTCTTTACCCAGGATTAGTTGTGTGATCAAATAGACTTCTGCAAATAATATGGTATTTCGAACTAGAGCAAGAATTTCAGCCCCTCGAAAACAATACTTCATGTATAAGTTAACCCCCCAATTTCAGTTTTAAAAATTCTTCGAAAGTGGATAAGCCAGCCATGGTTAACCAAGAAAGTTAAGGAGAGTATCAAATTGAAAATAAAAACATATACCATGACAACGATGAGTAGTAAATCAGAGGATTGGGAAAGTTTTAAAAGCTTAAAAAATGATTAAAAATGGGAGACTATAAATTATGACGACAAGCTGGAAAATAATATAAAAATGGACAGTAAGAGTTTAAATATATAAAAAGTAAGTGAGGTGCCAAAGTTAACATAGGCTCATTCTTATAAACAATGGGGTCTCACTGCATGAATCCGACAAAGCTGGAATCCAAGTTCAACATAAGATAAGAAAATGAATGCTGGCCTTTATTTCAACAGGAATGGAGTTTTTTTTTAAAAAAGGAATGTCTTGCTAAAACTATACAAGCAACAACTGGAATACTGTAAACAATTTGTTCCTTTTGTCCAAGGAACGATATACCGATATTGGAAGCTCCCACACAATGTTCACTCAATTGAACACTGATTTGGGGGGGGCGGGGGGGATGGATTATTTTAATGAGGAAAAGTGGACTTGTACTCAACAGAATTTAGAAGAATCAGGGCACTTTACTGAAACATGTATGATTCAATACAAGGTGGTACAGTGGGACAGTGGTTAGCAATGCTGCCTTACTGTATCAGAGAACCGAATTCGATTCCAGCCTCAGGTGAGCGCATGTGTGGAATTTGCACGCTCACCATGTGTCTGCATTTCCACCAGGTGGTCTGGTTTCCACCCACAGTCCAAGCGTGCTGGATGAGCCATGCTAAACAAAAATTGCCAATTTACACACAGATAAAGTATTCCACTTTTAGACGCCACACACAACATCCTTGTCAAGGCTATTTTACCAAGGCTCCAAAATGCATTACATTCAAGTCTAATCAACTATTTAAGGCAAAAGCTGGTGACTTGCCTCTTCCTCCTCCTCAGAAAGTTTCATAACAACATCTGGAGAGTTTTGAGGTTTGTCAGCAATGTTTGCACTCTCTTCTCTGCTACCATGTTCCGCTTCCCACTCCTGCAGAACCTCTTCGAGATTGAAACGACGGCGATAATTCACAAAGAAGTTTCTCACTTGTACTACTGTCTTATTGCCAATTACATCTGAAATAGCTTGGAAATCCCGGCCATATTTCCTTATTGCTGTGGGCAAGAAAGAACTCGACTAAATAACAAAGAAGCAATGCATTTTAGCTAACATTCTTATTTTCATTTCATGCTGAAACATAAATCCAAGAATAATTCACTTACCCTGCACAGCTAGTAGTTGCTCTTCAGTTGTCCAACGAGCATTAATTTTCTGATTCGCCTGAAGAGCAAATTTGCATTTAGAGTTTTAAAGTATTCCCCCACAACTAATTACTTACAATTGAAGGACAGTAATTTTTTAAGCAAATATGACAGAATAATTTAAGGACAGCAATGTTTTACCAAGATAAATATTATAAAATATACCTTTTGAATACATTTTGGCAACAATAGTTAGACCAAATGAGCAAGAGCAGAAGTAGGCCATTCAGCCCATGGAGTCTGCTCCATCATTCAATGAGATCATGGCTGGCTTGATAACCCTCAACTCCACTTTTCTACCTTTTCTGTATAAATTTGGATCCCCTTACTAATTAATAACCTCTCTCAGCTTTGAATATACTTAATGACCCAGTCTTCACAGACCTCGGTGGTAAGGAATGCCATAGATTCACTAACCTCAAAAGAAATTCCTCATCTGAGATTCTATCTGTTGGTGTGAAACTCTACAACAAGTGGACCAACCTTATCATACAAGATAGCCTCTCATTCTAAAGCAAGTATAGCCTGTTTCTTCAAAAAAAATCTCCAAATTCAGGACTTTTTGAATCTTTTGTGGACTACCTTCAATGCCAATTTATCTTTCCTTGGATAAAGGGACCAAAACTGGTCACAATAAGTTGAAGTCAGTACAGCACAAGACCATTTTGCTCTTATTCATACATTTGGAGACTTAAGTCCACTTAAACATGGTTGTCAAGACCTTGCTTTAATCTCAGCTGAAAGACAGATTTGAAATCGAAAACTATGATTCAGCATTACATTCAGTGTCAGTCCACATTTGAACTGGGAATGGACCAAGGATCAAATCTACAATCTTTTGACTTACGAGACAGAGAACCACTAAATAGAGAAACTAATTCAGTCATGTGCTTTAAATTGCAATTACAAATTTTAGACAATTCTTATTACAAATCTGTAATCTACTAAATGTTAACACAACAGTGTGACAACATGCCTTAAAAAATTGGAAATGTGGGTGATTGGACAACACACCAGTAAAGGTTTTTCAAAACACTGACTACTAGGAGGGTCATAATTTCTTCAAACGCTATGAATTTCCCATACCGGTTTAACCTAAATTTAAGATTCGAACGGGTGCAAAAGCATGCTAAACATGCATAAATGCTGCTAAATTTCTAACAAAGAGCCACATTATTTCCCTCTAGATTTCATAAAACTCTTGGACTTCTTCCATTTTGACAGCTCATTTCAACCCCAAAACGAACCTAAACCAATTGACCCATTAATGTCCACTGACTCTCCTTCAAAAAAAAAACACACCTGCACTTCCAAAAGATACTCATACAAAAAGGTGCACAAAACCATACAAAAGGTTTCATAAAAAAAATCATAAACAAAAACACAAATAGAAGGTAGCCCTGACTTGGAAACTAAATGGTTTGGTAAATAGAAGGTAATGGGTGAAGGAAAAAAAAAGTGAAAAATAATTGGTGGGCTGAAACAATACAGAAGAATATCTATGCAGCTCCTATTATATAGAATGTAGAATGTATTATATAGAATACAGCACATGTCCCAAAAGAATCTGTCCTGGGACTTCAACATGTCACATTTATTAATAACTTGGATGAAAAATTCCAGAGTTGTTATCTGCAATAGACACTGGGTTAGGGGGAACAGCAAATGATGAGCTACAAGTTACAAAATGGTTCCAATTTGAATCAAAAAAGACAAGTCAACATTTTCAAAATGGCAAAACATAAGGAACTGTAGAGCAACAGAGAGGTTTACAAACCCAGATATGTATATCAACAGAAGCTTATGAACATATGTAAAAGGTAATAAAATTGTGTTGTGATCTGATTTTAACTGAAAGACTGTATTCAATTTTGGGCATTGCATCCTCCCAAGAATAGATCGGTCTTAAAGCAGGTGCTGTACAGATTCAGCACAATAGCATCTTGTTTAAAATAGAAGGATAAGTTGCACAAACTTGGCTTACATTTTCAAGTGAAGCAAACTGAGGAGTAGTTTGATCAAGGTGTTTCAAATGCTAAAAAGGATTTGAATAGAGAGAAACAATTTCCTCTGGTGGGGAAATCAAGAATGAGATATGAAATTATAAAATTAGAGTTCATTGCTTAAGGAGTCAAATCAGAAAGCATTTTCACACAAAAATGATTAGAAAATGTGGGTGTTTGGATACTATCTGAAAGTTAAACTGCTTATCAAATACAATTCTTCTCACTATTCAATATTTTTGAGAGATAAAATTAGCATAAATAACAAAAATAGTTTAGTTTTAAAATAAAACTGGTCAGTTGAAGAGGTGGACTTGTCCTAAGTATAACTTTCTTGTAGATGAATTCATCATCCTCTAAAGCATAGACCTGTTACACTGTTCATTAGTGATCAACACATAGGGCCAGGATACTGGTCAGTGTTGGCCTGGGATCACTAGCTTATCTGAAGTAATTATGTTGCTTGGTCAGAAAAGAAAAAAAGACTAACAAGATAATTTAACAAACAGTGGGACACTAAGGCTTTGCACAATGTGACACTGCCTATCTGTAGGTTTAAACTAAGTGTCATCAACCCACCCTGTAATCTTAAGATTATATGGATTGAAGAATGGATTTTATTGTAATTTAAAATTCTTAGTATGCTGGGGAGGCACAGGCAAATATATACTATTCCTTGATTTTATTCAATAAGGTGAACAATTCCTTACCTCAGGTGGCTTGAATTCCTCTATCCCACCGTCTAATTTTTGTTTGAGAGCACCATTTATCTGTTTCACATTTTGGATCTAGAATATTAGATTTTAATGACCCAATAAACAAAGAGTCACTGATAAAACTGTCAAAGATAGACTAAGAGAGATTTAATTTATATATTACATAGCCTTCCCAGAGATTATACTCCTATTAGCACTACAGACAAAGCATGACTATTTTCTTGCCTCCTTATATTCTGAAGCCATCAACTCCTTGCAGGTGTACATCTCCAAGGACACAATGTACTATTTCACCTTGCTCAAGTTGTCATTCTTGATTGATAAGCTTAAAAAAGTATGAGTGCTAGCAGGCCATTACCCACAGACCCAAAGGTGACTTGATTGCTCTGGACATCACACACAAATACTTTTTGGGGAGAATTCACTGATGGTAAATCAACAGTGTGAACAGTAGCTACTTTATTCTCCCTAATCTAATAAACAGCATGGATTACAGCTTATAATATCCTATCCGAGCACGATGAGTTGAATGCCCACGTTCTATGCTGCATCATTCTATGAAATCAGCTTAATGGTTGGACATCAAACCAGAGGGCTTCATATGCTGTATGTTTCAAGACTTTTGACCATTTTTGTGCTGAAAAAATTTAGAAATTACCTGAAATCTATTTTACAAGAACAGCGTATAACCACATTCTTCTTGTAAACAGGTGTGAAATGACATGTAACTAAGTTGATCATATACAATTATTGAGAAAATAAGCAATTTGGTGTTTCGTTTCCACAACTGATGAATACCTCTCACCACTGTGTGGTAAAGCTTTGAGTGCTGTGATTGATTATTTATGAATTTAGCAGGAGCTCAGATACCAAAAAAGCCTTTGCAACAGAAGCCAAAAGTGGAAGAAGAAAGGTTCCAGAGAAGACATGCTCATGGAAGCAAAGTTCAGAGCCATCTTGTAAGACAAACAAGATGACCCACTGAAGCAGGGTAGTACATTGTGCATGTAACCTTCATGCAATTACACTAATATATGTTGACTAAGTAAATCTGATCATAACTGCTGCTTTGTATATTCACTCAACTTTGAAATAAATGGCACAACAATTCAAGCCTTGCCTCAAGAGATTAAAGACATGCACAAATATATTTATATTTCAAGTCAAATGGGTAGGTTCCATTGTTACACAATTGGGTCTGCATTGTACAATAGTAAATACAGTAAAATCGCCTTATCCAGCAAGCACCAGGGTTGGGTGGTGCCTGTAAATTAACATTGGCAGTTAGCCAGTCAATTAATAATTCAACTATTTGGAGGATAGACTGCAGGCAGTATTTTTACAATCATTTCAGATTGACATAACATTTTATATAGCAACCTTGAATCCTGTTATATTTAAAAATTCAAGATTCAAAACAAGATTCTGATTTTTCGCCCCTAAATATTCTAGTCAAACACTTTGACACAGTCCATCTATCTGTTATTATGATATCATAAGGACGTAATGTTATCCAACCCAGTGCTTGATTTTCAATGGCAAACTCCTGGAGTGCCACTTAAAATTTATAAGTGCTGCATGTGCTGTTTTTAGTGCTTGGGTGCAAGTCTCTATATATGTTTTGTGAGGAATCCTTTGTAGCAATTTAGAAATCCTGTTTTTACATATACCCAGAGAAGGTACATTTTGTATTGGGAATGGGAAATACTGTTTGGTGGAGCGCCCCAATCCGAGGAGCTAGATATTGTGACTTTTACTGTACAGGGCTTTCAAAATCAAAGATGTAAAGCTACTCAGGACTGGCTGACACCTATAAACAAACATTGTTTTGTCCATCCAGAACTTCTGGTCTAGTTACAAATAACTCACCCCTTTGTTGACTACACTGCAAGAGGGCTAAGAAAATACTATTAAATACACCAACAAAAATTCCTGGGCAAACTCAGCAGGTCTGGCAGTAACTTTGGTGAGAAAGCAGAGTTAATGTTTCATGTTCAGTGACCTTCAGAATGGGACCCAAAATTTCTATTAATGGTTCTCACTTCCAGCATCTGCAGTTCTTTGGGTTTTTTTTGTTTACTAGTATTAAATATTTCCATTCTTTAATCAATGACACTTGATTGCTGTTTCAAGTCAATCCAAAGTGTTCATGGATGATATTACGTGAAATCAATTTTTATAAATATTGTTGTGAAATGATACAAGTCAAACACTTCTGCAGAAACTACTACTTTTACAAATTAATGATCATAAATCTAACTTTGCAAAATGATCCATACATGCAAGGAACTAGCTCAGCATTTAACCTACATTTCCATCAGATTTTTTTCTTTTTAAAATTTACCAAGGGTATTTGAGAAAATAGTAATCTTCATTGTTTATACATTAACTAGCTTCATTCCAAACAGAATCAGACAGGGAACAGCAACGATGTTTGGTTAATAAAGGGCCCTTCACCTGGAATTGACATGCATTTACACTTTTAGTCTTGTGTCGGAAAAGCAAGCGTGGAAATCATTAAGTATTATAATGAAATGCAATTTTTGTAACTGAAGATCCAGTTTAATAGCCAGGAATAGCAATGATCCTAGCTGATTGTAAACATAACTAATTTTCCCTGCTGCGTTCCTAATATTGGGGTGGGTAAAGAGTGGAATTGGAAAAAGCATAGCAAGTCAAGCAGCAACAGAGGAGAAGGGGAGTAAATGTTTCAGGTTGAAACTTTTCATCAGGACAAATACTTTAATACTGCATTCCTAATATTGTAAGTATAATACTATATGTTTATATTGGAAAGTCAAACAAGTTTTCTTATAAAAGTTTGAGAAGTTACGAGAAAGGAATTCTGAAATTAACTGAAATGAAGAAGTTGCAGAGCTTACTTGACGTTTAAGTGAGACTAATTCCATATCAAGTTGTCTGAGAACTGTGTTAGCAGCACCAGAGCTCGTAGATAATGCATCAAGATCCTCTTGAATCAGGAACATCCCTCTTGGAGGTTTCTGACTTATTCTTTGCTTTCCTTGAACAGTTCTTGTGTCCTTTTTGGGTGGGACGCTTTTCACAGTTTGAGATCCCTGCTATAAGATAAAAGGGAACACATTGGAATCATAAGGTGCAGAAAAAAAGCAGAATCTTACAGAACAAGAGAGCGCTACAGTAGTTTTCTATCATGCCTGCACTGTCTCTGAAAAAGCAGCGTTGATTAGTTCAACAGGTCCACACTTTTATCCATAGTCCTGCAAGTACCTTATTCTCAACTAAATTACTAACGTCTTTCAAAATTACTCATGGAATCAGCTTTTCAAAAACAAAATGCTCAATTCCAACAGTTCAAGTTCAATATCATTCTATAAAGATTAACTCAAGTCCTTTTGGCTAAACGTGGTGCAAGCTGGGAGTTTCGAAATGCAGTTTATTCTGGGGACTGCTGATACTCTTAGAGGTCTGGATAAAGTGGCCATGGAGAAGACGTTTCCACTAGTACAAGACACTAGAACTTGAAGCCACAGCCCTGGAAGTGAATGGACAATCCTTTAGAACAGATGTGAGGAGGAATTGCTTTAGTCAGAGGGCAGCTAATCAGTAGAACTCACTGCTGCAGACGGCCGTAGAGACAAGTCATTGAGTGCATTTAAGACAGATAGGTTCTTGATTTGGTAAGGGGATCAAGGGTTACAGGGAAAAGGCAGGAGAATGGGGTTGAGAAACATATCAGCAACAAAGTGCTGGTGGAGTAGACTCGATGGGTCAAATAGCCTAATACTGCTCCTGTATCTTAGAGTCTCATGGGAGCCTGCAGCTAGCTCAGTCAACAGTAGATACTTTTCATGGTAGTGCTTCATCACAATTCATCACAACATCACTGTTAAAGCATCAACATTAAAAATGCAAATTTGCATGGGAGAAGCAGATGTCATCTTAAAATTAAGCAGTGGGCTAAACTTGTTAAGTGTTGCAAGTCCATTTGCGTATTGTTTCAAGACAAGAGATCCACAGAAAATAAATCACTGCTTCCGTGGAAGTAACCACAAAATCTCATTATTATTATACCTAAAAAGATACACAATTTTTAAAAAAATTACTGCATTTTCATTTACTTACAAGTTGAACAGCTTTATTAATAAATTAAGAAGGTATCCTCCCATCCCCATAACTCATCTGACAAACTAGTTGTCTGCAATAGGGAAATTCCCAAAGTCATACAAAGAGATACATCAGAAATTGATAATATTTAAAATCAATATAGTAATTAGATTACAACGTGCATCCTGTTCATATGATAGCTTAATTCCATAAGTCAATAACATACATGATTCCTTGAATTCAACAAACCTAATCTAGAGGAATATAATTAAGTTTCAGAAATATCCCACTTAGTTATTATAATGGATAAATTTTGCTTGACTTTGATTATTTGATTATTAACTGGAGTGATTGATAGCTGGGATAAATGCTGAAATACCAATGTGTAAGTATACCTCCAACTAAACGTATGTAGCATCATGTTACATCAGGAATGGATTTGAGTTTTAGAAACAAATTATACAAATAAGGCCATTCATACAAATTTCAAAATTCACAATTGCTGGTAAAAATCTAAAATGCTGACTGAAATTAACTTCCAGCCAACTTTGTGTTTAAGACAATATACCTCTGATGTGTGCAACTGATTTTAAATCGAAAAATGAAAGCAACTGACCTCTTTTTTTGCCTCTTTACTTGGCTCAATTTCATTGTCAAGGATACTAGCTGCATTTGCACTGGATTCTTCAATCTCATCACCACTGCAAAGGATGACAACTTATAAATGAATCATTGAATATCAGAAGAAAAATTATTCAACAGTCTTGATCAAAAATGAAAAGTTACCTCAATGAATACAGCATGATTTTAAGCTCTGGGAGCGCATGTTTTTAAAAAAAAAATCACATGAATGTAAGGATCACCAGCTGCCTATCCCTAATCACTCCCAAGGTGATGGTGATAAGCTGCTTGTTTTTTTAAAAAATTGCTGCAGTCCTGGTGTGTAGAAAACCCACAATGTTGTTAGGGTGTTCCAGGACTTTGATCCTACAACAAAAAAGGAATGATAATACAGTTTCAATTCAGGATGCTAAGAGAACTTGCAGGTCATGACATTTCCATGTTTCTGATGCCCTTGTTGGTAGAGGTTACAGATTTGAACGGTGCTGTCGAAGGTATGTTGGTGAATTGCTGCAGTACATCTTGTAGTTGGCACACATTTCCTCTAACTTTCCTAAAGGCTGTGTGGGTCTCCAAGGCATAGCAACTTCTAGTCAATGCCACGTCCAATATGCTGACCCTGATCACCATGCAAAGAACTTCAGAATGATGGCACAGCATAGAGGGAACGGTGGGCATACTGCCACCACAGTGCCAATTGTGGAGTGAACGAATGCTGAAGATGGTGGCTGAGGTGCTAATTAAATAGGCTGCTTTATCCTGGATAGTGTCAACCTTGAGTGCTTTTGGAGCTACAACCATCCAGGCAAATGGAGAGTATTCCATCTCACAACTGCCCTGAGCCTTAGCAGATGGTGGATAAGCTGTGGGGAGACAGGGCATGAATTACTTGCCACAGAATTCCTACCAATCTGATTACTCATGGCCACATTATGTACATGACCAGTTGCTTTCTGATTGACAGCAATCCCATACTTTGTTGGATGATTCAGTAATGGTAATACTATTGAATGTCAAGGGGTAATGGTTAGATTTTCTCCTGCTTGAGATGTTTATTGCATGGCACATGTGTGGCACAAATGTTACTTGCCACTTCTCAGACCAAGCCTGGATTTATCCAGGTCTCAATTCTGCTTCAGTATTTGGTGAGCTACAAATAGTGCTGAACATGTGCAGTCACCAGCAAATATCCTCATTTCCGACTCACGATGGAAGTCATTGCTGAATCAGCTGAAGATGGTTGGCCTTGGACACAACCCTGAGGAACTCCTGCAATATGCCCTGCAGCAGAAAGGACTACCTCCAACTATCACAAGCATCTTTCTTTGGACTAGGTATGTCTGCAACCAGTAGAGCAGTTTCCAATTCCCATTAACTCCACTTTTGCCAGGGCTCTTTGATGCAGTCACTCTCACCTCACGTCACCTCTGGAGCTCAATTCTTTGTCCATGTTTGCACCAAAGCAGTATAAGGTCAGGACTTAGTAGCACTGACAGAACCAAACTGAAAATCAATGACTAGGCTATTGTTAAGTAAGTGCTACTGGATAGCACTGTTGATGAGACATCCCAACACTGATGAGCACAAATTGACTGACAGGGTGATAAATGGTCATGTTCACTTTTTAATATTAGAAAAGTTATGTTAATTCAAATATATCCATGCAAAAACAAAATCACACAAAATGCACTTTATTTTGTTTAACTCAAAAAAGCATAGGAACAGGAATAGGCCGTTTATTTCAAATTCTTCCTCAAATAGCTATGATTTTTAAAATTTGAATCTGTATTACCCAAATAGGTCAAATTCAATTAATTTTGCCAATCAATTCAGATTCAAAGTCTACTCATACAAGGCAGTGGTACAAACTTTCTTGGCTTGAAACTGTAATAATTATTAAAAATTCAGAATGTGGCCTGTTATCTAACTAAACATTAACATTAAAAACAATTAGACCAATACCAACACACCAATGAGGGAATTATATTATGACAGAGAATTCAAAACAGAGAATTACGAAACTTCTGAAATCATTGGCCAGATATCTTAATTAAACACTGATAAAGATATCCTCCTTTATTTGTGCACTCAAGGAGAATGCAAGCTTTCATCAATATGAAACAGTACAAGGACAAAACCTACTAAACTTAAATTATTCCTTGCAAGTCTATATTATCACAACTGGGAGGAAAAGAAAGCTGCCGGTAACTAGGAATTCCTGGATGGCACAACATATTCTTTATTTTTAATAAAAGCAATATGACCTGGAAGAAAGGATGATTGGAACTCTAAGGAAAATGCGCATAAGTCTGACCAAAATATGGCATCACAAAGCAGAAGGGTCATGGTAATAGCTGACAACTGTGGAGCTCTCAAGAATACTTGTAGGTTAAAGTAGAATCTGTTGCCAGCTTACTTTTGGCACTACTAACTCATCCAGATGGCAAGGGTAGCAGCAAGTGCAATCAAAATTTTGAAGCAACAAAGTCAAGTGTTCATTTGCAGGTCTTTGCCAGCATATGCAACATTTGAAGCTATTTTGTAAAGTTGAGTCTTGACATTGAGATCACTGATGTTATAATGGATAATGCAAGATATCTAGGAATCAAAAGATGCAATTTAGCATGCTAGATACTGAGCAACCCATCTTCACTACAATGGCCACAAATTTTAAGATAATTGAGAGAATTTGATGTTCCAATGGAACTTATCTTTGCATTTACCAAGTATGAATGAATTGAATCTAATTGCTGGATTTTGCAAAGTGACTGAAGTTTACAAGCACTTCAAGATGAGCAGTCCAGCGCACTTTCCTAATTCTTATAGCACCGCCTGGTTGCTTTCAGAGCCCACTTAGTGTTTCATGGGTGGAAAATCCAAGAAAAAGTGCTAAATTGCATTCTCCCTTACCACCAAAAAATCCTTTGAATTAATGGGAGTAAAACTGCATTTATATGTTCTTGTTGGCATATGTCATACAGGCAGGCTTGCTCACTGAGCTGGAAGGTGCGTTTTCAGATGTTTCATCACCATACTATGTAACATCATCAGTGAGCTTCTGGATGAAGCGCTGGTGGCATGGCCCACTTTCTATTTGTGTTTAGGTTTCCTTGTGCTGGTGATCATTTCCTGTGGTGATGTCATTTCCTGTTCTTTTTCTTAGGGGGTGGTAAATGGGATCCAAGTCAATGTTTGTTGATAGTGTTCCGGTTGGAATGCATTCTTCTAGGAATTCCTGTGCATTTCTGTTTGGCTTGCCCTAGGATGGATGTGTTGTCCCAGTTGAAGTGGGCTCCTTCCTCATCTGTATGTAAGGATACTAGTGAGAGTGGGTCATGTCTTTTTGGGACAAGTTCATGTTCATGTATTCATGATGTTCACTTAGGTAGTCCCCGAGTTGCCAACAGGTTCTCTTCGAGTCTGTCCCCAAGTTAATTTGCACGCAAATTAGAATAAAACATAGGACAATGTTAAGCAGCTGTTGGTAAGCACAGGAAATATTCATTTATCAGTTTTTAAAATTTACACCCAAGCATGGGATTGTTTGTAAGTCAGACTTTCATAAATCAGGGACACAGTACAGGGAAACTGAAGTCATTTTTCAAAACTGTCAGTTTTGGGAAAACCATTACTTTTAAAACTTTTATTACGAGCCCAGCTCATGTTATTGCTGGGCAAGTCAGATCAGATCTGGCTTGGCAGATTTTATTGCTTTTTATTTAATGGGTTTATGTTTCAGTGAAACAAAATCACACAATGCTGCAGACTGGTTTGAACATTAAAACTAAAGTTACTTTGCAAAATAAACTGAACGTAAATAAAATAAATCAAAATTCATAAAATACAATTGGAAAGATTTCACAAAGAAGAGTAAAATGCGATCTCTTCTACCCCAATACCGTTATTTTATGGATTCAGAGGGAATTTGCCTTTTCCACCACATCCATAATTTAACTGCTCCTTCCAATTCCTGATCTTAATCAGTCACACAACTGAGCTTAGACTTGCTCAGTTTCAAATAACACCTTCAGGGTTCTAACCAAACTTATGTTCTGGAACATTCAAGCAAAACCCTTCCACTGAGGTAATCTATCTCTGCTCTTACAGAAAAATGGTCTTACATCTGACTCCCACCAAGGGACCTCTGAACTGAAACCAAAATGTTTCCAAGTTACGGGGGTCTTTCCTCAAGGCAAAAAAAACCTCATTCTTCTAAGTTGAAAACAAGCTAATGCTTTTCAATATTTACTGTCTAATCATAAAACAAGGCAAACAAATTCCCATCACCTTAAGAACCCCCTCATACTGGTTTAAACAAAAACGGCTCTAGAAATACTGACCAGTTAATTATTAAACTCCCTCATGCATGTAAACCAAAGCAGACATGCTAATGGCTCAAAATACAAACTGAATATTTATGTGCATATCAATCTCACTCCGATGTCACAAAGTTAGTTTAAAAAAAACAGAAGTCAGCTTTTAAAAAGAAAAGTACTCTTCAATTAGGAACTGTTATAGAAAATTATTTCTAGGGAAAGAAGAACTACTTAATTTTAAAAGGTTATCTTTCATTTCACACTTTAGATACACGTTAGGTACAAGTAGATTTAATATTTAGGCATATTTGCCTCAGCTACAAATTGACTGGCGACACCTCCTTTGCCAATTACCCACTTTCTAAGTTGTATCTATTTTATTTAGAGAGCAAACTAGCAAACATGCACACATCATTCTGAACTATTTACTTACTGCAGTGTTTTACATCAGATATCAAGCAACGTATCTTTCCTGCTCTCCAGCAACTTGTGCCATACAGTCGAGTTGGTGTAGCAATATTTACCTTCCTTCCTTATCTCTTTTCATCTGCTTGCGAGCATGACGATCCATTACACTGGTCTTGGTCCGTGTCTTCTTCCAAGAGTAATAGAACTTTACCAGACTAGCTATGGATTTGTCAGGCAACTATGGAGACACATACGGTTAACAAGTTTTGCAGAAAAAAACTACATTTTAAAAATCCACTTAGTGTACCTACCTAATCAAACAAAAATCTATATTCAGTCAACGGCTATATTTAGGACCATGATAGATTTTTGAGCACCAACATAATCAAGGAGTATGACAGGAAAGGGGCGGTTGTTCATTCATCATGGTACCAAATAGCAATAGTTTAAGGTTTGAATGGTCTATTACTGCTCATGTTACAGAAATTTATAAAAATATAAATGGAAGTGATTCATTGTTCAACAGATAAATGTATCCTCTAACTAAACTACTGGGTCAAACATGGAAAGACTTATGGTTCAATCTCTATTTTGAGCTACTTTATTTCATTTCAACTTGGGCAGCAGCAGCAGTATTACAGTCAGGTAGTCTTGGTGATCTTATGTTTGGGTGAGGTCAACCACAGTTTCTTCTCCAGTGACATCTGTTAAAGAGATAAGGTTGAGCATTTCATTTTAATGTCAAACTGCCCATCAACACGCACAATCCATGTTCTTAATTGAAAGGAATATTCCTTTGTGTAAGGGTACCGAATAGTTCTGGTTTGTTAACATGGATACTACCTTTTAAAAAAATATTGAGTAGACCAGTTAAATGTTTGAAAGAGAACTGAATTGTATTTTGGAGAAATGAACTAGATTATAGAAACATCTACGCAATGAAAACTCATCCTTGCATATGAATTTTTTTTTACACTGCAGTATGGGAGACATTTTCTTTTA
Organism: Hemiscyllium ocellatum; assembly: GCF_020745735.1. Taxonomy (NCBI): domain Eukaryota; kingdom Metazoa; phylum Chordata; class Chondrichthyes; order Orectolobiformes; family Hemiscylliidae; genus Hemiscyllium; species Hemiscyllium ocellatum. The sequence goes on from NC_083408.1 coordinate 77,977,998, forward strand.
AAGAAAGAGCCACCCATTAAAACAGGTATTTGCTTAATTAGATTATAATTTGGAATTAAGAGTTTAATGATGACCATAAATCCAGTCAGTTGCCAGAACAACACACCTGATTCACTAATATCCTTCCTTTAGGAAAAGGAACTGCCACCTTGCCTTGCCTGGCCTACATGTCACTTCAGATTCACAGCAATATGGTTGACTTTTAACTGCCCTCTAAACAGTTAGAGATGGACAATAAATGCTGACCTAGTCAGCAAAGCCCTCATTCCGTGAATGAATTAAAAAATTAACATTTCTTTAAATTTAAAAAAAAACACGTCTTGTTGAGATTCATTTCACGTAACCACGTAATTTTTGCTAGTAAATTTCTTGTCATATGACAAAATGGAAGGTTTAGAAAGAACAGTGATAAATGTCACTATTCCACTGTAGCTTGACTCTTATTTTGTGGAGCAATACTAATATAAATGTAGAATCACGGAATTCCTACAGTATGGAAAGAGATTATTTAGCCCATCAAGTCTGCACAGATCCTTCAAAAAGGATCTTACTCAGACCCAGCCCCATAGAAGCATTCAGGTGTAGATATCTGTTGTCAGATGCTGGGTCAGAATTTTACACTTCACTGAGATACAAACTAACAGATAAAAAAAGACAGTCTGCCTACTTCCCAGTTTTTAAAAATTCAGGTCTACTTTGCAACATCTTTACCAGAATAAAAGAAAACAATCATTTCCTAAATCCCATAAATACCTATAGTCACACTCCACCAGTTATCTTCAACTTTTATTCAGTGCATTCACCAATATTTTAAAACCGTGGGATTTTAATGGCCAAGTGATAAAATTAGTCTGTTCTAATTCACAGTTTTAGGCCTAGCTATTTTCTACTGAATCATATGGTTAAAAACCCTTCAACAAAACAGACAGAATCCCAAGATTCAGACTTAACGTTTGAAAAGTTTCACAAAAGTCCCACCTTATCTAAGTCTCCTGGTCTTACCAGACTGCTAGACTGCATAGGGCTGCTTTCTCATGAGAGATTCTGTTGGTGGTAGTTTAACTGGAGGGTCACCACCTCAGGGAAGGGGAGAAGTTAAGAAGGAGTGTCCTTCATGGTAATCTCCGCTGGTGCAGGAATTGAACCTATGCTTTTGGCATCATTCTATAAAATAAAAATACTTGGATTTCTATGAAAATAACTAATGTCATGACAGAATTAAAATATATTCTTTGAACATGGTTGATCTGCACATTTTAATAACAGTGTCAAAATAGATAGGATTTTGCCCTCAGCGTTCCATTCACTAACCCTGGCAATTCATATCCTGCAGCTACCGCATTCACATTAAGATGATTTAATGGTTAACGGAGTAAATCTAATCCAAAATCTGAAGTGGAATCCCATTCGGCAGATTGTATTTCTCTCAAGTCATCTTCTGACAACTCCTGCAATCAACTAGGCCCTAGGTGTAAAGGACCCTTTTCTCTGGGTACCAGCCTATGAGGTTGAAAGAGGGGTGCACATGCTCACAAGTATGCACATCATAAGCAGGCCTGCATTACAAAAATAAAAGCAACCTTTTGACTTGGAAGCTGATTGCAAGGATCTTGTGCCCTAGCATGAACAATGTCCTGCAACCCAAAGCAAGCATATGCAAGACAGTCCAAGTTAACCATGAGCTACACAAGCCTGTTGACACTGCCATTCCATAAGAAACCAGATTAACTGACAAGTGAGGTGTAATCAATCTTTTACCAAAATGAAAAAAGTGTATTGAAGACCACTGTGGTACAAACTTCAGTGAGTGACCAATTGGCACAATCAATTAAATAGTCCAAAGCAACTTTAAGCACTCCCCTAAAGCTATGATCTGATAGAAATGTAGCCAATACCGTATCTGCCTGCATCCAGCATCTCAGAAAAAGAACATATCTATGACACCCTAGATGACATTCTGAGGAGCTGTCCAAATGGGAAGAAAGCTGGGTAAATTCAATGCACATATTGAAACAGTGATACAATTGTGGCACATTGACCTTATCTGACACGTTGCATGGCCAAAGATAACATTCAAGAGATTCTGGTGTCTTAAAGCATAAATGTCAAAAGGTTAGTACGCAGCTACAGCAAGTAATTAGGAAAGCTAATAGAACACATTTATATGAGGGGAATTTAATACAAAAAAAGGTTTGATTAAACTACACAGGGCATTGGAAAGACATCTGGAGTATTGCGAACAGTACTGATCATCTTATTTGTCCAAAGGATTTAAATATGTTGGAAGAGCTCCACAGAATGTTTCGCAAACTAATACCTGGAATGGATGGGTTGTTTTGAGTTAAGGATAGACAGGTTAGGCTTGTATCTGCTGCAGATAAGAGGAAGAGACAACTTGATTGAAAGTTAAGACCCTGAACAGACTTGACACAGTTAATATGCAAGAGGAAATATCCTCTCCGTGAACATCTACAACTAGGGGTCACTAATTTTAAAACATGGGGTCACCTATTCAAAATTGAGACGAGGTGAAAATTTCTCAATCTCTTTGGAACTCTCTTCAAATAAACAGCCAAAACAGAGTGCTTGGATTTTTTAAAAATAAACTCTGGGGAGGATAGAATCATCGTAAGAAAGCAGATGAAAGATTATCAGGGGTATGCAGGAACATGGATTTGAGGTCACAATTAGATCAGCCACAATCTTATTAAATAGCAGAGCAGGTCTGAGAAGCCAAATGACCAACTCCTGCTACTTGTTCATATGGCATTCTTGAGCATTGTGTCCTGAAAGCATTCCATCACAAATACATTCTTTCAAGACAAATATTGGCACAAACTATCGTCATTCCACAGAGTCTAAAGAATGGCAATGAGATCTGATCAACACAGGATTGCACAATTTCCCAAATACTGTGCAACTAGGTAACTGTAGTCAGAGAAAAAAAAACAGTGGAATGCCCAACATTCCATTCAACGATGCTTGCAATGATGACCTGAAGGCCCCCAAACCTTAATTATTGAAGCTCACTGGGAAAGTGGTGATACCCACTATAGGCTGACATGTACAATCACTACCACCAGTGGCTACAGCACTTGGCAACAGCAGCCTACAATAACACCTGATAATGCCATGCATAGCATGTGTGGAAGAACCTACTTCTCATTGAATGGCCTCTTCAGCCAAAGGTACACCTGATTAAAATACCTCTTCTAAAATGGGGGTATTTCACACTCTGTCCATAATCTTCGTAGATGAAAAGACAGCAAATGTATCAAAGGTAGAATCAATAATTATTTTCTTATTTATAATGAAATGGAGGTGCAACTTAACCAAATACATTTTAAAAAAACACATGCAGCTCCTCTTTGTCACAAAATAGTAAATATCAACAAGTTCCAGTAGAATTATCAATTTAAAGCACTGGCTAAATGGTTGCATGTTTATTCAAATTTTCTGTTGAGGAATATGTACAGATATATGTACAGATACAATAACTGCGTTAGATTATGACTGGGTCATTCGAAATTCCTTGTGCGTTCTTACAATTGACATTTAATTGCTTGCTTAGGCCAAACACACAAGATTACAATTTGCCAGTTCAGTAAACCATGCACGCTTCCCACTTCTTTCAAAGCTATAAATTTTCTGAGTTGACAGCCTGGGTTTCAGAAAAGTATGATTTTAGACCATACTGTTGTATTGCTGAAATGATTACAGAAGTTTGAAATCTAAAATAAAAGTCTTCATTACTCTTGCCACTTTCCTGAGGACCTAAACATTTTACAAATGCAGTTCATTCACCAATGCTTCAAAAAAATATTCATCTGCAATACTCGATTAATTATAGTGGTTGGTTTTTCATTGCAGGAGTGATCATAGTGGACCCCAGTCTGCCCTAACTAATGCACACTCCCAGCAATGATCTTTGGATAGTGGCAACTGAGCAGGAACACCAGTAATACAAGGGATATTCTTGCTGTAATAGATGAAAACAACCATCTCAGGATGTAACATTTTCATTAAAACTGAAGAATTTAAACAGGATTTTAAACAGGATTTTAAACAGGAAACACCGACTTCATGGAAAACTCTGACTAGACTATGCATTTAATGATAAATTAATAGTGCTAAATGCCATGCACTTATCATACTACAGTACTGAACAAGAGTCTGCCTGTCTAAAGTTCAGATTCTTATGCAGGGAGAGTACACTACAATGAATGAAAACGAAAATAGCATCTCTGCATGAATTATATAAAATGTTCTCTTTTCTTATGTTCAGCATAACATGGTCACTAAGTTCCAGCAGGCTCAGGTTATGGAAGGAAACATACATGGTCAATGCACAAGGTGTAACTTAAGGTAATTACTGTGTGCAATTTAAAGTATTCTCATTTATTCACTTTATTTGAAAAGGAATTTAAAATTAATTCACTTTTTCCTACCATTTGCTGAATTCTGTGGAAGGTTTTCCCATGGAAACTAAATGCTTGTTCAAAAAGGACCCGGTCCTCCACAGTCCACTCATCTGGAAATGGTGTGAAGTTTGGAAGGTCAGCCAAAGACTTCTCAATATTGTGTTTGTGCCAAAAGAGCATACCTAAAGCCTATAGAAAATTCATTATGAGTGCAAATAAAATCAAGACATTAAAATTAGATACAGTATATGCTAAGTCAAGACAGAACTGGAACAAGATCTTAAAATGGATAGACAGGTGGCAGAATAGTTGCTGAAATTGACAGGCACTCAATTACCCATCTGCATGAACATGACATAAGAGTCTGGTCATTCACTGGTACACACAAAACCACAATTTCAAAGCATAAAAGATTCCTGCGTCAGTCATAGCTCAAGCTGGTAGCATTCTCACTTGCGTCCGAAGATTGAGAGCTGAAGTCCCACTCCAGGGCAAGAGCACTAAAATCAAAAGTTGGCACTCTGGTGTATACTGAGGAAATACAATAGTGTAAAGTACTGCCTCTGATGCGGGATTTAAACAAGCCACTTCTACATATACAGCTAGATTCAAGATTTTGACAAAATGGCAGACAAGTTATCCTTGTGCCCTAGCTAGTAAATGTTGAAAATGTGTTGCTGGAAAAGCGCAGGTCAGGCAGCATCCAAGGAACAGGAGAATCAACGTTTCGGGCATGAGCCCTTCTTCAGGAATCAGAATCTGCAGTCCTCACTTTCCCCTAGCTAGTAAATCCCTTGATAAAAATCAGCAAATGCAGATAACGTGGTTATCACACTGCTGCTCCTGGTGGGAGCTCACTCAAATGGTCTGCTGCATTTCTTGCATTACAACAGTTACTAGATTTCAAAAGTATTTCATTGGTTTTAAAGTGATTGAGGTCATCAAGTGGTTACAACAGGTGCTATATGAAATGCAAAACTTTATTTTATAACTTTCATCCAATTGCTGTGAACTAGATAGCTCTAGCTGTCACCTATCAACAGTTGAAATACAGTATTTTCAATCTAGAAAGACTCAACGGAATGGGGACGGAGTCATGAACAAAATGTGAGACAGTAAGCAGAATAAAGAACAGCTCTAGCACTCTAAAACTCCGAGACACCAGCTTCATAACCTGCAGTGAAGCTGAACTAGCTAATTAAATGAAATCAAAGGTTTGTCACCTTCAAAGTGATTACTTCAAGCTCTTTACAGAATTGGCTTATTGAACTAAATTTTTGTAGTTTAATGTATTGGTTCGAAACTAAACAACTTATTATAATATAACATTTGAAAGGAAGTTAGCCAAGATCAATCCTTTTAGAAACTGTAATGTTAATAATAAAAAACACACATGTACACACACACAAAAGCACAATTGTTCTCATTATTCAAGTTACAGATTTGGTTTCAAATCAACAAGCAGTAAAACTTCAAACAAAAACTGAAGTTGCTGTGCAGGTCTGGTAGCATTTGTAGACAGCAAAACTGAATTATAACGTTTTGAGCACAATAATCCTTCATCAGAATGGTCTGTGCTCTGATGACGGGTTGCTGGACTTGGAACGTTATAACTATTTTTCCTCTGCACAGAAGCTGCCAGAGCTGCATTTCACCAGCACACTTATTGTTTCAGATTTCCAACATCCAGTCCTGTGTTATATGAGAACTGTAAAACCTGATATTCTATGATGTTTTGAATAATTATACATAACCTGGATGCTATCCTATTATTTTGTCATTTCGTATTAAACAAAGTATGCTCACAGCTAATTTCTAACTATATTACATCCTATTTTCAGGCTGTACTTTGGTAAATGTCTATGTATTTCAGAAGCTTTTTTTTAAAATCATTAGTCACATGTAAAGTTTTATTAGGCATCAAATATTTGCTTGTTACACACAGGCATTATCTACCAGTACTCCATCAGATGTTCAGTCTACATCACAAGTTTGTCATCAGAAGTGGTAGTTTCCATATCTGAATGAAGCAGTTGATCAAATTCAGCATGGAAAGTTTGAACCAAAATATCTTTAAGAGCATTGTGAAAATATTGCTTCAAAAATTCGAGCAGAAGAGAATATAAGCAAGTTTTCAAATCATACATACGTGGAATAATATTTGAACTAAATAACCTAACTTGCAGAGTTACTTTTCAAAGTTCCTCCATTGGCATGAAATCTCAACATCAGGAAAGAGAACATCACCGCACTTGGTCAAAAGTGCAGAAGTCCATCATAGCCAATCATAAGGTGGAATTATTTATTGTCTTTGAACTAACCTTCAGAATATAACCATCTCTGCTTAATAAATCAGCTTTGAAAGTAATTATGAGACTGGGGGGGGGTGGCAGGGGCAGGAGGGTTAAGGCAATAAAAATATTACCAAATATATTTTTGGTTCTCATGTTGAAGTTTATTTCCACACGCATTATGGTGTACTCATCACCAATGATATTTGTAACTTGGAAGACAGCAGAGGAAGAAATATAATAGGACTGTATGTAGGCATTCATTATCTTTCTTCTAGTTTTTTTTTGGTTTGAAACAGATTGCACAACTATGTCAAGAAAGCCTGGTATGCATTGTTTGAAACAGTTTATTGAGCTTGCATATTACAATTCTTTTTTACTTTATCCTTTAACTATGCATCTGTTTGAGAGACAGTAGGAATTATGATCAAAGAAGATTGGGCTTTTGATTATAGATATTAATTAGATGATGCTATTTAACTGTGTTCTTTTAATATTACATTATTAACAATAAATTCTTAAGTTTTGTTTACATTATAAACTTGTTCTTGATCTGATATTGTTAAAGTCTGGTTAAGAACAAGTGGGTAACTTTACAGAGTTGTTGAATTGTTTGCATTTCACCGTATTGTGACTCCCATGATAGTTAGGATGAATTCGTTTGGCTGGCTATCCCTGTGTCATAACTACCAATCAAACAGCAAAATTTAGTCTTTTAAGGTGAGGAGGGGTTCATGTTTGAGAAAATGTTGGACCAATTTTAATAGATATAACTCAGTCGCCATCTTAAGAGGCTGCATTTTGGTTTTTGTTCTATTCTATTATAAACTTCTATGTTCACATTTAGGATGGAAGATGCGTGTGCAAACACGTTATATTCTCCTACTAATGGTGGTTCAATATTATGAATTATCAGTTCTTTTGTGTATATTGCTATAAACTGCTTATTTCAACAATGGACTTTATGATTAGGGCTATTTGGAAGTATCAGAATCTAGCTTCGTACATGATACACAGTAATTACTCATTATGGCAAGGAGGAACAGCACAGTCAAGCGATTCTTCAACACTAAAGGACCACTTTCAAGAAACTACACTCAATATACTTTCTTGAAGCAATGGCAAGGAGCTTTGCCCTCTAACTGCCTGTCTCCATTCAAATAAGGATAGTTATTACATAAAGGGTGGGAAAATTCCTTACTTGAAGGAGAAATGCACAAAACTAGCTGTGATCCAAACAAAATTGGCTCTGGAAAGGAGCAGCACAACCTCCCAGATACGGTAGCAAAGTGGTTATGTTAGTGGTCATGTCAGTTGTCAAATGATCGAATGACCCATAACAAGAATCCAGAAACAGGAAATCAAATCCCACCACAGCCAGTAGGAAACAGGAATTCAGTTAATTAAATCAACTTGGAATAAAAAGCTAGCTTCAATAATGGCAACCACAAAAACCCAAATCCTTTGGAAAGAGACCCGATTTTTCAGTCCAAAATATTTTTAACTTTGGGTTCACAGCAAAACAGTGATCTCTTACCACCCTTCTGAAATGTTGTACCAATAAACTCAAATTTTATCAATCATTTCTCCACAACAAACTGCAATTGGTCAAGGTGGCAGCATACCAGCTACTGCAGTGGCAACACTCTGGAATGGATGAGTAACTTCGAGGAACTTGGAATATATCCTTCTAGGACAATAATTGCTTTTAAAAAAGGGATAAAGAGTAGCCAAAAGGTTATTGGTCCTAAATAAGGGGAGTGAACAAAATGAGAATAGATGTTACACAACATGAGTTAAGATCACATAGCAAAGCTCAAGAGGGGCAGGACACTTTTGATTATTCATTGTTGAATAAAGAATCTATCTTTGAGTGAGAAAAATGATTAAGTTTGGCATGAAAATTGAAACTGTATAAGATTGGAGAAAAGTAGATTTCAGCAAGGAGGGAAGCAGACAGATAAATTAGCAAGAAATTAGAACAATTAATGTGTATCAAGTAATCACATTTCAAAAAATATTAAACCAGAAGTTGCCCAAATTATGTAAGCATGAAATATGCCCAATAAAAGGTCAGCAAGACTTTAGAGACTTTAATAGTCAGAGAAGCGGTTAAACAAAAATAAAAACAATGGTAAATAATCAAGGAGATAAAAGGATGGTGAAGAAACTGAATAAGGAGAAGTTTCTGCTTTTTGACGTGCACCAGCAGGGATGGAACACATGAGACAAGGAATCAGAGACAGTAGACTAGATAATTTTGAAACAAAATTACTAACAAAAAACTAAAAAGCTTGCAGAGCTCAGAAAAGGTGGAAAGTTTGTCTGAAGGTGCACTTTCTAAAATGTTGAGGTAATTAAAGATCAGAACCTTGAATCACAACCTTTCAAATATGTGAAATGGAAATTCCTAGGAGCGGGGGGACAGGCATCCTAACTTTAGGGAATCTTTGATTACAATTTTATGGCCAGTTTGCAGCATCCTACAATAACAAACACCTGAACACCATGCAGAGGGGGTGCAGAGGAGATTCACTAAACTTGGTTCCACAGAAAAGAAGTTTCAATTATGACAGACGCTATTTATTCCTTGAACTGAGAAAAGTAAAAAAAAAGGTATTCATAGCTAATATCACTTTAATAAGTGAAAGCGAGTTAATTATTTCTTGATATCTCAGTGGTATGCATAGATTTAAAAATACCAAAAGAACAAAAGAAATGGTAAGGACATTTATTATCCATCTTAAGTTAGGTAGCTGTTCAAGAATGAATCAGAAACAGTGCAAATGAATTGTAATAGCTGTTAAATATTTGACCAGGACCTAAACTGAACCAGCAGTATAAATATTCTGCTTTTAAGAGTGGGTCAGAGGATGAAAATGCTTTTTTAAAATTCTTTCAGCGTGTATGGGTATCATGAACATGGCTAGCATTTATTGTATATCGCTAATTGCCTACAAAAGGCAGTGATAAGCCACCTTCATAAACCATTGCAGTCAATTTGGTACAGGTATATTACAGAGTTGCTAGAAAAGGGAATTTCATGAGTTTGACAATGAAACCGTAATATTGCTCCATGTAAAAATGGCATGCCATTTGGAGGGGAACTTAAGGTGGTGGCATTTGCAAATATCTGCGCCCTTGTCTAAGTGGCAGAGGTTGTTGGTTTATTTTGGACGAAGTAAACACTGTAACACCATGCATTCATGTTGCTGGAAGTAAATATTTAAATTGCATGGATAGACAGCCAAACAAGTGGACTACTTTATCTTGGATGGTACTCAGCTGAGAGCTGGTTAAGTCACTAATCCAAGATAAGTGAAAGTGTTCATAATGCTCATGACTTGTGTCATGTGAATTAATTGATTTACAATCATACAGCACCACTCTTTTTCAGGGTGCTCCATGTGGACAAAATTTAAATTAAAAATAAGCAAAGGGGTGAAACCAGCAAGTGTAAATAGGTGCTTAATAAAGAGATTGGGGCGAGGAGTGGAACTTTGAGAGGTTTGCCCAGAGCATTCCAGGGAATAGAGTTTAGATCATTGGAAGCACAATTCCAAAGACATAGGTATAGAAAATTTGGGGAAAGGTTAGTTGCAAAGGAGAAAGAAAGAATATAGAACCACAAAGGGATTCAAACATTACATAATAATTTTACACCTGAAATGGTGATGGCTAGTATAGGTTTGCTGACAAGAATATACAGTGTTGACCTGAGCAAAAGAGAACAACTTTGGTCTTTGCAGTGTTCAATTAGATAATTAAGGTGTTGGACAGGAAGTCCAATAAGAAGTGTACAAGTACGGTGGTTCTGTCAGCACACAGACAAATTGAAACCACATCTGCAATTGGAATCACCATGGGGACCATGCAGCAATTAAAAAGGAAGGGACCAAGGACAGAATACTTGGAAGGCAATAGTCTAGGGACAACAAGATTCCTTGCAGTTGTTCTGACTATAATTTGCAGGTTACAGTGGAAATTAGATAGGAAGTTCACAGTGAACCAGAGACGGGAGGGGAGGTGGAGAAGAAATGTTAGTTTCTACATTAAACAGGACAGATAGTAAACAATACACAGAGATTAAGGGTTATGCATCGCAGTCACTTACAATAATTCTACAATTTTAATCCGGTGCTGCAGCAGGGATAAAGCCTGTGGAGAAGTTCAAATAAGAGTGTGGAAAACACGCGATAACAGTCAACAAGAGAAGTTGAAGATGGAGCTCTAGTTTAGAAGGACAAAGGGATTGAAAATAGGCTTACTGGTGCAGAGAAGATGTGCAGACAGCAACTTTAAAATGGAGATGTTAGTATCAGGGGAAAGACTGCCATTTCAACAACAGTTAACATGAGGGCTAGGAGACTAAACAGTCAGATTAGTCAGAATAAGACCAAGGATTAAATTTCAGATCTTAAAAGATTTATTACCTGTTCCATGTTGTAGCCATGCTTCTCTTTGGCTATTGAAATGTACTCATCCACTGAAAATGCAAAGGAAAAAGTTTAAAAAAGTTCATATTTAGTGACAATTAACAAAAAAATAGTCTTTGCCACCTGCATGTTAACCTAGTCAAGGGAATCATGACCCCACTGTTGAACCCAGACTTTTATTCCACTGAAATAACCAGAATGAAATGGGGCAAATTTTAAGAGCAAGCAATCCACTCGAATTAACACGCTAATAGTGAAGAGAAGAATTTACTTTTATACCTTAGCCAGATTCAAGATGAAATAGGATCTTCAAGACCAATGAAAATATTTACAATCGGTACTGTTGTAACTTAATGCATAAGACAACTGAAATACAACTTAAAAGCTTGCTCTTTGGACCAAAGATCACACGCTTAAACAACAGAAATTCCTCTTTTTAATCAGATATTTGTCTAAGATATCTTATCAGTGAATATAATTAAGGCTGAAACATGCAGCAAGGAATCTCAGGATAAAGGGAGCAGGCAGGAAAGTCGAGGTGAACCAAATAACCATGATTATACTGAATGGTGCAGTAGGTTAAAAGTGCTATATGGTATTTTTCTGTTCTTACTTCAAGTGACTGCAATAATGGAATAGATTTAAAAAGTAAGCAGAACAGAAGCTATTGCCAATCATAATGAAGTAGTTGAGAGTGTCAACGATTAGTCATTCAGAGCATTAAATATTCCCTTCCAACCAAAAAGGCACAAATCTGGTATTAAATAAGTAAAATTGTTTACATGATATCGTTCAGGGCTACCTCAAGTTACAACAAAAGAGTTTCTATAAAGCAGGAAGCAACAAAAATCAAGGTTGAAATAAAAGTGAGCTTTTCCACAGTCTTTGATTAATTCATTAGCTTTCAACAGGCAACCATTTAACATGTCTACATTCTTCTGTAACTAAAGCACTAAGTAATGTTGTATTAGTGTCCATCTCAATTATGCCTGTTTTCTATAGCTTTGGTGTGAGGATATCTGGCGTACAATTTTGGTCTCCTAAACCAAAGGATGATCTCTTTAAAAGGAGCTTACAATTTAGTTTCGCCTACATAGTATCCTCGGCTACAAAGGCTGTCCTGTGTCCTTTGGTTATGACACTGGTGATAATTATTAACAAAGTTTGAAACCATTGCAAGTAAATGGTCCTTCCTATACTCAAGTACTTAGCAGATATTCACATTATATTTTGATAAATTTGGCAATGCTACAAAATGCGAAGTCTTTTCTCTTCCATTATCCAAGTAATTCAAGAAACCGTTCAAATATTGCTGAACTTCAAGATCTAATTCCCAAAACAATCCAATTCTAATGAACCAACTTTTTATTTTCAGTTGTACTCACAGTAATTCATATGTGTAAACCAGCATAGTGATTCAATCCCAAGATTGGAGACCTCAGTTTCATAATGTAATAACTTTAAGCACATTCCACAATATAGACATTTTTGATCTCATCTGTAAAGCTCCTTTCTCAGAGAAGGATTGTGCTTTTAAGACCTCACATTCAGGCAAGCAAATGCTAGGGAAAATAAATACTTGCAATATGTTAGAGGTGATTCTCGGAATTTTCTTATGGGATCAATTCCAAAAGTCTCTAAAATTTCTTTTTAAGTCATTCATAGGATGAGGGTGTCACTGGCTAAGCCAGCATTAATTGCCCACCCCAACTGCCCCACAGTCAACCAAATTGATGCGGGTCAGAAGTCACATGTAATCCAGATCAGATAATGATAGCAGCTTCCTTCCCTGAAGGACATTAAATGAATCAGATGGGACTTTACTGACAAACAATTACCATGGTCATTTTAATCTTAAGTCAAAATTTTTTTTATTGATTTCAGTTGCACTATCTGCCATGGCAGGATTCGAGCCTGGGCCCCAGGGTTAACAAGGTTAGTACAATTAAGCCACTGTCCCCTCTTATCAAGTTCAAGCACAACAATAAAATCATTGCTGACCGCCATAAAAACCTAGCCAGTTCATTAATGTGCTTTAAAAAAAAATTCCCTTACCTGGTCTGGCCTATGTGAACTCAATAATGTGCTCAACTCTTAACTGATAACAGAGCTGGCTTAGCAAGCCATTTAGTTGTAACAAAATGATTAAAAGTCCCAAAGAAATAAACCTTGCCTGACTATCTGGAATTGACCTAGGTAATAAGTAAACACAATGATGATGACGCTGACATCTAGGAACCAGTTTCAGAATTGCTCAGACTAGTCAAACAGCAGCCTGTCATAATCATGCTCAAAGAATCATACCTACAGACAATGTCCCAGACAATACTATTACCATTTTTAGGTGTGTCCTGTATCATTGTCAGAGTAAAGTTGGCAGAATGACAAGTCAGAGGTGTACAGTCAATAGGAAGATACTCTTAAGAGTTCGCAACATTTAAGTCTCGGACCCATCAAATTTATGGAATCAGGTCAGATTTCATTTTGGGATCTAATTTGTCTAGTAATAACATCAGGTGTGATCACAAGTGGCTCAAGGCAGCAACTACACCATCTTCTCAACGGCAACTAGGGATGAACAGTAAATGGATACAGGCAACTGTGATGGACAATAAATTCCAGAGTTATAAAACAGAGGTTGACCTCCCTCTGAGAGCTAAAACCGAAACATCCAAAGAAAAGCGCCTCGCCCTATAATCTTTTGAAAAGTGGTGTAACCTGCCCTTCAGCAACTTCGTGGTTAAATGAAATAAATTCCTGACATTCACTTTAAAACCAATAAGACACAATTTATCTATCTAACTCTGACAGTGAACAAATTAACTGAACTATTAACAAACCGAACAAACTTTTTATCTGACTTTTCCTAAATAAAGCAAGATTCTAATGGTATAGTGTTCCAATAAATAGAAGTCCCACTCATTAGAAAAAAAGAAATTAGACTCTCAAAATAACAGCCAGATTACGTGCTTTCTGTGTCAATTCTTCTGTGAGGAGTGCCTTCTATCATTGATACCTTTGGTATTTAGATTCTGTTTTCTCTAAGTCATGGATAAGCCTGAAAGCCAGCGATACTCTCTCAAGACCGTGTTGAGGGCCATTAACTCTGGTGAGCGGCAACTAGCTCTGGGAGTCTCTGTCCAAATGACCCTTTTATACATCTCAATCATGACATATCAATATTTCTTACAGTTGGACTGGTCTTGTCTTGTCAAAACCAGATTTAAATTTAATAGGTTTTTGGGAACTAAGTACCTGGTTCAAATTGACTGGCTAAATTTAAAAGCCTGTTGTCTTGGCCTGCGAACCACAAGGCCTTTCCATACAAACATTTCAATTTGGGCTCTGTGTACTTGGCGTTTACATCCATTTTAAATGTCTAAGCACCAAAAAGCACCTTTTTGTTTAAAAGGGACCACACAGTGCTTTCCCCATTTTACAAACACCAAATTGTAACTTCCTGCCTCCCAATTACTCAACTCCTATACTCAAAACTTCTAGCAATGAAGATAACTTAACCATCATGCAAACTTCAAAGAATTATATACCTGAACCCTTAGGTCTCTGTTCTACAACACTACCCAAGGCCCTACTTTTAGATGTACAAGTCCTGTGCTTGTTGTTTTACAAAAATTCAATATCTTACATCTATCCAAATTAAACTCCATCGTCACTCCTCAGCTCATTGGCCCAATTGATCAAGATCTTTGTGATCTTAGATAACCTTTTTCACTGTCTATTTAAATACTCAAATGTTGAGGGTTTCTGCCTTTAAAGGCAGTGAGTTCCAGATTCTCGCCATCTTCTGGGTAAAAGTTTTTTCTATCCCTTAGTTTAAGATCTATGCTCCTCCTTGGTCACTGATCTCTCCATCGAGACAGGAAATTTATTTCTATCTACCCTATCAATTCCCCTCAATTTTATACATCTCAATCATGTCATCTCTCAACCTCCTGTACTTTAAGAAAAGCAACACCAGTCTGTCCAATTTCTCATCAGAAATTTTCCAGCCTATGCAATGTGTGTGTTGCCTCCCTGGTACTGCAACCTCGATACTCTAGAACTTTAGTAACTGTTCATAGATTGAAAGAACCAGCGAACACCTTGAGTAAATGTTTACAAACAGTTACACAAAAGGAATTAAAAAGCAACATGCCAATTAATCATTCCTAGGAACAAGGCGTCAAAGTAACATATACTATTTCCCAGGAGAGTAGAGGTAACTAGCTATATGACAAATAAGATTGCCAGCAGAAGGAATATTCGGAGGTGAAGGGGTTATTGGTAGGCTGTGCTTCAAACGAACAGCTAACGCTGACTGTAACAACGAAAAGAGAACTAGGTTGAGTGCAGCTAGTTTTTACACCTAATAAGCAAGCTTCTGACTTGGTTACTTCATGCATCATAAATAATGTCAAACCACAAACTGAACAAAACAGAAAATCCTACAAGAGTTCAACTTTGGGATTCTTTATCAGAACTCCAGAGAATCACACTGCACAAGGAGTGAACCATGGACACCCGAGAGACAGACACTGTTGGTTGGAATCAATGCTAAATTCCACCATTAATGAGGTAACAGTTAAGTTAGGTCGAGAGGCAATACTTGCTTACTTGAAGATCATATTTACTTTGAAGGGTCTACATGCAATTAAGTTTAAATAGTTGTTTCAGTATTGGATTGTGAGCAATTTCTTAATAAGTAGCTGAATTAAAGATAGGTTGTGATAATTTACATAATACAGAGAAGGGGCCATACTAAACCTTGTATTGAGAAGTGAGTCTGGCCAGAAAGTCAATTTCAGTGGGGAATAACGATCATAATTCTACAAGTTTTAAGAGCCTTTTGAAGGGTAGATGGTCAGAGATAATGGACATGCATGCCCCTGTGAGGATAACTGATAAGGATGGCAAGAACTCTGGATGACAGATTTAGAAACTTGGTCAAAAAGAAAAAAAGGAAGCAAAGGTAAAATTTAGGAAACTGAAATCAGACATGCCCTTGAGGAATACAAAGGAAGTAGGGAGTAATGTAAATTGATAGAAGGGTGAAAAGTGGCCATTAAATGTCATTGGCAAATCGGATTAAGGAGAATCCAAAGGCATTTTATACATATATTAAAGGCTAAATGGTAGCCAGGGAAAGAACAGGTCCACTCAAGGACAAAAGGAAGTGGGAGACAATCTTAAATTAATACTTTGTATTGGTAATTAGCAAGATGGGCATGGATAATGCTAAGATTCAGGTGGGTATGTTGATTTTCTAGAGCAACAAGGATAATCCAGGAAATTATAGGCCAGTGAGCTTTACATCAGTAATAGAGTAATTATTAGAGAAGATTTTTAGGACAGGATTTACTCTTAGTTGGAAAAGAATGGATTTTAGGGATAGTCAGCATGGATTTGTGCATGTCTAAATAGCAAAAGAAAAGCTTAGTGGAGAAAAATGCACAGTGCAGTGCACCAAACAATAACAGATAATATGCGCCCATTATTTTATCATTGCTGCTATTCCTAGCCCTAACATGTTCATACTTTGCACAGTTATGCAGAAATTGGTATGCTAATCTTAAGATTGTTGCCACTGCTAAGCTTGCATTGACTTGCTTGAACTTATCAGCAAGAGTGTGGAGTTTGCATACCGAGCCAATCAATCCAGGTGTTCGCCATTAGGAAACCCTGGATGAATCAAGACATATACAACCTGCTAAAAACCAGGCATGAGGCCTTCAGATCAGGAGACCCACTCAATTATAAGGAATCGAAGTATGACCTTCACAGAACCATTACAGTCAAGGACCAATACTGATCCAAACTGGAGATCCAGACAGACACCCAGCAACTTTGGCAAGGACTAAATGACATCATAGGTTTTAAAAAGAGATAGTGCAAGATAGCAGACGACAGCACATCCCTCCCAGATTGTCTCAACACCTTCTATGCTCGCTTTGAGCAGAATTTCAGCAGAGAGGTGACACCTATTCTGACAAGTCCTGACGAACCTATCCCGACAGTCACTACGTCAGAGGTCAGATCAGTTTTCTTTCGTGTGACTTCAAGGAAAGCGATGGGACCAGATGGAGTACCAGGCCGTGCACTCAGAGCATGCGCAGATCAACTGGCAGAGGTCATCATGGACATCTTCAACCTCTCCCTGCAGCAGGCCACTGTCCCTGCCCGTTTCAAGAAGGCCAACATCATTCCTGTGCCTACGGAACATGTCTCAATGACTAACGCCCAGTGGCCGTAACTTCTGTGGTCATGGAGTGCTTTGAAAGGCTAGTCCATAGCATTAATCAACTCCAGCCTCCTTACTACTCTTGACCCACTCCAATTTGCCTATGGGGCCAAGAGATCCACATCAGATGCCATATGTATCACTTGCCCTTCACCCCTCCCTAGAACATCTTGACACCAAGAACAGTTAATCAAGAATCGTACTCATTGACTACAGTTCAGCCTTCAACACTATTATCCCCTCGATACTTAATGATCTCAGACTAAGCCCCACTCTCTGCAACTGGATCCTCAGTTTCCTGACCCACAGGCCACAATCAGTGAAGACTGGGGACAATATTTCATCCTCACTAACACAACCTCCCACCTACAGAATCCATCTCTCAGGCCCGCTGTCAACGAAAGCTGCCAGCATTCTTAAAGATCCATCCCACCCTGGCAATGTTTTTCTATAACCTCTACCATTGGGGAGTAGGTACAGAAGCCTGAACACATGCATCAGCTGATTTTGAAACAGTTTCTACTCTACTGTTAGAAAATGGAATGGGCTCACAAACTCTTAACATTCGACTGTAGCTGTGTTTTTGTTTCTGTCGCTGTTTACCTACTTACTTATCTATGCTACTTAACTCTATGATCTGCCTGTATTGCTCGCAAGACAAAAAACTTTTCACTGTGCCTCGGATACACGTGACAATAAATTCAATTCAATTCAATTCAATTGTACTGCACAAAATAAATGACTATTGTGATGTTCTCTCTCCTAGGAAAGAGGCTTCTAATTTCAAATAATTTAAAATATTAATGGAGCTTTTATTGATTAAAATTGCGAACAAATATTTCAAATGACTTTTTAGGTAAGTCACTATGCACCCTCTAGTGGTGACATAGTAACACTGTTAGAAGTTTAACTGTGCAATAGGGCTAGGGTCTGTCATGACTGACAAAATAAACACTGCAACAAATATAGCTGGCAATTTATACATACACTATACAGTTATGAAATACCTGATCCAAAGACAAAACTACAACATTATGCAAATCTGAAGGGGTGGGGGTAATGGGAAGCATGCAACTCAAGTATATGGAAAGAAGTTGAACAAGAACAAAACAATAAGGAGGTTTTTTTTAATTCTTCATTTTGATTTTAGACTGAAATGAGAAAAGACCCGCTTTAAGAACCAAGGATTGCTGAAGGATTACTGAAATGTTTTTGAAAGCAAGTAACCAGACACCGTTGTAAGCTTCATTTACACAACAGCTGCTTCAAGCAGTAATATTTCAGAGAACGAAAGTCAAGCACAACTGGATGTACAGTCAACAATAAGTAGCTGATTGATCTATTGACTAATTATCATGACAAAGGGCTTCTGCCTACTACTGAGATTGCTTTTGGGTGGGAAACCAGCAGTTTCTGAGCAAATCAGGAGGTCTGTTTTCTGCAATAATAGCCAGTAAGCCAAGAAAACCACTATTTTTCTTCAGCAGTTGTTGTTAGTTGTGACTTTTAATTAATAGGTCAGATCTTTCATAAATGTGAATCTGCTATACCATGTCTCGTACAAACCAGTGGAAGCATCCAGGCAAGACAGACAAAAGATTTCTGATCAGCACAAGTAGCTCAGTTGATCCTGCAAGCATAATTGTGTGCCCAATCTTCTGCCTATAACTTTGTTTTGTGTTGTATGCATTGAATTAAGGCAAGGTTAAAGGAGTTAGGAGTTTTAACTAGTCAAGTTATATGCTGACTGTTTATAATTGTTTGTTTGTTACAAATAAATAGACTTTAGCTACAGGTAATGTTTGTTAAGTACAGTAAACTGGTCGCACTGTGAATTTGGATCTAAAAGGCAGATAAATTGGTGAAGTCTGTGTACATTTAAGGAAGATTTTAAACTTATGCAACAACTAGGAATAGTAGGGTTGACTTCCAGTGCAGTACCTCAGCAAAGCATGATAGTAACAGGAATTTAATGATAATTGTTGGGTAGGGGAATGCAGAGACAGGAAGGGCAGGGAATGAAAGCATGCATCAAGGAAGATGTCATTGTTCAAACATTAGGTAATTGTGCTGGAACATGCAGCCTTGCATCACTTTTTTTCTGTTTAACTTCTTGCATAAAAGTAACTGCCAATGCTAACTCATGGCTTTAAAATCAACTTGGATTTCCTATACTAGTGAAGAGTTCAATCATGCGAAAGTAGCAAGTGGTAATGTTTCAGTTGCAAAATACAAAAGCACTTGGCTGTCTAAATGTTGTGGCCATGGATTTGGAAGTGCTAAGGAGACACTGACCTGTTGCAGTTCATCGCATATAGATACACACTGCTGCTGAGTGTCAGTGGGAGAGGGAACTATGTTTAAAGATTTAGTGCTAATCAAGTGGCTTGACCTAGGTGGTGTCAAGTTTCTCAAATATTGCTGAAGCTGCGCACACCCAAGCAAATGATAGGTATTCATTCACACTCAGACTTGTGCCTTATAGATGGTAAACAGACTTTAGGGAGTTAGGAGTGAGTTATTTACTGCAGGATTCCTAGCATCTGGCCTGCTGTCACAGCCTCAGTACTTATAAGGCTAGTCCAGTTGAGTTTTTGGTCAATAATAATTCCAGAATGTTGACAGTGGTGAATTCACAGTGTGAATACTACGGAATACTCAAGAGGTGGTGGTTACATTCTCTCCTGTTGGAAATGGTTACTGTTCATTGCCCCACTTGTGACATTATTTGCCAATGGTCAACATGACCCTTAATAATTTTCAGGTCATGGTCATTCAGACATGGACTGATTCTGAGTCTGAAGTGTCAGAAATGGGGGTGAACATTACTTGCGGAAGACAGCACATCGCTATTTGTAACTTTATAATGAAGTGAAGATCATTGATGGAGCAGATGAAGCTGATTAGGTCAAAGTTATGGCAATTCTCTACAAACAAGCCTTAACTAACCGGAAGGATTTTCAGTGATCTTGAAACGTTAAGCAGAGATAGAGGAGAATTGTTTAGCGGTGTTCCATTAGGTTTGAAATGTATTCACAACACAAAAGCTACCTTTAAGTCACGGCTTTCAACACAAGTTCATCGTTTTCGAATGACTTTGCTTAGTAGCTTAAAGCTAAAAGCAAGGTCGTATATGACACCATTCTACTTTTGAGGAAATATCTGGGTAACTAACTAAAAGCGTTGACTGGTATTAAAACAATTGAAGTCAGTCAGAAGATAGAAAGAATTGAGATGAACCCAAGCCAAATTTAAGATACAAAAAAAAAACTAGAAGTTTGATGTGAAATAATAAACAAGACTGCTGTTACTTGCAATGTCACAGGAGCTGACATAGCACATATAAGCTTTGCACTAGTTACCATCATTTGTTAGAGATCCCAGTTTCAAAATTGTGCTGTGCAATCTCGAAATTGAAATTCCGTGCACGGGAATAAACTGCAGATATTGTTCTCCCCCCAAAGTATGGCAGTTGTTTTTCAAGTCATCCATGAACAGATCAGTTTTTTTAAGTAACACAAGACTTATTGTTTCAGATAAAAGACATTTCAATACCAGCAACAACATTATTTCAGCACTTTTATATAAAGCACAAGAAAGCATGCAACTTTTTTGATATTTCATTGCACATTCAATCCTGGAGATGCAGAGGAGTTAAATGTTGCTGCATAGCGGTCAGTTCTGATTTGGGCTGGTTTACCACATCCGATTAAATTTTGACTTGAAATGTGAGTTCTCAAAAATTCCCAGTTGAAAATAAACACTGGTAAAGTGGAAGTGGTCTGGAAAACGTTTAACAGTGACAAGTAAATACAATAGCACTACAGGGGGCACAAGAACATAGGATATGTTTAGTATGGTTCGAAATTACTGTCATAAATGCAACACTAATCAGGCACCTTCAAAAAGACTTGCAATAAAGTGCACCTCTGCTGAATTAAAATGAACTATCCCTCCTCCTCACTGTTCATCCCTCACTTATTTCAAACACGGATCAAAACCAGACCATTGGAAATGAATCAACTATACTCAATAATTTGACAATATGTCAGCTTGTTAATGTGTACAATTATAATATCTAGGGCATTGTTGCTGAGCTGAAATAATGGCATTCACTTAAAACAATATTACTGAATAGGACTGCAAAACAAAAACCAACTTTGATAAACAAGAGACTACAAAACAACTGGAATCAGCAAAATGTTACTTAGTGAAAGGGAACAAATATTTTAAAAATATTTTTCAACACTGGCTTATTGGTAGACTAATTATTCATTAGTCAGAAGATAACATTCACTTTCCACCTTGAATTTAACCCAACTGATGGGACAGCTTTCAGAAGTGATAATTTAGGACAACATTAACTTCACTTAGAGAAACAGGTGTGTTTAAGGCAAATCATGTTTAAATAACGGAGTTTTGTGGTGAAATGAGAGGCTTGATGTAGGTGACCTGGCTGATGTAATGCAAATGAAGTTCCAAGAGACATTCCAAATATCAGGCTTTTCAACATAGTTGGAATAAAGGGATAGCAGCTGAGTGACAGGAAAGAATAGCGGTGAGGGGCTCTCCAGGGTCAGCGCTAGGACCTCTATTTTGCTCAATATTATTAATGGTTTAGACTGGCATGCACAGAGCACACTTTCGAGTGGTGAATGACAAATTGAAAGGGAGGCGATAATCTTGCAGTATGTGAAGGTGAAGTCTAGTGGTATTTGCATTGGACTGTTAATTTGGTTGGCATGGACCAGTTTGGGCCAAATGGCCAGTTTCCACGCTGTTGGACTCTATGATCCAGGTTTGAATCCTACCAATGCAATGGCAGAATTTGAATTCAATTTTTCAAAAATCTGGATTAAGAGTCTAATGATTATTATAAATTCTCAAAACCTATCTGGTTCACGAATGTCATTTAGGGAAGGAAACTGCTATACTTACCTAATCTGGCCTACGTGTAACTGCAGACCCACAGCAATGTGGTTGACTCTTTTTTGCCCTCAGGCTATCAGGGATGAACAATAAATACTGGTTTGGCCAGGGATGCCCTCATCCAGTGAATTAACTTTTTTTTTAAAAACACTATGAAATGGGAGGAGAATAAATGATAGGCTTCAACAGGATGTAGGCAGGCTGGCTTACAAGTTGACAGCTGAAACCGAAAGCAAAATAGTGTGAAGTGATTCATTTTGATTGGAAGAACAAAGACAGGCAGCTTAAAATTAACAGTACAATTCTGAAAAGGATGCAGAATACAGACATCTTCAATACCTGTGCAGAAATTAACAAAAGGTTGGCTGATTGAGAACAGTCAACTAGCACGAGTTCCAGTTTCTATAAGTAAGGGTATGGGATACAAAAGCAAGGAACCTCTGATAAATTTGTATAAACTATGTTTTAGCCTCAAATGGAGTATTTATCCAAATGTTGTGGCATCCTCTATGAAGGACATGAAAATGTCAGGGCATGCAGAAAACATGCACTAGAATGGTTCCATGAGTGACAAGTTTCAGTTGCTTCAGAGAATAGAGGCTATGGCAAATTTCCTTCAAGAAAAGGTCAAAAGGAGATTAGTTAGAAAAGTGGAGAGACCTTCTTTTGTGCTGTAACCATTCTACAGATTAAATGGTTGCTGCTACCTCAAGAGCAACCTCTTTCTTTCCTCAGAGCAAGAAATGCTGTAGTATTAATCTACAGAGATGATAATTTGCTAGTACAGTATCCAGTCTATGTCAAATTAGTAGATGCAGCTAACTTGCATATTGCCTAATCACACCAGAAATACTATTAATGCCCATGAACTATGTTACAGCCTTAAACATCCCACATGCATTGTCATTTGCAAAATTCCTGAGCATTACGTTGATGTGTGTATTTTTCAGATTAAGGGCAGCACAATGGTTAGCACTATTACCTCACAGCACCAGGAACAAAGCTTTGAATCCACCTTTACGCACCAGTGCGGAGTTTGTATGTTTGCCCTGTGTCTGCGTGGGTTTCCACCAGGTGTTCTGGTTTCCTCCCACACCCCAAAAACATGCAGGTACATGGATTGGCAATGCTAAATTGCCCATAGTACCCAGGTAAATGCAGGCTAGGTGGATTAGCCATTGCAAATGCATAGTTAGATAGGTAAGGGGCTTCAATACATTATCTGGGCCAACATGACACCAATTGTTAAAATTCACTTGAGAATGTAACTATTGTTAAAAAAGGTTTTGCAATTTACAAATGAGAGAACTGAAATCAACATGATTATTCTAAAGATGAGAGACTTAAACAATCCAGGTCTTTTTCAATATATAATTTCAGTTACATTACACTGTAAACTTGTGCTACAAAAGCTAAGTCTTACAATCTTATTCTCCACAAACACCTGAAGGAACAGCATTCCCGAAAGCTAGTGCTTCCAAATAAAACTGTTGGACTACTACATGGTGTAGTGTGATTTTTAATTTTGTACAGCCCAGTCCAACACCAGCATCTCCTAATATGGTTGTCTTTGTGTGTTTTATAATGTTCTTGAGAAGCTCCTGAGAAAATGTATAATAAAAGTTACTTGAGAAATGGCCAAAAGGGTTGCTTTTCAGACTGGGGGCCTGTGACCAGCAGTGTGCCACAAGGATCTGTGCTGAGTCAATTGCTTTTTGTCACTTATATAAACGATTTGGATGTGAATATAGGAGGTATGGTGAGTAAGTTTACAGAGGACACCAAAATTGGAGATGTAATGGACAGTGAAGGTTGCTCAGAGTATAACAGGACTTTGATCAATGGGCAGGTGGGCCAAGTGGCAAATTTAATTTAGATAAATGTGAGGTGCTGCATTTTGGTAAGACAAATCACAGCAACACTTATACACTTAATGGTAAGGTCCTGGGAGTGTTGCCAAACAGAAGAGACCTAAAGTACATTTCCTTGAAAGCACAGTCATAGGTAGACGGGATACTAAAGGCAGCATTTGGTATATTTGTCTTTATTAGTTAATGCACTGAATATAGGATTGGGATGTTATCTTGCAGCTGTACAGGATATTCATTAGGCCAATTTTGGAGTACTGCATTCAATTCTAGCCTCTGTTAGAGGAAGGATGTTGTGAAACTTGAAAGGGTTTAGAAAAGATTTACAAGGGTATTGCCTTTTATAAAAGGGTGAAGGGTTTGAGCTATAGGAAGCAGCTGAATATGCTGGGGCTATTTTCCCTGAAGCATCGGAGACTGAGTGGTAAACGTACGGCTTATAAGGTCATGAGGGGCATCAATAGGGTTAGTAATCAAGGTTTTATCCCCAGGGTAGAAGATTCCGGAAATAGAGGGCATAAGCTAAGGTGAGAGGGGAAAGATTTAAAAGGGACCTAAAATGACAACTATTTCAGAGAGATGGTGTACATGGAATGACTACCATACGTGGTCTTGAGGCTGTTACAATTACAGAATTTAAGCAGCAAGTGGATGGGTATATGAATAGGGCAGGATATGGGCCAAACGCTGTCAAATAGGTCTAGGTTAGTGTAGAGTACCTGGTCAGCATAGACGAGTTGGCCTGATGGTCTGTTTCCGTACTGTATGAGAAGTGAGAAAGAAAGAACAACAGAAAGCTAACGATAGAAAGAAGAGTGAAGCAAGAACATGAAAACAACAAACAATCAAGCAAGCTTACCCTTTGACAAGCATCAAGGTATCTGAAAGCAGTAATAACATCTTCAATACAATGAAATATCCTGGCATTGTCTGCAAGATAGGAATCTGACAGCATGACTTTTTCATAGCGTTGTGCAGTACTGTACAATAAAATGCAATACCAGCTTTAAGGGGAGATATTGTACCAGATCTTCAAAAGCTTGGACAAAGTGGAAAGATACAGAGATGCAGTGGTTTTAAATCATTCAGATAATATGGATAGCCCTGGCTAGGCAAGCATTTATTGCCTTCAATTCCCATGGAGGTGATGGTGGCAAACTGGTTCATTGAACAGCTGCAGTCTTCGAGCTGCAGGCTGTTAGGCAGGGAGCTCCAGGATATTGACCTAGAGACAGCAAAAGAACAGCAAACAATTCCAAGTCAGAATGATGTGCGGCATGAAGGAAAACTTACAAGTGGTGTTTACATGTATTTGCTACTGCCATTCTTCTAGGTGTTATGGCTTTCAGGTTTGAAAGTTTCTGTCGAAAGAAATTCTGGTGTGTTGCTATAACGTAACATGCAGATGCTCCACATTGGTGACACTGTGTCAGTGGTGAAAGAAATGAATGTTAAAGATGTTGGATAGGGAGCCATTCAAATCAGTTGCTTTGTTGTGGATAATATCAAGTTTCAAGTGTTGGAAATACACTCATTTAGGCAAGTGGAGAATGCTCCATCATACTTTTGACCTGTGCTATGTATGTGGCGTGTGTGTGTAAGATTTGAGTTACTCACTGCAGTATTGCTAGCCTGATCTGCGCTACAATCATACATTACAGAATAGGTCTTTTGGATTATCATGTCTGTACCATAAGAACTATATTAAAATGTTTACATTTGTAACCACAGCATTCATATGGCTAAGAGCTGAAAAATATATGTTGCTGGAAAAGCGCAGCAGGTCAGGCAGCATCCAAGGAGCAGGTGAATATACGTTTCAGATATAAGCCCTTCTTCAGGAATGGGCTAGTTCCACTCAGTTTCTGGTCAATGGTAATCCTTAGTATATTGAGGATGGGGGATTCAGTGATGGAAATGTCATTGAACAATGACCATTGATTCCAGTTTTGCTAAGGCGCCTCAGGGTCTCTCAAGTTTAGCAATGACCCCAATGGTAGTCGACTCTCACCTCATCTCCGGAACTCGGCTCTTTTGTCTATTACAACCTCGGTTCATATGTGAAGTCAGGAGCTGAGTGGCCCTGATGGAACCCAGACTAGGCATCAACTGACAGATTATTGCTCAGCAAATGCTGCTTAATTGCACTGTTAATATCACCTTCTATTACTTCACTTATGATTGAAAGTAGACAGACGAAACAGAAATTGGCCAGGTATGATTTCATATGCAGGGTGCATGCAAGACATCACTGGACAATATTCTACCATGTCAGATAGATGCCAGTGTTGCAACTACACTGCAATAGTTTGACTAAGGGCATGCCAAGCTCTCATGCATTTCAGTAATTCTTGTTAGCATGTATGCCAGGTAAAGATGGCACCAGAGTACATTCTATGCTCTTGTTGCTCAGTGCTTCTTTCAACTAGTGTTCAAGATGAAGTTGTACTGATTCATTTGATGTGGTAGGTAATAATCAACAAGTGGTATCAAGTCAGATGTGAGTAAGGAAACTATGAGAATTCCTGGATTCCAGAGTTAATGTTGAAGATTCCCAGATCAAAGTGTACATACTGATCTGCCACTCTGGACACTGCACACTGTAGTCCTGCTGGTGTGCACAGGGCAGAGAAAGGGGATGGCATTGTTAGTGCATTGTTTGCAAGATAGGAATATGAGAGCATGACTTTTTCCACAGTGTTGCTCAACTGTTTTGAGAGATAGCATTCCCAATTGTGGCACTTGCCTTCAGACAAGAGTAAGCAGGACTAACTTTGCAGGGTTCACGGTGCTGGGTTTCAATGTCTCAGTTGATTCCAGGTGGTCTGTCTGTTTTTTTTGTTTTAAAAACTTTCCAGGAGGTCACATACAACAGTAGCTGGCTAAGTCATTCCAGATGGAAACCAAAAGTCAACTACATTATGTGCCTGGGGTCATATGCAATTCAGAGCAGATCAGGATACCAGGTTTTCTACCCAAAAGAGCACAGGTGATCCAGGTGAGTTTTTACAACAATGACAGTTTCATGGTCACCATTTGACCGGTTTTAATTCCAAGTATAGTATTTGTGATATTTCAGCTTATACCACCAGATCATGAGGCTGAGCCTCAATTATTAGCGCTGACACTAAAACTTTGCTACCTCTCCCTTTAGGAAGGATTTTAAAGAAAACATCCACCAACATTAAAAAGTTAACCAAATATTATCAAATATTATTAAATGGCAGGAGAAAGTGACTGCAGATGCTGGAGATCAGAGCTGAAAATGTGTTACTGGAAAAGCACAGCAGGTCAGACAGCATCCAAAGAACAGGAGAATCAACACTTCATGAGCCCTTCTTCAGGAATGAGGAAAGTGTGTCCAGCAGGCTAAGATAAGAGGTAGGGAGGGACTTGGGGGAGGGGCGTTGGAAATGCGATAGGTGGAAGGAGGTCAAGGTGAGGGTGATAGGCTGGAGTGGGGGTGGGGATGGAGAGGTCAGGAAGAAGATTGCAGGTTAGGAAGGTGGTGCTGAGTTTGAGGGATTTGACTGAGACAAGGTGGGGGGAGGGGAAATGAGGAAACTGGAGAAATCTGAGTTCATCCCTTGTAGTTGGAGGGTTCCTAAGCGGAAGATGAGGCGCTCTTCCTCCAGCCATCATGTTGCTATGGTCTGGCGATGGAGTCGTCCAAGGACCTGCATGTCCTTGGTGGAGTGGGAGGGGGAGTTGAAGGGTTGAGCCACAGGGTGGTTGGGTTGGTTGGTGCGGGTGTCCCAGAGGTGTTCTCTGAAACGTTCCGCAAGTAGGCGGCCTGTCTCCCCAATATAGAGGAGGCCACATCGGGTGCAGCGGATGCAGTAAGTGATGTGTGTGGAGGTGCAGTTGAATTTGTAGTGGATATGGAAGGATCCCTTGGAGCCTTGGAGGGAAGTAAGGGGGGAGGGTGTGGACACAAGTTTTGCATTTCTTGCGGTTGCAGGGGAAGGTGCCGGGAGTGGAGGTTGGGTTGGTGGGGGATGTGGACCTGACGAGGGAGTCACGAAGGGAGTGGTCTTTTCGGAACGCTGATAGGGGAGGGGAGGGAAATATATCCCTGGTGGTGGGATCCGTTTGGAGGTGGCGGAAATGACGACGGATGATACAATGCATATGGAGGTTGGTAGGGTAGTAGGTGAGGACCAGTGGGGTTCTGTCCTGGTGGCGATCGGAGGGGCGGGGCTCAAGGGCGGAGGAGCTAGAAGTGGAGGAGATGTGGTGGAGGCCATCGTCGATCACGTCTGGGGGGAAACTGTGGTCTTTGAAGGAGGACATCTGGGTTGTACGGTATTGGAACTGGTCCTCCTGGGAGCAGATGCGGCGGAGACAAAGGAATTGGGAATATGGAATGGCATTTTTACAGGGCAGGGTGGGAGGAGGTGTAGTCTATGTAGCTGTAGGAGTCGCTCTGTTTATAGCAAGTGTCCGTGTTGATTCGGTCGGCCGAGATAGAAATGGAAAGGTCTAGGAAGGGGGAGGAGTCTGAGACGGTACAGGTAAATTTGAGGTTGGGGTGGAAGGTGGTGGTGAAGTGGATGGACCGTTCAACCTCCTCGTGAGAGCACGAGGCAGCGCCAATAGAGTCATCGATGTAGCGGAGGAAAAGGTGGGGTTGGTGCCAGTGTAGCTGTGGAAGATGGACTGTTCCACAAATCCTACGAAGAGGCAGGCATAGCTGGGACTCATGCGGGTGCCCATGGCTACTTCTTTGGTTTGGAGGAAGTGGGAGGACTGGAAAGAGAAGTTGTTCAGGGTGAGGACCAGTTCAGTCAGTCAAAGCAGGGTGTCAGTGGAAGGGTACTGGTTGGTACAGTGGGAAAGGAAGAAGTGGAGGGCTTTGAGTTCTTCGTGATGGGGGAATGGAGGTGTACAGGGACTGGATGTTCATGGTGAAGATAAGGCGTTGGGGACAGGGGAAGTGAACATCAGGGAGGAGGTAGAGGGCGTGGGTGGTGTCCCAAATGTAGGTGGGGAGATCTTGGACTAAGGGGGACAGGACCGTGTCGAGGTATGCAGAGATGAGTTTGGTGGGGCAGGAGCAGGCAGAGACAATGGGTCGGCCAGGGCAGTCAGGTTTGTGGATTTTGGGCAGGAGGTACAAACGGGCGGTGCGGGGTTGTGGGACTATGAGGTTGGAGGCGGTGGATGGGAGATCCCCTGAGGTGATGAAGTTATGGATGGTCTGGGAGATGGTTTGGTGGTGGGAGGTGGGGTCATGGTCAAGTGGGCAGTAGGAGGAAGTGTCCGCGAGCTGGCATTTAGCCTCAGCAGTGTAAAGGTCAGTGCGCCAAACTACTACCATGTCTCCCTTGTCTGCCGGTTGGATAGTGAGGTTGGGGTTGGAACGGAGGGAGTGGAGGGCTGCACGTTCCGAGGGTGAGAGGTTGGAGTAGGTGAGAGGGGTGGAGAGGTTGAGGCGGTTAATGTTGCGGCGGCAGTTGGCTATGAAGAGATCGAGGGCAGGTAAGAGGCCAGCACGGGGTGTCCAGGTGGATGGGGTGTGTTGGAGGCGGGAGAAGGGGTCATCAGAGGGTGGGCGAGAATCCTGGTTGAAGTAGGCGCGGAGACAAAGGCGGCGGAAGAATTGTTTGATGTCTTGCCGCTGTTGAACTCGTTAATCCGAGTGCGTTGGGGAATGAAGGTGAGGTCTCTGCCGAGGACTGATCTTTCATCCTCAGAGAGGGGGACGTCTAGAGGGATGGTGAAAACACAGCAGGGCTGGGAGCTAGGACCTGGTGTGGGGCTGGAACTGGGAGTGGGGGTGGGGTTGCACGTGGGGCGGAGACGGAGATGGAGATCAGTGTGCGGGTGGAGATCGGCGTGCGGATGGAGATCGGCGAAGGGGCAGGGTTAGGTGTGCGGATGGAGATCAGCACAGGGGGGCGGGGTTAGGTGTGCGGATGGAGATTGGTGTGGGGCGGGGTTAGACATGGTGACGGAGACAAATGCGGCATGGTGGTTGTGCAGGTTAGCGATGTCACTGGGGGCTGAATTGACTGCGACAACGGCAACCCAGGGGGCAGAAGTGGCTGTGGCGATGACAGAAACTGTTATTCCCGATAGCGGTGGACCCCACGAATCTGTCGGCGATGGTCTTCCTGGCTATCGTGGACGCAGTTGTCTGGACGACGATCGCGGAGGCTGCAAGGTCGGTGGGGTTGGAAGTAATGGCATGGTTCGCGGCGGCGGTTGATGCCAGGGGCGCTGCAGCGGCTGCGTGGTTAATGGCGCCCGGGTGATTTCAGAGGCTGATGGAAGATTGTGGAACAGTTGAGGAACCCAGATTGTGTGGGTAAGTACATTAAAGTTTTTGGTACTTACTGTCTTTAATTTCCGATATGGCTAGGAAGAACTGTTTGTTTAGTGTATGGATTCTTCTGTGGATGAAGAACAGTATAGGTCCTTTGCAGGTCTGAGTGTGTTGTCCTGAGCTGGGGTAGGTCTAATTGCAGGGAACGTAGGTAGCGGAGCATGGAAGACAGGCCGCCTACTTGCGGTACATTTCAGAGAACACCTCTGGGACACCCTCACCAACCAACCCAACCACCCCGTGGCTCAACCCTTCAACTCCCCCTCCCACTCCACCAAGGACATGCAGGTCTTTGGACTCCTCCATCGCCAGACCATAGCAACACGACGGCTGGAGGAAGAGCGCCTCATCTTCCGCCTAGGAACCCTCCAACTACAAGGGATGAACTCATTTCTCCAGTTTCCTCATTTCCCCTCCCCCCACCTTGTCTCAGTCAAATCCCTCAAACTCAGCACCACCTTCCTAACCTGCAATCTTCTTCCTGACCTCTCCGCCCCCACCCCCACTCCAGCCTATCACCCTCACCTTGACCTCCTTACACCTATCACATTTCCAATGCCCCTCCCCCAAGTCCCTCCTCCCTACTTTTTAATCTTAGCCTGCTGGACACACTTTCCTCATTCCTGAAGAAGGGCTCATGCCCGAAACGTCGATTCTCCTGCTCCTTGGATGCTGCCTGACCTGCTGTGCTTTTCCAGCAACACATTTTCAGCATTATTAAATGGCGGCCTAATATTGAAATTTGAATTGGTCCAAGGTTTTACAAATGAATTGCTAAATGTGTATCCTGACAATTCTATTTTAGCAACACATTCACATT
The DNA here is from genome assembly GCF_020745735.1 of Hemiscyllium ocellatum. Lineage (NCBI taxonomy): Eukaryota > Metazoa > Chordata > Chondrichthyes > Orectolobiformes > Hemiscylliidae > Hemiscyllium > Hemiscyllium ocellatum. The sequence continues at coordinate 78,009,329 of NC_083408.1, forward strand.
ATTGGTTCAGTAAGCAAGGCTATTTGCTGTTTTACCATGAAACAATCAGATAAATGGATTCAAAATATTATAAACTGTGAAACTGACCTCAAATTGTTACTATTTTAAATAACCTTCAAAAATGAAATCATACATAATTAAATAATAACTTACCTTTGCAATATTTCGGCATAAGCTAAAGCTTTATCAAATGACTGTCAACTGATTGCATTTGCTGAGATGCTGCACAAAGTAGGATATAATCTTGTGACAGGTGCTTCAACCAGAAATGTCCCAAATCAAGCACTGCGACTTAAGTTCCAATTTGATATCTTCATGATTTTTAAAAAATTTAGATTTAGATTCCCTACAGTGTGGAAACAGGCCCTTCGGCCCAACCAATCCACACCGACCCTCCAAAGAGTAACCCACCCAGACCCATTTCCCTCTGACTAATGCACCTAACACTGTGGGCAATTTAGCATGGCCAATTCACCTGACCCGCACATCATTGGACTGTGGGAGGAAACCCCCACAGACACAGGGAGAATGTACAAACTCCACACAGTCGCCCGAGGCTGGAATTGAACCTGGGATCCTGGTGCAGTGAGGCAGCAGTACTAACTACTGAGCCACCGTGCCAGCCTTTTTTTTTCCAAATCAGCTGATTGACTCCACATTGAACCTCCAAAACAGCATTCCACCCACACCCACCCCATCATGGTAACCTTGCATTTACTATGGTTAGTCCACCTAGTGTGCACATCCCTGGACACTGGGCATCTAACCTGCACATTTTTCGATTATGGGAGGAAACAGGAGCACCTGGAGGAAATCTACTTAGACATGCAGAGAATGTGCAAACTCCACACAGACAGTCACCCAAGGATGGAACTCAAACCCAGGTCCTTTTGAGGCAGCAGTGCTCACCACGGAGCCCTGCTGAGGAGTAAGAATTAGCATTAAAGCTTTAAATCTGAGATACGAACTTCATTAATCTTAAAGAATGAATTTTCTATTTAAAATTCTAGTAAAGAACAGGATGGTAATACCATGAAAGAGTGGTTGTTCCACAAACTCTTTCTTTTAACCAGTGGTATACTATACCATCCCTCTGGCTTTCTAAATGTTAGCTTTACAAACTTGTATACAAAAGTTTGTTTTTATTCATTCTTAGGATGACTGTAAATGTTGACCCTGCCAATGACATTGAACATCTAAAATTTCCTTCTTGAACTGCTACAGTTTTATGTCATGCAGGAACAGAGTTCTAGCATTTTTAGCCTGGCAACAGTAAAGGAACAGCAGCAATATATAATTCAAAAAAAGTATGATGGTGTGCAACCTACAGGGTACTTGCATTCTCCAGGCCTTGTCCTTCTGGCGGATAGAGGACAGATTTGTAATGTGTCGAGTAAGTCTTTGTGAGCTATTGCAGTGTATCTCAATTGTTATATTCTGGATTATTGGTGTTGGAAAAGCACAGCAGTTCAGGCAACATCCGAGCAGCAGTAAAAATCGACGTTTGGGCAAAAGCCCTTCATCAGGAATACAGGCACAGTGCCTGGAGAGATAAGTGAGAGGAGGGTGGGGGTGGGGAGAAAGTAGCATTGAGTACAATAGGTGAGTGGGGGTGGGTATGAAGGTGATAGGTCAGGGAGGAGGGTGGGGGAAGGTAGCAAAGAGTACAATGCGTGGATGGGGGTGGGATGAAGGTGATAGGTCAGAGAGGAGGGAGGAGTGGATAGGTGGAAAGGAAGATAGGCAGGTAGGACAGGTCATGGGAACAGTGCTGAGCTGGAAGATTGGAACTGGGGTGAGGTGGGGGAAGGGGAAAATGAGGAAACTGTTAAAGTCCACATTGATGCCCTGGGGTTGAAGTGTTCTGAGGCAGAAGATGAGGCGTTCTTCCTCCAGGCGTCTGGTGGTGAGGGAGTGGTGGTGAGAGAGGCCCAGGACCTCCATGTCCTCGGCAAAGTGGGAGGGGGGGAGTTGAAATGTTGGGCCATGGGGCGGTGTGGTTGATTGGTGCGGGTGTCCCAGAGATGTTTCCTAAAGCGCTCTGCTAGGTGGTGTCCAGTCTCCCCAGTATAGAGAAGACCGCATCGGGAGCAACAGATACGATAAATTATATTGGTGGATGTGCAGGTAAAACTTTGATGGATGTGGAAGGTTCCTTCAGGGCCTTGGATGGAGGTGTGGGACGTGGTGTGGGTGCAGGTTTTGCAATTCCTGCAATGGCAGGGGAAGGTGCCAGGACGGGAGGGTGGGTTGTTGGGGGGGGGGGGGGGGGCGTGGATCTGACCAGGTAGTCGAGAGGGAACGGTCTTTGTGGAAGGTGGAAAGGGGTTGGGTCTGTTTGGAGGTGGCGGAAATGTCTGTAGATGATTTGGTTTATGCGAGGGTTGGTAGGGTGGAAGATGAGCACCAGGGGGGTTCTGTCTTGGTTACGGTTGGAGGGGTGCGGTCTGAGGGCGGAGGTGTGGGATGTGGACGAAATGCATTGGAGGGCATCGTTAACCACCTGGGAAGGGAAATTGCCTCAATTGTCATATGTCTAAACTAAACAGAGTGATGGATTTCAGTGCATGTTATGCAGCCATCCAACAAAGAAAATAAATGTCAAGAACCATTCAGTAGATTCTCTCTCCTCCCTGTTTCACATGTACTTATTTCAAATCTGCCAACAATTAGCTGACAACCTCATATTCATCAACAATTTAATTTAATTACAGGAAATGTCAAGCTAACATAGTTCACATTTACCTGTTCCATTTACACATTGTTATTTTTGAGCACACTCACTATAGTCACTATTGTAAGGTTACAAAATCACAAGCTGGAATCCAATAGTATCTCAAAGTTAACCAGAGTAAAAATTGTTCAGCATAACCCAACAATATTTTCTACTTCAAGTAAGTGTCTATTTTTCCTTTTGAAGTAGTTATGGTTATTGCATCAACTACATCCTGTGGCAAAAACTTTTATCCAACAAACCATCGAAGAAATATTTCCCATCCACTTTGCAGTGACAATTGATTACCCATAACTGCTAACCTGAAAGTTTCTCACGAACTGATCAAACGCTTTTGATAACAAAAACCAAGATGATTGGCACAATGTTCTAATGTATATACCATTTATAATGGACCACAAGGCAATATCTCATATCTGAAAGAAGTTTCATTTTCATTAGTGGACAAAACTGTACTTGGAAATGGGGATAGAAAACTTATATTTTACAATTAAGTTTCAGAAAAAGGGTGTGTTAAGATGCAAGCAGTATCGTGTGTCACTGGCAGGGACAGTCAAATTAGGAATTGGCTATCTAATGACAAGTTTCCCTAAATTTGAGATGGCAACTAATGTGCCATATGTATAATTAACCCTGATCAATAAAATAATGGACATTTCAACAGGGTAGTTATGCTGATAAAGCCAGAGACTAGAAATGGAGGGGCCAGAAATCTGGGTGAGAGGGGTACCATGCCTCTCAACATTCACTGCCTTCCGAACCCTTTTAATGCTCAATATACAAGTCCGTAATTTGGTAATGAGGACCAATATCTCCTCTCAACACTTCACTCACAGTCCATCCCCTCAACCCTCGCTGCTGTCAGACCCCAGCTGAAAACACATCCAGGAATGAATTAACAGTCAAACGCAAAGATAACAAAAAGAATGAATTACGGTTCCTCCATCTTTTCATTTGAACAATTTTGACAATAGTTAACAGTGATTTAGATACTGAAACCCAAGAATTTAAAAGTATAATTGAATTCCTCCCACCGAGACAGAAGGCCTGACTCCAGTACCCAGGACTAGGGTGAACTTCACGATACGGGGCTCTAACAGGCCCACAGTGATTGGGAACATGGCCACACTTGTTCCCACCTACATCGGAGGTTCTGATCCAACACCACCAGACCTCTTTCAGGTGGGGTCATTGACACAAGTCTACTTCCAAGTAGACAGGTTGCAGAACTAGTGTTGGGATGGCACCACAGCAGCACATGCCCAAGCTGCAAAGATGCACAGCGACAAGAGGAAATTCCCAGGAGTTTTTTTCAGTCACTGCACTATAAATTACAAAACGTATTTTCTAAAAAAAATTAGACAATGATGAAAAATACTTAAGTTTATGACAACAGCTTCTACCTTAATCCAAATGTCTGTCTCAATCACAATTAAACTCTTTATAAAATAACAAACTTTTGCATTTTGCCTGGTTTGCTGTAGTGGACTGATTGGTTGATCAAGCTGTTTGATTAGTTTATAATTACTGATCTGCACATATCCCCAGTAGTTGATGCCAAACTCTTAAGTCATATTAGAAGGGAGGAAAATCAATACTGTAGTTCATGAGAAGAGAGTTGGTCAGTGATGCATATAGTTCATTCACTACTGTTTTTGAATGTTAGTAATAACTGCAAAGATCCGAATAAACTAACTTCTAATCAGGCTTTTTTCTTCCACGGAGGGGATAGCAACAGTTTGTCCCTGCTGACACAAAGATTTGCAATGGTCAGACATTTTGTATAAATTTGAATACACCACAGCCCCAAACCGCTGGGGATTGCTGAGTGTTTCAAAACAAGAATCAACTAACATTGAGGGCTTTAGAGAGTTTATTGTGGCTTTGCAAAACCCATACATTCAACATAATTTGGAAATTTTAAGACAGAGCACTACAAGACTGACTTGTGCATGGCTTAAAACAGTCAATGTATTCAAAGTAGATACTGACATTGCCAAAGTTAACTTTGACATAGCTTGCACATCAGCACCATCCATGAATACAGAAGAACGTGACTCACCAGACACAGTTAATAACCAATCTTCTGAAGTAAATAAGTTGCAGCTGAGAAAGCCAAAGGCCCCACAGATAGTAGCAATACAAAGTTGCAAATACTTAGCCAATATAGCTTTCAGAAATGGACAATTCTTCATTCAGTGGAACAGGTACAAGACGTAGGGTCACCTCATCAAGACAAGACTAAAGAATACAATGGAGAAAATGTTGGCTGGAGGGATGGGCAATCAGTGCATATAGTTCTCAAACAACAGCAGGTCAATGATGGCCCAAATGTATAAGCTAGTAATATGAAAGCAGATAAGAGTATTTTTTTTTAAGATATCTAAAAAGTGAGAGAGCAACAAGAGTGGACATTGGACCACTGGAAATTGAGCCTGGATTAGTAATGGAGAACAGTTTTCACAATGGAAGACATCAACCGTACACCAGAACTTCAAGGAAGTCAGGGGGCAGAGGTGAGCGCAGTGGGCATTACTAAAAAAAGATACTATGTAAGCTGAAAGGGCTTGAAAATAGATTAGTCACCCAGACCAGATGGACTACACCCCAGAGTTCTGAAGAAGGGAGGTGAGGAGATTTTAAAAGCATTAGTCGTGATCCTACTGGAATCACTGGAGTCTGGGAGGGTTCCACAGACTTGGAAAATGGCTAATGCAACACTTCTGCTTAAGAAGGGAAGAACGCAGAAGACAGAAAGCTATAGGCCTGGCCTTGGTAAGACTGGAGTCCATTATGGAGGACGAGATTACAGAGTACTTGGAAGTACATGGTAAAATAGCGTTGAGTCAGCACAGCTTCATCAAGGGAAGATTATGCCTGACAAATCTGTTAGAATTTATTGAAATGGCAACAAGCAAGTTAGACAAAGGAGAGCAAGTGGGTACAATCCAGTTAGATTTCCAGAAAGCCTTTGACAAGGTGCTGCAGAAGAGGATCCCAAATGTTAAGAGCTCATGGTGTGAGAGGCAAAGTACTGGCACTGATGGACAACTGGCTGACTGGCAGAAGGCAGACAGTAGGGATAATGGGTTCTTTTTCAGGATGGCAGTCTTTGACTAGTAGAGTTCCACAGGGTTCAATGTTGGGACCACATCTATTCATATCATATTAACAATCTGGACAAAGGGATGGAGGGCACTGTTGCTAAATTTGCAGATGATATACAAAGATAAGTGGAACAACAGGTAGTGTTGCATAAGCAGGAAGAGTGCAGAAGGAATTGGGCAGGCTAGCAGAGTGAACAAAAATAATGGCAGATGGAATGCAATGTAGGAAAGGGAGGTGATTCACTTTGGTAGGAAGAGTAGATGCACAGACTATTTTCTAAAGAGAAGGTTTCAGAAATCTGAAGTTCAAAGGGGACTCGAAAGTCCTCGCTCAGGATTCGCTTAAGAGCAACAAGTAGGTTAACTCATCAGTTAGGAAGGCAAATGTAATGTGAAGATTTATTTTAAGACGACGCAAACAGAGAATTATGTTGAGGTTGAATCAGGTTTTGGTCAGGTCACATTTGGAATATTGAGAGTTTTGAGCCCTGTATCGAAGGAAAGATGTGCTGGCCTTGGGAGATGCCCAGAGGTTTACAAGAATTATCTCAGGGATGAAGGATCATCATATGAGAAGCAGTTGAGAACTCTGGGTTTGTACTTAATGGAATACAGAGGATGGCGGGGTGGGGGTGGGGGTGGGGGTGGGGTGGAAGGAGTGTTGGTGGTGATGGTGGTGATTGAAGCTTACAGAATACTTGGCAGTCCTAGATAGAACAGATGCAGAGATGATGCTTCCACTATTAGGAGACTAGGACCACAAGGCACAGCCTCAGTGAGATGTGGAAGAATTTCTTGAGGGATGTGGCAATAAAGTGTCTTTAAGGCAGATATAGATATGGTCGTCATCAATAAGGGAACCAAGGTTAGGGGCGAAGACAGGAGGGATGGGGTTGAAAACATACCAGCCATGGTTAGCCAAATAGCTTAATTCTGCTCCTATAAACTTTAATGACCATAAGATATTTTAAAATCAACTTTACAGGTGGTGCCACATGTGGGGCATGAGAGACTTGAATCCAGATCTTTTACCACTGTGCCAACTGAACCATGGTAAGCACTGTAATTCAAGTAGCATTGGACGAAGCACCAGTTAATAGGAAGTTGACAGAGGAGTATCAACTAGCATGACAAGTTTCAGCAAGCAGCAACTGGAGGAATCTAACCTGATTTCTGACATTAAATCGAGGAGAAAAAGTTTTCATTTTAACAAGAAGTGTATTTGTTCCTTACACGTGACTGGAATTAAGTGCAAAATTGCCCATCACTGTAGTGAAGTGTTAAAAACAGCCTTGCCAGAAAGCAGCTGAATTGGTAGCAGTCAGGTTAAACTGAAAGAAGCAAAATTCACAACACGGAATGAGTTAAATACTTCAGGTATTTAGCAAAGCCACCAAACAAATTCAAGAATTTAAGGCCAACATATGGGCTTAAAGGATCACAAGCTTCATCCAGAGACATATGCTCTAAGAGAGAACATAGGCAAGAAGTGGAAAGAATCGGAGATCGAGGGTAATTGAGTTAATCCTGTGGTGGTTAAGCAAGAACTGTTAGTTGTTAGAGGTTATGCTGTGCAGACCTAGAGTGGCAATTGCCGAACGGTACAGATTACTGTGGTTATGTCACCTTCATGATCAACACTCAAGAATGATTTTGATAGAGTCTCGCCAAAAAGTTTGATGAAATAGGTTATGTAAGGACATAACAGATAGTGCAACAGTCCAGGTCAAACAGAAGAAAAGCCACTATTAGTTCCATTACAACCACAGAAATGGATAGCTAGACTGGGAAAGATTGCACATACATTTTTCAGAACAAGAGGTAAACACCTATTCATTGTGAAGATAGTTATTCAAAGTGAGTGGAAGGGTTTCCAATGATGTGAACAAGCAAAACTCTTCACAAGTAACATATTTTACATGTTGTTTACAGTTTCCTCTGAGAATCTGTCTGATAATGGGCACTAGTGTCATATTACTATTGGTTGAATACCAGCTGAATTATTCTTTAGGACAGCAGAAAACAAGATTTTCATTATTGAAACCACAATTATGACTGACAAAAGGCAGCAAATCATTCATGCAGAGAAAAATAAAGTCATAGGAATGGAGTAAGAAAAAGGAATAAAATCATAAAAAGTAAAAAAGTGAAGATCCAGCAGAAACTATCAGTAAGCAATGTGAGAAAAAAAAACATTTGAACATCGACCTCTTGAAGGTTTTTAAAGTGAAAAGACTATAAACATAACATTTAATTTCTAAAATATAAAATGAAGTGCAAACTTACATTTGGACTCTGAGATATTCTGATTAGGTGACCAGACCAGCATTCCAAGGTTCTCACGTTCATGGCAATTCTTTGCAACTTCTGTGCATGGGGAGAAATGCAAAGATAGAAATTTATATTCACTACATATATAGTTACCTTAAATTTAATATTAAAATACCAAAGCTAATGGGTAGCAGTTACATTATAACAACATATGTAACTTCGATTACACCAGTTATGCTTAGGGGTGGGGGAAGAGGCGTGCTAAAAGCAAATTAGAAGAAATTTAGAATAGATTGACACGACCAGATGGCTCTTCGAGGTTCATTCATGGAACATAGGCAACGCTGGCTGGGTCAGCATTTATTGCTCGTCCCCAGTTGCCCTTGAGGTGGTGGTAGTGAGCTGCCTTTTTGAACCACTATAGTCCATGTCACAAATTTCAAAAGGATCAAAATGTCCATTCAACATATTAAAAAGTTCACAATTTCAAGATTTATATTTATCTTCCTCCATTATACCTTCCCCCATACACAAGTTATTTCAATGCTACTATGATAAACTGATTAGCTTATTTGTAATTGAGCAGAATGCATAGACATATTTGCATATTGTAAGTTTGAATGGGTTGTGATTTAACAAGTCGAAGAGAGTGTGGTGCTGCAAAAGCATAGCCGGTCAGGCAGCATCCAAGGAGCAGGAGATTCGATGTTTCGGGCATAATCCCTTCATCAGAAATCATTTAATAGGACTTAGAAACAAGAGCAATAATTATTATGCATAAGCATCAGAACCTTTCTGAACAGGACACTCCTTGCAGAAATTGTGGAACTGCAACTTGAAAATCACGTGTCAAAATTGGAAAGGTACATTAGAAAAATTTGATATCTATTGACATCTGTCTGGACACAGACACGTGGAGACTGTTTAAGGAGCAGTTGTTTCGAGTGATGCATAAATTTGTTCCTCTCAGACAGGCAAGGAGTAAGATCAAGGAGCCTCAGATGACGAGAACAGAGGAGCTTCTCGGCAAAAGCAAAAAGCCAACTTACGAAAGGTGGAGAAAACAAGGGTCGAGCACAGCTTTAAAGGATTACAGGCTTGCTAGAAAGGAGCTCAGAAATGGACTGATGAGAGCCAACAGGGGGCACGAGAAAGGCTTGGCGAGAAAGATTAGGGAGAACCCAAAGGCATTTTATTCATATGTGAAGAACAAGAGAATGATCAGGGAGAAGGTAGGGCCGATCAGGGATAGTGTAGAGAACATGTGCTGGAGTCTGAGCAGATAGGGGGAAGTCCTAAATAAGTTTTTTGCTTCAATTTTCATTAAAGAAAGGGACCTTGTTGTGAATGAGAACTTTGAGGACCTGGGGAATAGGCTTGAACAGATCAGGATTGAAGAAGTTGATTTGCTGGAAATTTTGGTAAACATTAAAAGGTTGATATGGGGGGATCCAAGATGGTGGCAACCCAGCAAGTCTGAGTCCATAGTGCTCTTCCCAAGACTTGGGCAAAGTGGGTCACCCACCCCTACCACATTCACCAAATCATTTAAAATAGCTGTTTAATGTAAATTAGTTGTTTAGTATTGAATATAAACAATTTAATCTTCAGTAAAAATGACTAAAGGGAAGGAAGCCCGCAGCTCTCAGCAAGCAGGAACCCCTCCCCCACCCTCTCCAGTTGCAGCAGAGGCGTCTGCAGATGCCCCGGGGGACTTACCTACAACGGTGAGCCTTGTGGAAATTATCTCCAAACTGGATGCGAAGATAGACCCTTTTACTGAAGAATCCCAAAGTCGATGGGACTCACTCTCGGCCGCGCTGCAAAAGCACGACCGTGATATTAGGGAAATCGAGCGCCGAGTCGGAGGAGCAGAGCTAAAAGCCGTGACCTTCGAAACTACAGCGCAATCAGCCGTGGATCAGGTCCGGACTCTCGAACAGCGAGTCCGGACCTTAACAGAACCACATTCACGACCTGGAGAATCGAAGTTGTCAAAAAAATATTCGTTTGCTGGGCCTTCCCGAATGGGAAGAGGAAGGCCGCTTACAGTTTTCCTTGAACAGTGGCTTCCACAGCTGTTAAATCTGGAGGCCGGATCAGGTCAGGTAAGGGTAGAATGGGCCTACCGGGTTGCAATACCTGGGCCCGGCTCACACCAGCTTCCCCGCCCAGTCCTGTTCCTGCTGCAGAGCTATAAAGGAGAGGCAGATACTCCTAGAGCCTCTAGAAATCTTGGAAAAGATCCCCAAGCCATGATCTATAAAGGATCCAAGATCATGTAATTCCAGGACTTTTCCCCAGCTCTGGTCCGAAAGAGGAAGGCATTCGATGAGGCGAAGAAGTGTTTAAGGGACTTAAATATTCAGTACTCCTTACGTTACCCAGCGACGCTACGCTTTAACCATGAAGGATCCATGTATAACTTCAGATCACCGGAAAAGGCTAAGGAATCTTTGGACTCTTAGATAAATTGTAAGAGATAATTGATATTGGTTTGCCTTCTCCACACTTTTATATTCCCCCCCACCACTTTTCTTTTTTTAACCTTCCTGTTTAATATTATCTTTGGGGGGGGGGGGGGGTTTATTTATTTATTTGTTCTCTTCTTAACGATTTTCTCCCCTCCCCCCCCTTATTTTTTTGTTATTATTCTACATAGGCTGGGGGGGGTCTAGTTAATATTGGTGGGGGGAGGTGGTTACCTTATTCTATTTTACCTGTCTGTAGGAGCAGGGTTGTTTTCCCGTATTATTATATTTAATTATTACTTGTTGAAGTTGTAATTTTATAGTTATATATGTTTATGCATGGTATTAACATTACCAAATATATCCAGGTGTTGGTGTGGGTGGGGAGGTGGGAGTTGGGTGCTCGCTGTTAACTCTAGCTCTGTAGTATATTTGAATTTTCCTCATCCTATTGAGGAGCGCCTGGGTCAAGGGTGGGGGCACTGGTTGGGAGAGGATACAATGGACCTTTGGAAAGGAAGTGATACCCCCTGGGAACAAGGGAGAAAATCTCCATTTAAATACGTTTTTTATTAGACTGTTGTGACTGTATTAGAGAGCCTTTATTTTTATGAATTTTATATGCTCTATGCTCGGGATATTCTGGATAGGGTTTCCCCTCCTGAGGGGTCTTGGATTTGCCCAGACAATTATGGTTGATCAATCGGTTAAGTGGTGCATCTGGAATGTCAAGGGGAGTAATTCGCCAGTCAAAAGGAAGAGAATATTATCAAATCGCAAGAAAGAAAGAAAGAAAGAAAGAAAAAGAAAGAAAGGGTTGATATAGCTCTCCTACAGGAGAGGCACTTATTGGATAAAGAACACTTGAAATTACGACAGGGTGGATTTGATCAGGCCTTTTTTTCTTCTTTTAGCTCAAAAAGCAGGGGAGTTGTTATTCTTATTCAGAAGAATTTCCCTCTCAAAATCCTAACTCAGATAAAAGACAAATCTGGACGATATATTCTGATTAAAGCCCTTATAAATGGAGAGGAATATGGGATTTTAAATTTGTATGCCCCCTGGCACATCCTTTTAAACTTATAACGGAAGCCTTCTCAAAATTGATGGCTCTCGGTGCCCATCATACAATTATAGGGGGAGAATTTAATTGTATTATGGATCTAGAAATAGATAGGATTCCCAGGAGTACTGCAGGAGTATCTCCCAGATCGAGACAATTGGTGGATTTGAACAAAGAATTAGGATTAGAAGATGTATGGAGATGTCTTCATCCACAGGGCAGAGATTTTTCTTTTAACTCCAATCCACATAAATGTCATACCAAAATTGATAGGATTTTTTCCCCCTCAATTTTTTAAAATTCCATATCATCCTGTAAAATCAGTAGTATAGCAATTTCCGATCACGCTGCTGTATATATGGAAATCAAGGCAAGGAACAATGGGACATCCCCTCGGCATTGGCATATGGACCCCTTCCTGATGAAAGATAGTAAATCTGTAAAGTACTTCTCTCAAGAATTTAAAACTTTTTTAGAAATTAATTTAGGTATGGCTATCAACCCATCAATGTGGGAGACCATGAAAGCTTACGCGCGAGGTTTGATCATCTCATACTCAGCGACCTAGAAAAAATTAAAGGGAGGACAACAGCGTCTGCTCGAAGCTCGCTTAAAAGCAGCTGAAGCAGCATACGCTGATAGACCTTCTATTATCAAATTACAAAGGATTACGGCCCTTAGGACAGTCTAAACACCACGCTTACCCAAACAGCTAAGAGGGAAATATTATTTACAAAACAAAGGTTATATGAATTTGGTGACAAACCGGGTAGATACTTAGCATTTCTTGCAAAGAAAAAAAAAGGCCTCTCAAAGTATCACGTCTATCAAGGAAAGTACGGGTATTTTGACTCATGATCATAAAAGGATTAACGCAATCTTTAGAAACTTTTATTCTGATTTTATATAAATCGCAGGATTGTGAAGACAGGACTAGGAGGATGCAATCATTTTTTAAAAATTTGGCCTTTTCGGACCTAACTCTGGAACAGGTATCGGTCTTAAATGCTCCCCTAACAGTCCAAGAAATACTTGACGCAATCAGGCAACTTCAGAGCGGTAAGGCACCTGGCCCAGATGGCTTTCAAGCTGAATTCTATAAAGAATTTATAGGAATATTGGCTTGTCCACTTATGGACATGTGTAACTACACATACAGTCAGGGCTGTCTCCCGCCTTCGTTGAAAGAGGCAAATATCTCTCATCTTTTAAAAAAGGGAAGGACCCAGAAGATTGCTTGTCATACAGGCCAATATCCTTGCTAAATGTAGATTTTAAAATCCTTTCTAAAACATTAGCATCGAGACTAGAAAGGGTATTGCCACATATCATAAAGGAGGATCAGACGGGGTTTATTAAGGGCCGTAGATAATCCAATAATATTAGAAGGGTTTTGAATATGATTCAAGCCTGCCATCAGAGAAACATACCAGGAGTAGTAGTCTCATTAGACGCGGAAAAGGCATCCGATAGGGTTGAATGGGTCATATTTGTTTTACACATTGGAAAGGTTTGGCATTGGAAAGGAGTTTACCAAATGGGTCTCAACATTGTATAGTGATCCCAAAGCAGTTGTGGTTACCAATGGATTAGGTTCAGATAGCTTCAGTGCAGATAGGGGCTGCCGTCAGGGATGTCCTCTCTCGCCATTGTTATTTACGCTAATAATTGAACCACTATCAGAAGGTATACAGGCTGATCCTAATATAACGGCCCCAAGGATTGGAACAGGTAAACATAAAATTACCTTTTATGCAGATAATGTTCTTCTATTCCTCAGTAATCCTCTGATGTCCGTGCCTCGCTTAATCCAAGTTATTAATACATTTAGTGCATTCTCAGACTATAAAATTTATTTCTCAAAATTGGAGGCTATGCCAATGGGTGGCCTTGCTATGATACCCCACTTAGTGGACGGATCACACTTTCCCTTTCGGTGGTCCCTGGAGAGTTTCTTATATTTAGGCATTTTTATTGCGTATTTGCGTATTTTAGGCGTATTTGGACGACAGTTTACAAGGCTAACTTCGTGCATTTACTGGAAAGAATAAGGCAGGACCTCCAGCGATGGGGAGGCCTTCCAATTTCCTGGCTAGGTAGAATAGCACTAATTAAAATGAATGTCCTGCCCCCGTCTCCTATACCCTATGAGAATGCTCCCGGTGATGCTGCCGAAGCTAGCATTACGTAAATTATATGGCTGGTTGAGTTCCTTTATCTGGAATCATAGATGGCCCCTCATTAAGCTGAAGAAGCTACAGCTTCCACAGGCAAGGGGAGGATTGGGCTTCCCAGATTTTAGGAAATATCAGTTAAGTTCCCTATTAAGTTACATAGCTGATTGGGTCTTGTCTGACCCGCAATCAATCTGGCTGGACATCAAAGCTTCTCAAGTAAAATGCCCACTTATTAACCTTTTATTTTCAGACAAGAGGAAAATCATTACAGATCACTGTAAAAACCCTATAATACTAAACACAATTAAAGCTTGGAACATAATGCAGCAAAATGAGGGCAACTCATGTAAAACATCCCGCTATGCTCCGATAGTGGGAGCATGGGGATATCAACCGGGTTTACAGATGTCCCTTTCAAACCTCTGGAGATCCAGGGATATCTCATGCTTAGGGGACCTTTTAAAGAAGGGGCCCTGATGTCTTTTGAACAGTTGTGTCAGAAATTCGGATTAGCTAATGGAGACCTCTTTCAATAATTCCAAATTCGAGATTATATACAGAAGACGACTACATTATTAGATAGTCTTTATAAATCAGATAGAGAATGTACAGTGCTAGGACCAATGAGAGTATCTTCCGTCAGTACTATTTACCATTTACGACATGATGAAATATCAGGAGATATGGACAATCTGCTTAAAACATGGGATCAGGATTTGGGACTAGAAATCTCTATAGAAACGTGGAAAGACATTTGGGAAAACGCCAGAAGAATTGTTATCTGCAACAGAACTCAGGCTATCCAGCTGAAGATACTTCATAGGGTCCATATAGCACCGGATCGATTGGCAAAATTGAAGGCAGGAGCATCTCCAATGTGTCCCAACTGTAAAATAGAGGTGGGCACTCTTGTACATTGCTTATTGACCTGTCATAAGATCCGTAGATACCTGACTAAAGTAGCAAGTACCCTGACAGAAATTTTAGGAACGGAAATTAAAGTGGACCCTGTATCTCTCCTTTTGGGCTTTTCGAACTTACTCTCCCTGGATATGCACGGGAAGAGATTATTTTCTATTCTCTTTCTGTGCAAGGAAAAATATTTTGGTAAACTGGGTGGAAAGCCCCCCGGATTTTCAAATTGGCACAGATTATGGAATGTATTCCTCTTGACTTCCTTACAAATATTAGATTACTGACAGTGTGGAAACAGGCCCAACAAGTCCACACCGACCCGCCGAAGCGCAACCCACTCATACCCCTACATTTACCCCTTACCTAACACTACGGGCAATTTAGCATGGTCAATTCACCTGAACCGCACATCTTTGGACTGTGGGAGGAAACCGGAGTACCTGGAGGAAACCCACGCAGACACAGGGAGAACGTGCAAACTCCACACAGTCACCTGAGGCGGGAACTGAACCCGGGTCTCTGGCGCTGTGAGGCAGCAGTGCTAACCACTGTGCCGGCCACGATGGTGCACCGAAATATAGTGCACCGAAAGACCGAATTATTTCATAAAATATGGCAGCCCTTCTTGAATTGTATAAATACAGATATTTCGGCTATAAGGGCTTTTATTTAATTGAGATTGCGAACCTGGCTGGTCCGGGGCCCCTTGGGAGGGGAATCACGCACGAATATGGGTTTTGTTACATTTGATGTTAACACATTCCGAGCATGTATCTCACTATCCAATTTCTGTGTTATCCATTGTTTTTTTTTCCCTTTCTCTTAGTTGAATAATGTAAGAGACTTAATTATACATTCTGGTTAGTTGTAGGTTAGATTAATAGTTAGTTGAGTTTTTTTTTCCTCTCGGTATTTTTCTTTCGTTAAATCTTAAATAATAAACAAAATTTAAGTGTATATCAATGTTTGTACTTGAGAGTTTTGTTTATTTTTGTAAACTTGTAAAAATGTTAAATTTCCAATAAAAATGTGTATTAAAAAAAAGGTTGCTAAGTCCCCAGGGCCAGACCAGATTTATCCTAGGTTGCTCCAGGAAGCAAGATAGGAGGTTGCTAAGCCGCTGGCGAAGATCTTTGCTTCCTCACTCTTCAGCGGAGTTGTACCAGAGGATTGGAAGAAGGCGAATGTTGTTTCTCTTTTCAAGAGGGGTAATAGGGAAATCCCTGTCAATTACACACCAGTCAGTCTTACATCTGTGGTCAGCATGGTTTTGGAAAGAATTCTGAGGGATAAGATTTATGACTAATTGAAAAAGCGCAGTGTGAATAAAGGCAGTCAGCATGGCGTTGTGAGGGGCAGGTCATGGCTCACAAGTCTGATAGAGTTCTTTGAGGAGGTGATTCGACAAGTTGACAAAGGTCAAGCAGGGGACGTGGTGTAGAGAAACCTCGATTTATCCGAATATCAAATATCCAAATTCTGGATTATCTGAAGATGATGATCTCAAGGTCCCGATAGAAACATTACATCAAAGACGTGTTTCCAACACTGATCGTGTCTTTTGTTTACAGTTATTAAAAGAGAACTTGGCTTACTGAAATGCTGCCAAGAACAATCCTGGACATTGATGAGAGCCCAGGCACCATCTCCAAATGACTGACCTTCTGCCCTCTCACTTTCCCTGGAGTTCTACACAGGGGTGTACCTTAAAGCCCCATTCCCCTGATAACCTCTCTAATATTGTCCAGTACAGGGCAAAGGTGGAACCTATCAACCAGTAAAACATTGTCCTGTATATGGACTTCAAGGCATTTGATGAGGTTCCCCATGGTAGACTCATTCATGAAGACGGGAGATATGGGATATAGGGAGATTTGGCTGTCTGGATTCAGAATTGGTTGGCTGACAAGGCAGAGAATGATTATAGATGCAAAGTATTCTGCCTGGAGATCAGTGGAGAGTGGTGTCATGCAGGGTTCTGTTCTTTGGCCTCTGCTCTTTGTAGTTTTATAAATGACTTGGATGAGGTTGAGGGGTGGGTTAGTAAACTTGCCAATGACACAAAGGTTGGAGGTATCATTGATAGTATCGAGGACTATTGCAGGCTGCAGGGCCACATAGACAGGATGCAGAGCTGGGCTGAGAAATGCAAGATGAGTTCAACTTGGATAAACGCAATGTGATGCATTTTGGAAGGTCGAACCTGAGTGCTGAATATAGGATTAAAGACAGGATTCTTGGCAGTGGAGGAACAGTGGGATCATGGTATTTAAGTGCACAGATCCCTCAAAGTTGCCACCCAAGTGGATAGGGTTGTTAAGAAAGCATATGGTGTTTTGGCTTTCATTAAAAGGGGATAGAGTTTAAGAGCCGCGAGGCTTTGCTGCAGCTCTCCAAGTCCCTGGTGAGGCCACACTTGGAATAGTGCGTCCAGTTTTGGTCGCCCTACAATAGGAAAGACAGAGACTTTGGAGAGGGTGCAAAGAAGGTTTACCAGAATGTTGCCTGGACTGGAGGGCTTGCCTTGTGAAGAAAGGTTGAATAAGCTCGGACTTTTCTCTGTGGAGAGAAGGACGAAGACAGGAAACCTGATAGAGGTATACAAAATAATGAGAGGAATGGAGAGAGTCGATAGCCGGAGACTTTTCCCCAGGGTAGGACGGAGGTGTTAGGAAGATGGTAGAAAAGGAGATGTTAGAGGTAGGTTCTTTACAGAGAGAGTTGTGAATGGTGGCTGAGTGGTTAGCACTGCTGCCTCAACGTCAGCTATCCAGGTTCGATTACAGTCTCGAATAACTGTGTGGAGTTTACATGTTCTCCCCACGTCTGCGTGGGTTTTTCCTCTGGGTGTTCCAGTTTCCTCCCACAGTCCAAAAATGTGTAGGATAGGTGGATTAGCTACGGGAAATGCAGGGTTACAAGGATTTGTTTTGGGGGGGGGGGGGTGTAAGAATCTTGGTGGGATGTTGTTCGGAGGATTGGAGTCCATTCAAATGGGCCAAATGGCCTGCTTCCACACATAGGAATTCTAATGATTTGCTCCCTGGTTGAAAACAAAACATGCAGCACAAAAATGATTTGTTGAAGTTGGACCCTACAAACCCTACAACTTAAAAGCAATTTCAATAGAGATAAATGCAAATATGAAAAGTTTACAGTTATTTTCTACACAAAGGTAGCGCAAGAATGAACATATCTAAACATATGTTGCTTCAATTATTTTAAAAAGCCATTCAAATCACATTTAACAATAACCAAAAGGAGCACAGGAAATTAGTAAAATTTCCGTCTTTACAACTAATTTTGTACACACCAAATCACTGTGCATTTTTTTTTAAAACAACATAAAAATCGCATTGCATTGCTCAAGAGATCCTATCCTTTTAAGAAAGTTGAATCATTCCTTTTCTTAACACAACAGTGAAACAAGTACAACTGACCGAAGTAATTCTTTTTTCTTACTGATTTTTTTTCAAATCCATTTCTCTTTTTTTAAAATTACAAAAGCTAGACTATTTGCACTCCTCCTGCAACAGAATTCAGTTCAGGTTGGCTTATTAGCATCAAACACCCTGCATGATATACATGAGGCAGCAACTGTTAGAATCGGTCCTCACCAAAACCAGAAGCATCATGGCAAATTTCTTTGTGGATTAATTCAGTTTCAGAAAGAAAGAAAACGGAAGTACAATAGGGTTGTTAATTATACAGCTAAAAGATAACATCACAAGCCAGGCTACAAAAATAGTAGACTAGCCTATATTCCGACTTTTAAAAATTTATTTATGGAATGTGTGTTGCTGGTTTCTCATGTTTTGGCCCTCAGGAAGACAACAAACTACTTTCTGAAAATGCTACAGCCAGAGATTTAGTTACAGACATCCTATTGCTAGGAAAGGAGTTCCGGAAGGAAAGTACGTGGGATTGGCAGAAACATACAGGTGGTCTTCCCATTTCACAGTCATACAGCATAGAAACAGACCCTTAAGCCCATGCAGACTATAATCCCAAATTCATTTGATTCCACCTGCCTATGCTTGGCCAATATCCCTCCAAACATTTATTAATGTACTTACCTAAAATATCCTTTAAATTTAACTATATCTGCACCCACCACTTCCTCTGGCAGTTCATTCTACACATATACCACTGCAAAACAAAATGCCCCTCATGCTCTCTCGTGTCACTTATAAATATGCCCCGTAGCCTTGAAATCTCCCAACCTAAGGAAAAGACAAGTGTCACTCACCTTATCTATGCCCCTCGTGATTTTATAAACCTTTAAAAAGGTCACGCCTCAACTTCCTACGCTCCAGTGAGAAAAGTCCCAGCCTATCAGGCCTCTCCTTTAACTCAAACCCTCCATTCCCAACAAAATCCTGCTATATCTCTTCTGAACCCTGTCCAGAGGTGGTTCTGGTGAAATTCTCAGCTGTGTCCCTAAATAGCACACTTCAGCATTGTAGAACTCAAATCCCAAGTTGGCACATGAATACACCAGGACTCTAACATTCAAGAAACTAGGTGCTGAAGTTGGTTTTTAAACCCCACTTCCCTGTCATGGCACCTCCCCCCATGACAAATTAAATTAAATTAGACTAATTATCATTTCATTACAAATGATAGTAAATGATCAAACATTAACAAACTATGCAAATTTTGTTTTTCTAGGTGGTAGAGGTAGTGGACATGAAAGGTGCTGTCAAAGAAGTGGTGTCAAGTTGCTGCAGTGTATTTTGTAAATGGCTCTCATGCTGCCACTATGCACAGTGGCAGAGACCAATTAGCTAATTTAGCTGTGCAGCTTGTTTGAGATGCAGCACAATGCCAGTTCAATTCCCACATTGACCAAAGTTACTAAGAAGGTCCACTTTCGCAAGCTCACCTCAGATGAAACTCCTCACCATCGGTCATCTCTCTGTCTCTGACAGAAGATCAGCCCTAGGGTCCTCAAGGACAATGGTGACTTTAAACTTTAATGCGTTAAATGTAGTTTCTGCATTAGTGGTGCTGAAAGACCACAGCAGTTCAGGCAGCATCCGAGGTGCAGCGAAATCGACGTTTCGGGCATGAAGGGCTTTTGCCCGAAACGTCGATTTCGCTGCACCTCGGATGCTGTCTGAACTGCTGTGCTATTCCAGCATCATTAATCCAGAATCTGGTTTCCAGCATCTGCAGTCATTGTTTTTACCACCCTGTGTTAAATGTAGTGCCAGCGGGTGGGCTGCTTTTTCATGGCTGGCAACACATTTGGGTGTTGGTGTGTAATGTTAAAAGATTAAATGGGAAACCATTCTGGACATTAATGTAATATTGAAGAGTTAGACTGCAAAACCGAATATTCTGGAGATGGTTAGGGGCAACATTGTCTCAGAAGAAGCATGCAAACTATCCATGATAATTTACACTTCATTTAGACAGTAATTTGCTATTACTCCCCTGCTATTGTTAAATTAAACTATTATTTAATCTCTTCTATCCAGAAGCAGTTTCCCAGAAGGTGGCGGGGTCAGGAATGAACTGCTTGGGAGGGGAGGGTAGTGAGGCGAGAGACCTCAAAACCTTGAAAAAGTACTTGGATGAGCACTTAAATGTCATAACTTTCCTAGCTACAGGCCAAGTGCTAGAAAGTGGCGCTAGTGCAGATTTAGAGTAGCTTTGTCAGTGCTGACTAGAAGGGCCAAGGGGCCTCTTCTGTACCGTCTTTATGTGGGGAAGCTTTCTGATTCCCATCTGTTGATTGAGGCTGCACTACTGATGCTTGCGCAGAGCAGTCAGATCCAAGTGCACATTGAACATAAAAGAGTGAGAGAGAGTGGGATAGAGCTTCAGAGCCTTCATCCTTTGGCTCAGGTTCAGTCTTGCCCTGATACAAGCATTGATGTACGTGCTCAGTAACTACCAACTGAGATGAGGTGCAGTTGATCACTGACTCCGCACATGGTGCGGCAGGTTCTAATGTTTAGACAAAAACAGAAATTGCTGGACCCTTCAGGAGAAGGGTCACTGTACCCAAACGTTAATTTTGCTTTCTCTCCATAGATGCTGAGGTTTCGTTTACTGGAATTTTTTGCTTTATCTTGCTTTTTAGACGTTGCTTTTTGATTGCACAGCTGCTATCAAGCCATTACCTTGCTGTTAGTGCCGTAATTAGCATTTGAATCTCTATTTGCAATTCTCAGGAAGCAGGCTGAATTGGAATGTTTGGAGGGAAAGCCAAACCAATAAAGCCTTCACACCCACCCCCCACCATCATGCTGTTCATTTGCACGAGGGGAGCTGGGGGATGGGAGTTCATATTTTCTAAGACAGTTTGTAAGTTTCTGTTAATAAACGTGAACCAATTTTTTTTGACAGTGAGACTTTTCAATCATTTGCCTTGATTTGTCTTGTGGGGAGGCAGGAACTTTTCACATTGGTAACAGCTGGGTTTTTTAGAACGTTGAACAAAACAGCGCAACAACAGGCCCTTCGGCAAGTGTTAGGGATATTTAAGTGACTGCTGGACAAGCACACTCTGGACAGCAGTAAATTAAGGGGTGTGTAGGTTAGGTCAATCTTAGATTAAGATAAATGACCGGCACAATATAGTGTGTCAAAGGGCCTGTACTGTTCTATGTTCTAAATGCTTTCTGGCCAGAGATATGTCACACCTAGATTGTCTTGGGGAATCACTGAGTCCGGAAATCGTCTGCATTAGGATTCCCTAGGGATAGGGCACTAGCACTTGCTTCACCTGAGGATGATCTCATCCTCCCATCGTACTTGGAGTAACATATGACGGAGTCTTCAGTGGCATGTGACTATGGGGGAAATGGCCTGAGCATCTGTCGCATTGCCAACTGACTCGTACAAGGGGGTGCATTTTTTTTGTTCAGGGTCTCTCTTCTGACTCAACTTTGCACGACCACAAACAGTATCAGAGGGGTTAGTTACCGAGCTTGTACAGGCTTTATTAAACTTTAACAGTTTGCAGAAGTCAGTGTGCGTGATTTACATCTTGTATGCAAAACCTCAGGAAAAGAACCTAACAGGTGGAGCTGTGTTCATCCAAGCAAGTAAAATAAATCATTTTCTTGACTTGCATCACGTAGATAGTGCATAAGCTTTGGGGAAACAAGGGGAGAGTTATACACCACAGAATTTCAAGCCTCCTCTAGGCACAATAGTCAAATGCTAGTCCAGTTAGCTCCTGCTCAATGGCAACCTTCTAAACTTTCAGAGTTCCAGTGATGATAATGCCATTGTAGAATGAGGTATTTGAATTTTGTCTCATTGGAGACAATGATGGCATGGCAGACGTATAATTTGCTAGTCTGCCCAAGGTCAGGTCTTGTTACAGGTAAGTATACACTGCTTCAGTAGCTGAAGAACTGTAAATATAATGAGCAGCACAAGCAGTGAAGATCCCCACTTCTGACCTTTTGATGGAAGGAATGTTGGTTAAGCAGCTGAACAGTTGAACTTCTAGGACACTACCCTGAGATACTCTTACACTAATGTGCTGGGTAAGGTGACTGGCTTCCAACAACCAAAACCATTTTTCTTCATAGTAGGTATAACTCTAACATAGATCCAGGGCAAAAACCCTTCAATTATTTCAATTTGGCTTGGTTGCCTTAATGTCAAAAGCAGTCAGTGTCACTCTATCTGGCTTGTTATACGGAAGATGCAAACAAAAAGACTCAAATTCTCCACACACAAAAGCAGGTAAATGAAATGAAGTTTCTTCAACGAAGTCCATAGAGAATATTTTGCCCAGAACCCTAATTGATAAAGCATGCAACTTATTCAGTTTAATAAGAATTTTTCTCACTAAAGTGTTTTTTGTGCTGAAGGTACAAATATATTACAGCAGAAGTACAAGAAGGACTTTGAAATTAGAAAAATACTCAACAGGTCAAGTACTATTTAAAAAGAAACACCGGGTTAAAGGTTTCAGGTTGATGACGACCTTTCATCAAAACAGTGAAAAGTTTGAGATATTGTCAGACAGGGTACAAAACAGGACAACGAAGTGACAGAGGAGTTAGCTCTCCAAAGTCAAAGGGAATGGTAACAGAACAAGAAACAAAAGATGGACCTGGAAGTGGGTGTGTTACATTCCGAATGCAAAATAAAGTAAATCGAAGAAATGATTTTGGACGAGAATACAGGAAGCATGGACAATAAGCTTGCGGATGACTCCAATATTGGTGGTAGACAGTGAAGGTTATGTAACAGTACAAAGGGACCTTGATCAACGGGGCCAATGGGAATTTAACTTTGATAAATATGACGTTATATTTTGGCAGGACTTAACATAATTAATGGTAGGGCCCTTCAAATGTACTGTCGAACAGAGACACCTAGGGGTTCTGGTGCATAATTCCTTCAATGTTGCATCACAGATAGACAAGGTGATAAAAAGGTGGTTGGCACACTGCGTTCATTGCTCAGACCATTAAGTATAAAAATTGGGACATCAAGTTGTAGTCATACAGGATGCTGGCAAGGCCATTTGTGAGATATTGTATATAGTTCTGGTCACCCTACTATAGGAAAGATATTATTAAATTGGAAAGGGTACAGAAAAGATTTAAGGATGTTTCTGTGCCTGGAGGTTCAAGTTGAGGAGAGGCGAGAAAGGCTCAAAAACTTTTTTCACTGGAGTGTAGGAGACTGTCAGGTGGCCTTATAACCCTTTATAAAATCACTGATAAGCTGAATAGCAAAAGACCTTTTTGCTTAAGGTAGGGGAGCATAAAACTGAAGGGCATAATTTTAAAAAGTGAGAAGAAAGATTTATAAAAGGGACCACAGTGGCACCTTTTTCCACACAGACTGTGGTTCATATGTGGAACGAACGGCCAGAAGAAGTGGCAGATGCAGGTACTGGCGCAATATTTAAAAGACATTTATATAGGTACATCAACAGGAACGGTTTAGAGGGATATGGATTTTTCAAATCCATTGTCCAAATTATTACTAAAATAAATTCTAGACAGTGTTCGAACACTAATCTTCGTGGAACTACATTTTCTACCTTTTGCCATTATAAATAGCTTTACCTTTTAGCTACACTTTAGTTTCTGCCTTATAGCCAGCTAGCTATCCATGCTGCTTCTTGTTTCCTGACTGCATGCTTTGACCTTATTCCAGTCTATTCTGATGCTTCATTGAAACAAATCTAGACATCTACATTTTGCTGTTTACTTTCAACACCGTTAAAACAGGACTGCACCACATTGAACTGCTGAGCAAGAAACGGAACACAATATTAACTAAATCATG
Source organism: Hemiscyllium ocellatum (assembly GCF_020745735.1). Lineage (NCBI taxonomy): Eukaryota > Metazoa > Chordata > Chondrichthyes > Orectolobiformes > Hemiscylliidae > Hemiscyllium > Hemiscyllium ocellatum. Next base: position 78,033,340 of record NC_083408.1, read on the forward strand.
AAGCTGAGTGACAGCAGTTCCAAACATACATCCTTGGCAAGTCAGTGCAGTAAAAGCAGTGGCTTGTAAAGCAAAAAAAAGTTAGCTCCTTTCATTATGGGGATTCTTCTAAAAATGTTTTCAATGGTAACAATTGTTTTATATACACTGTACCTCATAGATCACTTAATATAAAGAAAAATTAATCATACGCAGGATCACAGCATGAACAGAATAAAAATAGATTCAGTGCAAGAAAAACTAAATACCATATTACATAAAGATTACAAAAACTAAAAGCAGGCAGAAGAGATAATAAATTATAATTCAAATACTAGGCAAGTGATAACATTTCAGTTAAGTCTATGTTGGTCAAGGTTTTGCAGAAAATCGCACACATATCCACCAAGAATTCTTTTCTCAGCCAGTACAACACTATAATGAATGTTGCTTTGTAACTATTCCTGGCTTGACAGATGAAATTCTCAACAGAACAACTGGCTTGCTCCTCTGTGCAATGAGGGGAAGGAAAGAGGAATTATTTTCTCATGCTCGTGGCTCTATAATTTGGATAATAGTTTACAAGTGAAAGTGTGGTAATTGACAGACTATATACCGACAACCTGAATGAGACAAGCACTACTATAACATGTTTATTGAACTTTCTCAATTTTAGTAGTCTATTTGAAACAAACTTGACATTTGTGAACATTTAACAGCACATTTTAATACTTTTAGATTAGATTCCCTAACTAGTCCACACCGACCTTCCGAAGAGTAACCCACCTAGACCCATTTCCCTCTGACTAATGTACCTAACACTATAGGCAAGTTAGCATGGCCAATTCACCTGCACGTCTTTGAACTGTTGGAGGAGACCGGAGCATCGGAGGAAACCCACGCAGACCCATGAAGAATGTGCAAACTCGACATACACAGTCGCCCTAGGGGGAAATTGAACCTGGGACCCTGGTGCTGTGAGGCCACTGAGCACCGAGCCACCGTGCCGCCCCACAGTGTATTTGGAGTATTTAAATACCACACTGAAAATTGTCTACATTATTTGTGAATGGATACAAGTTTCCAATATATTGAAAAAAGCAAATAAGCCTAGGAACTAGAGAAGCCTAATGCCATCTATTTCACTCACTCCAATATATAATATGGTACATGGCAACAAATACTTGATGTTAGCTGATTATCTTCATTAGAAAGTGTGACTTGGTCAAACTCTAAAATAAATCAGTTTACAAAAGTAGTATCTACCCATCATAAAATGGAATATACATAGAAGCAATAAAAATAAATGCACAACAAAATACAATCTAGGAAGAAAAAGAAAATTCCAAGAAACTGAGCAATACTGAAGGTCAAACCAAATACAAGCTTAATGTGTAGCTATATTGGGAAAAAAAAACAAAGACTTCATTTAAGAAGTGTTGTAATTTCAAAAACATACTAAATCATTAGAAAGACCAAGAATCCAATCATCGTATCAGAGTTATACAGCACAGAAATAGAACCTCTGGTCTAACCAGTTCATACTGTACATAATCCCAAACAAAACCAGTCCCATGTGCCTGCTACTGGCCCAGATCCCTCCAAATCTTTACTATTCACGTACGTATCCAAATGTCTTTTAAACGTTGTCGTCGTACCCGCATCCACCACTTTCTCAGGAAGTTCATTCTACACGTAAACCAGTCTCTGTGCAATAAAAGTCCTTCATGTCTTTTTATTAAAAGATTTGAAAGCTTTTACAACTACATATAAAAATAATACAAGATATAGTTAAATGTCAAATCACAATACTATAATAATAAACTACCTACTATTCTACCAGAACAAATGTACCTAATTAAACTATAATCAAATTAAATAAAAATTAAGTTGAGCTGAATTCAAATTAACTTTAATTGAATTATATCACATTACTTTATTCTATTTCACTCACCATACCTCCACTGAAGCTCCCACCCCTGGGAGCACCAATCGTTGTACCTGTATTTTTCAACCAGCCTCCCCCTCCCAAGGCCCAACGAGCACCCAAACTGATGCCCATGGTTATATCACAGCCCTAATTATTATTGCCAAAACGTCTGTGTCAATATAAAACCGCTCCATTTTGTGGTGCGCCATAGAGAGGTAGTCTTGGGGGAGAAGTTCCATTACCAGCCTGTACCACCCATAAGACCTGGACTTTTTCCAAGCGTTCACCATATTTAAAACGATTGGGCTCCTATGCTGTTTTATCACGGATTTAATCTTATCCATGAATAATAGATTAACATGGGGATATCTCGACCGCGAGGCTTCATACCAAATAGACTCAATCCCCGAGGGATGCCTGGAGAAAGAATACCTCATCTTCCGCCTCGGAACCCTTAAACACCAGGGCATCAATGTAGAATTCACTAGTTTCCTCATCTCCCCTCCCCCCACCTTACCCTAGTTCCAAACTTGCAACTCAGCACCATCGTAGTGACCTGTCCCACCTGTTATAATCTTTCTTCCCACCTATCCGCTCCACCTCCTCTCTGACCTATCACGTTTACCCCTTCCACCATCTACCGATTGCACTCCCAGCTACCTTCTCTCCAGCCCCACCTCCTCCCATTTATCTGTCCATCCCAGAGGCTTCCAGCCTCATTCCTGATCAAAGACTCCTGCCCGAAACGTCTATTTTCTTGTTCCTTGGATGCTGCCTGACCTGCTGCGCATTTCCAGCACCACTCTAACCTTGACTATAATCTCCAGCATGTGTGGTCCTCACTTCTGTATGTTTGAGATGACTGCCACCTTAGAATCATTATACAACCCTGCCACCCACCTAGACCAAAGCGCTCTAGGACCCCAAACAGGTACGGTTATTCTATCCAGTCATATGCCTTTCCCGTGTCTAGGGAGGCCACCAAACCCGGGATCAACCTTTGTGGCATACCTGCACTACCCCCCGCCCCGATATTGTTGGAAGAGCTACAGCTCTTGATAAAACTCGTCTCATCTTTTCACAATATAGGGCAATCCCTTTTCCAACCTCAGGGCCAGCATCTTTGACAGAGTTTTAAGTCTAGATTCAACAATGAAATTGGACTGAATGAAGCGTAGTCTTTGAGGTTTTTCCTCTTCTTTAAAATGAGGGAGATATTAGCCTCCCCAAGAGAGCACAGAAGACATGAATAGCTATACATCCCCAAAAGTGGCTTCACCAACACATTTATGAATTCCTAATAAAACCCACTCGGGAAAGAGGAGACCTTTTTTTGGCCACCTGTGCGCGCAATGAGTCGAGCGCAGCCTGGAGTGTTATGATATGCTGCAGCTTGACCAATGAAAGCCTCTTCTAACATGCTTCCTCAGTTACCTTCAGCCAGGTCTCCAGCCTCCATCGTTGCTCCTCCTTCTAATTGTTGAATATGAAGTGATCAGGCCTCAAATATGCCTTAGTGCCTCCCAAAGTATTGCCGGATTACCGGCCGTACTGGAGTTGATATCCCAGAAGGCCCTGAACACTTTTGTAATGTACGCAACAAGTTTGCTATCCCTTAACAGGAATAGGTCCATGCAACAGTGCCATGCATCTATTCCACCACCTTTGATTTTAACATCTAAATACACCGCCACATGGTCCAAGGTAGTTATACCCCAAATTTTGCAAGCCAAATGTTTCTGTCAAAACAAACTGAAGGAAACAAACATAAGGAACATGTCAATTCGTGTGTGGCACTTGTGTGGGTTGGAATAAAAAGTAAAGTCTCTCCCATTAGGGTGGAGATGCCTCCACACATCCACTAATCCCTACTCCTCACACAAGTTCATCAACTGGCTTGAATGCAAGGGCGTACTTGCTGGGCCCCTTGGCATCCTGTCAACCCTGGGATCCATTAGGCAGTTAAAATTCCCTCCCATAATCATGTGGCACACCCCAAGATTGATTAATTTGGCAACTGCATTAATTAGAAGTTTAAGAGGGTGCACTGGAGGACAATAAACATTCAGGAATACTGGAGTTGGGAGGTCATGTTGCTGCTATACAGGACATTGGTTAGGCCACTGTTGGAATATTGCGTGCAATTCTGGTCTCCTTCCTATCGGAACGATGTTGTGAAACTTGAAAGGGCTCAGAAAAGACTTATGGATATTGCCAGGGTTGGAGGATTTGAGCTATAGGGAGATTGAATAGGCTAGGGCTGTTTTCCTTAGAGCATCGGAGGCTGAGGGGTGACCTTATAGAGGTTTATTAGATCATGACGGGCATGGATAGGATAAATAGACAAAGTCTTTTCCCTGAGGTGGGGGAGTCCAGAACTAGAGGGCATTGGTTTAAGAGAAAAAGAGAGGAAAGATACAAAAGAGACCTAAGGGGCAACATTTTTGGGGAGGGTGGTATGTGTATGGAATGAGCTGCCAGAGGAAGTGATGGAGGCTGGTACAATGGCAACATTTAAAGAGATACTTGGATGGGTATACAAATAGGAAGGATTTGGAGGGATATGGGCCGGGTGCTGGCAGGTTGGACTAGATTGGGTTGGGATATCTGGTCGGCATGGACAAGTTGGACTAAAGGGTCTGTTTCTGTGCTGTACATCTCTAGGACTATGATACCATCTTCCTCTTAGAACTTTAAGGATGATGAACCATCCACGTTCGTCCTTAATTTGCTCAGTTACCTGGAATGGGAGATTCCTTCTTACTGGTATAGCTAACCCTTTACTTTTGGAGCTAAAGGAAGAGAAAAATACCTTGTCGTGACCCCATTGCTGCAGCTTCACATGTTCCTTATCAGTTAAAACGTGTCTTCTGCAGCAGGGCAACGTCAACCCTTTCCTTCCTTTTTTTCAAAAATGGGGGAATGGCTGCCTTTTACATTCCAGATGCACTCACTACCTGAACAAATCACTAGCCACGACCGCCCAGGGCAGCCCGTGGTTTCCAAAGAGGAGGAAGCTTATCTGAGGTGCAGCAAGACATTAACTCTAAAAAGTCTAAAAACTACTCCAACTAAAAAAACTAACCACTACATTTAACATAAACACCCAAATAAACCCCAGTTCGCTAGAGATCTCCCCACTTGCCCACAAGGGACAATCCTCCCAATCCTTGCAATCATCCTGGCTCCTTCCAGCTGAAGCCAGGTCCTAGCACCAGGCAATTCACAAAACAGAACATGTTATTTACATTCCTGAGAGTTAACATTGGATGCCCACCCTTCCCCCTCCTCACATCTTATCCAAAAGATATAGCCAGCCCCAATCCAAAAACAAAAAGGACAGCAGCAAAGAAAAAGACAATAACCAACCGACTAAAATAAAATAAATCAGGTTTTACACCAAGTCAGTACAAAATCAATAAAACCAATAACCACAAAAGGGGAGAGAAGGGAAAAAAGGGACAGAATAAAAACCGTACCATCATCCGTAACAGTGCCCCTTTCTACCAACCACCCCACCTCCACTCCCAACCAGAGTACTTTATTTCCAAGAGTTCACAAAGTCCTTTGCCTTTTCTCCCGAACCAAAATTATGTACCGTCCTTCCATGAACAAAACGCACCACCACCTAGTTTTCTCTTAACTTCATCAAATGCCTGTCTCTTAATAATTTTGGCTCCTGAGAAGTCTTGAAAAAACATTATCCTTGAGCCCTTGTATATTAAAGCCTGTGGATCTCTTCCCAGACTTCTTGCTGTTTCAATCACCAACTGTTTTTCTTTATAGTGCAGGAGTTGCACTAGGAACAGGCAGGGGCGCGGATACGGCCCGGATCTACGCAGTGTGATCCAGTGGGCCCACTCCACAGTCATCAGGCCAGACTCCAACTCCAGCCCCAGGAACTTCAGGAGCCACTTCTCCTGGAAACCAATGAGGTCCTTGCCTTCCTCACGCTCCATGAGACTCATAAGCTGCAAAGTTTTGTTTCTTCTACTTCTGTTTTCCAGGTCATCCACTTGTTCATGAAGGACCCAAACCTGACCTTTCGGAGTTCGGATCTTCCTTCTGAGACCTCCGCCACGGTCTCCAATGCCTGGTCCTCTGCTCCACCACTTCTTCTCTTTACTCCAGTGTTTGAATCTCCTGCTCCTATTTTTTCAGCATGGCAGATTTCAGCTCCACCACTGTTTCAATCTTTTCTCAGAGTTTGGCAAACTCAGAGTAAACACTGCTGCCCCATTAAATCCAAAGGGGCTGTCCCAGGAGTTTGAGCAATGGCTACGGGCACCTCTGATGTGGTAGGGAAGTGCCCTGCCTGCTGTACTCCTTTTGCCCCTTTTCCTTAATTCGCCTTCATCCTGATCTCAGGGCTGTCAAACCACAATTCTAGCAGCTCCAGATATTCAGTAACTTTTTATTAGCAATTTTTCTCCTAGGGGTGGAGAAAGGGAGGGGGTGGGGTAAAGGTCAATCTTGCCAGGGGGTATGGCACAGAGCCCAGCACAGTAGACCAGTCAGACCACTGCCATCTTGGATCTCCCTCACTTCTCACTTTAATAATGTGCCGCCTAGTCTTGAATTCCCACATTGTGGAAAAAAGACAACTTCTATCAACTATCTATTACATACCTCTCATTATTGGAATACTGCATGCAATTCTGGTCTCCCTGCCATAGGAGGGATGGTTCAGAAAAGATTTTTAAAAACGTGGCCAGGATTGGAGGGTTTCAGCTATAGGGAGATGCTGAACAGACTGGGGCTGTTTTCCCTGGAGCATTGGACACTGGGGGTGATGCGCTACATAGAGGAGGAGAAATGAAAGATTTCGACAATTTGGAGGATGAAAATGAAGATGATATTCATAATACTGACAAGAAAGACCATCTAATTAAAGTAGGACAGAATGTGTCAATGAAAAGTGAGAGTTAACCTAACAAACTATTTCCAAGAGGCAGGCTTTGTGCTTTAAAGTTCTCTCACTGATCTGGAAGGTAGTCCCTACTTAGTGAAAGTAAAGCTAACCCTGTAATTGGTGAGATGAGAGTGCAGTGATCAAGTTAGTGTGCAAAGTAGCAGAGGGAGTTGGTAGCACTCTCCCTTGCAGCGATCAGATTTTAGCTAACTGTTGCTTTTAACGCAGAACACAGCACAGATCTCTATCGCAGTCCAGGCTGGCTAGGTCTGGTTAAAAAGCCCCATTTGACAACAAGCAGGAAAAGGGCAATTAGGGTTAGGCAATGAATGCTGCTCTGGCCAGGGACATCCTCATCCCATGAATGAATTAAAAATATTTTTAAAAGGGACTGTCCTCCCTCTATCATCCTATCCATTAGCACTTGCCAGTAGAGCAGAAAAACTTATTGTTGCATTTAGGGCCAAATGCTCAGTGATCAACACCAATGAGAGGTAGTTTCTAATTTGCAGTATCTGAATAATGTGTAGCTGTGCTTTAACTGTGGCACTAGCAGAGTAACACCAGAATCTCCCCGCAGCTGTACTGCGCAGTTGCACAAGAACAACATCAAAGTGCCCAGTTGCATAATTAATGCAGTGAAGAGTATAGGATTGCAAGAGAAAGCCATGATAGACCAGGTGTCATAAATCTCAGTGGTCAAAACACTAAGAGAAGAGAAAATTCAGTGCAATGTGCCATTTCTGTTCAAAAAAGTAAATTAGTTTGCAACATATCTCCACATTATAAATCTTACTATGGTAGCAACATTTAGCAAAAGTGGCAAAACCGAAACATCATTTTTAAATAAAATGTAATCCTCAATGTAAGGTAGCCAATTTCTGAATTTGTTAAACTGCAGAAGATCCAAGCTGGTGCTACTGGATTTGTATACTTTTGTACTGGGTTTTTGCCACTTAAATAACCATCAGAACTCTCCAGCACCGGGAAAGTGTTCAACTTGATTCCTGCGCTTGGGTACTATGGTATAGGAACAATAGCTAAGTATCTTCAAGGGAAACTCAGTTACACATACTGTAAACACAATAAACATTCTGCACATTTGTATTTGTAATGGAAGTGCACAATAAAAATTACGACAATGAAAATATTGTAAATATTCTAATCTGGTGGTTTTCTGTGGAGAGAGAAAAAGTAAATGTTTCAGATGTTTTTCCTCTTTGGAACTGGATAAATCACCTTGGCTAGTTGACTGAATAGGTTGACGTGAAATTCAGTCACTGTTTACATTAAGAACATTTAAATAAAAAACTTAGTTAAATCTACCAAGATGCTAAAGGTACTAAAAGGGCACCCCAGATCCCAAATCTTTAAATTAACACTCAAAATGTTGGAATTTGCAGGTTTTAAATAAACTTAAAATTAAACATGCTTTCAAACCAGTGACTGGAGAACTTTTTAGTTAAAGCTGAAGCACATGCTTTATGCATGGGAAATCATGTCTCACAAACTTGAGTTTTTGGAAGTAGTAACAAAAAGGATTGATGAGGGCAAAGCGGTAGATATAATCTATACGCTTAGAAAGTAGACAATAAGTAGCAGCCAAGTAGAAATGCAGGAAGCTACTAAAACAATTAGGACGCCTGTAGACAATTTCAGTGACATTGAAGCAAAGATGTTTCGGCACAACTACATACTGAAATGTGAATGCAAGTTGATTATCTTAACACCTATTGGGCAAACCAGTTACTCAAACTTCAAGCAAGTAATCACTGGAGCCGAACTGTTAAGATCAGAAGATGTGGAGAGAAGGGAAGAAATAGAAGAGAGAGAGAGACACACACACACACACACACACACACTTACTTCAAAAAATACGTGGAAATGAATATTGTGCTGTGAGATTTAAGAATGTCAAATCTAAAAATGTGCTTCAACCTCTCCTTTTTGAGATATGTATAAATGGATGAATTTGTAGATGGGTGGGTGAATGAGTTTGCAGATAACACAAAGGCCAGTGGAGTTGTGGATAGTATAGAAGGGCGTCAAAGGATAAAATGGGATACAGATCAGTTGCTGATATGGGCAGAGAAACGGCAGATGGAGTTTAATCCAGGCAACTGTGAGGTGCTGCACTTTGGGAGATCAAATCATAGAATCCCTGCAGTATGGAAACAGGCCATTTGGCCCAACAAATCCACACTGACCCTCTGGAGAGTAACCCACCCAGACCCATTCCCCTACTCTATTATTCTACATTTAGTGAAGTATTCAGTTAATGGCAGACAGATCTTGGGGTTCAAGTCCATAGCTCCCTGAAAAGTGGCCACACGAGTAGATAGGGTGGTAAAGGAGGCATATGGTATGTTTGCCTTTATTGGTCCGGGCACCGAGTATAAGAATCTTGATGTCGTGTTGCAGCTTTGCAATACTTTGGTTAGGCCACACAGTGTTATATTCAATTCTGGTCACCGTATTACAAGGAGGACGTAGAAGTTTTGGAGAGGGTGCAGAAGATGTTTACCAGGGTACTATCTGGATTAGAGAATATGATCTATAAAGAGAGGCGAGAAAAACTAGGGTTGTTTTCTCTGGAGCGGAGGTGAAGGGCAGACGTGACAAAAAGGCTATACAATTATTAGATGCATAGATAGGATTCACCTTGCCCTATCAATCCTCAGACACATCATGCTTAACAACCCAAACAAAAGTTCATCTGGGGAAAAAAAAGATGAAAAGAGTAGATGTGATTTAAATGTCTTGGGAGAGAAGAGTTTGATAAATGATGCCGAATGAGAAACTGAAGAATGAAATAGAATTCTAAGGAACATGCCCACATGGAGTACAGAGAGCAAATGCTGGGTATAAAAGAAAAGTCAAAACATACATGGGTATTTAAACAGTGGTGTGTGTTCTGGATACTCAATTTCAGAATTTAGTTGTTGGCACCAGGTAGGGAGCACTATCGTTTGTAACAAAGATCATAAAATACTAAGAAAAGACTGATAAGTGAGCAGGAAGGGCAGTTATAGAAATAAAAAGTGAAGCAGCATTTTCAAAATGAGAAATGGTAGTTTTAAATGGAAATGGACTTCAAATGCAATATGATCTTTAAAAGTGGCACTAAGTTGAACCAGACATAAAGGTTAACAAAATCAATGCTCTTGAACTCAGGTAATTTCTACAAGATCTTACAAAGAGCATTACAGGTAGTTTGGCACACCATTTCAATAGATTTGGAAGACCATGCCAAACACATTAAAATCCTTCCAGGCTCTGAGCATCTATTAAATCGCTCCTTTACCTTCTCTGCTTTAAGGAAAACATTCTCTCCAGATAATAGGTCCCTCATGTCGAAACTTATTCGAACAATCTTTCTCTGCACACTTAAAGGTTTCTACGTTCTTTGCCTTTTAATGGTTGTTGCAGGTAGAAGTGATACATACTGGGGTGCAAATTGATCCAACTTGCTGTTAGATCTGAATTGTATGGAATCCTCTTTAAACGTTCTCTCAGCTTGACCATATTGTCTAAGCAGGAGAAAGCGAGGTCTGCACATGCTGGAGATCAGAGCTGAAAATGGGCTGAAGAAGGGCTCATGTCCGAAACGTCAATTCTCCTGCTCCTTGGATGCTGCCTGACCTGCTGCACTTTTCCAGTAACACATTTTCAGCATATTGTCTAAGCACTCAGAAATGAAGATGAATTTTAAAGCATAATGATCTTAAGTGAATGCCTGTAAAACTGCCATAAAGTTAACCTGGTAAACCACATTTAAACTGGGAACCAAATTAGATTCACAAAAAGAAGTGCAATGTAACTAAGATCATATTGTTTAAAATCAGTAAAAATATAACCTCGTTTAAGAACCTAGTTTTCATCTAGAGCAATGCAATAGCTACACACTGCCAACACTCAGTTTCCAGTCGGACAATTTAACTTGCACTTCAACCGATAAACTGCCAAATAAATAAACGGATGAGTACATTGCAGAAGGACACCATTAGACCAATCATTCAGCACTAACTCTTGAAAAGCAACACGTTTACTACTAGAGTCAGTCATAGAGATATACAGCATGGAAACAGACCCTTCAGTCCAACTCATCCATGCCAACCAGATATCCCAACCCAATCTAGTCCCACCTGCCAGCACCCAGCCCATATCCCTCCAAACCCTTCCTATTCATATACCCATCCAAATGCCTCCTAAATGTTGCAATTGTACCAGCCTCCACCACGTCCTCTGGCAGCTCATTCCATACACGTACCACCCTCTGCGTGAAAAAGTTATCCCTTAGGTCTCTTTTGTATCTTTCCCCTCTCACCCTAAACCTATGCCCTGTAGTTCTGGACACCCTGACCCCAGGGAAAAGACTTTGTCTATTTATTCTATCCATGCCCCTCATAATTTTGTAAACCTCTAAGGTCACTCCTCAGCCTCCTACGCTCCAGGGAAAACAGCCCCAGCCTGTTCAGCCTCTCCCTGTAGCTCAGATCCTCCAACCCTGGCAACATCCTTGTAAATCTTTTCTGAACCCTTTCAAATTTCACAACATCTTTCCAATAAGAAGGAGACCAGAATTGCACGCAATGTTCCAACAGTGCCTAACCAACGTCCTGTACAGCTGCAACATGACCTCCCAGCTCCTGTTCTCAATACTCGGACCAATAAAGGAAATCTACCTGTGACTCCACTTTCAAGGAGCTATGAACCTGCACTCCAAGGTCTCTTTACTACTGTTCCCATACTATAGCTCCCTGCAATTCATTTTGAATTGTAGTATTCCAGGTCCCTTCACTGAAGCACTCACAAGCGCTTTATATTTATTCATTCATAACTCCGTTACTAACCCACAAATGAATACTGTGTCCCTGTTTCATTTGTTCATAACTCCCTACTGTAACACTTCCATTAATTTCATAAAACCGCAGTTTTGTAGTATATTTTACAATGAAACAGAGCAAATTAAAACAACCCTTTCTAATCAAAGTTTTCATACCTTAGCAGCCCTTGCCACAGTAGTATTTAGGCCAATTTACCTCAATAAATAAGTGTAGCGTATTCAGAACAATACCAACCTAGCCAGCATGTCTCCCCAAAAGATTATAATATTAATCAGCCTTTACCAACTGCCTCTCAGACCTAAAACACCAGTTTCCTCAAATAGAATGTACTTGTTACCTTTTAACTGAGTCGTTACCTCTTTAAGAAACTGTCAAAACAGCACTTTGTGAAATTACATGAATGAAATGAAACTAACACGGCAAATAGTAAATGAATCTCACAACCCAGTTGTGGCAATCTGTTTAATACCCTTTATTCTTCAAGTACAGGTAAAATTGCTAACTTATTTGGAGCATATCGGCCTAGTTTTTTCTATGTTTACTAGCTTAAGGACAAAAGGACTAACACTTCTTAATTATGCAAGCAGGCTGGACAGACACACAGGTTTGATTATTTCCTGTCTCCCAGGACAGAAACCCCTCAAATCTTTGTGTACTATAGTATATAGATAAAAAAACAATATAACATCATAGTAATGGAATTTTAATATATGCAAGAACTGTGTGTAAAGATGCTAATTTAAGACCTGTATTTTGGAATTCTATTGCTGCCTTGAACTTGTGATATTGTGGTTGTTGAATAAAGGATATTTACACCACTCACCTATTTCTGTTGTTATTTGAACACAATCCTGCAGTTCTCTTCAAATATTAATCTAATTCTTTGTTTTCTATAAGAATTGGTTTCCACCATCTGTCAGGCAGTGTTTTTCAAATACTAACCACTTGATGTGTAAATGTTTTTCCTGAGACCACCTCAAGTTCTTTTGCTGTTCATCATTCATTTATGTCCTCAAGTTATTGACCACCATCTACTGGAAACAGTTTTGTTTTTTCCCCCCATCTAAGCCCTTATTTTAAATACCTCTACCAAATCTTCTTTCAAGTCTTTTCTCAAAAAGGAATAATCCCATCTCCTCCAATTTAGGACATAATTAGGTTTCAGTAGGATCATTTCTATACCATCGCCATTTCCTTCACACCTTTTTTAAAAGATGATGCATGGCACTGGACAAAATACTTGAGCTGGGACTAAAGTAATATTTATCCAGATTTAGGATGTCTTCTATGCTCCCATTCCTTTAAGCTAGCATCCCACGTCTTCTTAAATTGCTTTACTATCCTGTCGTACACCTTCAATATTTTGCTATCATGCACCCACAAAATGTCTGTTGTGGCACCTGCTTTAAAAGTGTACTATTGAACTTTATGTTCTTTTTTCAGATTCATTGCCTCAATACTCTTGCATCCAACCATTTCATTTGTTTGTATTCTCTGAAAGTCTATTACTATTCTCAAATTTAATAGATTTCAGAATTCCATGCCATTTGCAGATTGGTATATTACCCCCAAATCCCAGTCATTAATTAATGCATGCCCAAGTGGTCTTAAAACTAAGCACTTTGGAATGCCACTGCATAAATTGCTACGATTCAAAAATCAGCCAGCAAGCACAATTCTGTATTCCATCCCTAGCTTTCCACCAACAACTCCATCCTAGCTCACCTTAATGAGAGCAAACATGTCCAAACAGCTTTTAAACACAAAGTCTATTCTAAAGTAAATTTTCAATGATATAAAGCAGTTCAATTTTCTCAAATAGCTTATCATACTAGTAAACAAAAACCAGAAACATCAGCAAAATATCCAAAAATCAGCAACTTCATTGTTTTTGGCACAGTGGTCTTTATTTTTAGCTCTCACAGAAAGATTAAATTGATTGGCAAAGTCATAATTGTACTTTTTAAACAACCACACAATTTGCGGAGCATAACTTGTGTTATACAAAATTTGAATTCATGCTCAGTTCTCTTCACTGGAAGCAGCTGCTGTTAAGTCTTTCTTAACCAGCATACATCTGTTTTGTTTGTACATACAGGTGCAATGTTCAGTTTATGATAAAGTATGGGCTTGAAAAACTAGACACTAATAGTTCAAATTTTATAGTCGGCATATAGATCAACCTTTTTTGGAAGAACTCTCAGACGTTTTAAAAGTGAACTTATAATCCTCAAATCAACAATTAATATCTTCTTGATTTTAGCCTTCTGTGGGCAGTTAGTCAAGTATTAAGAAAAAGGGCTGCATTTCCATTTTACAACATTAGTTGGCAGGGCATTTACTGTTGGTAAAATGACTGAATCAGGAAAGGTATTTGGATTGCAGTTAATTAACATTTGCAATTTCACAATATACAGTACACAAACATACTATCTATCCCAACCAGTCTATTCTTCTAAGTATGCTCCATCAGAGGCACCTCCTATCCTCCAACATTTTAACTAACAGCATTACCCCCTACTCCTTTCCATTCTGTGTATTTACAAAATGGATTTAAGCTTTCTCTTAAATACACGAAAATATCTACTTCCAAAAACGATGGAGTTCCCCATTCTCACCACTGGGTGAGAAATTTGCTTTGGAATTCCTTATTTGATCACTTGGTAACAATTTTTATTCATTTATGGGATGTGGGTCTCACCGGCTGACCAGCATTTACTGACTGTTCCTAGTTGCTCAAGATGGTGGCGGTAAGCTATTTCTTGAACCGCTACAGTACACATGCTTTGAATCGACTCTCAAATGTTGTTGGGAATGTAATTTTAGGACTTTGACCCAACAGTGAATGAAGGGCAATATATTTCCAATTCAGGACCGTGAGTGGAGGGAAATTTACAGGTGGTAGCAGTGTTCCCGAGTCTGCTGCTCATTCTTCTAGATGAAGGCGCTGTCCGAGGATCTTTGGTGAAGTTCTAAAATGCATCTTGTAGACAATACACAATGCTGCTACTAGATGTCAGTGGGTAAAGGGAGTGAACGTGTGTGGATGTCGTGCCAATTAAGTGGACAGCTGTGTCCTAAATGGTGTCAAGCCTCTTGAGTGTTGTTGGAGTTGCACTCATCCAGGCAAGTGGGGACCATTCCATTACACTCCTGACTTGTGACTTGTAGATGATGCACAGGTCAGGAGACGACTTACTCCGCATTCCTCACCTCTGACCTGCTCTTGTAACCAATGTCTTTATATGGTGAGTCCAGTTGAATACCTGCTCAATGGTAACCAAAAGGACATTGACAGTGACACAATTCAACATCATGGGCAGTGATTAGGTTGTCTCTTTTTGGTGATGGTCATAGCCTGGCATCTGCTTAGCACAAATATGACTTGCCACTTGTCAGCTCAGAGTCTGAATACTGTCCAGATCTTGTTCCATTGGAACATGGATTGCGACAGTTTCTGAGTCGTCGTAACTGGTGAACAATCACCTGCTAACATCCCAACTTCTGATCTTATGATGGACAGCAAGTCATTGATGAAGCAGCTGAAAATGGTTGGGTTGAAGATTTTGATAATGAAGGCCTGCTTCTTCATCTTGCCCCATATTTGCTGTATTGTTAGATTCTAGTTTCATTCTTCACCATCTGTAGTCAGGGTGCTTCCCTCAAACCCTTTCATAATTTATTAAGCTTTTACTTGATAACACTCAATCTCCATTTTAAGATAAAAAGTGAAATGTTTTTATTCCATTCTGAATATACCTTTCCTAATAGGTATAATCTCAAGAGTTATGGCTTTATTCTTGTAAATCTTGTAAAACAGCTCCTAAAGAAAAGAGAGTTACTATAGAAACTGGCGTAGTAGAAACTGGGCAACTGTCCAAGTAAGACTGAGGGTTATTATCTAACAGAAAAAGATTCACTTTTAAAATATCTCATCAAAAATGGAGGCAAATAACTTGCACAAAGTACTATTTACAGTTCTAGTCACCCCACTTAAGGAAGGGCATACATCTATTAGAAGTATTTGGCAATTCCTAAGATGAGTGATTCATCACATAAGGACAGTTTTGACCTATGGTGTCAGTATTTGGTCAAAGGTTGACTTTCAGTTTGTCAATAACCAAATATGAAACCAAGTGTTTGAAAATTTCAGCCTGGGCATTTAGAAAGGATAGCGAACATACTAGATTTAGGCTAGGTTCATTTTAATGCAACTGAATTCAGCCAGAATAAATATGCAGAAGGTCAAGATAGACATCTTTAAGTAAGGGAATCAAGAATCAACCATGATTTCATCAAACTGCAGGACAGACTCAAAAGGCTGAATAGCCTACTTGCGCTCCTATGTAATATTCTACCTTAACAGGTACAGATTAGTGGAGGTAAGTTTAAGGCGATGCCAAAGGGGCATATCTAAGGGGCCTTGATACAAGCAAAACCTCACCACCTTTGGAAAACCAGAGAGGTCTTTCATCCTGTGATTGCTCTTTGCAACTGGTCTATTGATAAAGGTTTACCCACAGATTCCACCATAGTGCGTGAGGAGATAGTATCCAACCCAGCCTCCAACACACTAGCAAAAACAGCTTCTACTCAGCAAATATACTCCAATTCAGGCAAGTTCCTGGTAAATCTCTTTCGCACCATTTCCAAAACCTTCTGAGTTTGGCAACTAGAACTGTACACAGATGTAGCCTCGATTAATACAACTACTGCGTAACTTGCCAAATTTTACACTCAGTGCCTCAACCAATGAAGGCAAGCAAGTTATACACCTTCATTACTATCTTATTCATTTGTATTGCCCCTTTCAGGGAGCCATGGACTTGCACCCAAGATCCATCCATACATAAATGCTCTTAAGGGTCTAACTATTAACTGTACTTTTTCCTCGTGCATTTGGACAGCCAAAATGCATCATCGGGCTGGGGGGGGCCTCAATTCTGTTATAACACAGTCTGCTGAACGCTAAGTTTTTTTTCAAAATTTCACCATTGAACGGTCACTTATTCTGAAATTCAAAAATTCCAAATTCCGAAACCAGCTGGTCCCAAGCATTTCGGATAAAGGATTGTGCACCTGAACTAGCATATCATCGGCATTCAACTGGAGGACAATCAAACAGTGTCCTTCTTAAAGGCAACTCCACAAGTATTCAGGTAAATATTAATTCATTTGAATTCAAAAAAAGAATAAGGAATTAACGATAACTGTGAACCCTTTGATTGTCAGAAAAAACCTACCTGGTTCACTACTGTGCTTCAGAGGGAAAAAGAAAGTGACATCTTTACCTAGTCTGGCCTCCAGAACCACTGCAACCTAGCTGACTCTTAACTGCGCTCTGGACAATTAGGGATGGGCAGTAAATGCTGACTTAGCCAGCAATGCCCTCATCGAAAAAATGGAACAAAAAAAAAGAGACAATTTCACTGGACTTCATAAGGTGTCCAGATGGCAAGATAACGGTAATGGTCATCAGGTCCCGTTTTCTCAACCCTCAAGATAGGCATAATCCAGGGAAGGGCAAAGAAAATGATTTTTAAAAAATATTCAAGCTCTTCTTCAAATGACAGTATGACACTACTGTCATTTGAAGGAGAGCTTTAGCATGCATAAGATGGGGAAGGAAATTGCAGGGAATGGACACAATTGAAATCTGGAGCTTATTCAAGGAACAGCGGTGTTCCTTGATATGCACGGGTCAGGCAAGGAGGAAGTATTAAGAGAGGGAGCCATTGTTTACTAAAGAAGTTGAATCTCTTGTCAAGAGGAAGACAACAGCTTATGTTAGGATGAGACATGAAGGCTCTGTTAGGACACTTGAGAATTACAAATTACCAGGAAAGACTGAAACAAAGCTAAGAGCCAGGAGGGGACATGAGAAGTCGTTGGCATGTCGGATCAAGGAAAACCCTAAAGCTTTATATAGGTATGTCTGGAATAAAAGAACGACGAGACAAAAATTAGGGTCTATCTAGGTTAGTGGTGGGAAGTTGTGCATGGGGTCTCAGGAGATGGAGAAGCACTAAACGATTATTTTTCATCAGTGTTCACACTGGAAAAAAGACAATGTTGTTGAGGAGACTACTGAGAAACAGGCTACTAGACAAGATGGGTTTGATATTCACAAGGTGGTGGTGTTCTCTTTTCACATTTTCCAAAATTGTGAAGTCCCCTGGTCCAGTTCGGATTTATCCTAAGTTTCATCCCAGGATTCTCTGGGAAGCCAGGAAGGAGATTGCAGAGCCTTTGACTTTGATCTTTATATCATCATTGTCTACAGGAACAGCGCCAGACGACTGGAGGACAGCAAATGTTCTTCCCTTGTTCAAGAAGGGGGAATAGAGACAACCCTGGAAATTACAGACCAGTGAGTTTTATCTCGGTTGTGGGCAAAGTGCTGGAAAAGGTTATAACAGATAGAATTTATAATCATCTAGAGAGGAGAGGAATAAGTTACTTAGGGATAGTCAACACGGTTTTGTGAAGGGTAGGTCATGCCTCACAAACCTGAGTTCTTTGAGAAGGTGACCAAACAGGTAGAGGAGGGTAAAGCAGTTGATAAGGCTCCCCACGATAGGCTATTGCACAAAATGCGGAGGCATAGGATTGAGGGTGATTTAGCAATTTGGATCAGACGTTAGCTGGCTGGAAGATGATAGAGGGTGGGATGGTTGATAGGAAATGTTCATCCTGGAGTTCAGTTACTAATGGTGTACCACAAGGATGCATTGTGGGGCCAACACTGGTTGCCATTTTTATAAATGACCTGGACGAGGGCGTAGAAGGATGGGTTAGTAATTTTGCGAATTACACTAAGGCTAGGAGGGTTGTGGATAGTGACTAAGGAGTTGCAGGTTACAGAGGCCCATAGATAAGCTGCAGGGCTAGGCTGAGAGGTGGCAAATGGAGTTTAATGCAGAAAACTGAGAGATGATTCATTTTGGAAGGAGTAACAGGAAAAGGAGTACTGGGCTAATGGTAATATTTTTGGTAGTGGAGATGAGCAGAGAGATCTCTGTATCCATGTATGTAGATCCATAAAAGATGTCACCCAGGTTGAATAGAGCTTTAAGAAAGCATATGGTGTGTTAGCTTTTATTAGTAGAGAAATTGAGTTTCGGTGCCATGAGGTCATGTTGCAGCTGTACAAAACTCTGGTGCAGCCACATTTGGAGTATTGTGTACAGTTCTGGTCACCGGATTATAGGGAGGATGTGGAAGCTTCGGAGAGGGTTCAGAGAAGATTTGCTCGGATGTTGCCTGGTATGGAGAGAAGGTCTTATGAGGAAAGGTTGAGGGACTTGAGGCTGTTTTTGTTAGAGACTAGGTTGAGAGATGACTTAATTGAGACATACAAGATAAATCAGAGGGTTTGATAGGGTGGACAGTGAAAGCCTTTTCCCTCAGATGGTGATGGCTAGCACAATGGGACATAGCTTTAAATTGAGGGGTGATGATAAAGGACAGATGTCAGAGGTAGTTTCTTTACTCAGAGAGCAGTAGGGCTGTGGAAGGTATTCCTGCAACAGTAGTAGATATGCCAACTTTAAGGGCATTTAAATGGTCACTGGATAGACATATGGATGAAAATTAAATACTGTAGGATAGATGGGCTTCAGATTGGTTCCATAGGCCAGAACAACATCAAGGACCATAGGGCGTGTATTGTATTATAAAGTTCTTTGTTCTATTACTGACTGGGAGAAACTTGATGTCAATTGTTCAGACATCATAAAGCAACACTTCATTCATGAAGTTGTGTAATGCATTGAATCACATTTTAATGAGGCACAGCAGTAGAAAAAAAGCAAACATTGTATGCCAGATCATAATACTTAGTGGGACATCCTTTCCCATCTTCCAAAGATCTGTAGGTCAAAAAAATGGACTATTTAGTCACATGGAAAAGAGATCGAAGATCAACTGGAAGTAAAAATTTATGAAGAAAGGTCTCTGATCACCTCTGAGCAGTAACCTGTGAAGCAGCAATCTGGAAGACAAAGACAAAGACGACAGAGGGAAATGCTTACATGTATCACTAATCTCATCCTGTCAATTAGTGCTTAACGACCATCCTGATGTTCTGCTGCATGACCAATTTCCAAAAGAAGAATTTGGGTTCACTTTCATTGGCTTCAACTAAGAGTCTGTTCTGGACGTTCACATAATACCTGGAGACACTGAACTCTCCACTATTTTAGTCATCTCTTCAGAGCATTTAGGATTTTTCAGCTATGCTGATTTTTTTGTTAACAGTTTTTTAAACTATATTTTCATTGAAAATTTTTTTCTAAAATATTACAAAAAAATGAAACAATACAACTCAAAACAATGCAGAGAACACAAAGTAAAAAGCCCAACCTGCCCTCATGTACAAATGTATAAATATATATACAAAAAGATATATAGGTAGGATTGGCGAAACTGCGCCAGCACTTGTGGTGACACTGCTGCATTGACATTCAGGGGGCACAAAACATAGTTAATCAATAGGGCTTTCAGAAAGGAGATAAATTCAGAAACTAAATTTACGTTATTATTCGATTATTTGAAACTCATCCTTCCTTAGCATTGTACTGACACTTCTCACACCGCAGTCTTGCCAAATGAATGCCACTTTCCATGAATGCAAACATAAATCATTTGGAAGGCCCAACTTCACATTCGATTACTATTGTTTTCAATGTGTTGATTAAGGGCCTCAGTCTAGAATTAAATTCAGTTCACAGAAATAAAAGAGATTTGATATTCTATTTTTAGATGGCCTATCCAGCTAATTAGCTATGAAAGCAGAAAATCCTGGAAATACTCAGATCATGTAGCAGTGTGGAGAGATAATCAGGTCTATATCTTTCCTCTGAATGTCAAAGAATACAAAAAGATCCAAATCTTCCCAGCGTGCACCAAGATCTCAACAGTTCTTAGTTCCTGACGCTAATAAACAGCTTCCAAAGCATTTAGACCTACAGGGTTATTCAGGGATTGAGGGTACCAGAAGTGATTGATGACACAAAGGCACTTAGTCTTTTGCTCTTAGGCAAAATTGAGGAGAGCTTTCTTCTATTGTTGAGCTTGAGTCATGTAAACTGAAGCTTCATGCCCTGACATAGAGGAGACACAGTTCTTAATGAGATTGGTGGTTTTTCATGCTCCTTAGTTTGTACTTGACCTTCAATTGACTCTGTCAGACAGGCTGAAAATGGTTGACATTTTCACGAATGCCTCTTGTCCAGTTTAGGCAATCTTGATCTGGAGGTGTGCCGAAGTAGATAGCGATATTGCATTTTCTCAGGAAGGCTTCAAAAGATGATCTAAAGGTAAATACCCAGCCATCATGTTGGCCATGATGAAACAGAGCTTAGAGCTTGACTCAAGCATGCTGATACATGTTCTGGGGACATAGGCTCAAACTATACTGTAGCAGATGGTGAAATTTGAATCAAATCATTTTTTTAAAAACCTACCCCTATGATGACATGTAACCATAGTCAATTGTTATTAAAAACCCATGTGGCTCACTGGCATCCTTAAAAGAAGAAAATCTGCCAACTTTACCTGGTCTGGTCTACATGGAATTCCATGTCTACAGAGGTATGGTCAACTCAAACTACTCCCTAAGCATTTAGGGATGAGCAATAAATGCTGGCTGAGCCAGCAGCATCCACTCTTTGAACAATTTTTGAAAATCCTCCTTCAGATGTCAATCTTCAGCCAATTTGGTTCACTGCATAAAATATCAAGAAGTGGCTGAATGCAATGGATGGCAAAGGCCATTGGCTCTGACCACATTTCAGCAACCGTACTAAAGACACGTGCTCCAGAACTGCCATATCCCTAGCCAAGCTGTTCTAACAATTTGAGAAATTGTCTAGATATCAGATATACACAAGTATAATCTGGCCAATTAGCATTTTTTTTAGGAAGACTTGTAGCTCAGGTTGATGTCTGTAAGTTAGCTCACTGAGCTTGAAGGCTTTGTTTTCAGATGTTTCATCACTATATTAAGTAACATCATCAGTGAGTATCTCTGGTGAAACACTGGTGGTATGTCCCACCTCTTTTTTTATGGGTCTTTGTTTCTTAAGATGTTATTTCCAGTGCTTTTTTTCCCCAGGGAAAGGTAGATAGAATCTAAATCAATGTGTTTATTGATGGAGACTGCCATGCATCTAAAAGAATTCTCATGTGCTCAAGGTTTGTGCGAAGATTTGTAGCTCGGGTGCTCGTTGTTGTGGTTCTGTTCGCCGAGCTGGAAGTTTTTGTTGCAAACATTTCGTCCCCTGGCTAGGAGACATCATCAGTGCTCTGGAGCCTCCTGCGAAGCGCTTCTTTGAAGTTTCTTCCGGTATTTATAGTGGTCTGTCCTTGCCGCTTCCGGGTGTCAGTTTCAGCTGTCCGCTGTAGTGGTTGGTATATTGGGTCCAGGTCGATGTGTTTGTTGGAGTTTGTGGATGAATGCCATGCCTCTAGGAATTCCCTGGCTGTTCTCTGTCTGGCTTGCCCTGTGATAGTACTGTTTTCCCAGTCGAATTCATGTTGCTTGTTGTCTGAGTGTGTGTCTACTAGGGATAGCTGGTCGTGTCGTTTCGTGGCTAGTTGGTGTTCATGTATGCGGATTGTTAGCTGTCTTCCTGTTTGTCCTATATAGTGTTTTGTGCAGTCCTTGCATGGTATTTTGTAAACTACATTAGTTTTGCTCATGTTGGGTATCGGCTCCTTTGTTCTAGTAAGTTGTTGTCTGAGCGTGGCTGTTGGTTTGTGTGCCGTTATGAGTCCTAAGGGTCGCAGTAGTCTGGCTGTCAGTTCTGAAACGCTCCTGATGTATGGTAGTGTGGCTAGTCCTTTTGGTTGTGGCATGTCCTCGTTCCGTGGTCTATTTCTTAGGCAGGCATCTGTTGATAAAGTTGCGCGGGTATCCGTTTTTGGCGAATACCTTGTATAGGTGTTCCTCGTCCTCTTTTCGCAGTTCTGGTGTACTGCAGTGTGTTGTGGCTCTTTTGAATAGTGTCCTGATGCAGCTTCGTTTGTGTGTGTGTTGGGGTGGTTACTTTCATAGTTTAGGACTTGGTCTGTGTGTGTTGTTTTCCTGTGTACCCTTGTGGTGAATTCTCCGTTCAGTGTTCTCTGTACTATCACGTCTAGGAATGGGAGTTGGCTATCCTTTTCTTCTTCTCTCGTGAATCGGATTCCTGTGAGTGTGGCGTTGATGATCCGGTGTGTTTTTTCTATTTCCGTGTTTTTGATGATTACAAACGTGTCATCGACATATCTGACCCAGAGTTTGGGTTGAATTTGTGGTAGGGCTGTTTGTTCTAACCTTTGCATAACTGCCTCTGCTACGAGTCCCGAGATTGGCGATCCCATGGGTGTTCCGTTGATTTGTTCGTATATCTGATTGTTGAATGTAAAGTGTGTAGTGAGGCACAAGTCCAGTAGTTTAAGTATGCCGTCTTTGTTGATAGGTTCCGCCTCCTGTTTTCTGTTCTGTATGTCCAGTAGGTTGGCTATTGTTTCTCTGGCTAGGGTTTTGTCAATCGAAGTGAACAGTGCCGTCACGTCGAATGAGATCATGGTTTCTTCTTTGTCTATGTGTGTATTCCTGATGGCATCCAAGAATTCCTGTGTTGATTGTATGGAGTGTTTGGATCCGCTGACCAGGTGTTTCAGTTTCTGTTGTAGTTCTTTGGCCAGTTTGTATGCTGGTGTCCCTGGTAGTGATACTATGGGTCTGAGTGGGATGTCTGGTTTGTGTACTTTGGGTAGTCCATAGAATCTGGGGGTGTTGTTGCTTTCCGGTTTCATTCTTCGCAGGTCAGCTTTGGTTATCTGTCCGTTTTTTTGTAGATTCCTTAGTGTGTTATTTATTCTATTAGTGAGTTGTGGTGTGGGGTCAGAATCCTTCATTTGGTAGGTGTTGGTGTCTGCTAGTAGGTGTTGTGCTTTTTTGATGGAATCTGATTTATCTAGGATGACAGTCATTCTGCCTTTATCTGCTGGTATACCAACAGCCACGCTCAGACAACAACTTACTAGAACAAAGGAGCCAATACCCAATATGAGCAAAACTAATGTAGTGTACAAAATACCATGCAAGGACTGCACAAAACACTATATAGGACAAACAGGAAGACAGCTAACAATCCGCATACATGAACATCAACTAGCCACGAAACGACACGACCAGCTATCCCTAGTAGCCACACACGCAGACAACAAGCAACATGAATTCGATTGGGAAAACACTACTATCACAGGGCAAGCCAGACAGAACAGCCAGGGAATTCCTAGAGGCATGCATTCATCAACAAACACATCGACCTGGACCCAATATACCAACCACTACAGCGGACAACTAAAACTGACACCCGGAAGCGGCAAGGACAGACCACTATAAATACCGGAAGAAACATCAAAGAAGCGCTTCGCAGGAGGCTCCAGAGCACTGATGATGTCTCCTAGCCAGGGGACAAAACGTTTGCAACAAAAACTTCCAGCTCAGCGAACAGAACCACAACAATTCTCATGTGCGTCTTTGTCTCACCTGTCCTAGGAGGTGTGTGTTGCCCCAGTCAAAAGTGATATCCTTCTTTGTCTTTATGTTTGAAACTAATAACAGTAGGTCGTGTCTCTTGGTGAGCAGTTGATGTTCACGTATCCTGGTTTCAAGTTTCCTGCTAGTTCATCAGATTTTTTAAAAAAAAAAATTCGTGCATAATACTACTAACAAAACTAACGTCATTTATAGAGTATCTTTTGGACCCTTTAGGTTCATTAGTTGCTGTTAAGTGTGTTGGTAAGTTTGGGGGCTACCATGATACCAAGGGGTCTGCGTAGTCTGGAAGTCATTTCTAATATGTCTTTGATGGAAGGTAATGTTGCTATAGCTTTTGGCTGCGTTGTGGCTGCTTGAATAGGTTTGTTTCTGAGGAATCAGCAGGTTGTTTATTGGGTACCAGTTTTCCTTGAAAATATTGTATCAATATTTTTCTTCTGCTTTTTATAGTTCTTGGGTGCTGCAATGTAATGTAGCTCGTTGAAATAATGTCTTGATGCAGTTCAGTTTGTGGGTGTTGGGATGATTGCTTCTGAAGTTAAGCATTTGGTCGGTGTTTGTTGTTTTTCTGTAGATGCTGATTTGAAACTCTCCATTAACTGTATGTTCAACTGACACATCTAAGAATGGGAGTCTGTTGTCATTTTTTTTTTAAGATTAGATTACTTGGTGTGGAAACAGGCCCTTCGGCCTATCAAGTCCACACCAACCCTCTGAAGAGCAACCCACCCAGACCCATTCCCCTACATTTAGCCCTTCACCTAACACTACGGGCAATTTTAACATGGCCAATTCACCTAACCTGCACATCTTTGGACTGTGGGAGGAAACTGGAGCACCCGGAGGAAACCCACGCTGACATGGGGAGAATGTCCCACACAGACAGGTGCTCGAGGCGGAAACTGAACCCTGGTCTCTGGCACTGAGGCAGTAGTGCTAACCACTGTGCCATTGTGCTTCTCCTCTTGTGAATTTTACGCAGTCAGGAAATTGGTGTAGTATGCTTCCTCTGATTTGTTCCATTTTGCAATGAAAAGGTGTCATCTACACAGCAGATCCAAAGTTTAGGTTGGCTAGATGGGAAGGCAGCTTGTTCAAGTCTCTGCATTACTGCTTCCGCTATGAGCCCTGATATTGGTGATCTCATAGGTGTTCTGTTGATTTGTCTGTAGGTTTTGTTATTGAATGTGAAGTGGGTGGTGAGGCATAGGTCCACTATTTTGAGCATATTATCTTTGCTGACCAAGTTGGTGCTGTCTGGTGTTTGTGCTCCTGGTTGTCCTAGTATTGATGCCAGTATCTCATTGGCCAGGTCGATGATGATTGATGTGAAAAAGGGCTGTAATGTCAAAGGAGACCATTATTTCATCCTCTATCTTGGTGAGTTGATGGGTGGAATGAATGGAGTGGCATGAATCTTCGATTAGGTGAATGAGTTTTTGGTGGATTTCTTTGGCTAGTCTGTATGTTGTGATGGAAAATGTCCTCAATGGTATGAAGCAGCACTTGCTCAGCCATAAACTGTATGCCAGTGAGCAGATTATGTTCTGTCAGTGCCATTCAGCTCCTGGCCCAATTGCAGCCTTGGTTCAAACATGGACAAAAGGGCAGAACTCCAGAGTGAGGCAAGAGTCACTAGCCTTGATATCAATGCTGCAATAGACCGAGTACCCCATCAAGAAGCCCCAGGGAAAACTGGAGTAAATAGGAATTGGGTTGGGGGTTATACCAGCACAAATAAAAGATGACTGTGATTGCTGGAGGTCAGTGATCTCAGTTCCAGAAGATCTCTGCAACCATCTTTAGCTGCTTCATCTCACGTGGAGATGTTTGCTGATGACTGCAGTGTTCAGGTCTATTCACACCTCCTCAGAAAATGATACATTCAAATGTCCAAATGGAACAAGATCTGGACAACATGTTGCCAGATAAGTGCCAGGCAGTGACCATTGCCAAGATAGAATTTAACTACTGCCACTTGACATTTAGTCATAGTACGATCACTGATTGGCACCTTAACATCATCCCACAGATTACCATTGAAAGAAAGACTGGCTCTTTAAAACTATGGCTACAAGAGGAAGTCATAGGCTCAGGAGGGTTTTGGGAAGGGTCACTCAACCAGAAACATTAACTCCGCTTTCTCTCCACAGACGCTGCCAGGCCTGTTGAGCTTTCCCAGCAATTTGATTTTTTTTTTAAAAAAACATAGGATAAAATTCAAAACTGAGCATGTGAATTCCTGATTTGCCAAACCCAGCCCTCCATCTACAAGGCACCAATCAGGAGAGGGATGGAAATATTCCACATCTGTATGAATAGAAACAACTCAAGAAACCTGACACCACCCAGATCAATACTGTTTGTTTGTGAATGTGATACTAATCAAACATTCCTGCACTACTGATGCTCAGTAGAAATTCATCAAGGCTTCTGAGACAGTATCTGCCAAACCTAAACTCACTAACATCTTGATGAACAGGACAACACACATGGGAGCATCATAACCTCAAGCCACTCACCAGCCTAACTTGGAAATCATTCCTTTAAAATTGTTGAGCATTGAATCCCTAACAGCATTATGGATTACCTAAACCAAAAAGAACAACAGTTTTAGAAGGCAACTCACTACACATTCACCAGGGCAATTACTAGGATGGGCAGTAAATTCTGAACCAGACAGACAATGTCGTTTACAGTTCATGAATTAACGAACAAAAGTACTTGGACTGCAGAATAATTTCTAGAATCCCTGACAGTGAACCAAGGTGCCAGTTTACTGCTCATTCACTCTGGAGACATATTGTCCACTTCTAGGACTTTAAATGTTCTATGCTCATAGTTCAGGGTAATGAAAAGTTAAGCCAAGATGACTTGAAACAGGTTTGCAACAGATAACAGAAGCGATGTGAAATTTGGAAATCACATGCTATAGAAAGTTCAATAAGTTTCAGGATCAGTTGCGAATGGAATAAGCAGATTTAAAAGTAGCAAACCCAAATGTGATGGGACTGGGCAAGCTTCTGGTAAGCATTATTCGCTATAAACCAGGAGAAAGTCTTCTAGATCTCCATTCCACTATTCAAGGACGTTTGGCAGAATAACCTCAAAAATGCCCAGAAGTAGTGAAATAAAGTCCATCCAACAGAAGTACATAAACATACCATAGTTTAAGAAAATAATCTTCATCTTAACAGATGTGAAAGCATTTCATACAAAACCAGAACATTCAAGAGGAAAAACACCTCAGCTAATGTTCCTCAGCCATACATGGAAATTTGGAACTCATTTTTAACAAGGGGTCAAGGCTCATTTGCAAGGCTGACACTAGTTTGCCATTCTGGTTCTCCAAGCAGCTTAAGTATACTGTCACTTACTAGGTCACTTCAGAGTTCTTTTTTAAGTGTGGTTTTGGAGTCACGTACACCATAACAGGAAAGGACGACAGGTTTTCTTTCCCAAATGTATTGGTTAATCAGCTATATTTTTCCAACAGTTCAGTACCTCAATGCCATTTACACAGCTTCCAGCATTTTAATTCCAGGTATTGAAAAAAAAAATGGCATACTGCCATTTCAAACTGCTATTTGAGAATCTCTACAGCAGTCATGGTCTCATGGCTTACCAGTCTAATCATTATATAACCACTATACTTGCTTCACACAAAAAAGAGGCTGACCAAGTCCCTGTGTGATATAAAGTTTTTGTACTTCTTTCTAGATTTAGATGGTACCATCAACAGTGAAAACCCACACCTATACAAAACGAGTCACTCTTTCCAACTATGCCTCAAGAGCACTTGAACCATTTTCTCTTGACATCGTTTTTAGATAATTAAATTCACATTTGACACATCGTTTCCCAGCAGGATAATGATAAACGATACTCAAATTGGCCAGTTGAAATACTTTCAAAATCATGTCCAATCTCTGGGAAGGTCCGTACCAAAAGCATAAATTCATAAACAGCGCCTGAAGGCAGTAAATCTTTTAGTGCAGATAAAAAACATTAATGGAAAACCCTATCAACCAAAGCAAAATTAAGATAAGTTCATCAGGGATCAGTGTTGGGACTGCAATTATTCACAATTTACATAGATGATTTGGAGTTGGGGACCACTAGTCTAGTTTGCGGCTGACATGAACATGAGTGCTAGAGCATATCGTGCAGAGGACTGTGAAACTTTGCAGTGGGACATAGATACTTTAAGTGAGTGGGCAAAGGTCTGGCAGATGGAGTACAATATTTATAAATATGAAGTCATCTATTTCGTAGGAATAACAGTAAAAAAGTCTATTGTTTGAATGGTAAAAAATTACAGCATGCTGCTGTGCAGAGGGACCTGGATGCCCTTGTGCATGAATGACAGAAGTTCCGTCTGCAGGTACAACTGGTAATTAAAAAGGTAAATGGAATATTGCCCGTCATTGCTAAAGGGACTGAGTATAAAAGCAGGGGAGGTTATGTTGCAGCTCTACAGGGTACTGGTGAGGCCACACCTGGAGTAGTGCACGCAGTTTTCATCTCCTTACTTGAAAAGAAAGATACTGGCACTAGAGAGGATGCCGAGGAGATTCACTAGATTGATTCCAGAGATGAGAGGATTGGCTTACGAGGAAAGACTGAGTAGACTGGGATTATATTCATTAGAATTTAGAAGAATGAAGGGCTATCTTATAGAAACATAAAATTATGAAGGTAATAGATAACATACAAGGGAAGTGGAGGTTTCCAATGCCAGGTGAAACTAGAACAAGAGGTCATAGCCTCAAAATTAGGGGAGCAGATTTAAGACCGGACTGAGAAGGAACTTCTTCACCCAAAGGGTTGAGAATCTGTGGAATTTCCTGCCCAATGAAGCAGTTGAGGCTTCCTCAGTAAATGTATTTAAAGCTAAGAGTGATACTTTTTTGAATAGTAAAGGAATTAAGGGCTATGGTGAGAGGGTGGATAAGTGGAGTGAGGCAAGGAAAGGTCAGCCATGATCATATTGAATAGCAGAGTGGGCTCGAAGAGCAAGATAGCTTACTTTTGCTCTTAGCTCTTTTGTTAGGTGTACTAAAAGGTTTTCTGACTCAGTATGTGGATGTACCTTTAGAGAAGGTGCAAAACTGGACCCAATGTTGGGAAATATGGCAGGCAGGTGACTGAGGTATCAATATGGGAGCAAATTGGGGCCAGTGACCATAATTCTATTAGTTTTAATAATAGTGATGAAAAAGGATAGACTGGATCTAAAAGTTAAAGTTCCAAATTGGAGGAAGGCTAAATGTGATAGCATTAGACAAACAGCTTTCAAAAGTTGACTGGGGATAGCAGGAAAATGAAAAGCCTTAAAAAAAGACAACGACAGTCAAGAGACAGTGTGTTCCTCTAGGTTAAAGAGCAAGATTGGTAGGTGTAGGGAATGCAGGTTAACTAGGGAAATTGAGGTTTTGGTCAAGAATTAGAAGAAATCCCATGTTAAAGACAGCAGAAATCATTGATTGCATCGAAAAGTGAAAAGGTGACAGGAGTATACATAACAGGGAAATCAGGAGAGTAAAAAGAAGATGTGAGATAGCTTTGGCAAATAGGGTTAAGGAGAATCCAAAGGGTTTTTACAAATATATAAAGGACAAAGGATAACTGGGGAGAGAATAGGTCCTCTTAAAGATCAGCAAGGCCACCTATCTGTGGAAGCACAGGAGATGGGGTAAGATGCTAAGTACTTTGCATCAGTGTTTACTGTGCAAAACCATGTGGAAAATAGAGAATGTGGAGAAATAGATAACAACATCTTCAAAAATGCCCAAATTACAGAAGAGATGGTACTGCATAAAAAGTTGATATATCCCCAGGACCTGATCAGGTAGATCCTAGAATGCTGTTGGAAACTAAGGAAGTGATTACTGGATACAATATCCCAGCAAGGGATCAACAGCCACAGACGAGGTGCCAGCAGAAAGGTGGTAAGGAAAAGCCAGTGAACTATAGACCAGTTAACCTGACATCGGTGGTGGGCAAGTTGTTGGATTGAATCCTGACAGAGTTTACATATATTTGGAGAGGCAATGACTGATTAGCGATAGTCAACATGGCTTTGTGTGTGGAAATTGTGTCTCACTAACTTGATAGAGTTTTTTTGAAGAACAAAGAGGAATGATGAGGGCAGAATGGTGAATATGTGGATGCGATCTATCTGGACTTCAGTAAGGCATTTGACAAGGTTCCTCATGGTAGAGCGGTTAGCAAGATTAGATCACATGGAACACAGGGAGAAACAGCCATTCAGATACAGAACTGGCTCAAAAGGTAGAAGACAGAGGGTGGTGGTGGTGGAGGGTTGCTTTTCAGACATGAGGCCTGTAACCAGCGGTGTGCCTGAAGGGTCAGTGCTGGGTCCACTGCTTTTCTCATTTATATAAATGAGTTGGATGTGAACACAGGAGGAATAGTTATTAAGTTTGCAGATGACACCAAAATTGGAGGTCTCTGGATTCTCATTATCTCATTTCTGAAGGCTTCCCATTTTCCAGCTGTCCCTTTACCTGCGAACATCTGCCTCCAATCAGCTTTCAAAAGTTCTTGCCTAATACCGTCAAAATTGGCCTTTCTCCAATTTAGAACTTCAACTTTTAGATCTGGTCTATCCTTTTCCATCACTATTTCAAATCTAATAGGTGGGACTAGATTAGATTGGGATATCCAGTGTGGCCGGGTTGGACCGAAGGGTCTGTTTCCATGCTGCACATTTCTATGACCCTATGGAGGTTTGGTGGACAATGAAGATTACAATGGGTTCCCGATCAGATGGGCTGAAGAATGGCAGATATAGTTTAATTTAGATGAATGTGAGATTATGCATTTTGAAAAGGTAAATCGAGGCAGGATTAATAAACTTAATGGCAAGTTCCTGGGGGGTGTTGCTGTTTTTAAAAAAAAAGACACACCTTGGAATGTAGGTTCACAGTTCCTTGAAAGTGAAGTCACAGGCAGACAGGGGGCATGCTTTAAAGTGAGTGAAGATAGAATTAAAAGTTGCCCCTTTTCCACACAGAGGGAGGTGCGTATATGGAGCTCTGCTGCTTACTCAAGCAGATATTGAGAGAGAATGCATTGGGACATAGAAGTTCAGTAAAAGATCAAAAGGGTCATACAGCCCATGCCAATGTATTGAACAAACCGAGATGGCTATTAAGTCTTTAATCAGTTAGAATGGAAGTGCAGGTTTCCATTCATTAAGATGTAAATCCCTGCCGTAAAATGACTCCAGGTTTTATCAGAATAAAGATGACACCTCAGGTCAGACAATGCATTTTAGTTGTGAGGCCAGGTTTCAAGTCTGTTTATTTCGCACCCTGGAGCCAGACAGGTGTTACTTCCAAAGTAGGAATTTATAAAATGTCACATTGACTGTCTGTCTACTGGTTGTGTTCTTTCTAAACAAAATAGAATGTATCGGCAAATACACGTGCAGGAGAGAGTGCGAAAGTGGCGCACACTTGGGAGGGAGTGAGAGAGAGATGGAGTATACAAATATGAAAGTGAGAGTGAGATTACATGTATGAAAGAGGATCCATGTCAGTGTGCGTTTATGTGAGAAAGTATGCATCCATGTATAGGAGTGGGTGAATGAAAGTGTATAGTGTAGTGGGGTCACCTGTAGTGTGACATGAACCCAAGATCCCAGTAGAGACTGTCATGGGTACCAAACATGGCTATCAAATCAAGGCGCTCACCCAAATATCAGAGGCTGAATGTCGTTGACAGCTGAAGTGCTCCCACACTAGAAGGAAACAGCCCTGCCTGGTGACTGTTGTGCGGTGTCCGTTCATCCATTGTCATTGTGTCTGACAATATGCAATGCTTGCTCCCTCCTAGTGGGGGAGCACATCAGCAGTCAGCATTAGGCCTCAGATGTTTTCATAAATGTCCTCCAAAGCAGACTTTGGGACAGGCAACAACAGAGTTGCAAAACAGAGATTAAGTCATGTTCATTACCCACGACTATAGCCGCATCAAGATCTTGGTTCATGTCCCACTACAAGTGGGGGGAGGGTGGTGGTATTGGGCAGGGTTAGGGGGCAGTGCTGGACACCAGGGTGCGGTGTTGGGCAGGGGGCAATGCAGGACAGGAGACAGCGCGAGGTGGGCAGAGGCAGTGTTGGGTGGGGTTAGGGGGCAAGTGGTGGTTTTGGGCAGGGTTGGGATGGGCAGCGGGGTGGGGGCAGGAGCTTGCACGCTTTGTGTTTGGGGGGCCAGGGGCAGTGTTGGAACGGGTTGGGGGGCAGGTGATGTTGGAAGGGGTTTGGGCGGCAGGTGGGAGCCCGCGCACTGTGATCTGCTGCAGTCTCCTGAATGGGGAGCAGACTTTAAAAACCCCGAGCCTCAAGGAAAGGCATTTAATCAATTAACCAAATAATCGATTATCCAAACGAAATAGTGCCCGCCCATCTCGTCTGGATAATCGAGGTTTCCCTGTACATTCTCACACACGTGCACACACCTTTGCGCACACACGCACACATACCTATAAATCTATGGGGCGAGTTTGCATTTGCAGGTATTTTGTTCAAAAATCTGTAGACAGTCAATGTGGCATTTTACAAATTCTTACTTTGGAAATAACCTGGAACCAGACAGGTGTTAAGATACAAACAGACTTAAAACATGACCTCACACCTAAAATGTATAGTCTGACCGGAGAGGTCACCTTTATTCTGATAAAACCTGAAGTTATCTTGGGGGCAGTAACGTGAAAGATATTCTTGGATTTTAATGTTAATTAAATCAAATCTTGCGCCTCCATTCTAACCAATTAAAAATTTAATAGCCATTTAGGTTTGGTTCAATACATTCACTAAGGTGTATCACCCTTTGATCTTTTACTATAAATTCTGCATCCGGTGTATTCTCTCTCACTAGCTGCCAGGTGAAGGAACAGGGGCTCCAAAAGCTTGCGGTTTCAAATACTACACCCTAGTATTGTGTGATTTTTGACTATGTTATTCTATGTAATATAACATTAAAAAAAGTGAAATGTGAAATCTGAAAATGCCATAAGTACGAGAGGCCAGAAAGGTGTGGAGAGAGAAACAGAGTTAGCAGCTCATATTGATGACCTATCACGAACAGACCTTCCTAATAGAAGCAGATAATAGAAAAGTTAAATAATACACGGGCTCAGGAATTAGAGAAATTTGGTTGGAAAATATTTTCAAGGATTATGAATATTATTAATTATATGGTGCAAAAGCCACTTATTTCATACAAGTTTATGATAAAGTGTCCTCACTTTCTCCAAGTTTATGATCTATGTATAAAGAAACTACCCAAAGTGATACTCAGAAGCTTAAGTAGAGGCACAGGAGGAAATATTGTAAAAAGTGACTTGAAAATATGTAAATAAAGTAGATTTTAATGACACCATTTTAAAAAAGGATAGACAAAGAGTTTAGAGAGGAAATTCAAAATATAGGGAGCCAATCATCTAATTCACAGTTTATGAAGATACTCAATTTAATTGTGTCATTTACAGCATCTTCAATTCATTAGGCTAAGTTTCAATTAAAAAAAAACTAAAATGGTAACTGTCTCCTAGTTCTTGATTCTCTAGCCAGGGAAACACTGTCTCAGCATCAACCATCAAATCCTCCCAATCTCACATGTGTGGACCTCATACTCACATTCTCCTCAAGGGAAAGCCTTTCAGTCCAGAAATGTATCTAGTGAATCTTCTAGCACCCACACATTAAAAATATCTTCTCTTAGGATCAGGGATCAAAACTGCACTCCATACTCCTGGCCTTGTGAATTTCAGCAATACTTGTTAGCTTTTGTACTCCAGTGTACTTACAATAAAAGGCCAAAATACCAATTAACTTCAGAGTTGCTGTATATTTAAACGTTTTGCTTTGCCATCATGGAAGATCACAGACCCAAAATGTTAACTGTTTCACCACAAATAGTGCCACACCTTTTGAGCACTTATAGCATCTTCTGTTTCCAATTAGATTTTCAACATGTGCAGTATTTATCTCGAACTCATTTGCATTAACTCTTTTGTGGATAAGGACACCCAAGTCCCTCTAAATATCAACAAACAAGAAAAAAAAACACAATCTTCTTGTTCCTCACATTCTATTCAATGTGCTACCTTACCATTCTGTATCTATTTGCAGATGTCGTCCCCTCAATAGCTTACTTTCCCACCTAACTTCGTATTATTTAACTCATATCTTACTTGCTATCCCAGGTCAATTGTGAACAGATGTGGAGCTAATGTTGGATCCTTGCAGTAACTTGATATTAGCAGCCTGCCAAACTGAAAATTCTCAAGTGTATTCCTATTGTTTAATATTCTTCAATTAATCCTCTATCCAGGCTAATGTCACCCCCTTAATCCTGGAGCTTTCATTTTCTGCAACATCCTGGCATTACGCTACCTCACTGAATATCCTTCAAGAATGTAAATATTCAACATCCACTGCTTCCCTTTCAGCCACCCTGCCAGACATCCTCAAAAAAACTTTAATGAATTCATAAAGCAGCACTTGCCTCCCTTTCATCTGACAAATGATTTTGACTTTTTATATACCAACACCATTTCCTTAAAGAATTCGACAATTCACTGATTGTTTGGATTGGAGCTTAACTGGGATAGACCCCACTTGTTCTTGTCCCAATTTTAAAACAGCACAGCTACATTTGCTGCCTTCCATAGCATTATTCCAAAAGGCTGTAGATTCTGAAAATAAAAATCGCGAATGCACCTACCATTTTAGAACCTAAAATGAAGTCATGCAGCATGAAAACAGACCTTTCAGTTCAACTAGCCCACGTTTCCAAACTAAACTAATTGTTTGTGTTTGACCCATATCCTTTCCTATTCATGTACTTATCTAAATGTCTTTTAAAATGTTCTAAGTGTACTTATATCCAACACTTTCTCTAGCAGTTCATTCTACTCACTCCACATGTCCTTTGTAGATCTTTCCCCTCTTACTTTAAAAGTACGCTCCCTAGTTTTGAACTCACCCACCCTAGGGAAACGACCCTTACTATCCATCTTATCTACATCCCTCATGATTTTATAAACTGCTAAGGTCATCCTTCAACTTCCGACCTATTCAGCCCCTCCTTACCAGTCCATATAATCCTGGTAAACTTTTCTAAACCCTCTCCAATTTAATAGCATCCTTCCTATAGCAGGGTGACCAGAACTGCATACAGTTCTACAACATTACCGAGTATCCTACCATAATTGTACAAGTTCTGCCCTCGTTTGTTTTACCAGAATGCAATACCTCACATCTTTCCAAATTAAATTCTATCTGACACTCCTTAGCCCATTGACCAAATTGATAAAGATCCCTTTGTAATCTTAGATAATGTTCTTCAAAATCCACTATGCCACCAATTTTGGTGTCATCTGCAAACTTACTAACCACGACTTCTAAACGCTCACCCAAATAGTTTATATACAGAGGAACCTTGATTATCTGGATAAGATTGCAAAGTCCTGATGCTTGGCTAAACTGTGTTATTCGGGCATGAGCAGGAATCCTGAAGAAGGGCTCATGCCCAAAACGTCGATTCTCCTGTCTTTGGATGCTGTCTGACCTGCTGCACTTTTCCAGCAACACATTTTTCAGCATCTGCAGTCCTCACTTTCTCCTAAACTGTGTTATTCAGCATTCAATTATCCAAACAAAATACTCCGCTCTCATGTTGTTCAGCTAATCGAGGTGAAACACTGCTGGTCACAGATTTCCAGTCCAAAAAACAACTCTCCACTGACACAATGTCTCCTGGGTTTGGTGGCTTTTAATTCTGTTAATGTCTCCTGTAAATTTTGATTTCTAATTTCATTCAACAAATACATCACTGGCTTGACTCAGAGCAGAGTGTCGGAGTCTGATGTGCACTCAGATGAGTCAGATTAGACAAAAGCAGGATCACCAAGGCAGCAAGGGGATATCAATTTTTTTTTCCTTGCAGGACAAAAACAAACCATCACCATAGGACAGAACAGAATGATATTCAGAAAAAGAATGGCACCACAAGACAAAGTGACTAAGCTAACCAACAGCAGACAAGACAACACGACAGACATCTAGGTAAGAAACCTCTCCAATAGACAGCTCACAGGCACAGAAAAAGCCACACCAGCCAAGGGACTCAACTACGGAGTTCCTAGCTGCACTAGACTGTACACTCCGAGCTAATGGACTAACCGAAGAGACAGAGCAAGCAGTCAGACAAAGCACTGTACCCTTAGCAAAGAAAAGGCAAAATGAACAATCTCAACACCCGAGAGAGAGAGAGAAGACCTTAACACACAAGACAAGAACATAATCATAGTACCAACCGATAAAGGGCCAGAGAAACAAGCCTAAATTAAAATAGACTATTTACTGGAGTACAGTGCCCATTTTGCTAGATTACTAACTGAACAAAGTAAACGAAACAAAAATAATGATACTAAAGAAACTTGGCAGGTTTGGCATCATCTGTGGAAAGAGGAACAGTTGATGTTCAGTCTGTTGTGACTCTTCTTCTTGGTTAAAATCAATTATAGAAGTCACTCAGTTATATCTGCCATCTCCATCAGGGTGCTTTAGGCTCTTAGCTCTCACGTCCATCACCTCAACACTAATTACAATGTTGACTACACAAACTCCTTTCCATGACAAAGCTTTCCCAACTATTGAGTCTGTCCCACCATTTGAACATGGCTGATATGTCCCTCTCTGTCCCTCCCTCTGGAGCATTACATTCCACAGATTCTAGCAGAAGTTAAGGGATGACCTTAGAGGTTTATAAAATCATGAGGGGCGTGGATAAGATAAATAGACTAAGTCTTTTCCCAGTGGTGCAGGAGTCCACCACTAGAGGGCAGAGGTTTAGGATGAGATGGAAAAGATATTTTAAAAAACCACTTTTTCACACAGAGGGTGGTACGTGTATGGAATGAGCTGCCAGAGGAAGTGATGGAGACTACCACAATTGCAACATTTAAAAGGCATCTGGATGAATATATGAATAGGAAGGGTTTGGAGGGATATGGGCCGGGTACTGACAGGTGGGACTAGATTAGGTTGGGATATCCAGTCGGCATGGACGAGTTGGATTGAAGGGTCTGTTTCTGTATGGTACATTTTTATGACTCTATGATTCAACTCCCTCTGGCTGAAGAAATTCCTACTCATCTTTTAAAAGCCACCCCTTCACCCTGGAGCTGTTCCCTTGGTCCTCATCTCTCTAGTGGAAACATCATCTTCATGTCCACTCTCAGGCCCTCAAATATTCTGTAGTTTCAATGAGATTCCACCATCTTTCTAAACTCTTACTAAATATATACCCAGAATCCTCAACTGCTTCTCATTTGACAAGCTCTTCATTCCTGGGATTATCCTTCTAAACCTCCTCTGGACCCCCTCCAATGCCAACACATCCTTCCTTAGATATGGATCCAAAACTGCTCTCAATACTCCAAACGTGGTCTGACCGGAGCCTTATATAGACTTAGCAGTACATTGCTGTTTTTGTATTTTAGCATTATCAAAATAAGTGTTAACATTTGCCTTCCTAACTCCCACCTTAACCCACATTAACCTTAAAAGGATCCTAAACCAGGACTCCCAAGTCCTCTTGTGCAAACCCTTTACCATTTAGAAAATAGTCTATGCATCCATTCTTCCTACAAAGGTGAATCACCTCACTTTCCCATATCGGATTCCATCACTTCTTTGCCCACCCTTCTAACTGATCAAAGTCCTTCTGCAGCCTTCCTGCTTATTCACCACGACCTGTCACGCCCTCCACCTTTGTATCACCTGTAAACTTAGCAACAATGCCTCTAAGTTACTTCATCCAGTTTGTGAATATATAAAATGAAGTCCCAGCAACGACCCTACAAACCTCACTAGTCACTAGCTGCCATCTGAAAAAGATCCTTTTACCCTACTCTGTATTCTATTAGTCAGCCAATCCTCTATCCATGCCAGAATCAAGCCCTTAATACCATTGGTTCTTATCTTATTTAGCAGCTTCACATGTAGCAATGTCAAAAGCCTTCTGGAGATCCAAACATATCACATCCACTAGCTCTCCTTCGTCTAACTTGCTCATTACTGCCTCAAAAAATGTAGCCCTCATGTAATCTGTTGTTGTTAGTGGTCTCCTCTTCAGATCCTGATCAGTTCTCACATACTGCAATTGCTACTCCCGTCAAAAATTCTTTTGAGGCTGTCATCTTACAAACTACTGTTCCCATTCCTATCCAAAGTCTTCAAGTGTGCTTTTACCTTCCAGATCCATGTCCATCGTTCACAGTTCATTAAGCACAACCAAGTTTCTGCCCTTGCCACAACACAATCTGCTCTCCAAGACACTATGTGACTAGGATAATGTTTACCATAAATGCTCATTCTGCCTGCTGCCTTTGATGTGGCTGACCTCCAACTCCACCAACATTTCTCCACTATTCACCAGATGGGTGGTACAGCATTCACTAGATATATTATTTATTCAACTGTGTCAGAATATCACCTGAAATTGCTTCTCTTCCGCTGTTATTCCCAATGTAACAAAGATTTATTCCTGACTTCCAAGTAGTCAGCCAAATGCTAGCCTCCATTGACATCATATGAAAACAGTATCAAGTTTTGACATACACACTGATGGCACCCAGCTCCACCTCATCACCACTTCGATTCCTCCAGTATACTAAAATACCAGACTACTTGGCCAACAACCAATATAGCTCAGTAGGAATTTCATCTAATTAAATATTGACGTAACTGAACCCAATGACAATCCCTGTTCCCCTGTTCCCAACTAAATCGTTCGCCTCAACAGTGTCTAAGGCCGTAGCATAGCACTCATAACCATGATATCACATTGGTCACAATGAGTTTTCAATCACATACTTGATCCATAATCAAGATTGCCTATTTATATCTCTGCACCAAACAATGACTAAATCCTTCACTCATCTACCTAAAATCTTTATCCATACCTTTGTTACCCCTACACCTGACCGGGCCAGTACACTCACAGCTGGCCTCTCACAATCCATCTTCTCTAAAATTCATCCAGAACTCTATTGCATATACCCTTAAATGTATCATCATCCTGTGTACACTGATATAAGAATAGTTCCATTTAACAACATTTTGATTTTTCAAAACATCTCTTTGAAATCCTTCTTTCCCTTTTTGAACAACCTTTGTAAGCAGCCTTAAAAATTGCCTATGTGGGTCAGTGTCTAATTTTGTTTTACAGTACTCAAGTACCGTAAGACAATTCATCATGCTAAAAGTTGTATCATAAAGTTGCTATTATTGAAGTCCGTTCAATAGCAAATCCTACATTTTGAAACAAATTCAAGCCTTATAAAATTTTTAAATTCTGAATATTCAACCTTGCTTATTCCATAAGTCATTGGTGTTAAGCAGACCATTTTGCATCCGAAAGTTGCATTTCTCTCTAGACAACTTGAGCATCAAAACTATAGAAACAAAGAACAAACTTGTTTTAATAGCATGCCTTTCATGAGGTTCAAGTTAAAAATTGTTTGAAATTTAAACTTTATCCTGTTTTATGGGCAAAGCAAGCAGTCAATTACTGCAAAGAACGCACAAACAGTAATGAAAAATAACCAGTCAATTATTTCTTGTGGTATAACAGAAGAATAGGTCAAGACATCTGCAGAATTTTAGAAAAAATTCCAGTTAAAAATAGGCCATATAAATAGGTAAATGGGACTTTAAAAATTTTACATCACACCTACATAACAGACAACTCAAAACTCTTTCAGTGATACATGTAACAAGTGATGAGCTTGAACTCATGATTTTGTGACTTCTACCATGAGGGTTAGCACTGGCTAAACATTACTGTACATCGTGAACTACAACAATGCCATCAGCATTTGCTGTTCAGAACTTTAGAATATAAACTGATTTTCATACATCAAACAATGGCAACAGTAAATACAAGAACTCATTTTCTTTTCAATCAAGCTGGTTAGTTCAGCCAAATTCATCCCCATAATTTCACATCTGCCATAAACTGTACAATTAATGAGTTTGCAAACAAGCTTTTTACAGGTTTTCCAGAACCTCAACCTGAGCTACAAATCTTCTCAAAACTTGCTAAGCTTTTTACAGCATTATAGGTCAAAAAAAAAATACAATGCTCATACAATCCAAAGACAGCCAGACATTTGTACATATTTCCACTGTATCCCATGACCCAGTTCATATACTTCTACAAACTATTTTAACTTATTTTTAATTTGTCACCAAGTCTTGGAAAATTAAGACACTAAGTGTTTTGTTTCTTTCACTCCATGGTTATTTTCTCCTTTGAAGCAAAATGAACATTTTTGTTCCCCATTTACCTTTAATTCCTGAGCTGAACCCAATTTCACGTTCCTGCACTCTTTCTACAGCACCTATATTTGCCTCAAGACAAAGAGAAATCAATAGCTTATGGATATATCTAAATTTTCTAATACCTTAAGATTTTTTATTCCGAAACTCGATATAGTATTTAAAGAAATGCTGCCGTAGTAAGCTAAAATTACTAGTTACCAATCAATTCTTAGTCCAATTATTGAAAGTTAAGGACTTAAAAATCTACATCCCTTATACCATTTGCTCCACTTTATAAAGTAATTTGGCATACTACATGCAGTATTATAATTACTCTTAATATTCTCTCAAAAATTAAAACAGCAGACACAACGGTATTTTCATTTAGAAAATACTTTCTGAAGTCAATTCTAATTGCTATTTCCGTGTTTCACCTCTACCTCCTATTATCTGCATATCTGTGAAGACATATGACCAATTTTAAGCAGTTAATACATTTTGAATAAAATCATCTCTCTTCATTGCTGCAGATCTAGTCATAACTGTACGTCTGAATGCATGGCTTAGAACACAATCAACAAAATAGAAACAAAAGCATCAAGTAGTCAATATTCTCTTTCACAGATCAGCAGCAATGAACAGAGTCCCAAACTGGCCGTCACCCTTCCCAAGAAATATCTGAAGTTTGGACCCTCAATGCACTCAGGCTTCTATTAATGATTAACTTTTCGCAAAAGGCTTTTAAAGCACAGTTCAATGCATTTTTTTTCTGAAGTTAGATAGGTATTTGTTTCAATCAATATTCAAAATCACAAAAAAAGAGTGTGGTATGAGCTGTTACATGAAAATTTCTCCTCACCAACACATTTAACCTGGAAGAAAATACTTGGGCTTTTTCTAACTGCAACCATCTATGAAGCAATATCGAGACTCACCGCATCTATTGGCTCTACATGCCCCAAATATTCACTATGCAAGTCCACTGAATACTACTTTGAATCATTTATTAAATATATAACCAAGGCAGTCAGAATATCATTTTTTTAAAAATTAATCTCAAAAAACCTGAAATGATATGCAAGGAAAAGCAGTTACATAGATACCATAATGTAATCCTGAAAAATGCAGATTCTATGTTATATACTAAATTTTTAAAACTTCAAACTAAACGCAAAATAAATTCCATACAAAGCCATTTGAACTTAATACATTTTATTTGGCTAGGTCATTCATTTAACCTAGGAAATTACAATTACTTTCTAGACTCAATAAGTGTATCATACACCTGTATCAAAATTAAGGTTGACAATCGAAATAGTTGAAAGAACTTATGCACTAAGCAATAAAAGATAGAGTCCACAATTGACTTAAGTACAATGGACAGCTGAATGAACTGATTTTAGCTGGCGCAACCACAACTTCATTACAGAGATTGCATAGAGTCTATCATCCTCAGTTCT
Source organism: Hemiscyllium ocellatum (assembly GCF_020745735.1). Taxonomy (NCBI): domain Eukaryota; kingdom Metazoa; phylum Chordata; class Chondrichthyes; order Orectolobiformes; family Hemiscylliidae; genus Hemiscyllium; species Hemiscyllium ocellatum. Next base: position 78,075,388 of record NC_083408.1, read on the forward strand.
AAATCCTTACAGAGGTTGCCACTCAAGTATCATCACATCCCTGACTAATTGCTCTACTGTTGCCTTCAGCTGCCTGAGCCCTATGCTTTGAAACCACCTATCAAGCCACATTCTCCTACTAAAAGTACCTCTGACCTGGCTTTTTGATCACTGTCATTGTGAAATGTCTGTGCTATATAAAATGCAAGTTGTTAGGGAAGCACAGAAATTACACTTGATTGTTTTGTTATCCCAACTGGAAACTTCTATCTGAATATTGAGCATTGACAAATAGTGGAGCCAACTGTGATGCCTGAACAGACACCGATATATAATCTTCAAACATCAAAAGCAACAATGTTCGACACTCAATGGGCAATGTTCAAAGGGCAATGAATCAGCATCAGTGACTATGCCATAGCAAACAGTAACATATGGAAGAGAAAGTTACTGCATAGGAGAAAATGAAATCAAAGCTCACCAAAGGAATAAATTTTCCTTCAAGTCAGTAATTGCAGTTCAGCGCATAACTGAATGTGACTTTAAATACAAGAGCAGGGATGTCTTGCTGCAATTGTACTGGGCCTTGGCGAGACAACACCTGGAGTACTGTGCACAGTTTTGGTCTCCTTTGTGGAAGGATATCGTTTTGGCTATAGATGGAGTGCACCAAAAGTTTAACAGACTGATTCCTGGGTTGGCAGGACTAACACACAAAGAAAGATTGAATTGGTTAGGACTATATTAGAAGAATGAGAAGGGATCTCTCACAAATCTATAAAATTCTAATAGGGCTGGTCAGAGAAAAAAAAACACAGGAATGCTAAAGGCTCAAAGTGTACGGAGAAAGCAGGAATAGCTTTGATGATCAGCCATGAGCATACCAAATGGCAGTACAGGTTCTAAAGGCTGAAGGGCTTACTCCTGCACCTATTTTCTACATTCCTCTTTCCAAATCCTATACCTGAAGGATTAATGCATTAACCATACTCTCAGATACAGAACTGGAAGTACCAACAGAGACATATAAAATAGGCAAGACAGACCACCAATACCTTATCAAAGACGCAATGATGTCACCTAGCGAGGCAACAAAACTTATGCATAAAAACACACTGGCTCGGCAAATGAATCCATGACATCTTTACATCAATTCCATTCTTCTACCTCGGGCATCGTTTCACGCTGAACCAAATAGGTTGTAATCTTAGCATCTGTTCAGTCACAATCCATACCTAGTTGATCACAAAGACCTCTCACAACATCTCCAAAACAATAGCTAGGAGCAAGAATAAACAATTCAGCCTCTTTAGTCTACACCACTATTCAGTACAATTATGGCTGATCTCAGTGGCCTTCACTCCACTTTCCTGCCCATCTTCCATAACCTTTCAACCGATTACAATATAAAAATCTGTACATATTCACCACATTCTAGGTGAGTGAATTCCACAGATTACCCTACTTCATCCCACTTAAGAGTGAACATCATTCATTTCATCTTAAAAGGAGAAACATAACTATTCCAATGCTCTTCTGGGTAAGCATCCTATTCATTGCTTTCTCTCATTCACACTATGTTACTCATTTTTTACCTCAATTCCAATCACCTATCATCCTTTCTTCACTTATGGGCAGCACAGCAGCTCATTGGTTAGCATTGCTGCCCCACAGCATCAGAGACCTGGGTTCTATTCCCGCTTCAGGCAACTGTTTGTATAGAGTTTGGACACTCTCCCAGTGTCTGTGTGGGTTTCCTCCAGGTGTGCTGATTTCCTCCCACAATCCAAAGATGTGCAGGCCAGGTGAACTGGCCACGCTAAATTGCCCATAATATTAGGTGCATTAGTCAGAGGGAAATGGGTCTGGGTGGATTACTCTTTGAAGGGTCAGTATGGACTTGTTGGGCCAAATAGCCTGTTTTCACACTGTAGGGAATCTAACGTAACTTGCACCAACTTGCAATCCCCACCTTTTTGATAAATAATTTCATGGCTGAAACTGAAGAACTTGAACAGGGAAAACTCAAATGTTAATTTTGTTCAAGATCAATGACCAACTTTAAAACAAAAAAAAAGTGGTTTAAAGTTTATTTTCTTTGATATTAGCCTAAACCTCACCATAACAACGGCGAACAAAATGACAAGCACTCATTAAAAAAAGTCAAAAAAGCCCCACTAAAGTAGCATAGTTTACAAAATCTAAGCACATTCGAAAGACTTATAGTCTGTAATAAATACTATTCTTCTAAATGCATATAAACAGTATCATTGAATAACGAAGTCAGTTACAATATTAACATTAAAATATCGTTTCTAAAATTTATTTTCAACGACTTTTAGAAAGTGGGTTTTCTACACTGCACTTAACATCAATGCTTACTCGCAAAGGAGAAAGATGCTAACTATCCAACTTTTAATTATATTCAAACACATGCATTACACTACACCTTTCGCATCGCTCTCGGAGTCCTTTCTCGCACATGCGCCCAAAGGTAAATAATGCAGACTTCAAAATACACTTTTACTTTTCAAATCGCGTTGTCGATTTAAGCTAAAACGACACAACCATAACTATTTTGTGAAAAAAATTCCGAGAAACTCTAATAGCAAGCTCCAATTTGTGCAAAAAAAATCGTTTGCAGCGTTCATTCATAGTGAATGTGAAAGCAACCACATCCGAAACGAGGAGAAAGGAGTTGAATAAATCCCATGAAACAGCTCGCAACATTCAATCCCGGACCTGCATCTTATTTTTTGCCATTAAGAACTTTTGATCGCACGAAGAATATCAATGCAAGATTTCAATTTTATTCAGGGTGGGGTAGGAAATGATGATTTAAGTCAAAGCACGCCTGCAGCACACGCTGCTATTCTCAAAACGAACAGCAGGGCGGGGGGGGGGGGTGGTAAGAGGTATTCATCTGCCCTCATTTTATTATAATTAATGTCCTATACTTTTGTGACTGTTTTATTAACTCTTCTCACGACGGCTCAGAATGAAATCCCCCTCCTCCTTCGTTGATCTCTAACGAATGTAACCCCTTAAATAAGTATTCTGGGGGGTGGCGGGCAGGAGAGAAGAGTGAGATGGTGAGAATGAACGCCACAGTTTTAGGCTATCTCGACACAAACAGAATTAAAAAAAACTCACCAGGGTCGTAGTCAGGGACAACCGCCTGATATTGGGAGCCCACTCGCATTCCTCCACCTGTAACAAGTAGTGAATTCTCCCATCAACAATCCGATCACTTAAATGTGTTTTTTTTTAAAAAAGACGCGATCGGTGGATGTCTCTTTAAACAAAAAAAAAGAAAGTCAGTTCTAGGCTATTGCCAGTTACCGTGCTCGTCCTCGGAGCCGCTGCTCGCCTCTTCCCACGAGTTGTTGCCGTTGGTCGCCGCCACAGCCGGTGCTGCCGCTGGTGGTGCCGCCGCCGCAGCAGCAGCTGCTGGAAAACTTTTCGCCCCATTCCTGCCTCTCCTCTTACCCGAAACCTCGGGCCCTTTCTCGATCATGGTCGGCATTGTTGCTCCTCTCGGTGCCCCTTGTTTTTTTTTCGCGTGTGTGCGCGCGCGCAGAGAGTGAGACGGAGCGACTTTGGTAGTGTTGAAGTTTGGTCCCCAGGCTGTCTATGTCTCAGAGTGAGTGTCAGCGTCTGAAACTGCGAGTGAGGCTACTACTCCTGTTAGTCCCCGCGGTTCTCTCTGTCTCAGGGACGCCAGCCGCCGGCGCCGCTCTCTGCGCTTTTCCTCTCACTCCAACCGCACACCCGAACCTGATGTTCCCGCCTCCCCCTTCGCCCACTCTCTATTGGCCGGTAACTCCACGCGGCCCCCGCTATCCTCACGCTCATTGGCCAAATCACCCGTCCATTAAAGGTAGCCGTTTGCTCCGCCCGTCGCCAGGTTTGGTTGAGCGACGCACTCACTTCTGGACGTGGTTGCGGATCACTCCGCCACCCACAGACACATACTGCTCAGCACATCTACTTTTTAATTCTCTTGCCGTACTTTTTTATGCTGCAACCACTCGGAGGGGAATTGAAGATCTTTACTTTTTATAAAAAAAAACAGTATAATGTTAATAACCTATGATATAGGCCTTTGGCGGAGAATATTTGATCATACTTTAAGAACTATTTACTTTTGCGGAAGGCTGAGGAAACCCCAGCTTGCTGGATAGAGGAATTGTCTTTATTTAAAAAAGAAATGCGAAGTTTCATTCAATTCTTCCTCTATAATTAACAGTTAAGGTGCAGATAAAATAATTCTATACACTGTGAGTTTGTTGAACTGAAATATTCGTCGTCTCCCAAAAGATGAACACGTAGTCCTGAAGTGTTTTACAAATGGCTTAAAGTTCAGTGTTTGGTCATTATTTAAGCTGCTTATACAATAAATTATTATTTGACTGCTCTACCTCTAGGAAGTCAAAGGTATTAACAAGAACCTCAATGTACGCACAAGCTCCACGAATGCTGCAAGATTGACAGTGATTTTAGGGGTCCTGATCGGGTACAGCCGTACTTCATTTCACACCTAGTATTGAATGAGTAAATTTAACAAAAAAATCTAATAAATACTGGATTAAATATTTATATACGTCTATCATTTCCATTCCTTTGTTAATACACGCAATGCATGATGGTTTTAATATTGCAATGCAAATATTTGGTTACATCACATCCACTAGAAACTCCTAATAGTTTGGCATAGATTTGAATGTTGCAACATTGGATGTCTGACGGTTGAAACCTACAAGGGCTATATGGGTATTTAATACTTTCTGTTGGGAAAGTTCAAAAAGCCTCAATTCACCATGAGGCTGTTCACCAGCATCATCCAGTTGTTTGCAATGGAGGAAGTAATTAAAGACAGTGTTTCATGTACGCAGGAGATGCAGTGTACTGTTGTTGAGTGTGGCAAAGTAAAACTATATCGGGATCGTTTCCTGGAAAGCCTCGTGATGCATGAGTAAATCCTTTTGAACGCTGAATTTGATTTGGCTGCTCTTGCTTATATATGTCTGAAAATACCTTATATATATATTAAATTTAATCTGATGTGTCCAACTATTGTGAAATAGAGAAGTTAAAATCAAAACGGCAAATGAAGACAATGCCTACGGTTAAATTTTGAATAACAACAGCAATCTGTTATCTTGTCGTGAAAGTAGTCCATGTGCAACGCTGAAAGTGATGTCCACAAAGTGAGCCACCAGTTGGAATGTACGTACAGTCTTTTAAATAAAAAAAAGTCTTTTAAATGACAGATCCAAAAAAATTGAAAATATCTATTAAAACTTTTAATATCATAAGATGTTGATCTTTTATCCAACATTGTTATGATGTATTCACTTGGCAGCTAATTTGTTGATTGAGAGATATTGATAGTAGTTCTTATACAAGCAGATCATCTTGAGTTCTTTTGTTCATTCACAGGATGTGGGTGTCACTGGCTGGGCCAGCATTTACAATCCGACATAACTGCACAGAGACCAGTATCCTGTCATTAAATCGGCCTTTATTTACTTGCGCACAGAACATTGGTTGTGGCAAGCTAGCTCAAAGTCAGTCCCCTGAATTGAGGAAACTCTAAGTCTCCTGGTTATGTTGGTCAACACTGGCTTTCCCACTTGGCCCAGGTTAACAGCCCCAATCAAGGGTAGTAGATTGGGTTGGGATATCTGGTCGGCATGGACCGATTGGACTGAAGAGTCTGTTTCCATGCTGTACATCTCTATGACTCTAGACTCTAGTCAACAAGATCCAGCTGGTTCCAATCACAACAGTACCTATCCCTGGTTGCTTTAAAAAGGTGGTGATGAAATGCCTTTTTGAACTGCTGCAGTCCATTTGACGCAGGTGTACCCATAATGGCAGTAGAGAGGAAGTTCTAACAACAGTGAAGGAATGGTGGAATATTTTCAAGGAAGGATGACATATGACTTGGAGGGAAATTTACAGATGGTGGTGTTCCCATGTAACTTCTGTCTTTGTTTTTCTAGATGGTGGTGCTCGTGATTTTGGAAGCTGCTTTCTAAAGAGCCTTGGTGAATTTCTGTAGTGCATATTGTAGGTACTAGAAATTACTGCAGCTGAATGTTGATGTTGGAGAATGTAAGTGTTTTGTGGGTATGATGCCAATCAAGTGCACTACTTTGTCCTGGATGATGTCAAGCTTCTTGAGCGTTGCTGGAACTGGACTCCACATGGCAAATGAGGAGTATTCCATCATATTCCTGATTTGTGGCTTGTAAGTAACTTTCTGCAGGATTCCTATCTTCTATCCTGCTCTTGTAGCCACAGTACTAATACAACAATCCAGTTCAGGTTCTGGTCAATAGTAACCTTCAGGATGTTAATATTGGGGGATTCGTGATGGTGATACCATTAAATATTAAGGGGGCAATAGTTAGATTCTCGCTTGATAGAGATGGTCATTGCTTGCCACTTATGTGGCACAAATGTTACTTGCCACTTGTCAGCTCAAGCCTGGATATTGTGCAAGTCTTGTTGCATTTAAACCATGGACTGTTTCAGTATCTGAGGAATTGTGAATGGTGCTGAACATTGTGCTGTTGTCAGTGAACATCCCTACTTTCAACCTTATATTCAAGGGAAGGATGTAGCTGAAGATGGTTGAGCTAAGGAACTATTCTATGGAACCCCTGCAGGGATGTCCTGGAAATGAGATGACTGACTTTTAACCATCACAATCACCTTCCTTTATGCCATGAATGATTCTAACCAGCAGAGAATTACCCCTCTGATTCTCATTGACTCCAGTTTTGCTAGAACTCCTTTCTGCCACACTATTTGATACATTCTTTGAAATATAGAAATCATATTTGTTTTTAACATTCCTTTTCCCATACAATACACAATATCTTCAGTAGTAGATGGGAATCTCTTTTTCTTTTGTCACCAACAAAAACTAAGTTTCCATAAACTAGATCTTCAGTGGTAATATTGGAGTTCCCAAGGCTGTTTCACAAAATTGTATTTATATTTTACTTCAATGACCTAGACACTCATATTTTTAAAGTGCAGGAATGTAGTAGATACAAGGAAAATTGATATGCTGATGGAAAGAATCTAGAGAGGCATAATTATTGAACTGACAAAAAGTACATGGTATGTCATCACTGAAGTAAAAGTTTACATATAAACTCAAAGAGGTGTGCATTGTGATTTCAAAATTAAATATTTACATCCTGATACAAGTGTTCTGTTTTTGTAACACTCTTGGGTTAGCTTTTCCCATTGTAGATTCTGATATCTCTATTCTTCATAGAAACTGCAATGTAAACTTGAATAAAAATTCAAAAGAGCTGCAGCTCAGGCAGAGAGAATTTGTGTTGATGAACTGATATGTCGATTTTTCATCAGGCATGATGAAAGAGTAAGAAAAAGGAAGCTCTGTTGAAAAGCGAACCAGGATTTTTGCAGAGGGAACGATCCCTTGGGAATGCTGAAATGAGAGGTATTGGAAAATGTATTTGTTGATAGTATCACTCTGGAAATGGCAAAAATTGGAGAGGATGGTGGAGTGGAAGATATGTATGGTGGGGCGAAAGATGAGGATGGTGGGTTATCCTGTTATTAATCTTGAAAGAAGGAGGTGACAGCAGAAGTGTATGAAACAGATGAGACATGATGGAAGGCCCTGTCAACCATACGGGGTGGCAATTGTTGTTTGAGGCAATAAGGTATACCATCAAATGTTGCACCATCAAGACCAGATGCAACAGAAATGGCGAAACTAAGAAAATGGATTGGAGTCCTTTCAGGGAACAGCATGTGAGGAAGTGTGGTCAAGGTAGTTCTGAGAGTCCATAGGTTTGTAGTGAATATATTTCTTACAATACCTGCTCATGTAGGCACAGAGGTTGTAACACCTGTCCATTCTTGCACCGAAGCTCAAAGCATCTCTTCCACGTGAAACAATGGTTCACTTGTACTTCTTTTAATTTAGTTAAGTGTATGCTCTAAGTTGGGAAACCAAACACATACTTGTGACCACTTTGTGGATCATTTCCAATCAGTTCACTGGCATGACCCAGGGTTACCTCTGCTTCCCGTTTGAATTCTCCAACTCTGCCCTTTCTGCCGCTGTCCTGTTACAGTGTTCCAACGAAGTTTAATGCAAGCTTGAGGACAGTACCTCACCTTTCATCTTGCCATCTGAAGACATTACTGAGTTCAACAACTTTAGATCATAATCTTTGCCTCCAACTTACTGTGATTTCTTTTTCTTTTGTGGACTTGTTTCTCTGTTTCTTTATGTTGTATTCAGAAGAAAATTATACATCGATTGCTGCCTCACCTGAGCAAAATTGTTTTTTCTTTACCATACCTATTATCACTTTCTTTTGCTTCTATTTTATTGAATGAAGGACAGAAGAGATTAAAAATCATAGTTCTTCCTTCCCTTTTATTCTTCTCACTCTAATCCCTTTCTACTGGCTTAAAACTCTTCCATTTCTATCCTTCTTCGATTCTGGTGAAAAGCCATTGACCTGAAACATGAATTATGTTTCTTTCCATGGGTACTACTTGACCTGTTGAGTATTTCTGTTTTGTTTTTGTTTTTATTTTAGATTTCCACCATCCACAGTATTATTCTTTTGCTCTGTAAACTTGTGATTACAACTTCCCACCAGTTACAGCACTGTCACATCTCAGTTCTGCATCTCCTTGTTTTTCAATCTGTGCTACAGATGATCTCCTCTGCTTCAATCAAATCCTCCTATTTCTTCATTTTGATATATATAAACTAAATGTCACATGTAAATTTAAAGTATTATTTAAAATAAGAGTAGAATGTATGTTGTTTGAACATTGACCGAATCAAGTCTGCGTCCTGATCCAGTAATCCCTTAACGTTTAACCACATATCACGAGAAAGCCACATTTGACCATAATACCAGAAGACATAGGAGCAGAAATTAGGCCATTCAGCCCATCAAGTCTACTCCACCATTCAATCACAGCTGATAAGTTTCTTCACCCCTTTCTCCCACTTTCTACCCTTAACCCTTGATCTACTTGACAATCAAGAACCTATTTATTTCCATCTTAAATATACTCAATGACCTGGCCTCCACAGCATTCTGTGACAGTGAATTCCATAGATTCACTACTCTCTGGCTGAAGAAGTTCATCCTTATCTCCATTCTAAAAGGTCTTCCCTCAGGTCCTAGTCTCTCCTACCAATAGAAACATCTTCCCAACATCCACTCTGTCCAGGTTATCCAGTGTTCTGTAAGTTTCAATTAGATCCCCTCTCATCTTTCTAAACTCCATGGAGTATACACCAAGAGTCCTCAAAAGTCCTTATATGTTAAATTTTTCATTCCTGTGACCGTTTTCATGAACCTCCTCTGAACACGCTGCAGGGCCAGTACATCCTTCCTGAGATATGGGGCCCAAACTGCTATACTCCAAATGTGGTCTGACCAGACCCTTATAGAGCTGCAGAAGTACATCATTGCTTTTATATTCAAGTCCTCTCAAAATAAATGCCAAAATTGCATTTGCCTTCCTAACTACTGACTCAACCTGAAGTATACCTTGAAAGAATCCTGGACTAACTCGCATATCTCTTGCATTTCAGGCTTCTGAATTTTCTCCCCATTTAGAAATTAGTCCAAAGTACATGACCTCACACTTTCCCATGTTGTACTCCATCTGCCACTTCTTTGCCCACTCTCCTGACCAGTCCAAATCCTTCTGCAGCCTCCCTGACTCTTCAATTCTACCTGGCCCTTATCTTTGTATCATCTGCAAACATAGCCAGAATGCCCTCAGTTCCTTCATCTAGATTATTAATGTATAAAGTGAAATGTTGTGGTCCCAACACTGACCTTTGCAGAACACCACTTGTCACCGGCTGCCATCCTGAGAAAGACCCTTTTATCCCCACTCTCTGCTTTCTGCCAGACAGCCAAGCTTCTATCCTTGTCTCTAACACCATGGGCCCTTATCTCATTCAGCAACCTCCTGAGCAGCACCTTGTCAAAGGTGTTCTTGAAGTCCATGTAGATAACATCCATTACCTCGCCTTGGTCTCACCTGCTCACTACCTCCTCAAAGAATTCTCGCAGATTTGTCAGGCATGACTTCCCCTTGATGAAACCATGCCCTATTTTACCATACACCTCAGACTATTCAGAAACCTCATCCTTTACAATGGACTCCAAAATCTTACCCACAACCAAGGTTAGGCTAATCGGCCTGTAACTTTCCATCTCTTGCCTTACTCCGTCCTTAAACGGGGGTGTCACATTAGTGATCTTTCAGTCCTCTAGGACTCTCCCTGACTCTAGCGATTCCTGAAAGATCATCACTAACACCTCCATTATCTCTTCAGCTATCTCCTTTAAAACTCTGGGGTGTAGTCCACCTGGTCCAGGTGATTTATCCACCTTCAAGCCATTCAGTTTTTATTTAACACCTTCTCCTTGGTGATGACCACCACACTCAATTCTGCCCCCCTCTTGAATTTTTGGGATATTACTCGTGTCTTCCACTGTGAAGACTGATGCAAATTAATTATTCAGTTCCTCAGCCATTTCCTTGTTTCCATCTATCATCTCTCCAGCATCATCTTCCTGTGGTCCAATTTCCACTTTTGCCTCTCTTTTACCCTTTTATATATCTAAATAAACTCTTCTAGTCTTCCTTTATATTACTGGCTAGCTTACCCTCCTATTTAATCTTCTCCCTTCTTATTTCATTTTTTGTTGCCCTCTGTTGATTTTTGTAAGCTTCCCCACTGCCCTCACCACATTGTGCTTTCTACTTTGCTTTTATGCTATCCTTGACTTCCCTAGTCAGCCATAATTACCTTATCCTCCCTTTACCATGCTTTTTTTTTTCTAGGGATGAATTTTTGCTGTATCTCCTGAATCACTCCCAGAAACCTCTGCCATTGCTTTTCCACTGTTTTTCCTGCTAGGCTGCTATCCCAGTCAATTCGGCCCAGCTCCTGCCTCATGCCTTTGTAGTTATCTTTATTCAGCTGTAATATCGTTACCTTTGATTCCATCTTCTTCCTCTCAAATTGCAAGGTAAATTTAATCATATTACGATCACTGCCTCCAGGGTTCCTTCACCTTAAGCTCATTTATCAAGTCTGCCTCATTGCACAACACTAAATCTAATATTGCCTGTTCCCTAGTGAGCTCCACCACAAGCTACTCCAAAAAGCCATCTTGTAGATATTCCCCAAATTCCTTTTCTTGCAGTCCATTACCAACCTGATTTTGCCGGTCCACCTGCATGTTGAAATCCCCCAAGATCATTGTAAGTTTGTCTTTCTTACACACCTTTTTCTATCTTCTGATATATTTTGCTCCCCAGCTCCTGACTACTGTTTTGAGGCCTGAACATATCTCCAACTACGTATTTTTACCTTTGCGTTTCCTCAATTCCATCCACACAGATTCTACACCATATGACCATACATCATTTCTTACTGTTGATTTAATTTCATGTCTTACTAACAAGGCAACTCTGCCCACCTGTCAATCTTTTCCATAGGATGTATACCCCTGGATATTCAACTCCCAATCCTGATTCCTTGCAGCCATGTCTCCGTGATGTCCACCATGTGATACCTGCCAATTTCAATTTGCACCACAAGCTCATTTACCTTATTCCTTAGACTGCATTCAAATATAACATCTTCTGGAACAAAGATTACTCTATTTAACAAGACAAAAGTGAATGTTGATTTGGTCTGTACATAGGCCAAATTATATTTTTTTTTCAATTACCATTTGTTCTGTTGTCCCAATTTATTATTTTTTTGGTAGCACTGTAATACTTAAGTAACATTTTAATCAATATCATGTAGTAGCTTAAAAGGAAATATAACAGGTAACAATTGCAATAGTGCCATTGTCACACTTGCACTATCCAATTTGTTATACTTACTTATTTCAGAGATGGCACTGTGACCATTTCCAGCCTGTTTTATCAAATGCAATTAAAATAAAAACCATTTATTTTAATTAACCGTGAGCATCTGAAATTCACAAATAAGGTCAAGAATATTGTATCAATTATTCTTTGTTCAATGTTTTGTGGTATCTAATTTAGACTAGCATATCTCCAAGCAGACCTTGATACAAAGGATAGAAATGAATGATTCTAAAATGGATAAGTCATATATGAAAATACTTCAGGGTTACTCTAATTAGTATTCTAATACTCAGATTATTCTATTTCACAATTCAAAAATGAATATTGATTTGATTAAAACAGATAACCTAAAAGCTGATACATTAAATTTTAAAACAATCAATGACTGCAATTAAATCAGTGGAGACAAAATAGGTGATGTTAGAAAAGACCGGTTGGATCAACAGCTTAACTTTTTAGTTTGTTTTAGTTAAAACTTTTCAGTCAATTATTCTTCAGAATAAGTTGTCTTAACGATTTGTTACCTGTTACTTAGTCTTCTCTGGTGATCTCTTCCATGGATGTATTACACTTTGTTGAAACCATTCTATCTGATTTCACTGTTTAATTCTGTCACATTTTGACCCATAGTTTCTCTATCCTCCCTTATATCTAGATCATATTTATTTTATGCATTTTTACTAATGTTTTTATTAGAACAATTATGTTTCTGAAGTTGAAGTCACTGAATTTTACCTATTATCCAAGTACACATTTATTTCTGAAACAAAATAATCTGTTCTGATAATTGATCTAAATTTGCCTCTTGTCAATGTTTTTCCTCTCTACACTTAATAAATCAATACCCATTTTAAGATGTGAAGACTGAGATTGGATAAATACTTTAAGCGTGTGGTCTCTCTAGACATGAAATTATTACATATAAACTTTTGGCTTTGCCCCAGTTCACAGAATTGTTACTGTGTAGATAAAGATCGATTGGCCCATTGAGTCTGATTAAAAACTTTACCATGTATGAACAAGTGGAGAGATGTGCAATGATTGACAATAAAAGTACATTATTGAACATAATTTTATAATGGTTAAACTCCAATCAACTTTTACAATATTAGAATAGGAAATGAACCAGAACTACATTAATGTTTTGTAAGACTACATACCATTAACAGCAAGATTCAGTTATTCAAATAAACTTAATTTAATACGGGAACATTCTTGTACAGTTCATGAAAGATGATGTTGTGTTTTGAAATCTCAAAGTTTTATAGTCCATATTTCATTCCAATAATGTATCCATTGACCTCAGGTTAAAATCTTATCCTTTACAATCACTGGCTGTTAAATTTGATAGCTTCTGAAAACAGGCATAGGGAATTGATGAGCAACTGACCAATGCTGCTGATTGTGGTGCTGGCAGTTTGCCAATTTCATGCTGCCTGGACATTTCAATGTTTTTAGAGTCCAACTAAGGGGAAACAATAGTGTGCTGGTAACATTAATTGACTCATCACCTGGAGACCCACGCAACGTTCTGGAGATCCCCATCTAGATTCCCCCATTGTAGGTGATGGAATTTAAATTCATTAAAGAACTGAAACCAAAGGTATAAGGATGATCATGAAATCAATGTTGATTGTAATTTTAAAAATTTGCTGAATTGTCCCATGCTGTCTAGGGACGTACAGTATAGGTGGATTAGCCATGGCAAGTGCCAGGTTTATGGAGATATGTGGGAGGGCTGGGTCTGGCTGGGATGCTTTTCGGAGGGTCGGTGCATACTTGATGGGCCAAATTGTGCGCTGTAGGGATTCTATGATTCTATGTTCTTAAATGCTTTTTGAAATGGTCTAGCAAACCATTCAGTTATACAACCGTTAGAAAAGAAAAAGAGAATGAAACCAGATAGACCACCTGGCTTTGGCTAAAATACTGGAAATGAGATTGGTAAACTCAACCTTATTAATCCTGCATAGTCCTCCTTTCTAACATTTGGGGACAAGTGCAAAAATTGGAAAATCTATTTCACAGACTATTCTAGCAATCATCTGACAATGTAATACTCACAGAGTGATACTATAAACACAATGACCCAGACAATATCACTAACATCCCTGGGTAAGTCCTGTCCCATTGGCAGCTTAGACCTAGCAGGGATGGCAGACAATGGTGTACACTTGGGAGGGAGTTGCACTGGGAGTCCTCAACATGGACTCTGGCTGCCATGAAGTCTCATGGCATCAGGTCAAACACAGAGAAGAAAACCTCCTGCTGATTACATTCATAATAGCCATCCCTTGGTTGATGAATCAGTAATCCTCCATGTGGAACAACACTTGGAAGAAGCACCATTGGTCACAAGGGCCCAGATCATACTCTGGGTGGGTGACTTCGAAGTCTACCACCAAGCGTGACTCAGCACTGATGAAGAGGGTGGACTGGGTCTGTAGCAGGTGGTCAGGAAACCAACATGAAGGAAAAATCATACTTGTAAGGATGAAATCAAGTCTCCCTGTCCCAGATGCAATTGTCCGTAACGCCTTACAGTCATCGTGGAGAAAAAGTTCCGTCTTCACACTGAGAATACCCTCAATCGTGTTGTGTGACATTATCAACATTGATGCTACAGTCAAGACAGTACACCAATGCCTCTATTTCCTCAGAAGGCTAAGAAAATTTGGCATGCCCACAATGACTCTTACCAAATTTCATAAATGCACCATAGAAAGCATCCTATCCAGATGCATCACAGCCTGTATAGCAACTGCTCTGCCCAAGACCACAAGAAACTACAGAGAGTTGTGAACACAACCCCATCCATCTCCAAAACCAACCATCCTTCCATTGACTCCATCTATTCTTCCCATTGTTTCAAGAAAGCAGATAATATAATCAAACATCACATCTACCCCAGATATACTCTCTTCCACCCATTTCCATCAGGCAGAAGATCCAAAAGTTTGAAAACACATACCAGCAGATTCATGAGGAGCTGTGGGCTGTGATATTCCAACACAATCTGTATCTGCATGGCCTAGCATATTCCCCACTCTATCATTACAATAAATCTGGGGGTCAACACTGATTCATTGAAGAGTGCAGAAAGACCTTTCACAATCAGCACTAGCAATATCTAAAAATGAGTTGTCACCCCAGTGAACCTGCAAAATCGGATCACTTGTGTACCAAACAGCACGAACAGCAAGTAATATAGCTCAGCAATCCCACAACCAATGGATCAAATTCAAGCTTGGTAGAAGTGCCATATCCAGTCATGAATGACAGTGAACAATTAAACAACTCCCTGGAGAAGGAGGCTCCACAAGTATCCCCATCCTCAATGGTGGAAGAGCCCAACACATCAGTGCAAAAGATAATATTGAAGCATTTGCAACAACCTTCAGCAATAAGTACAGAATAGATGATCCATCTTGACTTCCTTCAGCCAAACTAGTGAGGAAGATTTGTGTTCTAGACCTTCCTACCTAGTCAAGCTGTTCCAGTACATCAGCAATGCTGACACCTATCCAACAATTTGGAAATTTGCCCAGGTATGCCCTGTACACTAAAAAAGCAGGACAAATCCACCCCATCAGGGTGAACGTGAGGACTACAGATACTGGAGATTAGAGTTGAGATTGTAGTGCTGGAAAAGACAAAAGACCTTCATCAGGAGTTTCCGGGCATTTCTGATGAAGGGCTTTTACCCAAAGTGTCAATTCTCTTGCTCCTCGATTGCTGCCTGACCTGCTGTGCTTTTCCAGATCCACCCCATCGGTTTACTCTCGAACATCAGTAAAGTGATGGAAGGTGTCATCAACAGTGTTATAAAGCAGCAGGTGCTTTGCTATAACCTGTTCACTGACACTTAGTTTGCATCAGGGTTATTCAGTTTCTGATGTTTTTAGAACCCTGAATCAAACATGGACAGAATAGCTGAATTCTAGAGACAAGCTGAGAATAACTGTCATTGATGTCAAAGCCATCTTTAATCAAGTATGACATCAAGGATCCTTGGCAAAACTGAAGTCAGTGTGATCAGGGAGGAAGTTCTCTGCCATTTGGAGACATACCTGGCACAAATGAAGATGAGGTCAGTCATCTTAAGGTAAACTTGCAGGTTGAATCAGGAGGAAGACAAATACAATCTCAAAAGAACTAGAATATAAAAGCAGGGATGTACTTCTGAGGCTTTATAAGGCTCTGGTCAGACCACATTTTCAATATTGTGAGCAATTTTGAGCCCCACACCTCAAGAAGGATGTATTAGCTCTGGAGTGAGTCCAGAGGAGGTACACAAAAATGATCTCAGGGATGAAAGGCTTTACATATGAGGAACGTTTGAGGACTCTGGCACTATACTTGAAGAAGTGTAGAAAGATGAGGGGGATCTGGTTGAACTTACAGAATTCACTGTTCTGCATCTACCTACGCTAAATGGACTGCAGCAGTTCAAAAAGGCAACTACCTTTTCAGGGACAACTAGGAATGGGCAATAATTTCTAGCTGAGCCAATAACAAACATTCCCTTGAGGCTGTGCCTCCACATAGACATCCACTCAGATCTATTGGCATTTGAAAATGTCACTGCCATGCAAGGAAGTTTGGAAAAAATTAGGGATTACATAACAGTTCCACCCACCTCCTTGCAGAAATACTTGTATCATCTATAAAAATGGGTGAGGTGCCGAATGACTGAAAGTGGTTACGTGCCTTTGTTTAAGAAGGGATGTGAGAAGAAGATTGGGTACGTTGTTGAAGTTGA
Source organism: Hemiscyllium ocellatum (assembly GCF_020745735.1). Taxonomy (NCBI): domain Eukaryota; kingdom Metazoa; phylum Chordata; class Chondrichthyes; order Orectolobiformes; family Hemiscylliidae; genus Hemiscyllium; species Hemiscyllium ocellatum. The sequence continues at coordinate 78,092,060 of NC_083408.1, forward strand.
TCCTGACAGGTAGGTTTCAAATACATTTGGAGAGGCAAGGAATGATTAGCGATAGTCAATATGGTTTTGTTCAAGGGAAATTGTGTCTCACAAACTTTATTGAGTTTTTTGAGGAAGTAACCAAGAAGATTGGTGAAGGCAGGGTGGTGAACATTGCTTACTTGGACTTTTGTAGAACCTTTGACAAGCTTCCACATGGTAGACTAATTAGTGAAGTTAGATTACATAGGATTCAGGGAGAACTTGCCAGTTGGATACAAAATTGTCTCAACAGCAGGAGACAAGAGAGTGATGATGGAGGGCTATTTGTCAGACTGAAGGACTGTGACCAGTGGTGTTCCACAGGGATTGATGCTGGCTTCACTTTTGTTTGTCATTTATATGAATGATTTAGATGACAATATAGAAAGCATGGTTAGTAAGTTTGCAGATGACACCAAGATTGGTGGTATAGTGGACAGTGAAGAAGGGTATCCACAATTATAAAGAGATTTTGATTAATTGGATCAATGAATAGTGGCAAATGAGTTTAATTTGGACAAATATGAGGTATTGCATTTTGGTAAAACAAAGACAAGACTTACACGATTAAAAATAGGGTCTGAACATTGTTGTAGAACTGGGTTTAGGTACATAATTCTTTGAAGTTTGCATCACAGATAGATAGGGTGGTTAAGAAAGCATTTAGCATGCTTGCCTTCATTGCCCAGACCTTTGAGTGTAGGAGTTGGGATGTAGTGTGGAGGTTGGACAGGATGTTGGTAAGGCCTCTTCTGGGATACTGTATCCAGCTTTGGTCACCTAGTTACAGGAAGGATATTATTAAGCTGGACAGTGTTCAGAAGAGATTTACCAGGATGTTGCTGGGAATGGAGCATTTGAATTCAAAGGAGAAGCTGTATAGGCTGGGACTTGTTTCAATGGAGCATAGGAAGTTGAGGGGTGACCTTATAGAAGTTTATAAAATCATAAAGGGTATAGATAAGGTGAATGGCAGGTGTCTTTTCCCTCGGGTGGGGGATTTCAAGTCTGGAGGGCATACTTTTAAGGTGAGAGGAGAAAGATTTTTTTAAAAATGGGGCCAATTTCTTTACACGGAGAGTGGTTTGGATATGGAATAAACTTGCAGAGGAAGTGATGGATGTGGGTATAGTTACAACATTTAAAAAACATGTAGATAAGTACATGAATAAGAAAGGTTTAGAGGGATATGGGCCAAGAGCAGGCAGGTGGAATGGTTTAGTTTTGCAATATGGTTGGCATGGACTAAGTTGGATCGAAAGGTCTGTTTCCTTGCTGTTTGACTCCATGAATCTATGACTTTCCAGGAATGAATATTATACAACAAATATTGATTGGTAATCAACTGATGGGTGTTGCCAAAATTCTGAGTGGCTGACAGCACTTAAAACTAATCTGCATTTCTTAACGGTCAGAAATATTGTGGCTGAAGCAGATGCAGGAGGCCTGCATTAAGTGACCTAAGAAATATGGTTCAATCTGGGGAATAGGAGGTTCTATAGTCTTTGGCTGCTGCATTGAAAGCCTGGTGTTGGAGGTAAAAATAATGAGAGATGACATGTATCCAGTGGAGAACTTGCAGAAACATGCTCAGTAGGAACAGATAGCCAAGCTGGTCAACCCTCAAGAGTCAAGCCCTTAAGATGTGGATGTAGTGTCACAGGAAGTTCAAAGACTTCAAGCAAGTGGTCAAGTTTAGTGAATTGTCTTCAAGTATTTTATCCTACCAAATGCATCATTCATCTCAGACACTATTCAATTCTCCCACAACCTGATCATCCACTTTCTGCAATCTCTATCATTCAGAACAAACATCTGACATAATTTGGTTTCACCGCCAGCCGCACCCCTGCCCCCCCACAACCCGCAAAACCCTTATGCACTTCGCAACATTTACAAGCCACATCTCATTGTGTGAACTCACTGTTCAAGTATGACAGCCACAACAGCCAAACAGACTACACAATGCTCACTAACACTTTTCCCTCTCTTTCAGGAAAACATGGTGCACTACCAGAGGCAGCAGGAGCTAGCGAGACAGGGACAGGTATGACTGCATGTTCTTAGCCCTTGGAGGAAACATGTTGGATATCATTGGGATATCCATTACTAGGTCAGTGGAGGGGTTTAAATCTGCAAATACCACATTCTCCTTAGACCTTACCTTACTTCTCACATTCAAGCTCCCTTCCAACCTATACCATTTTCAACTTATGTGCTGTAGACGATGACCACTTGTGTCCCTTATTTTCCATCATCTTCCCACACCATTTTCTGACCTTTAAGCCTTTCTGCTCTCAGAAACCCAGGATTCCACATGTGCCCCTGTCTCTCAACCCTGTTGCTACTCCTTGGCTGCTCACCTTATGTGTGGCAGTGAGGCCTGACCCTCACAATGGTGAATTTGTACAGATCACCGAAGACCAACATGAATTTTGACAGCCGTTCAGCTAAGTAAAGCTCCTATAGACTGGCTCATGTTGTGAAAACACACTAATGATCTACTTGATCCCAAGTCAATGTATAGTCATTCTATACATTGGTGAAGCATAAGCATCAGAATCAAGAGTCATGACTTCATCTCATCCAATTGCCATCACTGTAATTGCTGTGGTTACTCAAATGGTTATTCAAATGGAGTTGCCACAACAGACTCCAACAGAATGATGACATCTTGATTGCTTTCAGGATCCTGAGTGCTGAGCTTATAATTTTATGCCTTTTTATACAGACCAGCTGGAAGTTGAGGGAGTGGATATAGATTGTGGTATAGGGCAGAGTTGATTTGTGGTGCCTGCAAAGTGATACTCATGCAGTCAATGGCACCCTGCATGATGGATAATCTTGCAATTCACATGCTATGTTTTTGTGATTCCGTTTCTCTCTGGCAAGTGAGAACAAAATGTAATTGGCTTCCCAATGAGAAGAGCAGGGTTGGCAAACAGTGGGTTGCAACCCTCAGTGGGCTCACAATTGGGGTTGCGAGCTCGGAGGCAGCAATAGCAGCTGTGAAACAAAGAGTCAAATTTGACAGTCCTAGAATTGAGTTTAAATGTGTGCATCTCGATTAGTGGCGCTGGAAAAGCACAGCAGATCAGGCAGCATTCAAGGAGCAGGAAAATCAACGTTTCAGGCAAAAACCCTTCAAAAGACCTGCTGTGCTTTTCCAGCACTACTCTAATCTAGACTCTGATCTCCAGCATCTGCAGTACCCACTTTCGCCTTTAAATGTGTGGAATTTTATTTCCTGTGGACATGACTCAAACCAATGAGCTGTGAGGCCCATGACTGGCACCAACAGAGCCTGTCAATGACTATAGTTCTTTTTGTGTGCTTATATCACTGCTGTTTGAGCCTCATCACATCTTTCCCCCCCCCCCCTCCACCACCCCAATTTTCACTCTGCAATCACACCAACGGGGTAACATTAAAATGGAGTCACAACAGAAAAACAATTGGAAACACTGGAGTACTGAGCCTCAATGGATGACAAACTGTTGCAAATGTCTTGAAGCCTGGCATCTTGATTGCTTATTTCTATAGTCACCGGCACAGCCACTGGCAATGTAGCCCTTTTCTTGCTTTGAGGTTACATTTGTGGCAGCAGATGGCAGGTTCCAGTGAGGACTTCCTTTGTGAAGAAGCACTCATCTCAAACTTTGACCCTCATAGAGATTCAGGGAGGAGCACTGTCCCCGGAACAAGCTGGCCAATTATGGCCTCCTGCTAAGAGGCCTTTCTCTCTTCCTTCTCCTTCTTCTAAGAGATGGTCCAGCTCTATATGACATCTGTACACTCTCCAAAACAGGGGGAGTTCCAAACAAAAGCTTTATTTAAGTAACCATGTTTGGAAGAAACCAGTTGATGCAGAAGCTATAAATCAGTAAGAACTCCTTGAGCCCTATCCTTATGCCCAAAATTTGATTCTCCTGCTTCTTGATGCTGCCTGACCTGCTGTGATTTTCCAGCACCACACTCTCAACTCTGATCTTCAGCCATCCGCAGTCCTTACTTCCTCCCACCTGTCACATCACTCCCTGTAGGCTTTTACAACTTAAAACAGCTACAGAGAGCAGCAGGGCATTTATAGGATTAAAAAAACAGACAGAAGAAATCAACCAATAACAAACTTGTAAGTGGTGACAATCCATTTAGATAGGGGTATTTTGTTGGTGGCGGGTTTCTTCCTGCAGCTTAATGCATTCTATGTGACACTGGGATAGGGCATTAGTTGGAATGTTGCAATCCAAACAGTATCACAGGTTTTCTGGTGAATGCTGTTTAATGAGATGTTCTGCCTACTCCACATATTTTTGGCAGTTGGACTACATACATTAACAGCTTCACCAATATAACATCTGGCATGATTTCCCCACAAGATTCTTTTGGTGCACCACAGACTCTAATTTGGAATCCAACGGCACTCACAGAGCCCCCCAAAAAGGCAGCAATTACTTAAAGTTTTCACTCACTATATTGTAATTAATTATATTCTCCCATAATTCATTTCTTATAGCAGTACAACTTAAGAACTCTAGCAAAAGAGGAAAACAGCTAAGTTATTCCCTTTATTAAAACAAAATGCCTGAACACAGATGAATGGCAGATGAAGAACTATGAGCTCCATATTCACCCATAAATAGAAATCAGGAAGTTACATAAAAATTAATGTTTAAAGTCCAATAACACACAGTAAGGTAGTTCAATTCAAAATGATCAAGAAAGAAATGGACTGGATTGTACAAGAAGAATTGGCTTCAAGGCTGGTGGTGAAACAGCCTCACCAGCTAATGCCCCGCAATTAGATTTAAGGGTCACAGGGCACTGATTGTCTGATGTCATGACCTCTGTCCTCATGTGAATGATGTCCTGCTTCCAAGAGCTTCCAGCCAGTTAGATGATCAGCAGCTCTCCAGTCCACTGACAGCAATGGTCACTGCTGGGACTCTAGCCATTCTCCAACAAGGCGCCATGGCAATGATGGATTGGAAGGTAAGAGGGGCAGCCTTTCCAGGGTCAGTCAGACAGGGAAAGAGGCCCCAATAGCTGGTATTTCCAGTGGGTCAAGGCCCTTTGTTAGATAATGAGTCACCAAACAGTAAGAACCTCCTCCCCAAGCTCTTGTCCAAGCCACCAGCATTTACCCGACAGCTTTGTCTGTCTTTGCACACACCCTCCCACTGATAAAATACCTGCAGAGGTAGGTAGACCAGTGAATTTATGTTTTAAAAGGAGCCAATCTAATGAGTTAACAAAAGATTGAGTTTATTTCTTTTTGCATTTTATAATTAATAATAACCCAACATACATGCGTGCAGATTAGAAAGAATAAGTGAGCACAGAAATAGATAAATGTTATTGAAATAGTTTGAATCAATATCTCGGGGCCATCACTAAAGAATGGCTAGTGGAAAATTGTTAATTGAACAATCAATTTTGGAATTTTGGCTGTGGCAAGTTAGTTAAAATTGTTTCAGAGCCATAGAGTCACACATCACACACAGAAACAGACCCTATGGTCCAAACAGTCCATGCTGAACATAATCCCAAACTAACTTGTCCCACCTGTGTGATCCTGGCCCATATCCCTCCAAACCTTTCCTATTCATGTACTTATCCAAATGTCTTTTAAACGTTTTAAACCTACATTCACCGTTTCCTCAAGGAGTTCATTCCACACACGATCCACCCTCTGTGTAAAAACGTTGTCCCTCATGTCTCTCGTCTCACTTTAAAAATGTGCCCTCTAGTCTTGAAATTCTGCATCCTAGGAAAAGACACCTACCGTTAACTCTATACCCCTCGTTATTGTATAAACCTCAATCAGGTCCCCTCTCAATCTCCTATGTTCCAGTGAAAAAAATCCCAGCTTATCCAGCCTTTCCTTATAACACAGACCTTCCATACCCAGCAAAATCCTGGTAAATATCTTCTGAGCCATCTCCAGCCTAAAAATATCCTTTCTGTATCTGGGCAACCAGAACTGGATACAATATTCCAGAAGAGGCCTCACCAATGTCCTGTACAACCTCAACATGATTTCTCAACTCCTATACTCTGTCTTGTTTCATTTTGACAGTGGTTGGTTGGCTGCATTTCGAGTAAGAGAGTCTGCTGTTCCTATTTCCTTTTGACTGACTTGTTAGCTAATTGGCATCTAGTACTCAGAGCAAGATAGAGATCGTACCTGCAATGTAGGGGTGACTGTTGGATTGTTCTTAGACTGACCTTCACAGCACATAGTACTTTGGATTTCTGATACATTATGACAGCACATGTGCTGACCAGAACGTTTAGAATGCTTGAGACAGATTTTGCAGACATTTCTCATCTGGAGTAATGAAAGTGGAGGCACAGTCCCAGAAGACCAACCTTCAGCTCCATCTGACAGACACCTGCTGTTTTCTCAGGAAGACTGCATGCTCACTGTCCCCACCGTTCATTCTGCCTATTGTCACATTTGATTTTGGGATTCAACTTCTGGCAGCTTGCAGCTGCGGTCGTTTATTGCCAACAACTAAATTTTGACAAGAAGAGTCTCTTGGAGAAAGTGAGGACTGTAGATGCTGGAGATCAGAGTCGAGAGTGTGATGCTGGAAAAGCACAGCAGGTTAGGCAGCATCCAAGAATGCCCACTCATTCCTGATGAAGGGTTATGCCCGAAACATCGATTCTCCTAATCCAAGAAAAGACACAATGTAGTTTATTGCATGATAGTAATCAGACACAAATTACATTAGTAAGATAGGCATTGTGAGTAAAAATATGAGGATGACAGGCCTATTTTTTTCAAGATTCTCAAATACTTTGTCTTATGCACAAACTTGTATGACATCAGATTGGTTGGAGCTTAAAATAGTCTCTAATATTAACCCTTTCAGAATAATTAACTTATACAGCACTTACTGGTGTCACATAGCCAGCTGGACCTGAACTATTTGGTCCATACCAAGGTGCTAAACGTCCACAGTTGGGTCTTGGAGGCCCACAGCTATTGAAGTCTTCCACCAGCGTCTTCAATGGAAGGGCCAGTTACTGGGTCAAAACTGCATAGGATCTGAAAGGTAGTGTTACCATCCCCATAGAGACTGATAACTTTTGAAAAGAGAATTATCCACTGTTTGACAGGAAGATCCCAAAGGACCTGATTTCATATTTTAAGACTTTTACTGCAACAAATAAACTGAAACAAACAGATCAAACATTAATTAACAGGCAACTGATACACCAAACTAAAGAAAATGGTAATTTTCATTTCCTGTAACTAGCACAATGGAAATGTTTTACAGAACATCTTTACACAGTGTTATACTACAAATCATTAAGAAACATTACAAGCATAGTTCCATGATAATCAAAGCTCACCAGTGGAGATTAATATCTCTCGTCATTCCAGGTCAAAGCTTCCAGTATTTCTTGATCATTTTTCCACTTACTTTTCAGGTTTTCCAGATTTAGTTATCATCAACAAGGCATTTTGGGTGTCTATTCCTTAAATTTTAAAGAGTTTCATCTGTTTTGGCCCCTTCCTTTATTTAATAAAAGTTGAACTCTTACAAGCATCTTGTCTGGTATTAAAATATAACTAGTTGACCTACAATTCCCACTGCATTAGTATCTTTGTCTATTTGTACCAAAACTTATTTTTTGTGTGAGATATTGTGAAAGTGTTTCAAAACAGGCACACATTACTTTAATGAGTTTGTTTCCAAGGCAACCAGAACTAATGATATGTTTCTGAACTGAGGTATTTTATTACTCTGCCATGCCCCACCCAATAAGGTTCAGTGTCCATGAGCTGAAAATGTGTTGCTGGAAAAGTGCAGCAAGTCAGGCAGCATCCACGGAGCAGGAGAATCGACGTTTCGGACATGAGTCCTTCTTCAGGATTTCTGAAGAAGGGCTCATGCCCGAAACGTCGATTCCCCTGCTCCTTGGATGCTGCCTGACCTGCTGCGCTTTTCCAGCAACACATTTTCAGCTCTGATCTCCAGCATCTGCGGTCCTCACTTTCTCTTCAGTGTCCATGACACTAGGTGGAAGGCAGGCACTAAGTTGGCAAAAGGGCAATTCTTAATTATTTCTGTTAACTATAAAAAGGAAACTTATGCCCCACTCCTGCCCTGCCCAGAGAGTGTGGTGAAGGGAGGGATATTCATTTGGGTGTTTGGATGTGGGCTGGTGACTCTTGCTCCACTCCGATTAAGTATGTGGGAAGAAGGCCCATGCACACTCATCCAGACTTGCCATTTATGTTGAGGCCCTTAGATGGCCATTTAATGTCTCCTGAGGAAAGGTCGTCAAGTGCTTGTGTGGAACAAGATGCAGCGGGAATTCCTGAAAAAGAGATGATTTGGTGCTACCCAGGGCCCTCCACCATCTCCACAAGATTCCAGTCTCAGATGGAACTAAGTTGCAGGATTCAAAATTTCAGGGTGAATTTTATATTCTGAGATCAAGATTGCTGCTGTCCCATGTGTGTAAAATCCGGTAGGATTATGTCACATTGTGAACAGTATCCCATAATACAGAGATCAGTATCCATTTAAATAAAAATGAAGGACTATTGAGCTTGTTAATAAGTTAACTGAGCAGAACAATACTCTGCCCTTGTCAAAATGTGGTGTTTGTACAGGAAACACATTCAATAAGACTTAGGTTTTTAACAGGAAGTGCTAGAAAGGCTGGTATAATGGCTTCAAGTCGGACAGTAGCTGAAGGATGTGAAACTTGAAAGGATTCAGAAAAGATTTACAAGGATGTTCCCACGGTTGGAGAATTTGAGCTACAGGGAGAGGCTGAATAGGCTGGGGCTGTTCTCCCTGAAGCATCAGAGGCTGAGGGGTGACCTTACAGAGATTTATAAAATCATGAGGATCATGGATAGGATACAAAGACAAGGTCTTTTCCCTGGGTAGGGGAGTCCAGAACTAGAAGGCTTGGGTTTAGGGTTAGAGGGGAAAAATTTAAAATGACCTAAGGGGTGACTTTTTCATGTAGAGGATGGTGTGTGTATGGAATATACTGCCAGAGGCAGTAGTGGAGGCTGGTACAATTACAGCATTTAAAAAGTATCTGGATGAGTGTATGAATATGAAGGGTTTAGAGGGATATGGCCAAGTGCTGGCAAATGGGACTAGATTAGGTTAGGGTATTTGGTCGGCATGGACAAGTTGGACCGAATCGTCTGTTTCCATGCTGTGTCTCTCTGTGACTCTATGACTTGACCAGAATTTGGTATTGTGCTTTCATTTCTTTTCCTGCTCATTTAAAATTAAAAATTAAGCCATGTCCTGATGACAAAGGAACAGCCAGGCAATCCTATAAACAAACTTTTACACTGTAGTATTTGTGATGAGCATACTGCACTGAATGGGAACACTCCATTCTATGGGGAGGAGAAGGTGGAGGGGTAGGGAAGCTGACCAAAGAAAGGAGTACCTTGTAGTCCATCCAGCTGGCTTACCTGATGCTGAGCAAGAACCTCCAGAGAAGGGACTATCACACCAATACATTCGACTAACTCAGGCAGAGCACCAATGCCTCTAAAGACTCTGACTGTTCAGGGGTACAACCACAGCACATGTTAGCTCCCACTATCACATCCAACTGGGGAAGTAAGTACCTGATGCCTGAGGTCTTGAAGATCCTGAATCTTTTCACTAGTGGTTGGGTCTTTCTCAGTCTCATCTGCAGACCTATGTGAGATCTGACAGCTGGCTGTGCTTCTCTGCTTCAAGGTGGTGCTTGGAACCCATGAATGTATTTCATTTACAGACAACAATGCCAATTAAACTGAAAGAGCCAAAGGCTATGACAGTATTACCGGTTTCCAAAGGCATAATAGTCTGAACTCATGTGGCCATTAAAGAACTTTTTTGTCTGCTGGGGCATTGACAGACTGGAATCACACACAGCTGGTATGCAACAACAGACAATGCAGGTCTGTGCACACTGTTCAGGCAGCAGCCATAATCCCTATGTCCTGAGGCACTGCCAGGTGCCAGGAATATTCAGTGGGCACAAACTTTAGATAGTTGCTAATGCAGGACAAAGGTTACTTTCTTAAGAGATGGCTGATAACATCAGTACTAAACCCATGGATGGAGGTACAATGCGTTGTCCCATTGTCTGTGATAACCTTGATGTGCCTCCTGAGGTTGCCTGAGACTATCAGGGATCTTGCATAATGGAGATCTCCTGCATGAGGCTTAATAATCACAATGTGTCAATGGCAGAGAGGCAGAGAAGCCACAGAGAGCACCTCAGAGGTATCCTTTGCTGGTTGCAGCAGCCGCTGATCCGTCAACCTGAGGTCTATTTAATATTCGTCTGCTTTTTTGTGAAAATAAAACTGTGACAAGTCTCCAAATTCCTCAGCCATCACTTGCCTTGAACTCAGAACTTTTAAACAAGACGTTGCAGTTTAGAGCACATAACTAGTTTCCAATTTGTGAATTCCTAGGTTTGGCCTTCCATGTAGTTCTCTGAATGGAGGAAGTCATGCCTTGCCCAGAGTGGGTGACGGCAGCACCCATAGCTTGCATGGATTCCTGCACCATTCCTGCCAGCGTACATAACTTCTTTGGAATCTCTGCCACATCTTCACATTCCTCCCATAAAATGTCCAGTAGTATTCATCATGAACAACTCCAGGGGCTCATCATCAGACTGGGGCTCAGCATCTAGATCACTTCCAACACTGCAACACATGATTACTAGCAGCCTGTGTCTGACAGTTGGTCTTGTGTCTCTGATATGTTCACACTGTGTGGAAGCTTTGAGGTGCTTCATACATAACCACCAACCGAGGCGCATGTATCTGGGTTGATGTGGAGCAAGGATGTGGAGATGACGAAAGATGTGAGGGCTCTGCCTTCTTCTCAGCTTATGGTGGCAACTCATGATGTTTGTCCTGTGGTGGAAACCAAATAAGGAAAATAAGGGAGATGATCATTGTCATTTGAGGTGAGTTCAAATGACACACTTCCTCATGATACTCTCGCACATGTTTAGGAGATGGTAGGTAGCATTTGAATTTTAAACCCTTTCAGACGGACAGTGCTTTCCTCAATAATGCAAACCTCCACAATCAGAAGTGTTAGTTAATATGAAGTGCTCTTTGATAAGTCATTTTCTCTGAGTGCCCTGGCAGTCAAGGACACTTGTGATAAATATCATTTCAGCTCATGAGCATCTCTATGTTTAATTACTCTACCTATGTACATAGAACATAGAACATTACAGCACAGTACATAGCAGCCTTCTGCCCTCGATGTTGCACTGACCTGTGGAACCGATCTGAAGCCCATCTAACCTACATTATTCCATTCTTGTCCATATGTTTATCCAATGACCATTTAAATGCCCTTAAAGTTGGCAAGTCTACTACTGTTGCTGGCAGTGCGTTCCATGCCCCTACTAATCTCTGAGTAAAGAAACTACCTCTGATATCTGTCCTATATCGATCACCCCTCAATGTAAAGCTATGTCCCCTCATGCTAGCCATTGCCACCTGAGGAAAAGGGTTCTCACTGTCCAACCTATCTAGCCCTCTGATTATCTTATATGTCTCAATTAAGTCACCTCTCAATCTTCTTCTCTCGAATGAAAACAGCTTCAGGTCCCTCAGCCTTTCCTCATAAGACCTTCCCTCCATACCAGGCAACATCCTTGTAAATCTCCTCTGAACCCTCTCCAAAGCTTCCACATCCTTTCTATAATGCAATGACCAGAACTGTGCGCAATACTCCAAGTGTGGTTGCACCAGAGATTGGTATAGCTGCAGCATGACCTCATGGTTCTGAAACTCAATCCCTCTACCAATAAAAATGAACACACCATATGCCTTCTTAACAATCCTGTCAACCTGGGTGGCAACTTTCAAGGATCTATGTACCTGGACACCGAGATCTCTCTGCTCATTGACATTACCATGAATCTTACCATTAGCCCAGTACTCTGCATTCCTATTACTCCTTCCAAAATGAACCATCTCACACTTTTCTGCATTAAACTCCATTTGCCATCTCTCTGCAGCTTATCTGTATCTCTCTATAACCTACAACATCCTTCATCACTATCCACAACTCTACTGACCTTCGTGTCATCCGCAAATTTACTAATTTATCCTTCTATGCCCTCATCCAGGTAATTTATAAAAATGACAAACAACAGTGGACCCAAAACAGATCCTTGTGGTACCCCACTAGTAACTGAATTCCCATCAACAACCACCCTCTGTCTTCTAGCCAATTTGTGATCCAAACCATTAAATCACCCTCAATCCCATGCCTCTGTATCTTGTGCAATAGCCTACCATGGGAAACTTAGAAAACGCCTTGTTGAAATCCATACACACCGCATCAACTGCTTTACCCTCATCCACCTGTCTGGTCACCTTCTCAAAGAACTCAACAAAGTTTGTGAGGCATGACCTACCCTTCACAAAACTATCCCTAATCGACTTATTCCTCTCTGGATGATAAATCCTATCTCTTATAACCCTTTCCAACATTTTATCCACAACTGAAGTAAGACTCACAGGTCTACAATTTCCAGGGTTGTCTATAATTCCCTTCTTGAACAAGGGCACTATTCCTATAGATAATGACGACATAAAAGTCAAAGCCAAAGGCTCGGCAATCTTCTCCCTGGCTTCCCAGAGAATCCTAGGATAAATCCTATCCAGCCCAGGGGAATTATCTATTTTGACATTTTCCAAATACAATGTTTCTTTCTATGTTATAATTGCTAACACCTCCTCCTTAGGCACCTCGATCCCATTTAGTCTTGTAGCCTGTATCTCGGTATTCTCCTCGACCACATTTTTTTTTTCTCATGTGAGTACTAATGAAAAATAATCATTTAGCACTTCCCATATCTCCTCTGACTCTACGCACATCTTCCCACTACTATGTTTGTTTGGCCCTAATCTTACTCTAGTCATTCTTTTATTCCTGAAATACCTATAGAAAGCCTTAGGGTTTTCCTTGATCCTATCTGCCAATGACTTCTCATATCCCCTCCTGGCTCTTCTTAGCTCTCGCTTTAGGTCTTTCCTGACCAACTTGTAACTCTCAAATGCTCTAACTGAGCCATCACATCTCATCCTAACATAAGCCTTCTTCTTCCTCTTGACAAGAGATTCAACTTTCTTAGTAAACCACAGCTCCCGCGCTCAGAAACTTCCTCCCTGCCTGACCGGTACATATTTATCAAGGACCTGCAATAGCTGGTCCTTGAATAAGCTCCACATTTTAACTGTGCCCTGCAGGTTCCTTTCCGATGCTATGCATCCTAAATCTTGCCTAACTGCATTTCACCAGCTATAACTTTTGCCCTCTGGTATATACCTATCCCTTTCCATCACTAAAGTAAACATAACTGAATTGTGATCACCAAAACCAAAGTGCTCACCTCCCTCCAAATCTAACACCTCGCCGGGTTCATCCCAGTACCAATCCTAATGTGGCATCGTCCTTCTTGGCCTGTCTACATACTGTTCAGAAAACCCTCCTGCACACGTTGGACAAAAACTGATCCATCTAAACGACTTGAACTAAAGTATTCCCAGCTGGAAAAGCACAGCAGGTCAGGCAACATCCGGAATTCCTAAAGAAGGGCTTATGCCCGAAACGTCGATTCTCATGCTCCTTGGATGCTGCCTGACCTGCTGCGCTTTTTCAGCAACACATTTTTCAGCTCTGATCTCCAGCATCTGCAGTCCTCACTTTCTCCTAAAGTATTCCCAGTCAATATTTGGAACGTTAAAGTCCCCCATAACAACTACCCTGTCAGTCTTACTCCTATTGAGGTTCATCTTTGCTATCCTATCCTCTACATCTCTGGACCTATTTGGCGACCTTCAGAAAACTTTCAACAGGGTAACCTCTCCTTTCCTGTTTCTAATCTCAGCCCATACTACCTCAGTAGACGGATCCTCAAATGTCCTTTCTGCAACCGGGTATTCTTCTCGACTAACAGTGCCACACCACACCACACCCTCTTTTATTGTTTTCTCTGTTCATACAGAAACATCTAAATCCTGGAACCTGCAATAACCATTCCAGTCCCTGCTCTATCTATATTTCTGAAATGGCCACAACATTGAAATCCCAGGTACCAACCTATGCTGCATGTTCACCTACCTTATTCCAGGATGCTCCTGGTGTTGAAGTTGACACACTTCAGACCAACTTCTTGCTTGCCAGTGCCTTCTTGTGATCTTGAAATCTTAATTCTGACTTCACTACTCATTATCACTACCTCCCATATACTGGAACTACAGTTTAGGTTCCCATCCCCCAGTGAATTAGTTTAAATCCACCCAAAGAGCATTAGCAAGCATCCCTCCCAGAATATTGGTACCTCTCTGGTTCAGATGAAGTCCATCCTGTTTGTAGAGGTCCCACCTACCCCAGAACGAGGCCCATTTATCCAGGGATCCAAAACCCTCCCTCCTGCACCATCCTTGTAGCCAAGTGTTCAACTCCTCTCTCTCCCTATTCCTCACCTCACTAGCATGTGGCACAGGCAACAAACTAGAGATAACAACTCTGTTTGTTCTAGCTCTAAGCTTCCACCCCTAGCTCTCTGAATTTCTGCCTTAAATCCCCATCTCTCTTCCTACTTATGTTGTTGGTGCCAATGTGGACCATGACTTGGGGCTGTTCCCCCTCCCCTTCAAGGATCCTGAAAACACAATCCGAGACATCACGAACCCTGGCACCGGGGAGGTAACACACCAAATACGAGTCTCTCTCGTTCCCACAGAACTTCTTATCTGTCCCCTTTACTATAGAGCCCCCATTGTCTAATGCTCTGCTCCTCTCCCCACCTTCCCTTCTGAGCAACAGGGACAAACCCTGTGCCAAAGACCTGTACCCCATGGCTTACCCCTGGTAAGTTGTTTCCCTGCCGCCACCCCCATAAGTCAACTACCTCACTGTAACTCCTCTCAATAACCCCCTCCACCTCACAAATGATCTGAAGTTCATCCATCTCCAGGTCCAGTTCCCAAACATGGTTTTCAAGGAACTGGAGTTGGGTGCATTTCCAACAGATGTAGTCAGCAGGAAATGACTGGTGACCCTTACCACCCACATTCTGCAGGATGAACTGCCCTAACCTCCATTCCCACAATTCTAAGTTCCCAACGAGACGAATGAAAAACTAAAAAAAAAGTCACCTTACCAATCATCTTACAGAACCTTTATTTTTGGTCAGAGGATGAGGACGGGTGGGAGACATTAACTGAGTAGAGTTTCGGGCAAAGCAATCACCCAAATATAAAACCACACTTACCCAGCAGTCCCATGGTCGCTCCTGCTCAGTGTATGCTCCACCTGTACACAGGGTAAGCTTTTATATGTTTTAAAATTTACCTTCCCATCAGGCCTCTGGTCCTTGCTGTCGCTCCTTCTATTCCAATTGCTGCTGGGAAAATGAAGCGGTTGCCTATGCCACAAAGTTTTGGAATACTTTCTTCACACCCAACCCCCTCTCTTCTCACTTTGCCCCTTTAAGATATTTCTTAAAACTTTCCTGTTTGACAAAACATTTGACCCAATATCTTTTCATGGAGTTCAATGCAATGTTTGGATTTATAATGTTCCTGTAGAGTGGCTTGAGACAATGTATTACTTTAAATGTACCACATGAACATAAGTTGTTATTGCTGTTAAGGGAAAAATGACAAGTGGGATAGCTTGGAAAGCAGTATTGGAACTTCAGTTTTGAAACTTAAAACAACATGATCCCAATCTGCAGCTGAATAACTAGAAAGGCAACTGATTCTAAAAGCTAATATGACCCAAAACACATTGGACAAAATATTTCATTGTGCTGAGTGTTTAAAATGTCATTACATAAAGTAAAAAGAAAGGCACAAGCACAGTGTGAAGTGTGTAAAATAATCAATATGAAGTAGAAAGTTATCTTGGATATTTAGTGGATTTGATGCATAACTTATTCAACCACTTTAGAGCAACAATCAAGAGATTGCATAGAACAAGAACAAAGCATAAATGGTAGAGTACTGGTCGGAATAAGCAATTCTTCAACTATGTGGCATGTTCAGTTAAAGTACTGAAGATAGTTCAACTTATCAAGGCACATAGGAGACATTCAGTCACTGGTAATAGTGCAAACAGTAACAAATAAGACCAACCTGGGATTAGGAAATCTGTAATTTGAGGAAACTGGAGAAACCTGATTGGAATTTTCCATCCTTATTGGGATACAAATGGAGGTGGAATCATAAAAGGCAATGGCTGCCGAGCAGCTGCCAGAAGTCTATCTCCATTTCCACATTCTATCTTTTTGGGCAGTGTCAGAAAAAGGCAAGTGGCAAACCAGACTGGCACCTATTGAAGCATTCATTAAGCAGATTGGGCCTCACAAACAGGCTTGTTTTTAATTGCGAAACTTATTCCAGGAAGAAGCTGGAAATCAGGAGTCTTCAGCAATTCTACCCAGTGAGTGATGGTGTGAACAGTAATGGAGACAGGGCATCAGTCAGTCACTGGAAATAGTGCTTTAAAACTCTAAGTTGGATTGTTTAAACAATTCAATTGTTCACAATCATTTCATTATTCTGGTCATTTTTATTGAGGCTTTTTTTATAAACTCATACATGTGAATGTGGACATTGCTGGTTAGCCCAGCATTTGCTTCCCATCATTAATTGCCATGAGAAGATGGTGGTGAGTTGCCTTCTTGAACTGCTGAAATCCTTGGATTGTAGGGACACACTCAAAGCTGCTAGGGATGGAGGTCCAGGATTCTACTCAGTGACAATGAAGACATGGCAATATAGTTCCCAGTCAGGATGGTGAGTGGCTTGGAGAATAACTTGCAGGTGGTGGTGCTCCCATGCATCTGCTGACCTTGTCTTTCTAGATGGAAGTGTTCATGGATTTGGAAGGTGCTGTCTAAGAAACCTTGGTGAATTACTGCAGTGCATCTTGTATTGATTGTGAAGGAAGTAATAATTGAAAATGGTGAATGGTCTGTCAATTGGAGCTGAAAATGTGTTGCTGGAAAAGCGCAGCAGGTCAGGCAGCATCCAAGGAACAGGAAATTCGACATTTCGGGCATAAGCCCTTCTTCAGGAATGAGGAAAGTGTGTCCAGCAGGCTATGATAAAAGGTAGGGAGGAGGGGCAATGGAGATGTGATAGGTGGAAGGAGGTCAAGATGAGGGTGATAAGCCAGAGTGGAGTGGGGGCGGAGAGAACAATTGGAGGTCAATTGGAGGGCAAGAACATTTGGAGGCCAGTTATCACACTGCAAACTGCAGCCAACAACTCTCAACACTTCTACAAACATGGAAGGATGGTAGTCAAGCCCACTCTCAAATAAGCACACATTCATTTCTGAGTATACTTTGCCAAAGCTGGTAGCAGACCCACATCTAGTTTACATTAGGAACTAGATGTTGCTTCATGGCAGCTTGGAGTCTGAGCTGAAAATGCGTTGCTGGTTAAAGCGCAGCAGGTCAGGCAGCATCCAAGGAACAGGAAATTCGATGTTTCGGGCCAGAGCCCTTCATCAGCCCTTCCTGATGAAGGGCTCTGGCCCGAAACGTCGAATTTCCTGTTCCTTGGATGCTGCCTGACCTGCTGCGCTTTAACCAGCAAAGCATTTTCAGCTCTGATCTCCAGCATCTGCAGACCTCACTTCTTACTACAGCTTGGAGTCTGAGACAGGAACACAACATGGGATCAGTCCCAACTTCCAAATTCCACTTGCAGTGGGTAAATCAGGTCCTAATAGATTTTAAATAATGAAAGCTGGTAATCGAGCAATGATATCATAGCAGTTTTTAAGGTTCATAAATTATATTGCAAATTTAAATCTTAAAAATGACTGAAAACTGAACCGTGAAAGTGAAATAAAGTGATACTTGTTCCACAAGAACTTAAGTAAATATGAAACATAAGAACATTATTCACAGTCTTCCACATTATCTTTCACCTGTCACTTTTTTGCCTCCTGACCTAACCTATTCTTTTTGTCAATGTAATAATTCAGGAAACCCAACTGGAAAGGATCCTCATTTATTATTGAACACCAAAATAGAGCCACTACTTGGTCTGTACATAGGCTAGTCCCAGTCCAGGGCAGGCAGTTATGCAGACCCATCTCTGTGTCATTTCAACAAGCTCCATAGGGATATTAATTAGTCATTCCCCATGAACCTTTTAGGGGTTATTGCAGTTTCCTTGAATTTCTGAGCAGGTTGCCCCTGTTCTAAAATGAAACAATTGCTTGCATACATTGAGAAACCAGGACATAATTAATGCCTCATCATTTCCTTATATCCTGTGTATTCGCATAGAGTTCAGATTTTCTCCACCTTTTAATACTAATCTAGCAAAATTTAGGCGTTTGCTACTACATAATTACTACGATTGAAAATTCCCTGACTGAGGACACTAATACATGGGTGGAAAGTGTGAGAAAATCTGTGCATTTGGAAATATGCTTGTGTGGTTGACATACGCACCAAGGTCAGCATCTTATATGGGCCTGAACGATGTGGGCTTTTGGTGGATGTGGCTGAATCATGTGGGAGATCCTGCAAGCTCTATCTCAACGTTTGGAGCAACTTGATTTTTCATTAAGTTCCATGCCTCGCAGTAAAATCCTCTCTAGAGAGCACTGAGTTGCCTACTGTAAAGGCTTGCTTGTTACCTACCAGATCACATCCTGCCATATTAATGTGCAGCTTCCTATCCTACCAAACACCACAAAAAACTAGATGCTGAGAATTCTCAATTTGGAGGTCGCAGCAGGTACATGGCAACAAACTCACCACTTGTTCCTAAGGAACTCTATGCTTCTCACCAGGCATCAACATCTCAGGGCACACTTCATGGGAACTGACCACACTCAACACATGTCCACACTGAAGTGTCGGAGGTTGAGGGGTGACCTGATAGAAATTTATAAAATCATGAGAGTACAGATTAAGTAAATAGCAAAGGTCTCTTCCCTAGGGTGGGTGAGTTCAAAAGAAGTGGAGATTTCTTAAAGTGAGAGGAGAAAGACTTAAAAGAGCCCCGAGGGGCAACATTTTCACACAGCAGGTGGTTCATATATGGAATGAACAGTCAGAGGAAGTGGTTGATGCAGGTATAGTTGAAACATTTAAAAGACATTTGGATAGGTACATTAATAGAAAAGGTTTAAAGAGATATGAGCCAAATGCAGCCAAGTGGGACTAGCTTATTTTGGAAAACTTGGTCAGCGTTGATGAGTTGGACTGAAGCATCTATTTCCATGCTGGATTGCTCTCTGACTCTATGACAGTACGTGCCAGTCTGCATGAACCCTCTGTTCCACTTACAGCATTGGAACTTTAATGCTGTACCTCAGGGTGAAACAGCAACTATCATTCTAATACTGCTTCAGGCTTACTTTGCCTTCAGAGACAGGCACTCAGCAAATTCTCTGGGCATGGTGGGTGGTAGAATGGGGCTAAAATCAGGTGAGATTAGTGCCATTGGGATGGGATAGGTAGTTTGTTAAGAACTTAAACAGGAATTGTTGGAGAAACTCAGCAGGTTCTCAAGGTCACTGGACTTGAAACATTAGCTCTGCTTTCTCTCCATAGCAGCTACCAGACCCGCTGAGTTTCTACAGCAATTTCTATTTTTGTTTCAGATTTTCAGCCTTCACAGTTCTTTGGTTTACAAATTTGTTAAGATATGGTGAGTGATCTTACAAGGCCTCATAGAGAGGCACCCTCCAAAAAACCTGATGGAACTGACACTTAGCCAAAAAAATGCAAGATTCAGACCCATGTTTGTGAAATAGTAGGTGAAGCTTACTTATAGCAGAACCAACCTTACAGTTTGGAAATATCTTCAATTGCAATTTGTCTGCAAACACTTTCATCAGGCTAGAAGATCCAACTCCTCTGAACTGGCTCCAAGTTTCTGATTATTTCCACCCACACACACTGGCTGGCATCTGTCACATAGACCTCACATAGATTCCTGGTTTAATATAACTTCACTCCAATGTCCTCTAGTCCATAATGTGAAACCAAAAACATGGGTGTGTTGTAAAAATATAACTTGTAGCAATTTTATACCTTTAATAATTTAAAGGATCATATGATTGCTAATCTTTACGTTTCATTTAAATATGACTCTGTGTAATTTCTGGTGCTATAACAATGCACAAAGGTTTGGTTTTCACATTGTAAAGTGAAAGGGGGAAGTACAGTTGAGTAAACAGGCAAGTGAGGGACGAGCTGGGCATAGAAACATATCAAAAATTCCACTTTCTAGTTGTCCATGCCATGCATGAAATGAAATAAATTATTGTTTATTTGCCAATTCAGTTTCCGAGAAGTATGAAATGAACATTCTAACAAGAGTATTGATTGGCTAGTTTTGTTTTTCCTGTTTTCAAATTAGCTAAAACCATCAGAAACATCTGCCATTTTGATTGGTCATCAGATAGAATTTACTGCAAAATCATTTTCAGTTTAAGAGGGAAGTATACTTTTAACAAACCTCCATATTTTTCTCTTTCAGGTGCTTTGTGATTCCCACATTTTCTTTTTTACTTCTGACTTTCAACCTTTTTAGTTTTCCCTTTTTGTTTGAAATGCATTGGGAGAGGTTCTGGGAAAGAATTCTAATTCTGGTGCTTACTCTCTCTGGGGATGTGACAATAATAACAAACATGCACACAATACTCGCTTCCAGTTAAATCAGCAAGAAACAGCTGGCAAAGTAATGAGCTTGTATTGGGTCCAGGTGAGAAGGGGTTAAGCACATAAGAACAACAAGGGTGTGTAAGAAAAAGGCTTCAACAGGTTTGGTAAGTTTAAAGAATTAAAAACTGGGTGTTCATGGGGATTTAGTTCATTAATATCTTTTCAGGAAGGAAATCTAGCTTTCTTAGTGAAAGGGGAAAGATATAAAAGAGACCGAAGGGGCAACTTTTTAATGCAGAGGGTGGTACGTGTATGGAGTGAACTACCAGAGGAAGTGGTGGAGACTAGTACGATGCTGAAAATGTGTTGCTGGAAAAGCACAGCAGGTCAGGCAGCATCCAAGGAGCAGGAGAATCGACGTTTCGGGCATGAGCTCTTCTTCAGGAAATCTAGCTTCCTGAAGAAGGGTTCATGCACGAAATGTCGATTCTCCTGCTCCTTGGATGCTGCTGATCTGCTGCACTTTTCCAGCAACAAATTTTCAGCTCTGATCTCCAGCATCTGCAGTCCTCACTTTCTCCTAGAAGAGACTAGTACGATTGCAACATTTAAAAGGCATCTGGATGGGTATATGAACAGGAAGGGTTTGGTGGGATATGGGCTAGGTGCTGACAGGTGGGATTAGATTGGGTTGGGATAGCTGGTCAGCATGGACGTGTTGGACCGAAGGGTCCGTTTCCGTGCTGCATCTCTATGACTCTATAACTCATTTGGTATGAACCATGTCTGGTCCAAAAATACAGCAATGGGTTGACTCTGAAATGTCCTAGCATACCACTTGTATCAACAAAAAAGGAATGAAATTGGATGGACTACCAGACATCAAAATAGGCAATGGATATGCTAAGAGCACACTTAATGCAGCCTACTCTGTGAAATCCTCCTTATTAACATCTGAGGAATTGTGTCCAAATTAGGTGAGCTTTTCCACAGATTACCCAGAAATTATCATATTTCAGAACCACATATCAACCATAGATTCATCACCAGACCTGAATATATTCTGTTCCACCCGACAGATAAACCTGAGATTGCTGCACAATATACAACCAGGTGGGAGTGGCCAGGGAGCTCTTAACATTGATCTATACTCTATGAAGTTGCATAGTGATGGATGAATGGAATAATTACTCCAAATGCAAAATTGCCACTAGTCCCTGCTCATGCACAGATGGGGGCCAGTGATACCCTCTTGTGACTGTCTTCAGGGTGTGTCTGCATCTAATGTCACCATCTTCCACGTGAGCAGACTGCCCCACCTCTATTTGAAATAAATTTGTTATTAAAATCAGTGTTGTCTCAGCCATTCCCTCCTGGCTGTTTGTGCTCATTCAGTCCAATGTGGGAGCGTGGGTGCAGGCAGCAGGACCAGTTTGTCCATTACACTGTCTATTTGATCTGTTTTGGCGTTTGTTATTCCTCTTTGTTGAATATTTATATTAGTTATTCAACTCATTTGCAGACCCTCTGTAAATACCCTCTGCTTTGTTAACAGCCTTTGCTCTGTAAATACTCACTGCTCTAAATACTCTCAGCTAAACTCTGGACCTTGAGTAGGTGGTGAGAGAAGCAACACAAGAGAGAAACCTACTTTACCCATCTACCTGTCATAGGTGTATTTACCATGTCAGTAGTGATGGGAGTGACAGAAACCTTGTGGAGGCGTAGTCCTGTCTTCATGCTGAGAACATCCTCCATCATGTGGTGTGGTACTGCCATCATTCTAAACAGGATGGATTCAGATGAGATCTATCAGCTCAAATAAATCAAACTCATGAGGCTCTAGCTGTAAGTCATCAAGAGCAGCAGATTTGTATTGACCCACAAATTTCAAAATTCATAATCTACGATGTTTCTCATTCTACCGTTACCAACAAGCCCGGGCATCAATCCTTGTTTAACGAGGAATGCAGAAGAAGAAGAAAGGCAACACCAGGTGAACCTGAAAATGTCTTATTTTTTTGGTAAAGCTGTATTACTGGAGTATGACTAAATAGTTACAGCAGTGTGACATAGCCAGAGCAATGCGATCCCATAACCAACAGATCAGATCAAAGCTTTGCAGCCCTGTTATTTTTAAAAATTTGTTCATGGGCTGTGCACCACTGGCTAAGTCGGCATTTATTGCTCATCCTAAATGCCCAGTGGGCAATTAAAAGTCAACCACAGTACTAAAGGTTTGGTGTTAGCTTAACCAATTAAGGGTATGAGTGAAGTACAGCAATCAATAATGATTACATGGTCACCATTAGGCCAGCTCTCTCATCCAAATTTTATTGAACTCAAATTTCACCATCTGCCATCATGGGATTCAAAGCCACGCCCCCACTACATTTGCTTAGGGTTCTGGATTGCTAGTCCCATGGGAATACCATTGAATATGAGTGATCATGAACAAATAAGCAATAAGCATGAGGTGGTGTCTCTATTTCCATCCTCGATGTTGGCAGAACACAGCACATCAGCACACAAGGCAATGCTGAAGTTCTTGTATCCATTTGTAGGCAGAAGTCAAGTAGATCAATTCATCTCATTCTTCTCCCAGGATCACAAATACCAGTCTTTAATTTATTTAATTGATCCCATAAAGCATCAAAATATGCATGAGAGGACTGGCTACTGCAAAGGCTATGCACACTGACAAAACCCTGGTAATATATAAGGGATGTACTCCAGAACCAGTTGTGCCCTGAGCCAAGCTATTGCAGTCCTGTTATTTTATTGACTTCTACTTGAAAAAGAGAAAAACTATCCACCTGTGTCCTGTTTGATAAAGGGATAATAAATCTAACCTGGTTCCTTAGCAAAAACCTGCACATCACTGGTCAGTCCAGGTTCCGACAAGGCATTCATCTCCATATCTCAATGCAGCCTTGTTCCACACATTGACAATGAAGCTGGATATCAGAGGTGAGCTGAGTGTGACTACCCAAATTTCTATCCTTGACATCAAGATAGTATTTAATTGAATGTAGCAAACTGAAGTCAATAGGAATTGGGGAAGAAACTCTTCATTGGTTGCAGTTTTACGTAACTCAAAGGAAGATGTTTCAGATTGTTCAAGGTCAGTCATCTAGGCTCAATTTCGTCACTTTGGGAGTTGCTCAGAATAGTGTCCTAGGCCATTTTCATGCTTCATCAGTGACCTTCTCGAGATAAAATTAGGTGTGTTTGCTCATGATTGTACAGTGTTCAATACCACTCATAGTTCCAAAGAGATTTGCAAGTCCATTAATAAGGATGAGATTGCAGAATAATTGCAAGTGCACTGTAACATAGGGCTGAGCCAGCATGGCATCATCAAGAGAAGGTTATGCTTGACAAATTTGTTAGAATTCTTTAAGGAAGTAACAAGCAAGTTAGACAAAGGAGAGTTCATGGGATGTGATCGATTTGGATTTCCAGAAGGCCTTTGACAAGGTGCTGCATAGGAGGCTGCTAAATAAGATAAGAGCCCATCGTGTTAAGGGAAAGGTACTGACAGAAGGCAGAGAGTGGGGATAAAGGGGTCCTTTTCAGGATAGTAGCCAGAGACTAGTGGAGTCCCGCAGGGCTCAGTGTTGGAACCACAACTAATCATGTAATACATTAACGATCTGGACAAAGGAACTGAGGGCATTGTTGCTAGGTTTGCAGATCAACAAGATAGTTGGAGGGACAGGTAGCATTAAGGAAATGGGGAGGTTACTGAAGGACTTGGATAGGCTAGGAGAATGGGCAAAGAAATGGCAATTCGAATAAAATGTAGGTAAGTGTAAAGCTATGCACTTTAGAATAGAAGCATAGACTATTTTCTAAACAGGGAAAAAGTTCAAAAATCTGAAACATAAAGGGACCTGGAAATCCTGGTTCGGGATTCTCATAAAGTTAACATGCAGGTTCAGTTGGCAGTTAGGAAAGAAAATGCAATGTTAGCATTCATTTTTAGAGGGCTAGAATAAAAAAAGTAGTGATGTACAATTGGGACTGTTTGTGTGGAGTTTGCACATCCTCCCTGTGTTTGCGTGCATTTTCTCCAGGTGCTCTGGTTTCCTCCCACAGTCCAAAGATGTGCAGGTCAGGTGAATTGGCCATGCTAAATTGCCGATAGTGATAGGTGCATTAGTCAGGGTAAATATAGGGTAGGGGAATAGGTCTGGATGGGTTACTCTTCAGAGAGTTGGTGTGGACTTGTTGGGCTGAAGGGCCTGTTTCCATACTGTAGGGAATCTATTCTAATCTATCTTCTTTATTTTTGTACCTAGGTACTTTGTATGTGCAGGTTAGGTGAATTGGTCATGCTAAATTGCCCGTAGAGTTAGGTGCATTAGTTAGGGGGAATGGGTCTGGGTGGGTTACTCTTCGGAGGGTCGGTGTGGACTAGTTGGGCTGAAGGGCCTGTTTCCACACTGTAGGGAATCTAATCTAATCTGTGTGTTGGCGACTTTATATACCTTTCACTCTACTCCTGTTCTTTTATAACTTGAGTATATGTGACAATAAGGAGAAAGTGAGGACTGCAGATGCTGGAGATCAGAGCTGAAAATGTGTTGCTGGAAAAGGAGGTCACACCTTGACCTCCTTCCACCTATCGCATTTCCAATGCCCCTCCCCAAAGTCCCTCCTCCCTACCTTTTATCTTAGCCTGTTGGACACACTTTCATCATTTCTGAAAAAGGGCTCATGCCCGAAACATCGACTCTCCTGCTCCTTGGATCCTACCTGACCTGCTGCGCTTTTCCAGCAACACATTTTCAGTATATGTGACAATAAACCTAATTTTAAATTCTAATTCTCAAGACAGTGTTGGAATATTCCTCACAGGATTAGATGATCGCAGCTCCAAACATTTTCAAGAAACTCAACACTATTCAGGACAAAGTAACTTACTTGATTAGAATTTGTAAACCATTCACTCCTTCCAAACATGAGCATACCAAGCCTGTGGTGCATACCATTGACAAGATGCACTACAACTGCACCAAGGTTTTTCAACATCCCCATACCCAGCTGACTCAGTTATGGTAATCACTTCCTTCAGTATTAAATGTATAGACTTCCTTGACCCTGTTTAGGTGGCTAATTGCCAGGGCTTGTGGGTGGTTATAGTGAAGCTCTCATGCTGAGTGCAGTCCCAATAGATTTTAGCTACACTGTAATTAAGTTTTGTCTAACTTTATCACATTTGATGTCTGAAATACAATTTAAATAAATTTGCATTGGTTTTTCAAAGATGTTTTAATGTATGAACACACTGCAAAGTTCTTCCCACCAGTGTAATACTTAAAACCAGAATTCTAATTCAAAGGAAATGATCAGAGGAGTGACAAATAACATTGTCAAAGAGGTGGGTTTAAGTCAGGTGTATAAGGATGGAGAGGGTGTGTGGGATACATGGGTCTAAAATCTAGTATCAAGAGCATTGGGCAAAAGTTTGGATTTTAGGCAGATTAAAAATTTGGCAATGATGTCATGTGACTGGATGTTGTACCTTCGTATCTAGCCACTCCATTGTTTTTGAGACTGAGGAAGAACAAAGGTCTCTAATTCTCACCCACATTAAAAAAAACAAATGAAAGTACATAAACAGCTTTTTAAAAGCCCGACTTTGCAACACTGCTGTAGACAGCCTCTATCCAGTACCTATCTGAATCAGAGCAGCTGCAGTCAAGTGAGGACTTTGTCAGGGGCAAGCCATGGGAGTGAAGAGTTCACGCTTAAAGGGCTCACCCTTTTGAAATAAAAATTACAACAGCCTATTACAGGTCAGCATTATAATGTTGCCAGTTCAGGGGTGGGGAGTCATTCTCTCGACTCGCAAGTTAGCAGAGAGTTTGGCAAAGCTTTTTGGCTCCACCTGAGAACCAGGAGGGTTGTTGTTGGAAATGGATCTACCAAGAGGAAGAGCAACAGAAAAAGCAGAGCCCCAGGCATCAGAAAGCAGCAAGGCATCACTACCACCTTTTCAGACTTCCCACTTCTGTTTCAGCCCAAAATTAAGTCTCTAAGCTCTAGACTATGGCTATTGCTTCGTAGACCCATGTATTATCCACCTTCCTCTGCAATTATGGACCTGACTTAAAACCAGCTCTTTGACATTGCTTTTTGTTAGGCCTTCTAATATATTCTCCTTTGGATCAATATCCTGGGGAGATGAACAAGGGACAAAATGGAAAAAGAAGATCTACAAGCAGCTGCAAAGCTATTGGAGACATGCGTGAAGGATTCTCAAACACAGTGCAGGATTCTGAGATATCCAAAAGGTGATAGATGCTCTCCTTGCCAATGCTGAACAACTCAGCAGATTTGGGTGATCCATCACAGGGTCAGAGAGCACTGGGTCCTGTGTGTCGTCTGTTCAGGTTGTTTTTTTCTCTCTGCCATCTTCATAATATGGCCCTCCTGACTTGTGTGGGCCTTAAGGAAAGTTGTGGCCCAAGAAGAGATAGCCCACTGAATGAGAAACAGGAGGTAAGTGAGGGGAAGGAATTGGAGGTGGAGAGAGGTGGCATTGATAAACATGTGCCTTTGCTGCTCGAGAAGGTGGCCTCCTCTGCTTCACGGGTGTCAGGCACCCTTGTGATATCTCACTTCCCTGTGCTGCGGAGATAGGCCTTGACACAAAGTTTCTCCTTCAGCATTCCTAGCAGCCTCAGTGATGGCTATTTGAGTCTGAAATTCACTTCTCTTCCTGTCTCTATTCGCCTTATTCCATATAAGAGAAAGGCAACACAGTGAAAACCCAAACTTCAATTAGTTCCTACCACTGGCAGATTCCTAACACAAAACAGAACTGGTTGTTCCTTCTCAACTCTGTGATGAAAATCTGGCCTTTAGTGATTAGAGGTACTGCTGCTAAGCATCTAGTGGAAGGACAATGAGAAGTACAAGAAGGCTGAGTGAATAGAGCAGAGATGCAGGTAGAGTAAGCAAAGTTTGAGAAGAATGAGATTCCAAAAGGCATTTGAACACTAACAAGAAAATGAAGACATTAGGGGACCAGAAACAAATTTGAACCAGATAGATACAGGATGGCTGACACTAAGTATTTGTTAGAATATAGGCAGAAGGCATTTGGATGAGCTGATATTTACAGAAGGTGGAGGCTGGAACACTTGCTAGGAAAACATTGGAATAGTCACATCTTGAGAGAACAGAGGCTTGGATAACAGTTTGATGCACTGCTGTGCTAATATATCTGTTGAACCTGGTGGGCTTTGTTATAAAGAGGATGCTGGGTGCAAGGCCTAACTCAGCACTAAATAAGATGACAAGACTGATTTGTAGGTGAGAGGAAGAAGGGGATTAGAGGAAAATGAATGAGGTTTGTTGGCACATAGATGTAAACTGGGATGTCAGCAGCATTCATGTGGAAGCTGATTATGTCTTTGGAGAAAGTTGCCAAGAGGTAGCACCTAAATGCAGAAGGTGAAATGGCTAATACTTTGGGGACGCCAGAAGCTAATGTTACTGGAATGCAAAGAGAAGTTGTTGCTCTGACTACAATTGATAGTTGATCATGGAAATCAAGTGAGGGGAGCCAACAGAGCTGCACAAGAGCAGTGAGGCATTGGATGAAGTTAATCTGGTCCCTGTAACAAGGTGAAGTTATCATAGTCCTACCAGATCATAGAGCCACTGTCATTAGAGAGAGAGAGATGGCTGGTGGTGGTTTAACTGGAGGGTCACCATAGCTCAGGCAAGTCGAGAGATTGAGAATCCTTTGTCATAACTTTAGCTAGTACAGGAATTGAACCCACGCTGATGGCGTCATTCTGCATCGCAAACCAGCTGTCCAGCCAACTGAGCTAAACCAAACTCCTTCCCTGTAACAAAGGTTGCAGGGAAGATGAGAATGAGTTAAAAGGTAAATTGATTATGCCTACAATCAAAGATCATGTTACGTTTGACTGATTTGGATTGATTCATTGCTGTCAGAAATGTAGGAACTTGTGGAACAAGGTGGCACAGTGGCTCAGTGGTTAGCACTGCTGACTCACAGCGTAAGGAACCCAGGTTTGAATCCAGTCTCGGATACCTGTCTGTGTGGCACATTCTCCCCGTGTCTGTGTGGGTTTCCTCTGGGTGCTTCGGTTTCCTCCCACAATCACAAAGATGTGCAGGTTAGGTAAAGTGACCATACTAAATTGCCCATAGTGTTCAGAGATTGTAAGTTAGGTTCATTGGTTGGGGCAAACGTAGCATAATAGGGGAGGGGAATGGGTCTAGGTGGGTTACTCTTCGGAAGGTTGGCGTGGACTTGTTGGGCCGAAGGGCCTGTTTCCACACTGTAGGGATTCTATGATTCTATGAACTTGATTGGTGAATTTCAAAAGAGAGTAAATCAAATCAAACATGGAATTGTTCGAGGACCTGGAGAAGAATGAGGGTTAAAGACATGTACAAAGGGAAGAGGTGGAACTTTGAAGAGGGATTGATAATACTGGTTTGAAAGCCAGACGTCAGTAGGCCATGAAGGTTTTGAGAGTTCAGAATCATATCAATTGTTGGAAATGCCAAATATCACCACTATGTAAGAAGGGAAGGGAGACAGGGACAAACCAGAACATGTCAATTTAACTTGCTTTTGGTGGAAATGACTGGTTATTATCATCAAACAAATAAGGCAACATAATGTCAAAACTGGAGCTAGGCCAAATAGGACTAAAATTAAGAAGCACTGTGTCCAAATTGTAAGTGTGTAATTTCCTCTCCTGAGAGGAAATAGATGCTGAATCAATTAAAATTTTCAAGAGTTTTTAGGATGTCAAGGAATGTGGAACAGAAACAATTAAATGGAGTTGAGAATCAGATCAGCTATGATCTAATGTAATGGTGGAATAAGCTTATGGGATTGTTTGACTATATCCTGTTTCAATATAAACAGCAGAGAGACTTAACCAAATCCAAGATGGAGTGCTCTTAATTCTGATTCATGATTTCCCAACTCTATTACTATTTGCATTACACAACAACATTTCATTTGATGAATCTGTCAATGTCTTTTACAGTTGTCCTCAGCCCAAACACCTTCAACTGCTTCAACAATGGTCTTCTGTCCATAAGTTTAGAAGCAGGAATGTTTGGCGATGATTGTACAATGTTCAGCACCGTTCGTGATTCCTTAGATACTAAAGTAGCCCATGTTCAAATGCAGCACAACCTGGACAATATCCAAGCTTGGGCTGACAAGTGGCAAGTAACAGTCATCTCACACAAATTCCAGGCAATGACCATCCCAGTTTTATCATTTACATAAATGATTTGGATGCGAGCATAAGAGGTACAGTTAGTAAGTTTGCAGATGACACCAAAATTGGAGGTGTAGTGGACAGCAAAGAGGGTTACCCCCAATTGCAACAGGATCTGGACCAGATGGGCCAATGGGCTGAGAAGTGGCAGATGGAGTTTAATTCAGATAAATGCGAGGTGCTGCATTTTGGGAAAGCAAATCTTAGCAGGACTTATACACTTAATGATAAGGTCCTAGGGAGTGTAGCTGATCAAAGAGACCTTGGAGTGCTGGTTCATAGCTTCTTGAAAGTGGAGTTGCAGGTAGATCGGATAGTGAAGAAGGCATTTGGTATGCTTTCCTTTATTGATCAGAGTGTTGAGTACAGGAGTTGGGAGGTCATGTTGCAGCTGTACAGGACATGGGTTAGGCCACTGTTGGAATATTGCGTGCAATTCTGGTCTCCTTCCTATCGGAAAGTTGTTGTGAAACTTGAAAGGGTTCAGAAAAGATTTACAAGGATGTTACCAGGGTTGGAGGATCTGAGCTACAGGGAGAGCCTGAACAGGCTGGAGCTGTTTTCCCTGGAGTGTTGGAGGCTGAGGGGTGACATTATAGATGTTTACAAAATTATGAGGGGCATGGATAGGATAAATAGACAAAGTCTTTTCCCTGGGGTCGGGGAGTTCAGAACTAGAGGGCATAGGTTTAGGGTGAGAGGGGAAAGATATAAAAGAGACCTAAG
Source organism: Hemiscyllium ocellatum (assembly GCF_020745735.1). NCBI lineage: Eukaryota > Metazoa > Chordata > Chondrichthyes > Orectolobiformes > Hemiscylliidae > Hemiscyllium > Hemiscyllium ocellatum. The sequence goes on from NC_083408.1 coordinate 78,122,773, forward strand.
GGGCAACTTTTTCATGCAGAGGGTGGTACGTGTATGGAATGAACTGCCAGAGGATGGGTGGAGGCTGGTACAATTGCAACATTTAAGAGGCATTTGGATGGGTATATGAATAGGAAGGGTTTGGAGGGATATGGGCCAGGTGCTGGCAGGTGGGACTAGATTGGGTTGGGATATCTGGTCGGCATGGATGGGTTGGACTGAAGGGTCTGTTTCCGTGCTGTACATCTCTATGACTCTATAACCTGATCACTGCTTCTTGACATTTGAATCCCTCATTATCAACATCCTAAGGTTACCACTGATCAGGAACTGAACTAGACTACCATGTAAATACAATGGCTAGAAGAGCAGGTCATACTGCAGTGAGTAACTTACTTCCTAACTCCCAATAGTCTGTTCACCATCTACAAGTTGCAAGTCAGGAGTGTCAGCAAATATATGGGAATACCACCACCTGCAAGATCCCTTCCAAGCCACTCACCATCCTGACTTGGAAATATATTGCTGTTCACTCAGTGTTGCTGGATCAAATTCTGAGAACTCCTGCCCTAACAACAAATGGACTGCAGCAGTTCAAGAAAGCAGCTCACCACCATCTTCTCAAGGACAACTAGGGATGGGTAATAAATGGGGGAAGCCCACACCCCCCTGACTGATTAAATAATTAATATTAAAATCTGTACTTTAAATGGGGTTTACCAGTCTACATTCACTGCAGTGGTTAATTTGGCTTTAAACCAGGCATGTGGCAGTTATTATGCAGCAGAGAAAAATGAAGAAGAATTTAGAGGAGGAGCAATAGTATTTTCTAGAGGATTTGCAGGACAGAAATCAAACAACTGGGCCTCCACAAGGCAGCTGCATGTGTGTCAGTTTCATTTCTTACTGTTGTTTTCATAATGACCTGGAGCTTTCCTTACTGCAGAAATTTTTTTATCCGTGCCTATGATGATAAATTCCATGCATAAATGTTATGCCAGTATCAAAGAAATATTTGCAACCACCCTTGGGCAGAATGTCGAGTGGATGTCCCATTTCAGTCTCCTCCAGAGGTCTCCAACATCATAGGTGCTTATCTTCAGCCAATTTGAGTCACTCCATGAAGATATCAAGAAATAATTTCATACAGCTATGGGCTTTGAAAACATCCCAGCAGCAAAAGCATAGAGTTGTGTTCCAGGACTAGCTGAACTCTAGCCAAGCCATTCTGATGTAGCTAAAATATTGGCATCTTTTTGACAATGTGGAAAATAGCCCAAGCAGAACTCATCTGATCAAAATATATATCATGAGTCCAACACTCACTCGAAATTTTTCACTGGCTGCGTGGCCCTTCTACGCACATGAAAAGCAGCAACTTGCAGAAGCGGAAATCGGTTCTGTGCGTAGAAAATCAGAGCATGCACAGCTTAGAGGGAACATTGCACCAGTCTATTCCCAGTTATCAATACAGGAAAGGAAGGTGCTGTCACCCAGGAAAAGCAACACTTACTCAACAATAATCTACTCACTGATTCTCACTTTCGGCTCTACCAGGGCCATTCAATTGCACACCATACTACAGTGTTTATCAAAGCTATGGACAGCAATGCTGAATTTCCGATGTAAAGTGAGAATAACTGTCCTGGATATTAAGATGGTACTACACCATGTATACTTTCAAACAGCTGTAGCCAAATTGAAATTGATGGAAACTGTAGGAAGTTTCTACATTCATTAGAATCCTACCACCATGAAAAAAAAATTGTTGTAGCTGTGATTGAAAGACAATTATCTCAGCCAAAATGTTAAGTCAGAGAGTCATATTGTCATAGTGAAGTTCAGCGTGGAAACCGACCCTTCGGTCCAACTCGTCCATGTCGACCAGATATCCCAGCACATTCTAGTCCCACCTGCCAGCACTCAGCCCATATCCCATATCACTCCAAAACCTTCCTATTCATATACCCATCCAGATGCCTTTTAAATATTGCAATTGTACTAGCCTCCATCACTTCCTCTGGCAGCTCATTCCATACACGTACCACCCTCTGCGTGACAAAGTTCTTCATTAGGTCTCTTTTATATCTTTTTTCTCTCACCCTAAACCTATGCTCTCCAGTTCTGGACTCCCCCAATTCAGGGAAAAGACTTTGTCTATTTATCCTATCTATGCCCCTCATGATTTTATAAATCTGTATAACGTTACCCCTCAGTCTCTGACGCTCCAGGGAAAACAGCCCTAGCCTATTCAACCTCTCCCAATAGCTCAACTCCTCCAACTCTGACAACATGCTTGCAAGTCTTTTCTGAACCCTTTAAAGTTTCACAACATCTTTCCAATAGGAAGGAGACCAGAATTGCACACAATATTCCAAAAATGGCCTAATCAGCGTCCTGTACAGCCATAACATGACCTCCCAACTCCTGTATTCAATACTCTGACCAAAAAAGGAAAGCATAAATAACGCCTTCTTCACTATCCTTCTTCACTTTCAAGGTGTTATGAACCTGCACTTCAAGGTCTCTCTGTTCAGCAATACTCCCTCAGGTCTTACCATTAAGTATATAAGTCCAGGTAAGATTTGCTTTCCCAAAATTCAGCACCTCGCATTTATCTAAATTAAACTCAATCTGCCACTTCTCAGCCATTGGCCCATCTGATCAAGATCCTGTTGTAGTCTGCGGTAACCTTCGTCTCTGTCCACTACACCTCCAATTTTGGTGACATCTGCAAACTTACTAACTGTACCTCTTATGCTCACATCTAAATTGTCTATATAAATGATGAAAAGTAGTGGACCCAGCACCGATCCTTGTGGCACACCACTGGTCACAGCCTCCAGTCTGAAAAATAACTCTCCACCACCACCCTCTGTCTTCTACCTTTGAGCCAGTTCTGTATCCAAGTGGCTAGGTCTCCCTGTATTCCATGAGATCTAACCTTGCTAACCAGTCTCCTATGGGGAACCTTGTCGAATAGGTAAAAACAATGAATGCAGATGCTGGAAACCAGATTCTGGATCAGTGGTGCTGGAAAAGCACAGCAGTCCAGGCAGCATCCTAGTACTGCTCCTCAGATGCTGCCTGAACTGCTGTGCTTTTCCAGCACCACTAGTCCAGAACCTTGTTGAATGCCTTTCTGAAGTCCATATAGATTACAACTACAGCTCTACTCTCATCAATCCTCTTTGTTACCTCTTCAAAAAACTCAATCAAGTTTGTGAGACATGATTTCCCACGCACAAAGCCATGTTGACTATCTCTAATCATTCCTTGCCTTTTCAAATACATGTACATCCTGTCCCTCAGGATTTTCTCCAACAATTTTCCCACCACCGACATCAGGCTCACTGGTCTATAGTTCCATGGCTTGTCCTTACCACCTTTCTTCAACAGTGGCACCATGTTAGCCAACCTCCAGTCTTCCGGCACCTCACCTCAACTCAATGATGCAAATATCTCAGTAAGAGGCCCAGCAATCACTTCCCTAGCTTCCCACAGAGTTCTAGGTTACACCTAAGCACGTCCTGGGGATTTATCCATTTTTATCCATTTCATGACATCCAGCACGAGCGGGAAGTGGAGGAGATGCACTGTCCGTTTGGAGGTGGTGGAAATGACCCGCTCCTCCGCCCTTGAGCCCGCCCCTCCAATCGCCACCAGGACAGAACCCCACTGGTCCTCACCTACCACCCCACTAACCTCCATATATATCGTACCATCCGTCGTCATTTCTGCCACCTCCAAACGGACCCCACCACCAGGGATATGTTTCCCTCCCCTCCTCTATCAGCATTCCAAAAAGACCACTCCCTCCGTGACTCCCTCGTCAGGTCCACACCCCCCACCAACCCAACCTCCACTCCTGGCACCTTCCCCTGCAACCGCAAGAAATGCAATACTTGCGCCCACACCTCTCCCCCTTACTTCCCTCCACGGCCCCAAGGGATCCTTCCATATCCACCACAAATTCACCTACACCTCCACACACATCATTAACTGCATCCACTGCACCTGATGTGGCCTTCTCTATATTGGGGAGACAGGCCACCTACTTGTGGAACGTTTCAGAGAACACCTCTGGGACACCCGGACCAACCAACTCAACCACCCCGTGGTTCAACCCTTCAACTCTCCCTCCCACTCCACCAAGGACATGCAGGTCCTTGGACTCCTCCATCACCAGACCATAGCAACATGACGGCTGGAGGAAGAGCGCCTCATCTTTCGCCTAGGAACCCTCCAACCATAAAGGATGAACTCAGATTTTTCCAGTTTCCTCATTTCCCCTCCCCCCACCTTGTCTTAGTCCCAACCCTCGAACTCAGCACCACCTTCCTAACCTGCAATCTTCTTCCTGACCTCTCCGCCCCCATCCCCACTCCGGCCTATCACCCTCACCTTAACATCCTTTCACCTATTGCATTTCCAACACCCTTCCCCCAAGTCCCTCCTCCCTACCTTTTATCTTAGCCTGCTTGGCACATTTTCCTCATTCCTGAAGAAGGGCTCATGCCCGAAATGTCGATTCTCCTGCTCCTTGGATGCTTCCTCACCTGCTGCGCTTTTCCAGCAACATATTTTCAGCTCCAAGGCCTCTTTGTTCAGCAACACTCCCTAGGACCTTACCGTTAAGTGTATAAGATTTGCTTTCCCAAAATGCAGCACCTCGCATTTATCTGATTTAAACTCCATCTGCCACTTCTCAGCCCATTGGCCCATCTGGTCCAGATCCTGTTGTAATCTGAGGTAACCCTCTTCGCTGTCGACGACACCTCCAATTTTGGTGTCATCTGCAAACTTACTAACTGTACCTCTTATGCTCGCATCCAAATCATTTATGTAAATGACGAAAAGTAGAGGGCTCAGCACCGAGCCTTGTGGCACTCCACTGGTCACAGGCCTCCAGTCTGAAAAACAACCCTCCACCACCACCCTCTGGCTTCTACCTTTGAGCCAGTTCTGTATCCAAATGGCTAGTTCTCTCTGTATTCCATGAGGTCTAACCTCGCTCATCAGTCTCCCATGGGGAACCTTGTCGAACGCCTTACTGAAGTCCATAGAGATCACATCTACTGCTCTGCTCTCATCAATCTTCTTTGTTACTTCTTCAAAAAACTCAATCCACTTTGTGAGACATGATTTCCCACGCACAAAGCCATATTGACTATCCCGAATCAGTCCTTGCCTTTCCAAATACATGTACATCCTGTCCCTCAGGATTCCCTCCAACAACTTGCCCACCACTGAGGTCAGGCTCACCGGTCTATAGCTCCCTGGCTTGTCTTTACCCCCCCTTCTTAAACAGTGGCACCACGTTTGCCATTCTCCAGTCTTCCAGCACCTCACCTGTGACTATCGATGATACAAATATCTCAGCAAGAGGCCCAGCAATCACTTCTCTAGCTTCCCAGAGTTCTCGGGTACACCTGATCAGGTCCTGGGGATTTATCCACTTTTAACTGTTTCAAGCCATCCAGCACTTCCTCCTCTGTAATCTGGACATTTTGCAAGATGTCCTCATCTATTTCCCTGCAGTCTATATCTTCCATATCCTTTTCCACAGTAAATACTGATGCAAAATATTCATTTAGTATCTCCCCTATTTTCTGTGGCTCCATACAAAAGTCGCCTTGCTGATCTTTGAGAGGCCCTATTCTCTCCCTAGTTACCCTTTTGTCCTTAATATATTTGTAAAAACCCTTTGGATTCTCCTTAATTCTATTTGCCAAAGCGATCTCATGTTCCTGTTTTGCCCTTCTGATTTCCCTCTTAAGTATACTCCTACTTTCTTTATACTCTTCTAAGGATTCACTCGATCTATCCTGTCTATACCTGATATATGCTTCCTTCTTTTTCTTAACCAAATCCTCAATTTCTTTAGTCATCCAGCATTCCCTATACCTACTAGCCTTCCATTTCACCCTGACAGGAATATACTTTCTCTGGATTCTTGTTATCTCATTTCTGAAGGCTTCCCATTTTCCAGCCATCTCTTTACCTGCGAATATCTGCCTTCAAACAGCTTTCGAAAGTTCTTGCCTAATGTCGTCAAAATTGGCCTTTCTCCAAATTTAGAACTTCAACTTTTAGATCTGGTCTATCCTTTTCCATCATTATTTTAAAATGAATAGAATTATAGTCGCTGACCCCAAAGTGCTCCCCCACTGACACCTCAGTCACCTGCCCTGCCTTATTTCCCAAGAGTAGGTCAAGTTTTGCACCTTCTCCAGTAGGTACATCCATGTACTGAATCAGAAAATTGCCTTGTACACACTTAAGAAATTCCTCTCCATCTAAACCTTTAACACTATGGCAGTCCCAGTCGATGTTTGGAAAGTTAAAATCCCCTACCATAACTACCCTATTATTCTGACAGATAGCTGAGATCTCCTTACAAGTTTGTTTCTCAATTTCCCTCTGACTATTAGGGGGTTTATAATACAATCCCAATAAGGTGATCATCCCTTTCTTATTTCTCAGTTCCACCCAAATAACTTTCCTGGATGTATTTCCGGGAATATCCTCCCTCAGCACAGCTGTAATGCTATCCCTTATCAAAAATGCCACTCCCCCTCCTCTCTTGCCTCCCTTTCTATCCTTCCTGTAGTACTTGTATCCTGGAACATTAAGCTGCCAGTCCTGCCCATCCCTGAGCCATGCTTCTGTAATTGCTATGATATCTCAGTCCCATGTTCCTAACCATGCCATGAGTTCATCTGCCTTCCCTGTTAGGCCCCTTGCATTGAAATAAATGCATTCAATTTATTAGTCCTATACCTTGTCCCTGCCTGCCCTGATTGTTTGACTCACTTCTGTTCTCAGCTGTATCCCGTCTCAGATCGATCTCTTTCCTCACTATCTCCCTGGGTCCCACCCCCCACCCCCCTTACTAGTTTGAATCCTCCCAAGCAGTTCTAGAAAATTTCCCTGTCAGTATATTAATCCCCTTCCAATTTCAGTGCAATCCGTCCTTTTTATACTGGTCACTTCTACCCCAAAAGAGATTCCAATGATCCAAAAATGTGAATCCTTCTCCCATACACCAGCTCCTCAGCCATGCATTCATCTGCTCTATCCTCCTATTCCTGCCCTCACTAGCTCATAGCACTGGGAGTAATCCAGATCTTACTACCCTTGAGGACCTCCTTTCTAAATTTCTGTCTAACTCTCTGTAATCTCCCTTCAGCATCTCAATCTTTTCCCTTCCAATGTCGTTAGTTCTAATGTGTACAATGACGTCCTGCTGGCCCCTCTCCCCCGTGAGAACATTCTGCACCCTCTCTGAGACATCCTTGATCCTAGCACCAGGGAAACAACACACCATTCTGCTTTTTCTCTGCTGGCCACAGAAATGTCTGTCTGTACCTCTGATTACAGAATCCCCAAACACAATTGATCTCTTGGAAGCCTTTAGTCATTCAGTATTCCCTATACCTAGCAACCTTTCCTTTCACCCTAACAGGAATATACTTTCTCTGGACTCATGTTATCTCATTTCTGAAGGCTTCCCATTTTCCAGCTGTCATTTTACTGCAAACATCTGCGCCCAATCAGCTTTTCAAAGATCCTGCCCAATGCCGTCAAAATGAGCCTTCCTGCTAGTTAGAACTTCAACTTTTAGATCTGGTCTATCCTTTTCCATCACTATTTTAGTAATTAAAATTAGAGGGGAAACAGATGATTGCTGTCAATTAATTCACTGATACCTGGATATATAAAAGGGGGAACATTTATTCGTTAGTTGATAAATAGTATTCAGATGATTAAAACAACAAAATAATAAGTTAGAGAATGATCTTCTGAGATTGAGCAAGGAATTTATTGGACTAGTGTAGTCAATAAACTCTCTGCAAGAAGAAAGTCTATGTCTTTTAATTGTTTTTTGTTTAAACTTGTTAACACTGTAGGAGTTCCTTGAAGTTCTATCCTTAGATCAAGTCAGGAAAGTCAACTTTCTAAAAGGTTTTATGTTACATTTCATGATATCTAACATTATGAATACACCAAAACATATTCTGTGTCAGTGATGATAGGAATGAAATCACCTGCACAATTCGATGTCTGCCTAGGTTTGGAGCTCATGAGAGAATGGAGAACTAATTCTCAATTCATTACATCCAATACAGAAAAAAAAAGCACTGGGTACTAAACAATTTCTTCTTAGCAGAGCAAATTCCAAGGAAACTCATTTTACAAATATTTATCGGGAAATTTATTTGCATGCAGTTCCAAATAAACAAGAAAACCAATTTCCCTGTAACCTTCCAGAATGGTAGATTTTAATCCTGGTGTGTTTTTGACTGAAAGCTGAATCATCTGGTGAAGACACTCAATTAACAACTTCAGCAAAGTAGATAAATGTCAGTTATGAGCTAAGTGAAACAAAAGGAGGTACTGCTTTCAAAACTTGCTTTTACTGACCACATGAAAATGATAACAACAGAGCTGCAAGGAATAAAACTTAAAGCAGATGGTGAAGGAAATATTGCACTCTCCACTGACAAAAGCCATACTTAATTTTGCTCTCCACATGATGGAACATTTTAGTATTGTAAGTGAGGATCAGACTTGAAACAGGAAGAAAAGTGGTCAAGCCAAAAAGACATTGTGCTTATCACACGTATGAGTAATGTTGTATTGAGTTTCAGTTTTGTTGGCGTGATGCCAGATATGTAGACTGTATGTTCCAAAACTTGTCAGATTGTTTTAAAGGCATATCCCTTAAACCGTGCTCAAAAACAAAGGCACTAACTGCACACAACCAGCCTACATCTGTGAAAGCTCAAAACTCAATGTACAACATGGGATATAATTCTGAATTTAGACAACATTTGCTATATTAGCTTGAGTACACAAGAAATTATTTTGACAGCCAATTTAGAATTGTCAATCAGACTCATGGTATGGTGCACTTGTATGTATTGGGAGCTATATGTTAATGCCCAGGGCCCTATTTGTTCATAACATATACATAAACATATATGTATAAACACTGTGAATGTTACAATACAACAAAGTAAATGACAGCTCATTCATTCAGCAAGACACTGCCTTAACCAATCAGAGTTAACCTGCCTTAGTTTAAAATTTAAACAAAGCTTGACACCTGTCAATCATCATTAACTGCTGCATTGTCCAAGCAATCCTCTGTCAGTCAAAGTCTATTTGCCCAACAATGTGCACTCTCCTCGCATACAACATCAATGTTTTGTTTTCATTTTTACTTTACTATTTATTGTGAATGGTCTCGATGAATTCAAGACAAAAAGCTTTAATAATCAAAACAGATGTGGACTGAAAAAGCTTTAATAAAATGTGACTCTTTTCAGCAATATTCAAGTTCTGTACTACCAAATGAGTAAAAGAAGTAGTCTGTGTTGCCAAGAATTGTAATTTATAAGATGTATAATGTGTAATTAAGGATTCAGTTTTAATTCTGAATGCCATCCATTTTCAGCTATTGAATATTGCTTTCATTACTCCAATCAGTTCAGCCTTTCATCCATTGGCAATGAATAAAATGGTTCATTAAAACATTTGCACATTTTGTGACATTCATACAAAGTTATATGCTTACAATTGTGCACATAATGTCACATATTTTGTTGGCTCCTCTCTGCTTTCAGTCCACATCTTTGCTCTGTTTTGCTTTCCTGTTTTCCACTCTTAGTCCTGTCCAGCCTGAGCTGAGGCATTCATAAAATTTGGGGTCACCCATGGTATCTGCTCCCCAGCCAGAGCTCAGGCTGGAAATGGGTTTAAGACTCTCTCTGTACCATGTGGATTTGCAGATTTAAGGATATCTGGCTGATATTAGAAATCATCATTTAGAATATTTGACATATTCAGTAGGGCTGGTAGCATCTGCGATAAGAAAAGCAGAGTTAATGTTTCAGGCAGTGCTTTCAGCCCCTGCAACAAGGTCCTTTGCTGGCACACCAACTAACTCTATCTCTCTCCCTGGAAGCTGTTAAAGTTGAAGCATTCTCTTGACAACTTTGGTGTCATGTTTGATCTGGTGATAAGCTTCCAATCACATAGCCCCATCAACACTAAGTCTTCCTGTTTCTACCTCTTTTAAATTGCAAATGTTGTGCCATACCTCAGTTTATTCATTGTTGAAACCGTCAGCAAAGATTATGTTCAACTCACGCTTGGTTGAACTCACACTCCATTCTTAATCCTCCATAATCGTTCGTTCATCCATCTGTATCTTAACTCAGAAAATTCCATTCACCTATTATTGTTGTGTTTGCTGATCTAAACTGGCTGCTAGTTAACTTATTGCTTAGTTTTAACATTCTCATTCTTGTTGACAAGTTTCTCCATGACCCAGTCCCTTCTGATGTCTGTAATCCCCTCCAGCATTATAACCATCCAGAATGTCTACCTCCTCTAATTTTGGCCTTTCGTGCATCCTGCTTTATTTGCTACACTTGGAGGCTATGCCTTCAGTAGCGAGAATGCAACTTTAAAAGAAAGGTTTTGAGATTTACACATGAAAGAAGTGAAACTATCACTGTATTCTAACAGATGAAAGGCTTAACAGACAATCATTTTTTCAATGTATAATTTCAGTTACATCACACTGCAAATTTTTGCTATAAATTCTGTGTTACGATCGAGCCCTCCACTATCACCTGATGAAGGAGCGTTGCTCCGAAAGCTAGTGTGCTTCCAATTAAACCTGTTGGACTATAACCTGGTGTTGTGTGATTTTTGACTTTGTACACCCCAGTCCAACACTGACATCTCCAAATCAGTTGTGATCACCTTTAGCTCTGGAATTTACACCTTGTAGCCACTGTACTGTCTTCCTTCCTTATGATGTTCCTTAAAACATAACTCTTTATATGGTTCAGTGTCAATTTTGTTTCTCACACGTGTGAAGCACATTGGACATTTCACTGCATATTAAAAGATGCTATATAAGTACAAGTTACAATTGTTGTTAATTAGTTATAAAATGCTTTGGGAGGTGGTGTGAAAAGTGCTATGACCAAAAGAAACGACTGGCACTGTTTTGCATATTAACTGATTGTTGTTTTGGTACTTTTTAGCTATGAATTGTATGTAGAAGAAAACCTGATGAAGTAGGCTATTGTTGTGCATTTTTGAAATCTGTTCCAGTATTTAATAATTTAGAAATCTGTGGCTTGGCATTTGCCTTTGATATGTATTGAATAATAATTTGTTTTCTTGCACTGAATAAACTGCTTTTCTTCCAGCTGACTGTTTGTAGTATCGCATTTGAATTTGCTGAAATAGTGGTATTGGTTTTGACTCAGCTGGTTTTAGAAAGATGGAATAAATATTGCAACATCTGGATAAATAGCAATAATTTAGTTTTAACTATAAATGTCATTGACTGAAGAAACATCACTACCAGGGCTTTTTGGTTGAGTGCTTTGCTTAACTACTTTGGTTTAACTACTTTATTGGTACTGATGTGTCAGTGTGGTATAAGTTGGACTTAAACCTAGTACAGGATGACAACTCCATTACCTTGTAATAATGGAAACAATGTCATTTTATGTTCTGAAAATATTAATCTTTTAATAGAATGTAATTCCAGTGGTATTAATTTGCATTTCAAAAGCTCACATAAATGATCATTGTTCTTAGTGTTTCTTGACACTGGGTGTAAGCAAGGTATTCAACCTCTGCAGGCATCACAACCAGTGAAAATTCACAGATGCAGGTATTTAACTGCAGCAGGCATCATTACCAGTGAACATTAGCAGGTGTGTTCCTCATAGCAATGCCTGTACCAATCAGAGTCCACTTATCACCAGTCACCACTCTCCTCACAAACAGTATAAATGTTGTTCTCATTATACTTTGGTGCTTATTGTGAATTGTCCTGGTGAATGCAAGACAGACAGCTTTGTCAAAATGTATCTTTTTCAGCAACAACTTCTTAATTCAGCCAATTATTTATTTGATTACTGGTGCACTATGACTAATGTAAGTTTTAGTAACAAGTCTAACCGGTGTGGCAAAACTGAAGTTCATTGGAAAGAATGGTGATGCAAGCCAGCTCCTTAAATGGACCGACAGGGGAAATCAAGATTCCATCCAATTTATCCTTACATTACCCAATGAACATAATTCACAACAATTGTCTTGTACTGCAGCTTAGGCAGCTATTTTTTTGATGCACAATTCTAATTGCCTGGGGGAATCTTTTCTCTGTATTCATTTTATTTACATAATTGCCTCAGAAAGGCACTAATATAGGGCAATGTGTGTTTCTGGTTAGCTATTCTACCCCAGAATTTCCTAACACAATTTAAAACTCTCCACCATTTCCTCTTTGAGTTCCTGTGCATCTAATTACCATAGCACGTCAGAGAAGCTGCAAGTTGAATTATTGAATTGGCCACACATTAAACGTCACTCCTGAAAGCTAAAACTAGGAGAGTAACCAGTTCTTTTAAGAAAGCAGTTGACAGAGCAACAGATAAAAGGCTGGTTAACATAATTGATGCTTATAGCATTGGAGAGTTAGTGTCAGCTTGAATTTTAAAAATGGCTTTAGGACAGAAATCAGCAAGTTGTTCCAACTGGTTGTTTTTCAGACTGGAGATGGAGAATAGCATGTTTCCTAAGGGTTAGTGCTTAAATGAGTTTGCCTGGAATTCGGAGTTATATTTCATTTATATTTTTCTTTAAATGGCAAACATGGAGGGTGTTACAAATCAACTGCAACAGGACATAGACTGGCTAGCAGAATGGACAAGTGCCAAATGGAAGTTAATTATGAAAAATGTGAAGTGATGTATTTTGGCAAAGAAATGGGGAGAGGCGATACTTTGATAATGGCACAGTTCTACTGATTTATCCTTGAACAATGGACCTAGTAATTTATGTGCATAGCTCTTTGAAAATGACAGAAATCATTGAGAGGGTGATAAGCAAAGCATTTGGGACCTTGGAGTTCAACAATGAAGGTTGTCAGCATCCTTTGATCCAGCAGTGATGACCACACCATTTTAAATGATCCATATGATGCTTTATTATTAATACTGAAGAGTCTAATGCTTGAGATGCAAGTTCTGCCAGAAATGCTGCACAAGAAGCTCCTAAGTGTCATTGTTTGCATTGGTATCTGTTGCTAGGCTGATCATAGCAGTGGTGCACACGAAAGCGTTGCCATTTTCTTCTATCTGTACAAGACTCATAAACTATCAGTTTGGTCCTAAGAATCATAATGAGATCATGTCATGTGCTACCTGTTCAACTTTCTTGGATGAATTTTCGAGCCAAGTGGGTGATGCTTTTTGAATATTCCAATTACTAAGGAGCTTCTGAGGTAGTTTCCAAAGCAGTGACTTTTCAGCTGGGTTTAAGTCATCATAGTAAAGTTGAAGTATGTGTAGGAAGTTTGTTAATGCTCTGAATAACAGCTAAATTACCCATTAAAAACTTATTAAAGAAGTCATATTGCATTTTGGTTTCTGACACGTCAATTAACAATCTCTCTTAATAGCAAGTGCCTGAACAGGAAGCAAGTCACTGCCGAGAGCTAGTTAAAGCTATTTAACTACTGCTGGAAATACTGAGCAGGTCTGTATTGATATTCTACTCCATAGTTCCAACATTTTCTGTTTTTCTTTTAGATCACAGTATGATAACATTCTTGTCTTATCTAAGTAACACAAATGAAGAATGTGGATTCTGTATATCTGAGGATCTCTGGTGGGCTTATTTATAGTTAAACTAAGTTAGTACAGCATGATCTCCAGACATAGCATGTTCCTTGAGCATTGTAGAGCAGAAAGCCTGCAGTCATCTCACAACTTTCAGGTACTTGGCTTATTTATATGCTGGTCTCTTAAAGGGACATCACTCCAAAGATGATGACACAACATTTCACCTTTTTTCCAAAGATGATGCGGATAAAACCATGTAAAAATTGTGGAATGGCAAAATAAGTTATAGACACAGGGATCGTAAAATTTACAACTACAGAATCCATATATCATTTTGGAGGATTAACAATTGTCCAGATCTTGTTATAGCTTTCTGGTTGATTTTGTCCTTGGATTTTCTTGGTCTGTAGATGTGTTTATTGTTGTGTTAGTGTTCCAGCACACCATTGTTAGCTCCATGTGCATATTTGATATATTGTATACTTGCCTTGTCTATCTTTTGGCTCCTCTTCAGCATTATTCCATGAGATACCATGGCTTCATAAGATCCGGATTGCTGTGCACTCTGAGTTGTCTGCAGAGGTTTTTATTGTGGAGTATGTGTGACTCTGTCCTACTCTTGAGGTTAAGGTAGTTCCACACGCACATGTTGTGTCAGTCACAAGTTTAATTCTCCTTTGTGTGTCAAGAACTGCCATCCTGCATTTCGGAGAATTTGCTTAGATTAGATTACTTACAGTTTGGAAACAAGCCCTTCGGCCCAACAAGTCCACACCGACCCGCTGAAGCGCAACCCACCCATACCCCTACATTTACCCCTTATCTAACACTACGGGCAATTTAGCATGGCCAATTCACCTGACCCGCACATCTTTGTGACTGCGGGAGGAAACCGGAGCACCTGGAGGAAACCCATGCAGACACGGGGAGAACGTGCAAACTCCACACAGTCAGTCGCCTGAGGCGGGAATTGAACCCGGGTCTCTGGTGCTGTGAGGCAGCAGTGCTAACCACTGTGCCACCGTGCCACCGCATAGGTAGTGGCTTGGTAAGATCGATCTCACTTGCTGGCAATGGTAATCCTTAGCCCAGAGTATAGCTCTGAGATGTAACATGACTAAATGAAAACCTTGTTTCGTTGTCCCACACTTCTGAATGAGTGATTTAATAGCATGAACCATTTACTGAGCAAGACCATTTGAGTTAGGGTAACATAGTGAGGGATCACATAGTTCATGCCCCATTTGGTACACCTCCCTAAAAGCTTTGCCCATATACTTCAGCCCATTGACAGTAATGACCTCTGCAGATGCACTAAACAAACTGAATATTGCACTCAATGTGTCCGCCATGGCTATGCTTAAAGTCCATCTTTACCTGTCTGATATGCAGAAATTTGGAGAGACAATTAGTGACTTAGATGAAGTTATTTCCATTCATGGCAAGAGACCAAAAGCTATGTTTGTATTTTGTGTTTTCAATTGATATTTTACTTTCTGCATTCTTTATATGTTTTCTGCACTGAACTCAGTGTTCCTTTCTATATTTTTGGCTTGAAACTTGTTTCAGGACTTCTTCTGTTAGCTCTGCACTGTTTTTGACTGCAGTCTGACTTTTTCTTTAGGGTGATTTGAAGTACTTCAGCTCCGAGCTGACTCGAATAGTCATTCAAATTTAAAATAG
Organism: Hemiscyllium ocellatum; assembly: GCF_020745735.1. NCBI lineage: Eukaryota > Metazoa > Chordata > Chondrichthyes > Orectolobiformes > Hemiscylliidae > Hemiscyllium > Hemiscyllium ocellatum. The sequence goes on from NC_083408.1 coordinate 78,138,096, forward strand.
CTTTTCGATTGATCAGCTTGAATTAGCTGGCTGCCTCCACAAACCTAGCCAACAAACTGGTACTCCCAGTTTCTGAACAAAAATCTTACTTCCTTCTGTTTTCTACATTGTGAGAGCTTTTGTTTGCAGCTGCCCCCTTGGTCTTCCAGCTTGTTGGGCTGGTTTGTTCTTTGTTCTTTTTTTAAAAGCGCGAAGAAATCCCAGCTGCAAACCATGCAATAATATTCTTGTGTTATGTAAATGTAGCACAAATGAGGTACATGGATTCTGTTTACTCAAAGATCTCTAGTGGGTTTATTTACATCTGAACTAATATATACAGCATAGAATAATTCCGAGATGCAGCCTGTGCCTCAGTATTGCTGTGCACAGAGAATGTGGCCTGTGCCCATGCGGTCATGCAAGAATTTGAAACTGACTGCTCAATTGCTAATGTCAGTGTAACCAGTGCCATCCAATTACAGCTGCAACTTCATCCGATCTGTTCTTAACAAACAATTCAGACTGGTCTGTATTTTATCTTTTTGAACAAAAATTGATATCTGTACTTTTATGTTTAGCAAATTATAAATTCACTTTTTTTTGTTAAGTCAGGGAAAGCTGTTTACATTCTTACATTTTATAAAGAGCTTAAGTTCATTTGGGTCTAGGAGAAAGGTAACCACAAAGGGAGGGACCCTTTTCAAATTAACCTTACTGTGACCAACTGGGAAGGAGTGAGAAGAATCTTTTTTACCCAAGCAGGAGTTAGGGTACGAATGCACTGCCCCGGAATGCAGTGGAGACAGTTTAGTTGAGGCGTTCAAGAGGGCATTGAAGTGGTTATTTGGATAGAAATGGTGTGCAGCCATATGGGTAAAAGGCAGGAAATTGGCACTAGATAATAGAATAGGTGCAGGCGTGATGGGCTGAATGGCCTCCTTTTGCACCATGACATTCCTGTGATTCTGTGAGTAATAACCAAGGGAAGCCAGTTCATCTCTCCTAAACTGGGAACTTCATGATTTGGAGTATCCCATCAGAAACCCCAATAAATTGGGGAATCTTGCCTGGGGTCTGGTCATAACAACATACGGGCCATTACTATGATACAAACCTTTTTTTTCTAAATGTAAAAATTGCAAATGGCTTGCTTGGGCTTGCACTGCTACAGTATAGGGATGTCTGCATTTGATGCCAGCACATTCCTAACAAAACTGGAGAAAGTTGCATTTGGGGTTTTTAAAAGTTCTGTCCCTCAAATTGTTTAGACAAAGCAGTTGGGATTAGAATTCTGCCTGAAAGCCAGGAAACCCAAAATTTTAAAAGAGGTGGTCAATGGATTACAGGTACAAATTGAACTAGGTAAGAAGAGCTGCAGAGACACCTGGGTCTCTGCTCCACCCTCTGCAACTGGATCCTCAGCTTTATGACCCACAGACCGCAGTCAGCAAAGATAGACAACTGCACCTGCTCTACGGTAAACCTCAACACTGAAGCTCTCCCATGGATGTGTTCTCAGCCCCCTACAATACTCCCTATACACCCACGACCGTGTTGCCAAGTTCTGAACGAATGCCATCTACAAGTTTGTTGGTGAGACAGGCCTCCTCTATATTGGTGAGACAGGCCGCTTACTTGCGGAACGCTTCAGAGAACACCTCTGGGCCGCCCGAACCAACCAACCCAATCACCCCGTGGCTCAACACTTTAACTCCCCCTCCCACTCCACCGAGGACATGCAGGTCCTCGGACTCCTCCACCGGCAGAACACAACTACACGACGGCTGGAGGAGGAGCGCCTCATCTTCCGCCTGGGAACCCTCCAACCACAAGGTATGAATTCAGATTTCTCCAGCTTCCTCATTTCCCCTCCCCCCACCTTGTCTCAGTCGGTTCCCTCAACTCAGCACCGCCCTCCTAACCTGCAATCCTCTTCCTGACCTCTCCGCCCCCACCCCACTCCGGCCTATCACCCTCACCTTGACCTCCTTCCACCTATCCCACCTCCATCGCCCCTCCCCCTAGTCCCTCCTCCCTACCTTTTATCTCAGCCTGCTTGGCTCTCTCTCTCTTATTCCTGATGAAGGGCTTATGCTCGAAACGTTGAATTCTCTATTCCTGAGATGCTGCCTAACCTGCTGTGCTTTGACCAGCAACACATTTGCAGCTGTGATCTCCAGCATCTGCAGACCTCATTTTTTACTACAAGTTTGTTGGCAACACCACCATGGTATGACGGATATCTAACAATCTAACAACATTCCTGATGAAGGGCGTTTGCCTGAAATGTCAATTTTCCTGCTCTTCAGATGCTGCCTGACCTGCTGTGCTTTTCCAGACCACTCTGATCTAAACTCGGATATCTAACAATGAGGAGTCAGAATATAGAAAGGAGATAGAGGGCTTGATGTCATGGTGCAATGAGAATAAACTCTCTCTCAACGTCGGCAAAACTAAAGAATTGATCATTGGCTTCAGAAAGAAGGGAGAACACAGCCCCATCTACATCAACGGAGCTGAGGTTGAGAGGATGGAGAGCAACAAGTTCCTAGGAGTGACGATGACAGACAACTTCTCCTGCACTTCCCACATAGATGCAACAGTCAAGAAGGCACAACAACCTCTTCTTCCTCAGGTGGATCAGAAAATTTGTCATGTTCATAGGACCCTCATCAACTTTTACAGGTGTATCACAGAAAGCATGCTGTCTGGGTGCATAATGGGCTAGTAAAACAACTGGGCGAAAGTGAGGACTGCAGATGCTAGAGATTACAGTGAAGAATGTGGTGCTGGAAAAGCAGGTCAGGAAGCATCCAAGAAGCAGGAGAATCAATGTTTCAGGCTCAAACCCTTCATCAGGAATGAGACTGTGAGCCAAGGGGCTGGAGAGGTAAATGAAGAGGGATAAGGCTGGGGTGGGGTGCAGGGGGAAGGTAGCTGAGATGACAATAGGTAGATGGAGGGGGGTGTCCAATGGTGATAGGCCAGAGCGGACAGGGGGGAAGAAAGATGGACAGGTGGGACAGGTCATGAGTGTGATGCCGAGTTGGAAGGTTGGAACTGGGATAAGGTGGGGACAGGAGAAATCAGGAAACTGGTGAAATCCACGTTGATGCTGTGTGGTTGGAGAGCCCCACCCTCCTCCCATTTATGTCTCCACCCCCGAGGCTCCCAGCCTCATTCCTGATGAAGGACTATTCTCCTGCTCCTCGGATGCTGCCTGGCCTGCTGTGCTTTACCAGCACCATATTCTTGACTCTAGTACAGCAACTGCTCTGCCCAGGACAGTAAGAAACTACAGTGCACAGCCCAGACCATTACGAAAGCCAACCTCCCTTCCATGGATTCCGTTTACATGGCTCACTGCCACAGAAAGGCTGCCAACATCATCAAAGACTCTTCCCACCCCAGTAATGATCTCCTACAATCTCTTCCATCAGGTAGAAGATACAGAAGGTTCAGGGACAGCTTCTTCTCAGCTGCTATTAGACTGTTGAAAGGATTCTCAAACAATGCTGATCTTGCTAACATTGATCTAGCACAAACCCTGTGCCCACCCTGTGCTATGTAACCTCTAAGTTCTTTATTTTCACCCTATGATCTGTATGTGCTTACTTACTTTGATCTGCCTGTACCGCTCGTAAACAAAACTTTTCACTTACTGAGGTACATTTGATAATATATAAATCAAATCAAATCTGAGAGAGAGAACGGTGAATATCCAAGGGGATCTAACTCATCCCTCCTCACCAGGGGCTTAAAACATTGGGGTACCCTGTCTTGAATAGTAATAAATTGAGGACCCTTGCTGGGGTTTGATTGTAACACAAGCCATTGTTAATGGACAAAGTGTATTTAAAAGATTCTTGAGATTAATTAAATAGTGCAAGTTCTGTATCTGACTAAATGTAAAGTCAGAGCACCAGGAAAATAACATCCTAGCTCCATAAACTGTCCATAGTTATTGAAATAAGATTCATAGGAACCAATGTCCTTTGGAATTGGAATTTCAAGAGACTAACTGTATTTTAAATTGTAGGTTTCTTTGCAAGAATGAAAATCAATTTGCAATATAGAATATGTGAATAATTTGTTTGCAGCTTAGTAGCAAAGCCCCCAAAGTACAAAGATATAAAATTACCTCAAATGCCAGGTGATATTGTAGATACGGTCAATGACAAATTGTGGATGATTGCGAAAGGAATGAGCAGCAAGATCAGTTTTTCTTTCTCTTTCAGCTAGAACTAAAATTCCAGAAAGATTCAAAGAAAATCTTCACAGCCGACACGCTATGAACGATTACATGTTGCCATAGCAACAGTAAAAATACCAAAAATAAAACGCAGTTTGAGTTCAGTTAAAAAAGCTAATTGCGCCATTTAATTGTACCTGAGATTCAACTGCTACTGTCTGTTATTTTGTGCCTCTTTCTCCCTGTTAAACTTCCTCTAGTTGACAGGTGGAAACAAGTCAGCGTACAATGTCTACTAAAACGTAACAGCTTGCAACTCCTCTCAGATTGCAAGACCTGCCGGCTATTTTGTTTGTCAGGAACTTTTGCTTCACTTTTACCAATTTGTCCCTACTGGTGCTGCATTAACAACAAGAATTTATACAGTACCTTGTACCTTTAATAAGCATCCCAGAGTACAGCATACACTTCACAAAACAAAGTATGATACTGAATCAGAAAAGGGCATATTAGGTCAAATGGCCAAAAGCATTGCCAAACTGGTACATTTTAAGGAGCACCTTAGACAGTAAGAAGCAGCGAGGTTTATGCATTATCAAGCTTGGACCAAGAGATTACAGATGGAACAACAACTAATGCTAAGGCATGTTCTCCAGCTGTCCCCTAGTAACTTGTTCAAGTACATCCCTTCAACCATTAGTGTAAAAAGTGATTCCAGACCCATGCAATTCAATTGACTCAGTGCCTAAAGGATGAGCAATAGATGATGTGAAATAATTTAATTGATTTCTGCTTCCAGTCATTGCTAACTACACTGTTGATTTACTGAACATCTGAGCAAGGCAACAATATTGTGAGTGGCTAGCAGCAGTTAAAGCTAAGCAAAGCTGTTAAAAGCTAGCATTGCAATAAGTAGAAGTCCTGGAAGTCTTGTGCTAGCATAATTTAATATAGGAAAGACTGAAGAATAGTGCAACGTGACAGTCAGTGGGCTTCAATGTTTTCAGATGTTGCATCGGTGGAGGAGGTGGAACAATGGAAAGCTAACCCTCCAGATGCAACCGGAAAGTACTGGGATCAGATAGTCATAGCTATCAAAGCCAGGAGCCTGGCCCCAAGGATTAAGATACAAAGCTACGAGTAAATCAATTAAATCAGACAAGTGTTAAGGGTTAGTGAATGCTTCTTCCAATATCATATGCTACAGATGCTAATATTGTGGGTTTAAGTCCCAGACCAGCTGAGGTTACTGTGAAGGTCCACCCTTCTCAACCTGACCCCTCGCCTGAGGCATAGTGACCCTCCGGTTAAACCATTTACCAGTTGTCTCTCTCTCTCTAATGAGTGAGCAGCCTACAGTCCCCTGGGACTATGGTGACTACTTTCACAACATTACACCACTAGCCCACTATTGAAATCATAACAGTGCCATCATTCACATACCAAATGTTCACATGCTTTGCATCACCCTCGTACACTTTGCGTTAATGCAAGTCTCAGACTCACATTTCACAGTGTGCAAACCCTGCCAGTTATTCCACCATAGGCAAACAGGAGGTTGGAAGAGCACAGCAAGCCAGGCAGCATCAGGAGGTGGAGAAGTTGACGTTTCAGGTGGAACCCTTCTTCAGGGTTGCTGTGTTCTTCCAGCCTCCTGCTTGTCCACCTTGGATTCCAGCATCTGCAGTTTGTTTGTTTCTAAACAAGCTATTCTCCCATGACAATAGGCCAACTAGATTGCACAACACTGATTGATACACTTCCCTCTCTGCTGAAGGACAAGGTGATCAGCAGCAAGAAACAACATAGAGTCAAAGTCATAGAGATGTACAGCACGAAAACAGACCATTCAGTCCAACCCGTCCATGCCGACTGGATATCCCAACCAAACCTCGTCCCACCTGCCAGCACCTGGCCCATATCCTTCCAAACCATTCCTATTTATATACCCATCCAAATGCTTTTTAAATGTTGCATTGTACTGGCCTCCACCACTTCCTTTGGCAGCTCATTCATACACATACCTCTGTCTGCATGAAAAGGTTGACCCTTCAGTCTCTTTTATATCTTTCCCCTCTCACCCTAAACCTATGCCCTCTAGTTCTGGACTCTCCCAACCCAGGGAAAAGACTTTGTCTATTTTTCCTCTCCATGCCCCTGATGATTTTATAAACCTCTATAAGGTCACCCCTTAGCCTCCGATGCTCTAGGGAAAACAGTCCCAGCCTGTTCAACCTCTCCCTATAGCTCAAATCCTCCAACCCTGGCAACATCCTTGGAAATCTTTTCTGAACCCTTTCAAGTTTCACAATATCTTTCCGATAGGAAGGAGACCAGAACTGCACACAATATTCCAACAGTGGCCTAATCAATGTTGTGTACAGCCGCAACATGACCTCCCAACTCTTGTACTCAATACTCTGACCAATAAAAGCATGCGTACCAAATGCCTTCTTCACTATCCTATCTACCTGCAACTCCACTTTCAAGGAGCTATGTACCTGCACTCCAAGGTCTCTTTGTTCAGCAACACTCCCTAGGACCTTATCATCAAGTGTATCTGTCCTGCTAAGATTTGCTTTCCCAAAATGTCGCACCTCACATTTATTTAAATTAAACTCCATCTGCCACTTCTTAGCCTATTGGCCCATCTGATCAAGATCCTGTTGTAATCTGAGGTAATCTTTTTGGCTGTCCACTACACCTTCAATTTTGGTGTCATCTGCAAAACTTACTAATTAAACCTCTTATGCTCACATCCAAATCATTTATATAAATGACAAAAAGTAGTGGACCCAGCACAGATCCTTGTGGCACTCCACTGGTCACAGGCCTCCAATCTGAAAAGCAAGCCTCCACCACCACCCTCTGTGTTCTACCTTTGAGCCAGTTCTGTATCCAAATGGCTAGTTCTCCCTGTATTCCATGAGATCTAATCTTGCTATTCAGTATCCCCTGGGGAACCTTGTCGAACGCTTTACTGAAGTCCACGTGGATCACATCTACCTCTCTGCCCTCATCAATTCTCTTTGTTACTTCTTCAAAAAACTCAATTAAGTTTGTGAGACATGATTTCCCACGCACAAAGACATGTTGACTATCCCGAATCAGTCATTGCCTTTCCAAATACATGTACATCCTGTCCCTCAGGATTCTCTCCAACAACTTGCCCACCACTGACACAAGGCTCACTGGTCTATAGTTCCCCTGGTTTGTCCTTACCATCCTTCTTAAACAATGGCACCACATTAGCCAACCTCCAGTCTTCTGGCACCTCACATGTGACTATCTATGATACAATTATCTCAGTAAGAGGCCCAGCAATCACTTCCCTAGCTTCCCACACAGTTCTAAGGTACACCTGACCAGGTCCTGTGAATTTATCTATTTTTATGCATTTCATGGCATCCAGCACTTCCTCCTCTGTGATATGGACATTTTTTCAAGATGTCACCATCTATTTCCCTACAGTCTATGTCTCCCATGTGCTTTCCCACAGTAAATACTGATGCAAAATACTCGTTTAGTATCTTCCCCATCTCCTTCGGCTCCACACAAAGGCCTCCTTGCTGATATTTGAGGGACCCTAATGTCTCCCTAGTTACAATTCTGTCCTTAATGTATTTGTAAAAACCCTTTGGATTCTCCTTAACTATATTTGCCAAAGCTATCTCATGTCCCCTTTTTGCCCTCCTGATTTCCCTCTTAAGTATACTCCTACTGCTTTTATACTCTTCTAAGGATTCACTCGATCTATCCTGTCTATACCTGACATATGCTTCCTTCTTTTTCTTAACCAAACCCTCAATTTCTTTAGTCATTCAGCATTCCCTATACCTACCAGCCTTCCCTTTCACCCTGACAGGAATATACTTTCTCTGGGCTCTCGTTATCTCATTTCTGAAGGCTTCCCATTTTCCAGCCGTCCCTTTACCTGCGAACATCTGCACCCAATTAGCTCTTGAAATTTCTTGCCTAATATCATCAAAATTGACCTTTCACCAATTTAGAACTTCAACTTTTAAATCTGGTCTATCCTTTTCCATCACTATTTTAAGTCTAATAGAATTATGGTCACTGGCCCCAAAGTGCTCCCCCACTGACACCTCAGTCACCTGCCCTGTCTTATTTCCCAAGAGTAGGTCAAGTTTTGCACCTTCTCTAGTAGGTATACCCACATATTGAATCAGAAAATTTTCTTGCACACACTTAACAAATTCCTTTCCATTTAATCCCTTAACACTATGACAGTCCTAGTCTACGTTTGGAAAGTTAAAATCCCCTACCATAACTACCCTATTATTCTTACAGATAGCTGAGATTTCCTTACAAGTTTGTTTCTCAATTTCCCTCTGACTATTAGGGGGTCTATAATACAATCCCAATAAGGTGATCATCCCTTTCTTATTTCTCAGTTTCATCCAAATAACATCCTGGTTGTATTTCAGGGAGTATCTTCCCTCAGTACAGCTGTAATGCTATCCCTTATCAAAAACACCACTCTTCCTCCTCTCCTGCCTCCCTCTTTCTGTCCTTCCTGTAGCATTTGTATGCTGGAACTTTAAGCTCCAAGTCCTGTCCATCCTGAGCCATGTTTCTGTAATTGCTATGATATTCCAATCCCATGTTTCTAACCATGCCCAGAGTTCATCTACCTTCCCTATTAATCCTCTTGTATTGAAATAAATGCAGTTTAACTTATCCATTCTTGTTCACTGCTTTGTCCTGTCTGCCCTGACTGTTTGACTCACTTCTGTTCTCAACTGTACCAGTCTCAGATTGATCTCTTTCCTCACCATCTCCCTGGGTCCCATCCCCCCACCTTACTAGTTTAAATCCTCCCAAGCAGCTCTAACAATCTCCCTGCCAGTATATTAATCCCCTTACAATTTGGGTGCACTCCGTCCTTCTTGTACAGGTCACTTTTACCTGAAAATAGATTACAGTGATCCAAAAATATAAATCCTTCTCCCATACACCAGCTTCTCAACCATGCATTCATCTGCTCTATCCTTCTATTCCTGCCCTCACTATCTCATAGCTCTGGGAGTAATTCAGATATTACTACTCTCGAGGACCTCCTTTTTAAATTTCTGCCTAACTCTCTGTAATCTCCCTTCAGAATCTCAACCTTTTCCCTTCCTATGTTGTTGATTCCAATGTGCACAATGACCTCCTGCTGGGTCCTCTCCCCCTTGAGAACATTCTGCACCCTCTCTGAGACACCGTTGATCCTGGCACCAAAGGCAACACACCATTGTGATTTTTCGCTGTTGGCGACTGAAACGTCTGTCTGTACGTCGGACGACAGAATCCCCTAATTCAATTGATCTCTTGGAACCTGACGTACCCCTCATTGCATTAGAGCCAGTCTCAATACCAGAAGCTTAGGTGTTCATGTTACATTCCCCTGAGAATCCATCACCCCCTACATTTTCCAAAACAGCATACTTGGTTGAAATGGGGATAGCCACAGAAGACTCCTGCACTATCTGCCTACCTCTCTTTTACCTTTCCTGGAGTTAACCCATCTATGTGACTGTATCTAAGACTTTCCCCCCTTCTTGTAACTGTCATCCATCACATCACCTTGCTCTTGTAAATTCCTCATTGTCTCTCACTGTCTCTCCAACCGATCCATTCGATATGATAGGATTCGCAAACAATGGCATTTATCGCAGATGTAATCCTCAGTAACCCGTAAACTCTCCCTAAACTCCCACATCCAACAAGAAGAGCATATCACTTTACTAAGGGCCATTTTTGCTTCTTTCAATCTACAGACCCAGAAAATAGCACTGTCTTATTCTTCTACAAAACATTGCTCCAGGTTAAATTGATATTTATGACTTAAAATATAAGTATAATCAAGAGACATATCTCAATAAAACATATAATCAAGAAAGAACCCACTCTACTCACTGCTGCAGACTTACTGTAAGGCCGCACTTAAAATATTCACTTATCTGTTTCTGTGTTGTGACCTCTCCCAACCATGTTTCTCCAAGATTAGTTGCGTATTTCACTATTTGTTAATTTTCCCAGACACACTCTGATGTTCAGTGATACATGAATTCAAACAGCAAAGGCATTAACTGCGCAGGTCCACTGATACAGAAGACAGACTTGTAAATCCTGATCCCCAAAGAGAAGATATGATGGGCAATTATTGAGACACTCAATGCTAAGGTTTGACCAGTGGAGAATGTAGACATATTGAAGATGGTATTTTCATGGTTAGTCCTCCTCACACCAAGTATGAAAGCAAAATACTACTGGAAATCTGAAAAGAAAGTCTGGAAGTGCTGGAAAAAAAACAGGTCTGAAAGCATCTGTGAGAGTAACATAGAGTTAACATTTCAGCTTCAATATGAATTTTCTTCAGAGATGAAGAGAAGTGTCAGTGTGATGACTTTTACGCTGTTGAGAAAGGTGGGTAGGAGCAAGTGGAACTGAAGGGAAGGTCAGGAAAATGTTAGGGGATGAGGTGTCACAGACAAAAGACATTGGGAGTGGAAATGGTTGTGGAGAAGTGACAAAGCACAGATCCAGCAGAGATGCTAATGATACGTGTTGATAGCAGAATATAAAATAGCTCTGCTGAAAGCAAAATCATGAAGGCATTGGAGCATAAGGGGTCTCCGTGGTAAATATCAAAATCGATGAACGAGTTCGAAGTTCTAGACATCTGGAAGGAATATTGGGGGACTTGGACATTGAGCAGGGAGGAGCTAAAATGGCAGATGTTAAACCTCCTGCTGTTTATAGAAGAAGATTGATGGGTTTACACAATAAATTACCTAGTGCATTGGGAAGCCTAATAGAGAACCTGCACTCAATGTGAAGGAGTAAAGGGCTCACGCAACAGTGTGACACAAAGATTGCATGGAACTCAGAGTCCAGCATTTCCAGTATGTAAGTGATAGCCCACTCCATCTTGGCTTGTTCAATTGGACCAACCATGATAGAATAAATAATCATAGCATTAACCTCCATTGCAGCACAAACAACTTGTATCAAAAATCTGAGTGATGGAATGGAAGCTCAGACTGAAGTCAGCTTTGATCGGCCAGCAGCTTTGACTCACTGTGTACTAAAATGCTTGTTAGATTTGATGAGGTTCTGCCTCAGGGGAATGACGGTGGCTGCTTGGAACACCAAGCCACTGCTTTCCTTCAAGAAAGCAACCTTAACATCCAACACTTAGCATTCCACCTGTATCTTTACTGTTGCTCTCAGCCAGACAATCCTGCCCAACCATAAAGGACAGTGCAAGTCACATCCTCCTGAGTTGCTTGATGAAAAGTTGGTGAAAAGGTTGTCCCGTCATCATGGTGATACTGAGTAGCATACAGATTGCCACCACAAATCTTGATACTCACTTGACTGCTGCAGTACTTCTCCAAAGCAGACCAAATAGTGGAAACATTGGATCAGCATGTCAATGGTCTGTTCTATCACATTTCCTTGGCAGCATTGCTCTCAATGAATAAATAATGTCCATGTATATGTGAGGGTTGTACACTGAATAGAGACAAGATTAGAGTGGTGCTGGAAAAGCACAGCAGTTCAGGCAGCATACGAGGAGCAGGAAAATCGACATTTCAGGCAAAAGCCCTTCATCAGGAATGAGGCAGGGAGCATCCAGGGTGGAGAGATAAATGGGAGGGGGTGGGGGTGGGGCTGGGGCTGGGTAGATGGTAGCTAAGAATGCAATAGGTGGATGGAGGTGAAGATGAAAGTGATAGGTTGGAGAGGAGGGTAGAGTGGATTGGTGGAAAGGAAGATAGGCAGGTAGGACAGGTCATGAAGGCGATGCTGAGCTGGCGGGTTGGAACTGGGATAAGGTGTGGGGAGGGGAAATGAGGAAACTGGTGAAGTCCACATTGATGCCCTGGGGTTGAAGTGTTCCGAGGCAGAAGATGAAGCGTTCTTCTTCCAGGCGTCAGGTGGTGAGGGAGTGGCAATGGAGGAGGCCCAGGACCTGCATGTCCCCGGCAGAGTAGGAGGGGGAGTTGAAATGTTCAGCCACGAGGCAGTGGGGTTGATTAGTGCAGGTGTCCCGGAGATGTTCCCTAAGCGCTCTGCGAGAAGGCGACCAGTCTCCCCAATGTAAAGGAGACCGCATCGGAAGCAACGGATACAATAAATGACATTAGTGAAACGTGCAGGCTCCTTTGGGGCCTTGGATGGAGGTGAGGGAGAAGGTGTGGGCGCAGGTTTTGCAAATCCTGCGGTGGCAGGGGAAGGTGCCAGGACGGGAGAGTGGGTTGTTCGGGGGGTGTAGACCTGACCAGGTAGTCACGGAGAGAACGGACTTTGTGGAAAGCGGATAGTGGTGAGGAGAAAATATATCCCTGATGGTGGAGTCCGTTTGTATGTGCTGGAAATGTCGGTGGATGATGCAGCTTATGCGGAAGTTGGTGGGGTGGAAGGTGAGGACCAGGGGGTTCTGTCCTTGTTACGGTTGGAGAGTGGAGTTTGAGGGCAGAGGTGCGGGATGTGGATGAGATGCGTTGGAGGGCATCTTCAACCACATGGGAGGGGAAATTATAGTCTTTAAAGAGGAGGCCATCTGGTGTGTTTTGTGGTGGAACTGGTCCTCCTGGGAGCAGATACGGCGGAGGCGCAGGAATTGGGAATACGGGATGGCATTTTTGCAGGAGGTAGGGTGGGAGGAAGTGTAATCCAGATAGCTGTGAGAGTGGGTGGGTTTATAAAAAATATCAGTGTTAAATCAGTTATCATTGATGGAGATGGAGAGGTCCAGGAAGGGGAGGGAGGTGTCAGAGATGGTCCAGGTGAATTTAAAGTCGGGGTGGAACGTGTTGGTGAAGTTGATGAATTGCTCAACCTCTTCACGGGAGCACAAGGTGGCGCCGATGCAGTCATCAATGTAGCGGAGGAAGAGGTGGGGAGTGGTGCTGGTGTAACTACAGAAGATGGACTGTTCTATAGCCAACAAAGAGACAGGCATAGCTGGGGTCCATGTAGGTGCCCATGGCTACACTTGGTAGACCTCATTGCCCAGTACCTACTCTGGTGGTTCATATGCTGCTGATGCAGTGAACACACAAAGAAGGCACTAAGTGTGCTTCCCAGCTTTTAGCATTACCTCCATGATTCTCTTTATATGGTTGCATATCAGCTGGATATTAAGATAGTGAGTCTCCTTGTTTTCAGCATAGAGCAGAATTAGCATATGGCACCCGCACAATAGGGAAGACTACCTTCCCAACAAAACTGTGTGTACTTAATTCTGACAAGAGAGAAAGAAATGTAATTAACTCTGTAAGAATAGAGAGAGCATAGACTTAGAGTGACCTTCCTTAATCAACAATCTATGGAAAACTGCAAAAATATCTCCAGCTCCAGCTCCAGTTCCAGTTCCAGCAGACACATGAAAGAATCATCACCACAATCAGCCTCAGTCATTTCCAATATATCCTTGCCATTCACTAAAGTTACAGGGGGACTACAGCAGGTTGCAGATTTCAGTGTGATCATCTTATATAAACGCAGATACATCATACATTGTTCATTGTTGAGCTGCAGGACAATTACTTTTTGAATTCCCTGGTGGAGATGACCTCTAATTGAAAGCTGTTCTACCTATCCTTTTCATCCTTCCTTCTTTCAGCACTCCTGGTTATTTTCTAAGTCTTGCTGTTTTCTAAGGGGAAAGGCTGCCAGCAGACTTGTGTCAAGGTTTTGAAAGAATCCTTGAAATCAGCAAAAACATCTTAAGCACCACTCATTGCAGGCTTTTTGCAAATTTACACAACAATAGAAAGAACCAGATACATGTAGATTTCAAGGTTTCAATTGGAAGCTAGGTTTAACAATCGATGTGCAGGGGATGATTTAAATGTTTGCTGATGATATGAAACTTGGAAGAATTGTAAGCTGTGGGGAGGACAGTGTATAACTCTAAATGAATATAGGCACAGTGAATACATGGATAGATACATGGCAAATGTATTTCAATACAGATGATGATGATGCATTTTGATAGGAACAACATCGTCAGACAATATAAAATAGGAGATCTGACAGTTCAGAGGGGTGCAGGAGCAGAGGGACCCGGGTGTATGTGAACAAAGATTACTGAAGATGGGAGAACAGGTGGAGAGGTCAGTTAAAAAAAAAATCATTCAGTGACCTGGGCTTTATTAGTAGGGTCATATAATACAAGAGCAAGGAGGTGATGGTGATCTTGTATAAGACACTTGTTCAAAATCAGCTGGAAATATTGCATTTAGTTCTTGCAGCCACACGTTAGGAAGGATGTGAATGCATTCCTAAGTGGACAATCTTCCTCATTAGCAAGTGATTGCCAATGACAATAAATACATCGGAGAGGGTGCAGAAGAGATTTATAAATATGGTTTCAGGGATGAGAAACCTTCAATTCTGAAAGATTAACTCTCAATTGGAGAGTTAGGCTCTGTTCTCCCTGGAGAGAAGAACGTTAAGATGAGATTTGATTGAAGTTTCAAAATCTATCCAGACCTGGGTAGAGTAAATAGGGAGAAATTATTCCTGAGCATAAAAGGATTGATAACAAGAGGGGCAGATTTAAAGTAATTTGTAAATTTAACAAATATGCTGTGAGAAAATAATATTTTTAGAGAAGCATGGTTTAGGTCTGGAATGCACAGCCTGACTCTGCAGTGGAGGCAGAGTCATTTGCAGCACTCAAATTGATATTGGATGATTGTTTCTATTCATATCAATGTGCAAAGTTACAGGGGGAAAGCAGATGAATTTCACCCAGTCATAATACTCATTAGACAGCTCATGTAGATGTAATTGGCTGAACGGCTTCCTTCTGTGCCATAACAATTCTGAGATTCTGTGAAGCGACAGCCAGAAGGTATGAATCATCAACTTGCCTCAGGGCAGTCGATGGTCCTTTTTGAGTCATACCAATGGCAGTCATCTGAGGTTGATTGTGTGTTCGGTCTTGCTTCATTAAAGAAGACATTAGACAGAGCAATGAAATCCAAAATAACACAACAGGTAGCAAGGTCTCCTGATGAAGGGCTTTTGCCCAAAACGTCGATTCTCCTGCTCCGTGGATGCTGTCTGACCTGCTATGCATATCCAGTACCACACTCTCAACTCTGATCTCTAGCAACTGCAGTCCTCACTTTCTCCCATCTTGATCTCCTTACTCTGCATACCACTGCTGGCCATTCATGTGTATGACATGAATGCACTCACCAGTATAGTGTCTTGTGCAATTCATTTCAATGCATACACATGCCAAGGCTACAATCTTGGACACCAAACAGAACAAGTAAATGCTCCTGATCCAAATTTCACATCCAAAATACCTTCCCTTTCCAAAAGGGGCAACAAGATAGCAAATAAAGGGATGGCTAATATTTCCTTTTCACAGCTTTTGGGTAAAAAGTTAACTGCCATTCCTTTCCATCCTCCCAGCTCAGATGAAATCAAATAACTCAGCCAAGGACCTTCCTGATTTCTGTGATGGTGGCTCAGTGGTCAGCACTGCTGCCTTACAGTGCTCAGGACCTGGGTTCAATTCCACCCTCAGGCGACTGTCTGTGTGGAGTTTGCACATTCTGCCGTGTCTGCATGGGTTTCCTCTGAATGCTCCAGTTTCTTCCCACAGTCCAAAGTTGTGCAGGTGAATTAGCCATGTGAAAGGTAGAGGGTGGGATGCTTTTTGGAAGGTTGATATGAGCTGAATGGTCTGCTTCAACACTGTCGGATTCCGTGCATGCTACACTATGCCTGAACAGTTTCTTTCCCTGAGTATTTTAATTATTTTTCAATGATTAAGTTTAACTTCTATTAAGTCTGTGATTTTTTTTTTGCTTATGCATTTGAACTAAACATCATCTGAGGCAGCAGTTTTGGTTGCAAGTTTTCAACTGTAATATACCCACCAGCTAAACTACATATTTCCCCTGGGAATTCCAGAACATTTTGACTGTTTATGATTTGCTGATCAGTCAAAAACAATAGGTGACTTCTGTGAAGCCAGCAGCTAAATCATAACTTGCTGTAACATAAACTGTTTGCCATCTTCTGTCTTCCCTCCCCAATTGCATGGTGAATCATCTTATGATGTGTCATGAGATGAGTAGGCAGCATTAATACCAAGTCCAGATCATAGCAACAGAGCCCTAATCTCTAAACGTCTATTGCCTACTTGCACACTTACATGGCAACTCTATCTGAGAATCTATTTCTTCCAATCTTCTTAATCAATCCTCTCAAAATGTTATTGGTTTCTTGTCAAAGGTTTGAGATAGCGATTCCTTTTGAAGATACTCATTTTGCATTTCTTGCATGAATGTTAATCTTCAAAATTAAAATTCAAGGAAGTTCCCTAACAGCCTGTTGCACTGACTCATGCAGAGCAAATTTAATTTTAATTTTAAACAAATTTTGATCCTGGTTTGCACCAGGAGCAGTATGGTGGAGGAGGAGGAGGAGGAGAGGTAGTTGAGGAGGCATTGGGGCAGGGTAGTTGAGGGAGGGTGAGAGTCAGGGGCTTCCCAGAGCTGGAGTACAGTGAAAGAAAGCAGCAAAAGTTACTTCTCCGGTGGGAAATGTTGAAAAGAGTGTGCATGGGAATGAATGAGGTTTAGATCAAATTCAGCCTGTGACCGCCCGCTGATTAAGTAACCTGCAGTTCTATGTGAACACACACTGACAAAGTATCACTGGAGCAAATTATTGAGTGCCTTTTGGAACTATTTAGCAACAGGCTTCATAAAAGAGGAATAGATTTTGTTTTAAAAAGAGAACAATATCACTGTACATTGTTGCTTGCAGGTTCAGATATTTTAAATGAACTGTCTGCTTGACAAACAAATTCCTGTGTGGGTTTGAATATTGAACTCACATTACAACAGTGGATTTCAGCAATAACAAAGATAATTCTGCTGTTTCATTTACTAGGTATCAGTATAAAAGATGAACATTAATGTAACATTCACTGAGTGACAGCTGTTATGATGTAGTTGAGGTGCTTATTGTAACTCAGTGTATACAATATTCTTATCGACACCAGGTACAAATCAGAGAAATAACTCCCATGTCTTGTCTTTGATATGGATCTGAGGTGTGAAGCAGGAAATTCATACTAGGCTGGTACAAACTACTGCCTCTGATACTCCTGCTAGTTTTTCTGCTTTAAATCTTAGCTCATGCATCAACCGGGTGATTAGCCCCCTTACACACAGTGACATTTAGTACGAAACCAAACAGTGCATATTCAATAGCGGTCATGATGACCTGCTATGAATGCAACCATCCAGAGCTCACAGTTTAAACAGCTAGTAAATGCACTTTTACATCCTTTGGTATGAGCAAGGCTTACTAATCACAGAATCATGGGCACAGCCATGCAGCCTATTGGACCTGTACTGGTTGTTTAAAATGCTAGCTAATTATTTGCATTTTTCTCCTCTTTCCCGCAGCCCTGCATGTTTTCCCTTTTAATTGTAAGTCCAATTTCTTAATGAAAGTTACAGCAAATCTTTTTCCATCCCTTTTACTTGCATCCACATCATAACAATTTGTTATTTAAAAGATTCTCCTAAACTTCCTTTGGTTCTTTTTCAATTATTTTAAATCTGTAGCCTTTGGTTACCAGTCCTGTTAGTGGAAACCATTTCTTGTTATTTATATCATCAAGATTTATCATAATTGCTATCATTCACATTCTCTGCTTGGAGCAGAGCAATGCCAGCTCTCCAGTGTTTCCTGAAATACTTCAACTCTGCTATGAATCTAGTAAGCATTCTCTGCAAGGCTTTTAAAGAAGCATTTTAACCTGTTATCCAATGGTAATCTTTATTGCTTATATGTAAAAGTTATCACCAATTGACATTTTAGGGGACCTATTTTGTTCCTTTTTTATTCATTTCTGGGATTTGGGTACTACTGGCTTCATCAGCATTTATTGCCCAACCCCAGTTGCCCAGAGGGCAATTAAAATTCAACCATATTGCTGTGAGTAGGCCAGACCAGGTAAGAACATAGACATAGAAGAGTATAGCACAGGAACAAGCACTTCAGCCCACTATGTCTGTGCCAATCATGATGCTATTCCAAACTAAATCCATGTGCCTACACATAGTCCATATCCCTCTATTCTCTGCCTGTTCATGTGTCTGTCTAAATGCCTCTTAAACATTGCCATCATACCTGCTTCTACCTCCTCCTCTGGCAGCATGTTCCAGGCACTTAGCACGCTCTGTAAAAAAAAACTTGCCTGGCACATCTCCTTAAATCTTCCTCCTTCACCTTAAACCTATGCTCACTAGAATTTGACATTTACACTCTGGGAAAAACACTCCAACTCTCCACCACTTCTATGCCTCTCATAATTTTCTATACTTCTGTCAGGTCACTCCTCTTCCTCTGGTGGTCTAGCGAAACTAATCCAAGTTTGTCCACCTCTCCTTATAGCTAACTTATAGCTAGTCCAAGAACAATGAAGATGTATCAGCATTGAGTTGTTGATATGGTCAGGGCTGGCAACTGGTTGGATGTTGATTTTGTCAATCAAGGGAGGATTGGTGCTAACCAGCCAACCACAAAGAATGTTCATTAAAAAAAAGAGACAGCATCAGTCCTGACCGAGTGTTTTTGCAGGAGACAGAGTGATTTTTGGGAAGCTTCAGGACAGGCAGTTCTGTTTTGCTCTCCCTCTCTCTAGCTTTCTATTAGAATAAAGAACAAAGAACATTACAGCACAGGAACAGGCCCTTCAGCCCTCCAAGCCTGTGCCGATCCATATCCTCTATCTGAATCTGCCTTTTATTTTCTAAGGATCTGTATCCCTTTGCTCCCTGCCCATTCATGTATTTGTCTAGATACACCTTAAATGATGCTTAAATTATTAAGTTGTCGACTCATTGCATTTTCTGAGAAAAGAATTGCTGTCCTAAAGAGATAGCAAAATATTCCTCGGAGTCTGCTGAAATTATTTGCACGAACAGTGATTTTAGAACTTGAGCAATAAATACAGTTCTACATATCTGAGAATAACTCGTTGTCCAAGGATTTCATGATGGTATTCATCTGTGAGAGTAGGGGTTATGATTAAAACAAATTAGCCTTTAGCTCACAGATATTAATTAGATTATCTTGTTGCTTATTTGTGTTCTGCTGAAGTTGTATGAGTAATAATAATCACTAATTTTTGTTAAAGTTATAAACATGATCTGCCTAAACTCTGATATTTGTAAAGTCTGGTTAAGAACAATCAGACAGTTTTAAGGGTTATTGAATATTTTAATTTCACTGTGTTGACTAGGGCTGATTTGATTTGGCTTGCTCTCCCTGTATCATAATAATAGGCATATTGGAAGGATTAATATGTTGATCATGTTATAAGTACACATTCTGTTGCCATGAAGTCCTACACTGATACTTGAACCTGGAACTTTGCCTTAGAGGCCAATTTGTTACTCACTGTGTCACAAAACTTTTAAATTGACCTTCAACCATAGGTCTAATTATTAAGTTATACTCCCTGGTTCAAGACTCATCAAGAGTGGAAATAATTTTTCTTTGTCTACCCTTAATTCCTCTTAATGACTTGAAAACTTTGATCAAGTTTCCCCTTATTCTTCTAGCTTCCAGGGAAAACAGCCCTAGTTTATGCAATCTTTTGTTTTATTTTAACTCTTGGAATCAACAGCACTCTGATAAATCAAAGCTGCTCTCGCTACAAGACCAATCTGATCTTCCAAAAGTGTGTTCCTGGAACTGCTTACAGTTCCTGGTGTGGTCTAACCAGGGTTTTATACAGCTGTAGTAAAACTTTGATCTCTACTATTCTGGTTCTTAGAAAGACAAAGACTCCAATGTCCTTTTTGCTTATTTTATAGACATGCTCTTTACAGTTAATGATCAACTGTACATGTACTTCCAAGAACTTTGGACTTCCAGCATCTTCAGTTTGTCACCATATAGAAAGCAGTCTGTTCTAGTGCTTTTTAGTCCCAGAATATATGACTTATATTTGCCCACATTGAAATCCATTTGCCACTGTTAAATCCATTCACATGACCTGTTGATATCTCTTTGATCTACAGTGTTTACAATACCATCAATATCTATGGGAATGGCGGTTTTCTTTCGTAAAGGACATTAGTGAACTAGATGGCTTTTAGAACATAATACCATAATTCATGAGTAGGAAAGTTTCTTCCTTGGGGTTGGTGAGTCCAGAACTAGAGGGCATAGGTTTAGGGTAAGAGGGGAAAGATATAAAAGAGACCTAAGGAGCAACTTCTTCATGCAGAGGGTGATATGTGTATGGAAGTGGTGGAGGCTAGTATAATTGCAACATTTAAAAGGCATCTGGATGGCTATATGAATAAGAAGGGTTTGGAGGGATATGAGCCAGATGCTGGCAGGTGGGACTAGATTGGGCTGGGATATCTGGTCGGCATGGACGAGTTGGACCGAAGGGTCTGTTTTTATGCTGTACATCTCTATGACTCTAAGTAGGCCATTTAGCCCATCAAGCCTGCTTCACCACTCAGTAAGATCATAGTTGATCTAAAATTCCTGAACTTCAGTTTCTTAGCTTTCTTTCATAACTCTGGATTCCCTAACTAATTAAAAATCTCTCTCTCTCAGCCTTGAATATGTTCAATGACCTGGCTTCAACAACCCTTTGTGGAAAAGAATTCCATATATACAATTGACAATGGATTCATGGTCATTGTTAGACTCTTAATTCCATTTTTTTTGTTATTGAATTCTAATTCCCCCATTTACCCTGGCAGGATTCAAACCTGGATCCCCAGAAAATTACCTGGGTCTCTGGATTAACAGCCCAGCGTTAACATCACTAGGCCATCACCTCTCTATTTATCTGTATTCCTTCTCACACTCCTTTTTGTACTCCTCATCCTCCCACCTCTCCTACTTTTCTTCAACAACAACAACTTGTTGAAGTGCCTGTAACATAATTAAACACCTCACAAAGCCTAACCAAACCCGTTAAGGAGATATTAGTTCAGATGACTGAAATTAATTCCTTCAGGGATGTGAGAGTTGCTGGCTAGGCCAACATTTATTACTCTCTGCAGGTTATCATGGCAATGGTGGTGGTGAGCAACCTCCTTTAACCACTGTTAGGTGAATTGGCCATGCTAACTTGTCCATAATGTTCAGGGATGTGTGGGTTAGGTGGATGCACTCGTCAGGAATAAATGTACAGTACTAGGTTGGGGGAATTGTTCTGGGTGGGTTGCTCTTCAGAGGGTTGGTGTGGACTTGTTGGGCCAGATGGCCTGTTTCCACATTGTGGGGATTCTATGATTTCTATGATATTCTCAACCCTCTAATAGAATAAAATTCCTCCTCATTTCTCTTCTGAATGGATGACCCCTTATCTTAAGAGTGAACCCTGTGGTCCTAGACTTTCCCTGAAGGAGAAACAACCCTTCTGCATCCACTTCGTCAAGTCCCCTAAGAATCTTGTTTCTTCAATAAGGTGTCTCTCATTCTTCTCAACTTCAGTGAATACAGGCTAAACCTGCTTAACCTCTCCTCACAAAGGCAGTCCCTCCAAATCAGGGATGAGCCTATTTAACCTTTGTTGCACCACCCTCTCTGCCATGAAATCTTTCCTGGCAGATGAAAAGGGATGAAAAGTATTCACAGTATTCCAGGTGTGGTTTAACTAGTGTCCACTATAGTTGTGGCCAGACCTCCCTATGTTTATACTGCATTGCCTTTGAAATAAATGCCAACATTTCATTGCCTTCCCTCTAACCTGCTGAACTTGTATGCTAGCTTTTTGTGACTTATGCACAAGGATTCCCAAATCTCTCTGTGCTGTAGCTACTTCAGTCCTTCCCCATTTAAATAATATTAAGCTCCTCTATTTTTCCTACCAAAGTGTATAACCTTACATTTCCCCACTCAATCTGCCAAGTTTTTGCCCACTCATTTAACCTACCTATATCCCTCTGTAGACTCTATTGTCCCCACCTTGCCTTCTCACTTACTTTTCTGTGTTCCACAAACTTGGCTGCATTACATTCATCCAAGTGTGCCATGACTGTATACTGTAGCACTCCACTAGTTAGCATTCTGAAAATGCTCCCTACTTGTCCAATTCTCTGTCATCTACTAGTTAGCCAATGCTCTATCCATATTAATCTTCTACATCCAACACCATCAGCTCTTACTTACTAAACCATCCAATGTGTGTTAACTTATCAACAGCCTTCTTGAAATTCCAAATATATTACATCAACCATTTCTCCTTTATCTACCCTACTTGATACCTCATGGAATAATTCTAATAAATTTATTAGGCATGATTTACCCTTTGTCAAGGGTACTGACTCTACTTCATCAAATTACATATTTCTAGATGTGCTGCTATTTCATCCTTAAAAACAGACTCTAATACTTTTCCAGTATCAAAATTGAAGCTAGCTGATCTATCATTACCTGTTTATTGTCTTGTTTCATTTTCATTAGTAGTTTCCCAATCCTCTGGTATTCTTCCATAATCTATGGATTCTTGGATGATTGTATTCATTATCTCTGTGGCTATGTTTTAATATCCTAGGATGCATCCTATCAGATCCAGGGGACTGATTGATCATTTCCCTATCACTTTTTCTCTGGTGATGCTTGTTGTATTTATTCCCACTTATCCTATTGCCCCTTGATTGTTTAGTATTTTTGGAAAACTATCAGTGGCTTCTACAGAGAAGGCTGATCCAAAGTATTTATTCAACTTCTCTGTCATTTCTTGGTTCTGCATTAATAATTCCCCCGCATTGCTTTCTAAGGGGCCTATATACACCATTGTCTCCCTCTTCCCTTTTACATATTGAAATAATCCCTTATTGTCCATCTAGATATTATTTCCAGTTTATCCTCACACTTTATCTTCTCTCTTTTTATTCCTTTTTGGGCAACTTTTGTTGGTTTTAACACTTTCACATTCCTCTCACTTACAACTAATTTTTGCCACACTGAACACTTTTTCTTTCAATCTGATGTTATCATGAGCTCCCCATGGTTGGCTTATTCCTGACCTAGAATCCTTTATCACTGAGATATATCTCTTCTGTGGGCCATTTTCTTAATATCTACCATTATTCCTCAACCTATACTACTCAATCACAATGCCAGTCCACTCTGACTAGCTCTGCCCTCATTCCTTTGTAGTTGCTTTTATTTAAGTTTAGCAAAGTTAGATCTGACCCAAGTTTCTCCCTTTAAAAGTGAAAGCTAAATTCTACCATCTTATGGTCACTGATTTCCACAGGATCTTTCACACTGATGTCACTTATTAAGTTGCATCACTACACATCACTAGGTCAAAATAGCGCAATGCTGGTTGGATCTACAACATATTGTTCTTATTAAACATGCTGTATAAATTCTTTCTGGTTGCTACCTCTGCCAATCTGCCTATCCCAATCTCCTTTAATATGAGAACCATCCTTGATTAATGTACTGCCTTTTTACTTGCTCTTATTGTTTCCTGATTTATTCTCTATCTCACTATCTCGCCTCTGTTAGGGATCCTGTAGATACTCCTTTCAGTGTTTTCTTCCCCTTTCTGTTTCTTACCTTCACCCATATGATTTCTACAGCTCCTGATCCAAGATCATTACTTATTGCCATACTTATTCCATCCTGTTGTAACAATGCAACCCCACCACCCTTTTCTACCTGCGTGTCCTTTTGAAATGTCACATACCTCTGAATATTTGGTTTCCAGCTTGGAACCATATCCTTGTAATGGCAACAAGATCATATCCATTAACCTGTTGTTGGATCATTTATTCATTTACTTTGCTCTGAGTATTATGAGCATTCAAGCAGATAATCATCAATGTTGATTTTCTTTTACCATTTTTCCACCTTTGACACTATTTACTACTGTTTTTAAATGGTGTATACTCTGTCTTTTCCTTGACAGGTTTGATTGCTTTACTGGCAAGACCAGCATTTATTGATGAAACAGTGATCTATGACTGAGCTTGTCTGGTATGTGACTTCACATAGAATCATAAGAAGTTGGCCTTTCAGATCAACTAATCTGTGCCGATGTTTATATACATGCCTCCTCCCTATTTCATTTATGATGTTGAAGTGCTGGTGTTAGATTGGGGGTGGACAAAGTCAGAAGTCACATGACACGAGATTAGAGTCCAACAGATTTATGGGAAATCACGCTTCACCTGAAAAAGAATCAGCGCTTCGAAAGCTTGTGATTTCAAATAAAATTGCTGGACTACAACCTGGAGTCATGTGACTTCTGACTATTACATCTACCAACTGTAGTATCTTCCATGGTTATTTTCTAGCACTTATGTTGTGTGAATGTTACATACCCACGAATAAGCAGGTCTTAAGGCTATTTGCAAGCATAAATAACTAACCAGAACTTATACTAGGATCATTCCCTAGTGGAACGTTTACCCTTCCATTTTCATGAACTTTAGTTTGGCCAGGTCACCTTGATGCCACCTTCACCAAAAAATCTATGTTAGCTTCAAAGACAGTCACTCGCACCTTACCTCTGGAATTCAATTCCTGGGTCATATTACAGTGGGTCAAAGCTGTACAGAGGTATGGCCTGAATTGCCTTATGCAATTGAATGCAGTCTCTAACATGGATAAACATGCTTGTGTTAATACTTGATCATATGGCAACAATCTGAAACTGATCACATCGTTAGGAGACAATATCAGGAGCTTGATTCTTATCCCACAAAATAAAAGGAGGAGGAAAATCAAAGAAAAATGTTAAACTTCTCAGTATTTTGGTCAACCTAGCAGCTATCACCTAAGTTACAATGTAAGAGATTTTGTTTCACGTGTTATGATCCTGCTAGGAACTGTTAACATTTAAAAGAAGAAATAGGAATACCCAACAATCAATTGACATAATCTAACTATTCCCACATAAAGCCTGAACCAAGTTTAAAGCCCCACTAGCATTTCATGCGGTGAATGATAAAGGTAGGATTTTCTCTGCTTGAAGTGCCAGCCTCACTGATTAACATCTTCTGTTGGCTCTTTCAATCCTGTGAGTTGCAGTCTACACCAAAGCAATGTTGCAACTACCTCCGTCAGATCCCAACTGAACGGTTTACTTCTGCCAACAAACACACACAAACAACTTAAACCACCTTCACAACCAGTTTCCATGACAATGTGGCATGCATTAGGAGATCCTCAAATAGAAATAGAAATTAATTTTATCTTCCACGTTACTCTTTAATTCTATGACCCACACGAAAATTGTATACTGTATTGCTAATGGAACTCATGCCCCTTTATCCAAACCTTTTGGCTCCATTTCAAGTTTAGAGGTGGATTATTCATTGTTCACCTTATTTCATGATCAACTCTGACATTGTAAGGTAAACATTGGTTAATTAAACTTAGGCTTGTTTGATTTCTCTTTACTTTAAGATTGTTTATCAGTTTCCAACTAGATGCGCACTTATTTTACACTTAATACTTCATCTTCCAAACTAAAAATTACATTCATGAAACTAAAAGTTATATTTTAAAATATATGAATAATGCATTGAAGATTCGCAACACCAGCCTTACAACTGTACATCACTATTATGTCCAGAAATACATATATAAGATGAAGAAGGAAAAAAAGTGAACAGTGCCAAACAGATGGCATTAACCTTATGCTTATATTGACAATTTTAATCTTAACTTTGAGCTCATTCTCAGTCTAGTATGAAACTGATTAAAATATCATTGAAAATTTAAAGCACTCATAGGCAGGGAGCAAGTTATTCACATTACATATATTCAGATTTTAAAAAAATAGTCAAAATCAATCAGTAATAAGTAAGTGCTAAGCCTCCATTAAGAAGAGATGGTTTGGTGTTAAAATTCTAATTCCTAAAATGAATTGGCTGCAATAGCACTGTGATTGGCACTGAATTTCAATTATTCTATGACAAAGCTCCAGAGCTCTCATATTATTCTGTAAAGCAATGCTGTTGGCAAATCTCCAAAGGAACAGAGTTTTTGGCCCATCCCTAATTTAAAATCTTTGCACATTCCACTGCACTGGAGGCTAAAAGTACAAAAAGGTGTAAGAAAAGTAACAATCCAAATCTCTGACTCACACGCTATCCCACATTTTACAGATATGTCATACAAACATGCTTAATGATTCTGACTCTTGCTGAGCCTGTGCCCCGTTTGGATTGTGCCTAGCCATATTTTAGATGTGAAATGGTTGCCTAAGGGTCAAACATAGCAGTGGGCCTGAATGAATGTAAGCCACCTACTATTATGTCCAGGGCACATGCCAGATGTATTTTAAAAAGCCTACTGTTATTTTACACGAGTTTATAGTAAATATTATTTGATAGCCCATTGGATTTAATCCTTCGTCACTGTTCACTCTTTACCACCTCTCACTCGGCTCTTTCCTTCTGTTGTGAAGCACTATCATGGTATTTCTCCTGCATACCAAATGATTAAAGGTTTCCTTCCTTTTTTGATTGATTTGAGAAAATTATTTTTAAAAACTTTTATGTATATAGTGCCTTTTGTGACTTCCAGTGCACTGTAGAGACAAAAATATACTTTTGAAGTGAAATTAATGTTCTAATTTGGAAATGCAGCAACCAATCTGCATTCATCTAAATCCCACAAACAGTCCTAAAAAGATGGGAATCTGTGTTTTTTTCAGTGATTTTGTCTGAGGGATAACTTGGTCTAAATCCTGATGTGTTTGCTTGTAGATTCCTTGAACAGGTAAATGTTGAGGTGCCAAGTGAGAGATTCCCTCAATCAAATGCACCATTTCCTGATTTAGTACTCATCTTTGAGAAGAAATGGGAGTCTGTTGACCTCATTGTCCATGCTGAAATCCATTTCCTCCATTATCCACACTTTGTTACACCACTTACCACTGCCTGGGTCCCACAGCGATTAGAGATGGCACTGCTTATTACAGAAGACACTGCAGTTTGCAGAACGTCTGCCCCCATAAACCTTGAACCAGTCGGAAGGCCCAGCACACGAGCCTGGTAAATGAGACAAGTTGCAGTATACCTTCTTGAAAAGAGGTGACATGGGGATTTTACCAGCTCCCCAGTTAATAGCCATGAGCTCAATTACGTGCCCAATGTTTTGCATTCTGATTTCCTATTTCCATGGGTTTTGTTTTTATTTTAGGTATCCAATACCTGCAGTGTCATCTTTAGCTAAGCATGTTATTACCAGAGGAGAGTAGCATCCAGATATTTGTCATGTACCCATGTCAAGAATTCCCAATCGTGCAAGCTCTAATACAGATATAAACAAAGACAGAGATTGCACTCTGGGAGGTTCAATGTAAAGAGAAAAGTATACAGGAAATTGTAGGATCCTTAGGAGCATTGATATACAGAGGGATCTTGTGGTGCAAGTCTAACTCCTTGAAAGTAGCAACACAAGTGGATAAGGTGTAAAGAAGGCATCTGATGTACTTGCCTTCATTGATCAGGACATTGAATATAAAGTTGTCAGGTCATGTTACAGCTGTATAAAAGTTTAGTGAGGCCACATTTGGAATATTGTGCGCAGTTCTGGTTGTCACATAATAAGAAGGATGGAGTGAGAGATAAAGGGCATATGCCTGAAACATCAATTCTCCTGCTCCTCAGATGCTGGCTGACCTGTTGTGCTTCACCAGCACCACACTCTTGACTCATAAGAAGGATGCAGAGGCTTTGGAGAGAGTAAAAAAGAGGTTTATCAGGATTTTGCTTGGAGTGGATTAGCTATGAGGAATGGATGGACAAACTTGGATGTTTTTGCTGGAGTGTCAGCAATCGAGGGGTGACTTGATAGAAGTATATCAAATTATGAAAGGCATGGATAGGGTGAGTGGTCTAAGTCTTTTTTCCAGGGTGGAAATGTCAAATATTAGAGACATAGATTTAAGGTGACAGGAGGAGTAAATTTAAAGGAGATGTGTGAGGCACAGAGCATGTTGGGTGCATGGAACATGCTGCCAGGGGAAGTGGTAGAAGCTGATACAATAGCAACATTTAGGAGGCATTTAGACAGACACATAAATAGGCAGAGAATAGAGGGACACCGACCATGTGCAGGCAGATGGAAATAGTTTAGAATAGCATCATGGTCATGACAAACATGGTAGGCTGAATGGCTGTTCTATGTGCTGTACTGTTCGATGTTCTATGCTGGAGAAAGAAACAGAGTTAACATTTCGGGTCAAGTCATACCAGAGTTAACTCAGTTTCTCTCTCCACTAATGCTGTGCGACCTGCTGAATTTCTGCAGCATTCTCTGTACTTGTTTCCAATTTCCAACATCCACAATATTTTGATACAGACATGGCACTGTGAGGCAATGGTGCTAACCACTGAGCTGCCATGCCACTCCCATTTAGAGGTCTTGAGGCCAACCTGGACACATCCATAAACTTAACAAAGAGGGACTGGAATAGTTTTATTAATAAATCCAACTACAATCAGCAAAATGCACACCATTCTTAACGACTAATCAAAACCGATATCCTACTGCTCAGCATGACGATAGCTTTACTTAGAAAAAAGGTGAAGAAATGTTGGAGCATCTAGCTATCAAACAATACATACAATAGGGTTTGTCCTGATAGGTCACTATGTCCATGTATGTACAGGTTTCCCACACACACAAAGGTGACATCCCTTTACACCTTATGCTATCAGCAACCAGTTCTGAACAACATAAACTGACCAAATTGCTGGGTGAATTGCTACAACCAGTTTTGAGCAAGTTTTCCACTTAAATACTGAAGGGTTCCTTCACATTTGCAAAGACTACACATGGCTTATATATCCATAACATAGCAGGGCATATTGACTCATTTGACATGGCGAGCTTAGTCAGCAATGTACTATCCCAAGGAAGCTATAAGTATTTGCACTGCAACATGACATCTTGATGATATGGACCATTCACCAGTGTGTGAATCAATATTCACTGAATTTATGAACTCAACAACTTGCATAATTTAGTTCAGTTTTTACAATACTGCATATGTCCAAATAGAATGTGCTGCCATGGGACTCCCCCAGGCCCATTTTGTCACAAACATCGATTTGTTGATTCCATGAGAGAATTGGCTTTGTCAGAATTACAGAAAAATCTCCTACCCCTTGATATTTCCAATATGTAGATGGTAGAATCCATAGCAGAAATTTTCTATGCTCAAATTTGCATTGGAAATGGAGCATTCAAATAAAATCCCTTTCCTCATTGTTCAAGTTGAAAACTCAGTCATATGTGTGAGAAACATACCTTCAACAGTCAATATACATGTTGAAATTCCCACAGTTTCCCGCACTATAAGATTGGCCTTATCAAGAAACCTGACAAATAAGGCTCCAGCCATTTGTTCACTGTGCAAGCTTGTTGCTGGAATAGGATGTATCAAAGGTATCCCCGATCTAATTTCTTGCTGTATATCATGCAAACTCATGAGAGGTCATAGGTGGCAATCTTGGCCTTTAAAAGTGTCCAATCTAATCAGATTCCCTTGGAAGGATAAAGTGTATCAAACATTTGAGCACCAGAGAGGCTATTTCATGATGTTACTGTGCACTAGGAACATGACTGATGTTTGCCACTGATGGGATGCTGTATCAAGTTGAAAAGATATTCTACCTGTCCCACAAGTGAATTGTGTGGTATAAGAATTTCAGTGCTAGTGTGATGCCTGATATTTGACCATACACCCCAATGGCTGGTAGCTTGAATTACAGAGCATGTCCTTTCGGCTGTTCAAAACATGCACCAAACAGCCTGCACTTGCAAAATTCACCACACAGTCATCAACATTAGATGTGATTCTGCAAATGGACAACATTTACTGGATATTCCTGGGGTGCAAAGAATTACACTGACAATTAATGTAGGATTGCCAGTTGGACCCACATTTTGGTGCACAATTGAGTACTGGAAGCTCACATTATTAACAAACAGGGCCTGTATTTGCAGACAGAAAGCACATGTGCATGCGCTGTGCCTGTTTCAAGTGAACAACATAAGTGACAGTATTCTCTGGTTCGTTTATTTCTGACTAATCAAAGTCAAGCTACCTGGTTTAAAATCTATACAAAACCTGGCAGTTAACATTCAAAAAGCTTGACACCATCCAAGACACACAGCTCACTTGAATCACCATAAACATGCACTCTCTCCACTACTGATGCTCAATAGCAGCAGCACGTACTGTGTACATGATGCAGTGCAGAAATTCAACAAATATCCATAGACACCATCTTCCAAACCTACAACCACTTCCATTTAGAAGGACAAGGGCAGCAGATATATGGGAACACCACCACCTACAAGTTCCCCTTCAAGCCACTCACCATCCTGACTTGGAAACATATCGCCGTTCTGTCACTGTTGTTGAGCCAAACTCCTAGTATTATGGGTGCACCTATAGCAGAGGGACTGCAGTGGTTCAAGAAGGCAGTTCTCCACCACCACCTCAAGGGCAACTAGGGATGGGCAATAAAAGCTGACCAGCTAGCGATGTCCATGTTCCATGAGTGAGATTAAACACAACTGCTACTTTCTCCATGACAACATGCCTGGTAATTAGAGTCTACTTGCCAATCAAACAGCAGTTTCCTCTGCTAATGTATAACATTTGGTTTACACCTTGAAATGGTGTTCTTCCAAATTGTCTGTAAATGCAAGACAAAAATATGTCCATTTTTCAGTAATATTCAAGGGATAGTTCGTTGCATTATAGGAAAATGTGCAGATTACATTGACTAGTCCACCATAATTATAATGACTATCATTAGTCAGAGATAACACTCATTTCTCCATTAGGACCTCAAATTAGTCTGTTTTTTCTCCATTCAAATATGGTGTGACATCAGATTGAGTGGAGTTTAACGGAGCTTCAGCACTAACTCTTTTAGAACCATTACTGATTACCTTTCAGAAGCACTTGCCAGATTTGCCACTGTTCCAAATGAAGAGTTGCCTACAAGAGCTATAATGCAAAAGGGCAACTCTCACCATTCTTATTTACCTAACGGCTAACCACCAAAACTCATTGAGCTTTCATCCAAAATGATGGGGTGGGCTGACAGCCTGAAAATCATCCCCAAACAGTTTTACCATGGCCATGTTCTTCAAATGATCCACAAGCCTCTTCGCAGTTATACTTTAACATCATCCCCTTGGCTTTTTCAAACAATATACTCTAGTCACGATGTGATATTCATGTGAGGTGCCTTCTGTATCATGAAACACAGTAGCTGTTTATTTTATCACAGCTTGGGTAATTGGTAAACTTTAAAATAATTAATCAATGAATTCATTAGAACCATAGACCTATGTTTTTTTTCCCTATCTGTAATTATATGATTGTGCTATAATGTTGCAGCTGGCAATGAAAAAAACCTCAGATGTAATGTAATAATTCCCTTTAAGGGCATAATGAGAGTTAATGAAGGAATCATTCAAACCAAGTAACTGGGGAACAGTAAATTAGTTGCCAGGCAGCTGAGAAAGAACAGCAACACAATAGAGGACTCATATTATTCCTCAGTAGCTCTCTTATCATTTGGCAATTAATTCTTGTGCATTTCCAGCAACTCCATAATTAAGTATCATCAGTGTGGTTAAACAAGAAGAGTCAATCAATATTACCTAATATGACTGTTTTTATGCTTATATACCTCTTATATTTTACAATCTTTCTGCAGAAGCTTACTATTTGTAGGTGTACTTCTGATGATAGGGAAACAAACCATGAAGTCATGGAGAATCTTTCTCATTGCTATTTCTGGTAGGATTTCAGAAAGTTAAAATGTGTCATTTACTGGTTATTATTTAATGGAACAGATTTTGGAGCACCATAAACTGCACTAAATAATTTGCTGCAATTGGAAACATAATCAAGGTGCAGGCTTGGTGAGCCAGGCTCAAAATCTAACTTTGTTCAGCTTTGCTCTGGATATCAACTTCAAGTACCAGAACCAAAAGGAGAGATATGTACCATTATAGTGAGAGACTGGTAGTAGCTTAGCTAAGCAGTCTAAGGTGATGTGATTGGTGGTGCAGTTGTAGTCAGCTTACCTCTAGGCCAGGTGCTCGAGGTTCAGGTCCCACTTGCTGTGTTAAAGCATGTCAAATTATGGTGATTAAGAGTGGAGCTACAATGGATTGGAACTTTGTTCTTGAGATGGCGAGGGGTGTGGAGACTCGGTTTGAGAGGATATGAGAGGAGGATGGGATAAGGCAGTGGTAGTAATAAATGTGAGGCCCTTCTGATGGACCCAATGGATGTAAGAGGAATTCCTATTCGGACACCCACCAGCCCTTGCAGGGAAACCTGTCAGGTTAGTTGCATGGAGCAAGCTTCTCCTGCTCACAAATTAATCCTAGTTGGGGCAGGATAAGGCATTAATTGCCCACTTAAGGGACTCAGTTGGTTCACTGATGGATGAATTACTGACTGCTGGTAAAATGGGAGAGGTGATAGCCTAATGGTATTATCGAAGGACTGTTAATCCAAAGATCCAGATAATGTCTGAGGACCTGGCTTCAAGTCTTGCCATGGTAGATGGTGGAATTTGAATTCAATTAATAAAAACTGTCTCATGATGACCATGAGTTCATTGTTGATTGTCAGGAAAAACCCACCTGGTTCACTAATATCCTTTAGGGAAGGAAACTACCATCCTTACCTAGTCTGGCCTACATGTGAGTCCAGATCCACATCAATGTGGCTGACTCTTCACTGCCCTCTGGGCAATTAGGGTTAGGCAATTAATGTTGCCGAGCCAATGACACCCCCAGCTCAAGAATGAATAGAGAAATGAAAACAAAATGGCAGTGAGTCAGAGGCACACAAGTAGGTGGCAAACAGATAGTCACTGATTTAACAAACACTCCCTCACTTCCAAACCTATCAGTGGGGAAAACTTAATCAAACCCGAGAGTTTTGTCAATGTCAACACATACATATTGTTACTAACATTCAACTTTACTCATTATACAGCCAGTGCTGTTTGGTTAGCCACATTGATTGAAACTTCTCATTCTGACTTCTAGCTGATGACAGGGTTTCAGCGGACTATAGAGATTTATTGATAGTATGGGATTAACTATCAAGAAAATAACTTTAAAACAAAGTGTACATTTCAAGAGAACCTTTTGATGACTTCAGTGGAAATGAGTTTTAAGAGAATTGTAAAGATGCTGCCAATTCATGATCACCCACGATCACACAATATCAGAATGCATCCCACTGATTGTGTATTTTTAACAAGTTGTGCACAGATTTGTCTATTGCAAGAGGTTTGTGATCTGCATTAAAGCTCATCCATAAAAAACGATACTGTTTGCAAAGGGTTGTCTTTCACCTTCATGATTCTTGATGTGAGCCCATTTCTGAATTTCAGGCTATGCTTGTTTTTCATTCCCATTATGTACAGGTATGGTGACACACAGCTGAAGATAAAATATTGCAAAGATCTAACAACCAGCTTGTACCAGAGCAAGCATCATTAATAAACACCACGCACAATATAAGGTAATAGGAACAGACACATCTTTCTCACTCCTACCTTTTTCATTTTTAACAGCAGCCCTTGGTATTTGAATCCTTTGCCACAGTGATTCATTTTCCTGGAACAAGTTGCTTCATAAATTTAAAAACTTCATTTACAGCACTTCAAAACTTCCACTGCTCTAAAGAAAAGAACAATGAAATTTTGTAACATTCACACATAAGCTACAAAATGTTATCAGAATCATCTTTTATCTTTACCACATAATTCTCATAATCAAAGACATTAATATCATCCTTCTGATTATTTAAACACAATTAAAGAGTATGAGTTACAAGTATTATGATTGTTAACGCTACTTTTACCTTATCATAAGGACTTGTTAAAAATAGCCCAGTTCTTTCAGGCTTTTGCCCGCCCAGGGTAAACTGTGCAAAACTCAGATTATAGCAACATTTTATTGGCCTAATCTTTCCAGGAATATAATCAAATATAGGATATATGACTTATATAAGTGAATGGACTAGCTGGGAGGACATTGCACCATACAAACCCCACCCATCATTATCCAGCACCATAAAAATCTGGGTGTTTAAACAATGGATCTAATGCTTCTCAGGAATAAGTTAAGAAAAATTGCTAGGTGATTAGACATTTTGACAGTGAACGCGCATGATGTCATGATCCATAGTCTGCCACAATATTTACTGAGGTCAGCCTCCGATTTTGTTCCAAAGTGAAAAAGAGTCATTAACTTCAAAATTATGCAGTTTTATTTTTGGGTGGGAAGTGGACGAGGGCTTTAATATATTTTTTGGCTTTAGCACCCTTTTCAGTATGACTTTGCCTGCTAAATATTTAGGTAACTCTTAATGAGCTGAGGGATTCAACAGAAAACAGCTTTATTGCTAGTTTTTGATATTTTGGTTCTTTCACCCAAACTCTCATGATTTCTATTGACAGTAGTCAGTCCCAGATTAAATATCAATTTGTGGTTTAAATTAAATTAACCAGTAAATCAAGAATTGAACAGAAGCACACTGCATGTTTACAGTAATTACAGGCCTACCTATTCCTCAATGGAAGATTTACAACAATAAACAGCTGTATCTGTTCTATGAAACAGCTTTGTAAGTAGGACTAGACACAAGGTCATTCAATAAAGCCTGATTTAACAGTTGTTTACAGATCATTGACTAACCTCTCTGGGTATTTATCTCTGACATGGCCGTGTGCGTCGAAATAATGAATGTCAATGGGTTATTCACCTAATTCACATTGAAGGACAGAATTCAGCATAAGGATTACTGGATAATGATAAAAAATAACAACAATGGTTGATATTTCCCTTCCTTAGTACTGAAATACAGAAATCAATAGCAGTTACCCTTCTGCAGCTAATTAGCTAACCTAATAGAGTTCAGTCCTATGCACTTACACTGCAGTTTCATTATCCAGAAGTAATTAATGGACAACTGATTCTCTTTGGATAAAAAATCTTTCAGTCTGACACCATTTCCGAGGTTAGTTTTAATACTACTGTAGTGAAGATGACACCCATGTGCATGAACACCTTTTAAAAAGATCTAGCTCTTGTGTTGGAGATACATGAGCAAAAGTGAATTTATTATTCAATATTAGTTATTCTAAGAAAATGATGATGCGATATTTCCTTGAATAACTGCAATCCTTGATCTAGTAAGGTTTCTTTGGATGTTCTTAAGAGCTCAGGCCGAATTTCAGGATTACTTCAAACAATGTGTACAAACAGACTGTACATGAAGGTAGGATTGCTGAGCAATCTGTTCTGTGCTGCATAGATTCCAATCTCCTAGCAGAGTACCAGCACATGACCAGAGCTGATGGCTACATCACATTTAACTCAGAGGCTCATCTACATATTTATTAAGCCCTATCTCTATATTTGTGGTGATGGTCCTCCTGTATTCATGTCAGCTAGGTGATTTTAGGATATAGACACAACAATGGTGAAAGAATGGTGATAGAAAGCAAACCCCAGAGGGCACCCTAAAATGTTGATTCTTCAACAGAGTTTCTACTCTTTTTTTAATGGTGGTAAATGTCACTCGTGTCAAAGGTGTTGTCAAAGCCCCTGTGGTGAGTTGCTGCAGTACATTCTGTGGATCATGCAAACAAATTCCACAGTGGGTTGGTGCAGAATGGTGGCAGATATAACTGTGGGTAAGCTGTCCTATCCTAGATACAGTGTCTATGTTTGTATTCATTTCAGTCAAAAGTATTCTATCAGATTCCTAATCTTATCCTTGAAACAGTGCTTTGAGGAAGCAGGAGGTAAGCTGATTGTCACAATATACACAACTTCTATTCTGCTCTTATAGCTTTGTTGTTGATGTGGTTGTTCCCATTTGGTGTCTAACTAATGGTAACCCACCAATATGCTGGTGACAGAGGTTCAATGATAGTAATACTGTTGCTACCATGTGTGACTTCACTGTCCGAAAGCTGAGCTGTTGCTATCATGTGTGACTTCATTTTCAGAGAGCTGAGCATTACAGAAACATCAGTGGATAGCCCCACCTCAAAAGTTATAATGGAAGAAAGGTCATTGATGAAACTGTAGCTGAGGACATTGTCCTGTGGAAGTGCTGGGCCATTATCCTGGGGCTGTGAAGCCTGGCTTTAGCAAACTACAACCATCTTACTGCACAACACACATAATTACAGTGGGCAGAGGGCTTTATCAGCAAACCCTTTAATCTTTGCAAGAGTTCCTCGGTGCTATAGGACAGCTGCTCTTATGTCTGAATTCAATCTATGATAAGGTTTCAGACAGAGTGGTTTGGTCAAAACCTAACTGATGAGCAAAATGTTGTCACTTAATGGCACTACCAAAGGTTTATTTTAATGATGATTGGGAATAGTACATGATGCAATAGTTGACCAGGTTACATTTTTCAGTTTTTTTGTCGTCAGGACATATCTGGATAATCTTCCAGATTGCCTATGGAGAGTAACAGCTGTGCTGACAGTTCAGATATCTCTGGTACACTATAGTCAGGATGTCATGGGATCTATAGTATCCAGTGTATTCCACAGTTCCTTAATGTTTTGCAGAGTGAATCAAATTTGATAAGGATGACACCTATAATGATGGAAACCTCTACGTAGGTATAATAGGATCATCCAACAAGATATTTGCAAACATATCAGCCTGACCTTTTGTATTTGCATATTGAGATCTTATCTAGTTGATAATTGAAAATTCATGCAGCTTATAGAGTCATGAGGTTTACAGCATGGAAACAGGCCCTTTGGCCCAACTTGTCTATGCCACCCAGCTTTCACACTGAATCTAGTGCTATTTGCCGGCTTACTGTTCCACTTCATCGTGCCTGGTTGTCCATTGCTTTTCTTCCTGTATTATATGTCCAGTTTTGATCTGACCCATTAGCAGTGAAACCACACTCTCCTGTCTATACCCTGCTGTTTTTGATGCTGGTAATAGCTTGAAAAGGATTGTGGCTTATTCTAGGGAATGCCAAGCGTTGCTTCTACATTCTGCACTGACACAGCTGAGAAAGTTGCTTACATTTCATGTTATATTCACAGCATTTTGCTAGCATTTGTCAGATTATGATGGTTAAAAAAAAAATGTGCATGCTGCTCCTTTCCAGGGTACGCAGTTATGTGGAAGTGTGGTTCTTATGAAGTGAACTAACAGAATGATGGTTGCCATGCATTAATTTTGATCCAGATTTTCCTACTATCCCACAGATATAAACCTCCTTCTTCAACTGAAAGTCTATGTTAAATTCAGAGTTCTTGCCACTGCCATTCTGTAAAAAGTATGCTGGAAACGCCAGTTGTTATTTTCTTTGCTGATGGCTTTGACTATTAATATTCTGGATTAGTGGTGCTGGAAGAGCATAGCAGTTCAGGCAGCATCCAAAGTGCAGCGAAATCGACGCTTCGGGCAAAAGCCCTTCATCAGGAATAAAGGCAGTGAGCCTGAAACGTGCAGAGATAAGCTAGAGGAGGGTGGGGGTGGGAAGAAAGTAGCATAGAGTACAGTGGGTGAGTGGGGGAGGGGATGAAGGTGATAGGTCAGGGAGGAGAGGGTGGAGTGGATCGGTGGAAAAGAAGATAGGCAGGTAGGACAAGCCATGGGGACAGTGCTGAGCTGGAAGTTTGGAACTAGGGTGAGGTGGGGGAAGGGGAAAAGAGGAAACTGTTGAAGTCCACATTGATGCCCTGCGGTTGAAGTGTTCCGAGGCGGAAGATGAGGCATTCTTCCTCCAGGCGTCTGGTGGTGAGGGAGTGACGGTGAAGGAGGCCCAGGACCTCCATGTCCTCGGCAGAGTGGGAGGGGGAGTTGAAATGTTGGGCCACGGGGCGGTGTGGTTGATTGGTGCAGGTGTCCCGGAGATATTCCCTAAAGCGCTCTGCTAGGAGGTGCCCAGTCTCCCCAATGTAGAGGAGACCGAGAGCAACGGATACAATAAATGATATTAGTGGATGCGCAGGTAAAACTTTGATGGATGTGGAAGGCTCCTTTATGGCCTTGGATAGAGGTGAGGGAGGAGGTGTGGGCACAGGTTTTACAGTTCCTGCAGTGGCAGGGGAAAGTGCCAGGATGGGAGGGTGGGTTGTAGGGGGGCATGGACCCGACCAGGTAGTCACGGAGGGAACGGTCTTTGCAGAAGGCGGAAAGGGGTGGGGAGGGAAATGTATCCCTGGTGGTGGAGTCTTTTTGGAGATGGTGGAAATGTCGGCGAATGATTTGGTTTATGCGAAGGTTTGTGGGGTGGAAGGTGAGCACCAGGGGCGTTCTGTCCTTGTTACGGTTGGAGGGGTGGGGTCTGAGGGCGGAGGTGCAGGATGTGGACGAGATGCGTTGGAGGGCATCTTTAACCACGTGGGAAGGGAAATTGCGGTCTCTAAAGAAGGAGGACACCTGGTGTGTTCTATGGTGGAACTGGTCCTCCTGGGAGCAGATACGGAGGAATTGGGAATAGTCAACTACAATGTTAAAACACGGTCACACTTTAGCAGCTGGAATGTGGTGACAGGCATTCTACTAAGTAAAGACTATTCTTGCTGGAGTGGAAAGTATCTGTACCCTGATGTTGGATGTGCAGT
Organism: Hemiscyllium ocellatum; assembly: GCF_020745735.1. Lineage (NCBI taxonomy): Eukaryota > Metazoa > Chordata > Chondrichthyes > Orectolobiformes > Hemiscylliidae > Hemiscyllium > Hemiscyllium ocellatum. The sequence goes on from NC_083408.1 coordinate 78,176,949, forward strand.
TATATAGGAAGCATAACCACAGACGCTCTCCAATTCTCAAACACTGACCCGCTCCCCCTATCCCTCCACCTCCCAACCATCCCAACTTGAATTTGCATTATCCATGAGAGGGCATTGAGCAGATGCTCCTGGCACAACAGGTACATTTTGCATGACCATCTGCTCACACACCTAGATGTTCTAATGCCTCTCAGTGGTCTGCTGGAGGGTTGCTAGATGCAGAGTTTATTAAACACTCTCCTGATCCTTGCAGACCTTGTCTTCCTACCCTCTATCCCTTGGTCTTCAGTGTAAGGACAAATAATCAGTTTTAACAGAAATTCCATTTTCAGAGGTTAAGTCACTTCACTGGTGGACACCAACTGACAAAGTCAAGAACAGACTAGTAAAGCTCACATTCCTCAATCTCCAGTCTCTTCCCATATCCCACATGAATAGGGAAGTTGTATCTCTTGTCAGACTGATCTCTATGAGCTAGACTTAAACTATACTTAAAACCTAACAGGAGTTCCAAATCCAGAACACAAGCTTAGGGTCATTTGACCCAAAATGTTAACTGTGATTTCTCTCCATAGATGCTGCCAGGCCTGCTTAACCTTTCCAGCAATTTCAATTTTTGTTTCTGATTTGCAGCATCTGCAGTTCTTTCAGTTTTTCTTTGGCATTTAACTCACTCTCTTCTAAGTATGCCCCACCTTGAAGACGTTCTGCTCCTCTGTTCGACAGGATTTCCATTTCAATCTTTCCTCATGTCCACTGCCATTAATTTGACCATTGCTCCTAGTATTTGACCAGGTATTTGCTACAGCTCATTTCCACACCCACATTAAATTCCTCAATGACTACCAGTTCTGAGGAAGGGTTACTCAACCTGAAATATTAACTCTGATTTCTCTCCAAGGATACTGCCAGACCTGCTGAGCTTTTCCCGAAATGTCTGCTTTTATTTGTGACAGTGTATCTGAGTTTCATCTCTTTGAAGCCATTCACTTGGAATCCAGTTGGTGTTATGTCAGGACCTTAACAGAACCTCAAAAAAAATGTATATGAAATTTATATGAATTTATACTATTAAAAAAATGTAAAAGTTTTACTTTCAATGCTTTTAGCATATAAGAAATGATCAGGATGTACTGTACTTTACTAAGATTTCTGTACAAATGTTATTTATTGCACAGACTAGGTTCTCGTCTGCTTCTTCCTAATCTAAAATGAATTGCCTTTCAAAATGCTTCACAGTAAACTGCACTCAGCAGTTTCATTTTAATGATTGCATGGAGACAACATTTGGCAAATTCTGTGACACTTTGAGCACCTGGGCACCCGGATGGGCCCTTGCTATGCCTGCCTCATTGTCCCTCTTCAGTACCTGTACAGGCACTGTGCCCAATTCTTTTGCCGTTACATCAATGACTGTGTCAGCACAGGGTCCTGCACCCAGGCTGAACTGGAGCAGTTCATCGACTTCGCCCATAACTTCCACCCCGCACCCAAATTCACATGGTCCATCTTGGACACCTCCTTCCCCTTTCTTGCTCTTTCCATTTCCATCTCTGGCGACAGTCTCCAGACGGAGGTTTACAATAAACCCACAGACTCCCATCCAGGTGTACCTGGACTCTACTTCCTCGCACCCAGTATCCTGCAAGAACTCCATCCCATTCTCCCAATTCCTTCGCCTCCACCGCATCTGCTCGGATCAGGAGGCATTCTACTCACAAATGTCCCAGATGTCCACCTCTTTCAAACTATGTGCTTTTCCTCCCTCTGTCATCCAGACCACCTCCACTCCCTGTTCCATTGCTCTAAACGGCCCTCCCGACACACTAAAGACTGAGACCCACTTGTCCTCACCTACCACACCAGTCTCCGCATCCAACGCATCATCCTTAAACACTTCTGCAAGCTCCAACTAGATCCCACCACCAAGAACATCTTCCCCTCCCCACCTCTCTCTGCCTTCTAGGACTGTTCCCTTCGACAGTCCTTGGTTTGTGCCACTCTCCCCACCGACCCTCCGAACCCCTAGGTACCTTCCCTTTCAACAGGAAAAGGTGCAAAACCTGCAAGGACACCACTCCTTTTACCTCCATCCAGCGCCCCAAACAGTACTTCCAGGTGACACAGAGGTTCACCTGAATCTCCTCCAACCTAGTTTACTGCATCAGCTGCTCCTGATGTAGTCTTCTCTGCACCAGGGAGACCAAACCGGCACGGTGGCACAGTGGTTAGCACTGCTGCCTCACAGCGCCTGAGACCCGGTTCAATTCCCAACTCAGGCGACTGACTGTGTGGAGTTTGCACGTTCTCTCCATGTCTGCGTGGGTTTCCTCCGGGTGCTCCGGTTTCCTCCCACAGTCCAAAGATGTGCGGGTCAGATGAATTGGCCATGCTAAATTGCCCGTAGTGTTAGGTAAGGGATAAATGTAGGGGTATGGGTGGGTTGCGCTTCGGCAGGTCGGTGTGGACTTGTTGGGCCGAAGGGCCTGTTTCCACACTGTAAGTAATCTAATCTAATCAAACATAAATTAGGGAACAGTTTGCCGAGCATCACAGCCAGGCTCACAAGGGCTGACAAGACTTCCCATCCCGCTCCCTTTCCGAAATGACCATTGTTGGCCCCCTCCATTGCCATAACAACTCACACCTCAACTTGGAGGAACAACACCTCGTCTTTCACCTGGGTCGCCTAAAGTCCAGAGGATTCAACATTTGAGTTCTCCAATTTCTAATAACCTCCCTTTCCATCCCATCCCCCACTCTCTTCCCAGCCACTCCCTCTCCCTGCCACCAACCAGGTCATACCTTCTTCATCGATCTCCACTTCACCATCCTGCCCCCACCACCCCCTTTATCTGCAGCCTCCCCCCCACCCCACACCCAGAGTCCTTAAGAAGGGTTACACGGGAAATAGGTAAAAACAATGACTGCAGATGCTGGAAACCAGATTCTGGATTAGTCGTGCTGGAAGACCACAGCAGTTCAGGCAGCATCCGAGGAGCAGTAAAATCGACTTCTCGGGTAAAAGCCCACGGGAAATGTCGACTTCTCCACTTCCTGCCTGTCTATTTTCGATTCCAGCATCTGCAGTTTCTTTTTGTCTCTAGCACTTTCAATTAAAGCCAAAGCTTGGAGCTGGCTACAGTTTCCTTTGCTGTGATATATGTTCAAGAAAAACTGGGGAACTAAATAAACAAAGTCTTATTGTCATTTCAGTGTGTAGTCCTTCAAAAAAAAATGTTTCATTGATACTGCACCGGGTTAGATTACTCTGAAGATCCCGCCTCCTCAACCTCCCCTCATCTGAGACATAGTGGACCCCAGGTTAAACTCATCAACAATTGACTTTCTCTGGAGAAATCCTTCAGGATTATGGTAACATAACCTTTTACACTGATTATTAAATAGAAATTATATTTTAAAATTCCTTATGATAATTCATAATCAGGGCAGCAATAGAATGGTTATATTTCTGGACTCGTAATCTGAATGCTTGAACCACTATTTTGGAGACATGAGTTCAAGTTCAATCGTGGAAACCGGTCAGAATTAAATAAAATTTAGAATGAAAAAGTATTTGCCGTAATCTGACTGTGAAACGGCTGGGTCGCTATAAAAACCCTATCTGATTTATTAATGTGCTTCAGAGAACACAGGAGCTGGAGTAGGGCCATTCACTCGCTTGAGCCGAGTGGGAGCTAGCGATATAGAGTGACAGAAGGTAAAGTGGGCGCGAATTTATTTTATATTTTTTTGAAATACCACAATCCCTGAGCCAAGATCCTGGATCTTGCCTCCATCTCGACGCCAACCATTTAACAATCCCCAGTCATGGTGTCAGAGAAAAGGATGTGGCTTTGTGCTCCCATCTCACTTTCAATGATTTATTTTCACAGATGTATATGGGGGAGGGGGAAGGGAAGCTGAGCAGATGCCACATGCTTCAGTCGAGAGGAAAAAAAGGGATGAGTCACTCCAGTTTAACGTTCGTAGCGTTGGGTTCACTATCATGAAATCCAAGAGCTGTCATTGTCAACTCTTTCAATCAGATTAACAATGTATGAAATACAGGAGAGTTAACAAACAATTAGAATTGTTAAAACAAGCAGAAGGAAGAGGAAATTTTCGGCACTTTAGTCCCGTGAAATGCTGGGACCATGAGCAGGCTGAGAACCCACGTTAAATTAATTCATGGTTTTGGAGAGAGAACCAAGACTCAGTGAAAGACTCCATCATTCCACACCAAATTTCCTCGACCAGTTCCAAAGAATGGGTGGGATAATGTGATTCATCATTTGAGGAAGGTTTTGTTTTTATTTAAAGGGACCCCGCCAAGGCTTAAAATGGCAGCAATAAGTGCAGAATTGAATCTATCTACCAAGGGTAAGACACATGGAAAAATCTGTTCATCTTCCTTCTCAGACTTTGCACCATGTCACGGAGATTGATAGTGATTTGATGACCTTGAGTAAATCCAATAATACAAGTGTCCTATAATCTTCATGTGGCAGCCACATTATCTCACCACCCTGCATTTTCCTGCACAGCCCTCCTCTGACCAATACTGGGCTAGTCCAGAACCCTAGGCTAATAGTCTGGGGTCATGGTTCAAATACCAACATGACAGATGATGAAATTTGGATTTAATAAAAATCTGAAATTAAAAAAGCTATCCTAATGGTGACCATGTAAATAATGTTCATTGTTATAAAAAAAACTCATGAGGTTCACTAATGTCCTTTAGGGAAATAAATCTGCAGTCATGTCTACATGTGACTCCAGATCCACAGCAATGTATTTCACTTTTAATTGCCCACTGGCCAATAAGGGATGGGAACTAAATACGGGCCAACCCAGAGACTCACTTTCAATGAACAAATAAAAGAAAATACATTTTACTGTCACACACATTCCTTTCTCTCCTGAAACCTTCCCACCTTGAGAGATATCATTCACATTCACATTCACCCTCATCCCTCACATGACCCTTGCAAACTGTCCACTTCTCACATTCCTAAGTTTCTGAATTTTTCTCATTGCAGGAGAGAGCTCACAATTCCAGGGAGAGGAAAGAGTCCCGAGGGGCTGGAGCTGCAGCTGTACTCCCCCTGTTCTTGGTGGAGGCGGGAACACCAGAGACTGGCAGCAATGCCGTCCACGACGACCAGACGGACACATTCGATGTCAGGTAGGTGAAAGTGAGGACGGCAGATGTTGGAGCTTAAGAGTCGAGAGTGGTGCTGGAAAAGCACAGCAGGTTAGGCAGTATCCGAGGAACAGGAAAAATCAATGTTTCGGGCAAAAGCCCTTCATCAAGAATGAGTTTAAGAGCCATGGGGGTGGAGAGATAAATGGGAGTGGGTGGGGCTGGGGGGAAGGTAGCTGAGAGTGCAGTAGGTGGATGGAGGATAAGTCAGAAGGGAGGGTGGAGCAGATAGTTGGGAAGGAAGATGGACAGGTGGGATAGCTCAGGAGGGCAGTGTTGATGTGGAAGGTTGGAATTGGGATCAGGTGGGGGATGGGGAAATGAGGAAACTGTTGAAATCCACATTGATGCCATGGGGTTGGAGGATCCCAAAGCAGAGGATGAGACTTTCATCCTCCAGGGGTCAGGTGGTAAGGGGTGATGGACGAGGCCCAGGACCTGCATGGCCTCGGCGGAGTGGGAGGGGGAATTGAAGTGTCGACCACGAACAGTGGGGTTGGTTGGTGCGGGTGTCCTGGAGATGTTCTCTGAAGTGCTCTGTGAGTAGGCAACCTGTCTCCCCAATGTAGAGGAGACAACATGGGGAGCAACAGATACAGTAAATGACGTGTGTGGAAGTGTAGGTGAAACTTTAATGGATGTGGAAGGCTCCTTTGTGGCCTTGGACTGAGGTGAGAGGGGAGGTGTGGGCGCAGGTTTTGTGATTCCTGCCGTTGCAGGGTAAGGTGTCAGGAGGGGAGGGTGGGTTGTTGGGGTCGTGGAGTTGACAAGGTAGTCACAGAGGGAATGGTCTTTATGGAAAGTGGATAGGGGTGGGGAGGGAAATATATCCCTGGTGATGGGGTCCATTTGTAGGTGGTGGAAATGGCAGAAGATGATGCGATGTAATTGAATGTTGGTGGGGTGGTAGGTGAGGACTGGGGGGGCTTCTGTCCTTGTTGCGGTTAGAGGGGTGGGTTTGAGGGCGGAAGTGCATGAGGTGTGGATGAGATGCACTGAAGGGCATCGTCAACCACGTGGAAGGGGAAATAGCGGTCTTTAAAGGAGGAGGCCATCTGATGTGTTCTGTGGTGGAACTGGTCCTCCTGGGGGTAGATGCGGCAGAGGCGGAGGAATTGAGAATAAGGGATAGCATTTTGACAGGCTGGTAGGAAGTGTAATCCAGCAGCTGTGGGAGTCGGTGGGTTTGTAGAAAATGCCAGTGTTGAGTCGGTCACCGTTGCTGGAGATGGAGAGGTCCAGAAAAGGGAGGGATGTGTCAGAGGTGGTCCAGGTGAATTTAAGGTCGAGGTGGAAAGTGTTGGTGAAGTTGATGAACTGTTTAACCTCCTCGTGGGAGCATGAGGTGGTGCTGATGCAGTCATCAATGTAGCGGAGGAAAAGGTGGGGAGTGGTGCAGGTGAAACTGCGGAAGATAGACTGTTCTATGTAGCCGACAAAGAGACAGGCATAGCTGGGGCCCATGCGGGTGCCCATGGCTACCCCTTTCGTCTGGAGGAAGTGGAAGGATTCACAGGAGAAATTGTTGAGTGTGAGGACCAGTTCAGCCAAACGAATGAAAGTGTCAGTGGAAGGGTCCTGGTGAGGGCTTTGAGGCCCTGATCATGGCGGATGGAGGTATATAGGGGACTGGGTGTCCATGATGAAGATGAAGCATTGGGGACCAGGGAAATGGAACTCTTAGAGGTGGTAGTGGAGGGCGTGGGTGGTGTCCCGAACATATGTGGGGAGTTCCTGGACCCGGGATTTAGGACAGTATTGCGGTATGTGGAGATGAATTCGGTGGGGCAGGGGCAGGCTGAGACGATAGGTCGGCTGGGGTAGTCAGGCTTGTGAATCTTGGATAGGAGGTAGAACCAAACGGTGTGGGGGTTCCTGAACTATGAGTTTGGAAGCTGTGGGTGGGAGATCCCCTGAGGTGATGAGGAAGATGGTGGTTTGGTGATGGGAGGTGAGGTAGTGGGCAAGGAGGCGATTGGAGGAGGTGCCTTCAAGTGGTGCCTGGCTTCAGCAGTGTAGAGGTCAGTGCGCCAAACTACCACTGCACCCACCTTGTCTGCTGGTTTGATGGTGAGGTTGTGTTTGGAGCAGAGGGAGTGGAGGTCTATGCGTTATGAGGGTGAGAAGTTCGAGTGAAGGAGGAGGGCTGGACAGGTTGAGGTGCTTAATGTCTCGGCGGCAGTTGGAATTAAAAAGGTGAGGGCAGGTAACAGACTGGCACAGTGTATCCAGGTGGATGGGGTGTGTTGGAGCAAGCGAAGGGGTCCTCTAAAGGTGGTAGGAAAAGGTAAGCTCGGAGGTGGAGGTGATGGAAGAAGTGTTCAACGTCATGATGTGTATTGAATTCGTTGATGCATGAACAGAGGGGGATGAATGTAAGGCCTTTGCTGATGGCTGATCGTTCGTCCTCAGTGAGGGGCAGGTGTGGGGGAAAGTGAAAACTTGGCAGTCCTCAGTAAAGGCCGTGCGTGAAAAAGTTGCTCTTTAGGTCCCTTTTACATCTTTTCCCCTCTCACCCTAAACCTATGCCCTCTAGTTCTGCACTCTCCCACCTCAGGGAAAAGACCTTGTCGATTTATCCTATCCATGCCCCTCACAATTTTGTAAACCTCTATAAGGTCACCCCTCAGCCTCTGATGTTCCAGGGAAAACAGTCCCAGCCTGTTCAGCCTCTCCCTGCAGCTCAAATCCTCCAACCATGGCAACATCCTTGTAAATCTTTTCTGAACCCTTTCAAGTTTCACAACATCCTTCTAATAGGAAGGAGACCAGAATTGCACGCAATGTTCCAGGCAAGAAGTTGTGGTTGCATCCAATTACAGTGTAAAGTTGCAATTCAAAAAGAATAAAGTGAATTGAGACTGAAGAACCACCCCTTGCAGAATAAATCTCTCCGTGCAGTTATCCGCACTTTGGCAATCTCAGTCTTTATACAGTTGCTCTCAGATGCATTATGAGCAACAGTGAGTTCTGACTGTGCATTCATCTCCCCCAACTGGTGAGATGTGAGGCTTCTCCAATCTATGGATGACAGTGAAAGTCTGAAACAGAGGTTAAAGAAGAACTATAGAATCACAGAATCTTAGAATTTTACAGTACAGAAAGAGGGCATTCAATCATCGAGCCAATACTGGCTCCTGAAAGAGCTACATAGCTAATTCTCCCATAGACTCCTTAGCACCATTCAGTCACTAGGGATTTCCTCATGCAAAGAAATTACATGGTTCTTTTACACAAAAGAATTATAAAAATGCAAATTACTGTCGACTGTTATTTATTTAATACGCAATTAAAAATTTTAACAGTCCCCAGAAAAACTATCAGAAGTTAAGGATTTTAATTAGTTGTTATTTTAAGTGCCATTCCTGTTATGATCAGAAGAGCCTACAGAAAAGGATTTACCCTCAAATGCTGAAAAGCATGAATACTAAATGAAAGATCCATCATTTTTGTACAATCTGGTGTGTCTAGATCTTGAGGGAATGGGGTTTTTGCATCAATCTGTTCTTCAGGGCAGATATGATTTCATCACAAGATAATTTAACCATCTCCAATCTTGCCAAAAATTGGTTTTATTAGAAGATTTCAGTGTTATAACTCTACTGCTCTGGGCTCAAATCTGTTGTGTGTTCATGCACTAGGAAATGCCTTTATTTCACACCTAAATTGCATTGCTCACTATTTTGGATCAGGTATCTCTATAAGTGTCCAAAATCCACAAAAGAAGTATTTAAAGGAACAGTCAAGTTATGAGTAGTTCTCCACTAACGCAGTTTCTCCATGACACAGCTTTTAATGTACTGCCCATTATTCCAATAACACACAGTTGAATACAATAACCCATTTTGTCTCCAGCTCCCAGTGCAGAGGAATAAAATTCAGCTTCCTGAGACATTTACTGCTTGTTCAGCTCATTTTGGCCATTAACATCTTGAGTGAGAACTCTTTCTAATGTAGTTCCTTAGCACCTTCATCATGAATGCAAAGATATTGTGGAAAATTAGGAAGTCAATTTCCAAAGTTCCAAGGTTGTAGATGAGTTGAATGAAGATCCACCTCTGATAAGCAATCGTGTGTATGAGGCAAGAAACATCAAAAGATATTATTTTTGCTTATCTTCGGGTCAATTTTTCTGTTTTATATTAACTCTGTGTTTGTATTGTGTGCTTGTTTGAGATTCCAGAAATGTAACCCAAACATTTACATGGGATTTTATGGGAATATGTGTTTTGGATAATGCAGTAATTTTTAGAAATGCAATTACTGCGTTAATTGATACCTATCCATGTATAGTTGAAAAACCTGTAGCTTTTGGAGGACCCTTGTCAGACTTTGGTGTGTGTCTAGCCTTACTTTGTGCTAAGCTTGCTCAGTAGTATATGGTGTGAACTAGTATAAAAGGCACTTCATCTGTGGATCTTGGAGCCATGGTAGGTTAGTTACCTGCTTGCCATTCTAGTTAATGGTTAACCCAGGGCATTTATTAGCCTGGTTGCTGAGTCTGGAAAGTTTTTTTTTGTGAAGAAGGTTTTGTTGCCATTACTGTGTTTTTGGCTGGTTTATAAATAGTTCAGCTGAACACAGGATTGGGCCTCATTGAGGGATGGAGGAGAAGGGGCAACATTGAGAAAACCAACAGAGAATAACTCAAAGTACAGCTAATTTGTGATCAAAGGCCTCACATCATACAGAACTATATCCAATACCATGAGTCATGAATTAGTCGTTGTTCACCAGTTCTCTGTAATGACTTTTACTGTCAGGCTCTACAGTTTAGCCACTGAATGACAAGGTTTATTATATGATGATACATGACTTCACTATCAGGAACCACTTCAAAAGTGGCCAACAAGAACCCTAGCACACAAAAAAGCATGATTATAATCGGTAGCTCCAGGCAACAATTCCATTGCTGGATCATTCTGGAGAAGCTTGGTATTCCAGTGCTGAGTGGATATTCAGATTTGTGCTTGCCTGCTGTATGCTGCATAACTTTACCATGACAAGCGACCGACCCATCAACCACTTAGGGAGCAAGAACACACCAAGAGGAGAAACAGGAGGAAGAGCAGAAGATGATTTGATTGCCACAACTCCAAGAGATCAGCTCACCCAAAAACACACCATTTAAGCCATCTCCATAATCCTCATCATATACGTGGTCACTCGAAGTTACCATTGCCCTTGTCCCCAATCAGATTACCTTCTTTCAGTTCAACCTGATGGTTCTGATGTCGGTGCAAATAAAAACTCCAAAAGCAGCTTCAACTCAAAAAACATCTTTACCAAATATCTCAATTCCAAATCGAACAGTTATCTTCAGTAAGCTAGATGCAGTGCTGTCATTTCAACCTGCCATTGGTCCTCCCCAATTCTATGGAAAATTTACACCTTAGAAAGAGGCCATTTGTTCCACCATGTCTGTGCTATCCAGCCTAATCCTATCTTTTTGTGTTTAGTCCATATTTTCTGTAGGTTACTGCACCTCAAGAACATACAAATGTTTATTTTAATGTAATGCATCTTTCTGCCTCTACCACTTTTTTGGGTCATGAGTACAAGATCCCAGCAACAGCTGCATGATGAAATTCAGATCCCCTCCCTGTAATTGTTCTAATTCCTTCAATTTACATCCTAGTTATCACTACAAATGGAAATAGTTCATTCCTGCACACTCTATTCACTGTATTCAGCTCATAGTCTTAAGTATCTAGGTTCCAAAGCAAACAATTCAGTCTATCTAATCATTCCTCATAGCTAGAATGCCTTTTGCCAAGGGAGTCACCATCTTTTGTTCCGTCCCAGTGTTTGTGTGTGTGTGTGTGTGTGTGTGTGTGTGTGTGTGTATATATAAATATGGTGCCACATCCAGTGAGAAGGTATGGTGGAGAGCTCAGGCATCATCAGACAGATTGGCTTTTGCTCTCTGCGTCTGCCCTCCCCCACTGGGTGTACAGAAGCAGCAGGGGGTATCATATAATCAGCACACTGCAACAACTCACCAGACCTTTTTCCACAGCTTCTTCCAAAACCATGATCTCTACCACTTAGAAGCAGATATAATACAAACATCACCTACAAGTTTGCCTCCAAGCCACACAACATCTTGGCTTCAAACCAGAGCATTTTTCCTTTATTGTCACTGGGTTACAATCCCAAACCTTCTTCCCTAACTGGCTGCATTTACACCATGCCAGATGACAGCAATTCAACAAGGCAGCTCATCAGAACCTTCTTTAGGGCAATTTGGCACAGGCAACACGTGCTGACCTTGCCAACATGAATGAAAAAACACCTGGAATGAAAGAGAGGCATCGTGCAAACTTTCAGTGTAAAAGGTAGCACAAGAGAGAGCAAGTGGTTGTGCAAATGTCTGAATTTAGTCATAGGATGGGGGAGGTGCATGAAGGGAAGTATGGATATGGTGTGAAGAAAGCCTGGGCAACAATCCCTCCTGTGCTGCCATCACAATAGACATGACTCTGCCCCCTGGGGGACCAACTGGTATGAAAGAAAGTAGGGGCACTTTGGTCGTTGAGGAGAGGGGCAGGGTGTTGCTGCCAAGATCGCAAATGTTGGGGAAATGGAGGATGCAATGCTTCTCAAACTATAATAAAATACGTCCAGTTAGCATGAAAACCATGCTTTGAAGTATATTGTAAAACTATTGTTTCATACACATACATTGAATTCAGTTAAGGTCTGCTCAGTTGCCCTATTATCCAGCTTCCTGATGCAGGAATGACTCCACGTATTCCATGCAGCTAGCAAGAGGGTGCTTCTACCAGGGTTCCAGTTCACTGTGGTTACACAAATAATTTTTTCTTACTCTTTTGTGGCATGTGGGCATCACTGACTGGTCAGCATTTATTGCCCATATTTGTGGCCCTTGGTAAGATGCTAGGGAGCTGCCATCTTGAACCGCTGTAGTCTACCTGCTGTGAGTTGACCCACAATGTCCTTAAGGCTTGGCATTCCAGGACATTTGCCCACAACAGTGAAAGAACAGTGACATGTTTCTAAGTCATGATGTTGAATGGCTTGGAGAGGAATTTGAAGGAGTTGATGTTCCCATATATCTGCTGCCTTTATCCTTCTAAATGAAAGTGGTGATGGGTTTGGAAGGTGCTTTCTGAGGATCTTTGATGAATTTCTGCTGTCCATCTTGTAGATTGTGCACACTGCTGCTACTGATCATTGGTGGTGGAGGGAGTGGTGCCAATCAAGCGGGCTACTTTGTCCTGGATGGTGTCAAGCCTCTTGAGTTTTGTTGGAGCTGCACCCATCTGAGCAAGTGGGGAGTATTCCATCACTCCTGACTTGTGCATTGTAGATTGTGTACAGGCTTTGGGGAGTGAGGAGCAGAGTTACGTGCCACTGTATTCCTAGCCTCTGACCTGCTCTTGTAGTCACTATACTTCCATGCTGAGTCCATTTGAGTTTCCGCTCAATGATAACCCTAGAATATTGATAGCAGAGGATTCAGTGATGGTAACCCCATTGAATGTCAAGGAGGGGGTGATTAGATTGTCTCTTATTGGTCACAGTCATAGCCTGGCATTTATGTGATATGAATGTTCTTGCGGGTTGTCAGCCCAAGCCTTGATATTGTCCAGATCCCATTGCATTTGAACTTAGATTGCTTCTGAATCTGAGGGGTCATGAACAGTGCTGAACATTGTGCAATCATCGACAATCATCAAAACGTCTGTCATTATGATGGAGGGAATTGATGAAGCAGCTGAAAATGGTTGGGCCTAGGACACTACCTTGAGGAACTCCTGCAGAGATGTCCTGGAGCTGAGATGACTGTCCTCCCATAACCATGCCCATCTTCCAATGTGACAGGTATGACTCCAACCACCAGAGAGTTTGACCCTAATACCTATTGATTCCCGTTTTGCTCAGGCCACTAGATATCAAGGGTTGTCACTGTCACCTCCCCTCTGCAGTACAGCTCTTTTTTCTATGTTTGAACCTTAGCTGTAATGAGGTCAGGAGCTGAGTGGCCCTGGCAGAACCCAATCTGGGCGTTACTCTGCAGGTTACTGCTGAGCAGGTGCAGCTTGATAGCACTGCTGATGACACCTTCCACCACATTTCTGATGATTGAGAGTAGACTGATGGTTGGATTTGTCCTGCTTTTTATGTACAGGACATACCTGGACAATTTTCCACATTGTCAGGTAGATGCCAGTGTCATGACTGTATTGGAAGAGCGTGGCTAGGGGAGCGACAAGTTCTGGAGCATAAGTCTTCCGTGCTTTGCTGGAATGTTGTCAGGGCCCGTAGCCTTTTCAGAATCCAGAGTCTCCAACTGTTCCTTCAAAATGACTGAAGTTTGGGGACCGGTATTGCAGGTTGAGTCCGTGATTAAGAAAGTGAATGCGATGTTGTCACTTATCTCAAGAGGGTTGGAATATAAAAGCACCACTGTGCTACTGAAACTTTATAAAGCTCTGGTTAGGCCCCATTTGGAGTACTGTGTCCAGTTTTGGCACTGGAACGTGTCCAGCGAAGATTCACACGGATGATCCCTGGAATGGTTGATCTAACATACGAGGAATGGCTGAGGATCCTGGGATTGTATTCATTGGAGTTTAGAAGATTAAGGGGAGACTTAATAGAAACTTACGAGATAATACATGACTTGGAAAGGGTGGACGCTAGGAAATTGTTTCCATTAGGCGAGGAGACTAGGGCCCGTGGACACAGCCTTAGAATTAGAGGGGGTCAATTCAGAACAGAAATGTGGAGACATTTCTTCGGCCAGAGAATGGTGGGCCTGTGGAATTCATTGCTGCAGAGTACAGTGGAGGCTGGGACGCTAAATGTCTTCAAGGCAGAGATTGATAGATTCTTGATGTCACGAGGAATTAAGGGCTAAGGGGAGAATGCGGGTAAGTGGAGCTGAAATGCCCATCAGCCATTTTGAATGGCGGAGTGGACTCGATGGGCCGAATGGCCTTACTTCCACTCCTATGTCTTATGGTCTTATGGACCACTGGAGGAGGGTGAGATGGATCATCCACTCGGTACTTCTGACTGAAGATTGCTGCGAATGAGCAATAATGAACGATACTGGACAAAGGTGGCCCTGAAAAGTAATAATATAGAACGTGTGAGACAATTAGCTGATTTACAGAACAATTGCATAAAATCTGGATATTGATCATCCTGCTATGCCTCCTTATCTTCAAAGGGAGAGTGCAGGCTGAATGGCAGCCTCCTGGGTGATGAGTGTCCTTCCCCTGCCAGAGGGACAGGTGAGTGTTAATGACAGATGTATGAGGTATTTAATAATGGTGCCTTTCATTGGATTAGCTTGTTTTACAGTGTGGAGAAATGAAGGTTGCAATACTGGAGTTTTATGTTTGTGGAAAAATGGCAGTCTGAAATATGGTGCAGTGATTGGAGGAAAGGGAAAGGGGTGAATGAAGGAAGCACTATGAGTAGTGAAACTGTACATGATACAGAGAAATCTGAGAGAACATCTGAGCAGAGAGGGAGAGAACTGCATCATTACCTGAACAAAAACAGAACTGACTGGAGAAATTCAGCAGATCTGGCAGCATCTGTGAGGAGAAAGCAGAGTTAACATTTAGAAGAAAGATCATTGGACTCAAAATGTTAAATCTGCTTTCTCTCCACTGATGCTGTCAGACTTGCTGAGTTTCTCCAAGAGAGAAAGTGAGGACTGCAGATGCTGGAGATCAGAGTCAAGAGTGTGGTGCTGGAAAAGCACAGCAGGTCAGGCCGCATCCGAGGAGCAGGAGAATCGACAGTTTGGGGATAAGTCCTTCATTGGGAATTAATTTCTCCAGCCTTTTCTCTGTTTTGGTTTCAAATTTCCAGCATCCATTATGCTTTGTTTTATTTTAGTTGTTTCCTGAACATTCTGACACCTGATGAAGTCAGTCTAAATTCTAACTGTGACCTGGAAGCTAGGTTCCTGTCATTAACCTGCTTTTTGAAATCTTCCTAATTGTGGTGAAGCTATAACCTGGAGGAGTGTGCCTTGAGGGAAAGGATGTAGTTCTTTAGCTCTCCTACAAAAACTGAGAGTGCTGGAGAAACTCACCCAAGTCTGGCAACATCCATGAAGTGAAAAATAGAGTTACTGTTTTGAGTCCAGAATTTTCTGTTGTGCTACTTCTGCCACTTCAGCCAGTTCTGATAAAGGGTGTGTCCATTGGTGCTGCCAGGCCTGTGAGTTTTTCCAAGACTTTCTGTTTCTCTTTCAGATCTCCAACATCTAAGTTCACTGTTTTACTTTCTCTACTCCCTGCTCTAAGGCCTTCAAGGCAAAAACAGGAAACATGGATGACCTACTTGTAACACCCATTTCTCAATTCATAAATGTTTCCCTTTGTCTGTAGCTAGGATATCGTTCACCTTTTAGTGATGTTGACTGTCTGTAAGTGGCATTATATTATTAGCTTTCCGACAGGTATATAATACACGTAGCACAATGAACACTGGTTATACACAGTGATGATGCTGTTCCTTTAACAAGGTTATATTGTCCTTGGCTTTTTTTTCTGAATATCCATGTTACACCTGCTTAAACCAACTAGCAAAGTTAGGGTTCTGGGCTATTTTCTTGAAATGTGTTGAGGGCATCTGGCCTGGTCCATAACAATACTGACTCATAATAATCAACAACTATATGCTGCTTGAGATAACATTGTATAGTGTGCAAACCCATTTCTGAGAAAAATCTAATTACTAGCTCTTCCTATTTAAATTCCTTCATGGCTCCACCCTGCCCCATATCTGTAACACCACCTGTCTCAAAGCATTTCTGCTAATCTTCAGTTTCTCTAGCTCTGGTCGTTTCTTCTGCCCTACAATAACATCCTTGCTTTCACCATTTTCTCATTTTTTGGCTCACCATTTGTTTTTATTTCTGAAAGCACTTTGAAAGTTTTTTTAAAAAATCTATTAAAAATATTATATAAATGGAAGAAATGTTGAGTAGCAATAGTACAATGGAGAGTTACCTCAAATCCTATTGACTGTAGAATTGCTAGAGCTCTTTGTCACACTCGGTCAAGTGTAGCCTTTCTGCCTGGGTCTATCTCTACCTCACCTCTGGAATTCAGCTCTTTTGACCATGTTTGATTGAAAGCTGTAATGAGGTCAGGAGCTGAATGATGCTGGCAGAACTAAAATTGAATGTTACTGAGCATATATATTTTTCCACTTTGTTATGTAGATACATGTTGTAGCTGTACTGGAACAGCTTGGACAGGGGTGCAGCAAGTTCTGGAGAATAAGTCTTCACTTCTCTTGCTAGAATGTTCAGTCTTTGCTGTATCTAGGGTCACCAGCCATTTTATATAATGCGTGGAGTGAGTCAAATTGGCTGAAGGCTGACATCTGTGATTTTGGGGACTACTGGAGGAGGCAGAGATGGATTATCAACTCAACAGTTCTGGCTGAAGATTGTTCCAAATTCTTCAGCCTTATCTTTTGCACTAATGTGTTGTTCTTCCTGATCATTGAGAATAGGGATATCTGGGGAGTTTCCATCTTCATTGGCTTGTTTAAGTTTCCTTAACTTCGTTAGCTAGCCTCTCCCAGTTGCTGCTAGCTCCCCAGCACCACTTCAACTAGAAACTAGTGCTACAGGTTAGACTGATACTCCATAATTTTTTTAAAAATTGACTGTTGGGTGTCGGAGGCTGAGGGGTGACCTTATAGAGGTTTACAAAATTATGACTGGCATGGATAGGATAAATAGACAAAGTTTTTTTACCCTGGGGTCGGGGAGTCCAGAACTAGACGGCATAGGTTTAGGGTGAGAGGGGAAAGATATAAAAGAGACCAAAGGGGCAACCTTTTTACGCGGAGGGTGGTACGTGTATGGAATGAGCTGCCAGAGGATGTGGTGGAGTCTGGTACAATTGCAACATTTAAGAGGCATTTGGATGGGTATATGAATAGGAAGAGTTTGGAGGGATATGGGCCGGGTGCTGGCAGGTGGGACTAGATTGGGTTGGGATATCTGGTCGGCATGGACGGGTTGGACCAAAGGGTCTGTTTCCATGCTGTACATCTCTATGACTATGACTCTATGTGAACACCATTAGCAAGACCAGCATTTATTACCCAGCATCTGTGGAAGGTGATATTGAGGTGCCTTGTTGAACTCCTGCAATCCATTTGGTTTGGGTATACTACAGTAACAGCCATTGGGATCCAAGGGAGAGTGGCAAATTGAACCTAAAATTGTTTTAATGGCAGGAAGAATATAGTCATGGCTGATGGTTGTTTTTGCAACCAAAAGGTTGTCATCAGCAGTTGTTCCACAGGACACAGTTTTTTATCCCTTGCTTTTTTTAAAGTTATATTTATAATGTAGACAAATGTAGGTGTGTGTTGAGTTTTCACATGATAAAGAAGTAGACTGTGTGGCTAACAGTGAGGAGAGAAGCTGGAGATTGTCAGCTGGTCAAAAAAGGTGTAAGGTAGAATGGTAGAATTCAGTCCACAGAAGTGTGAAGTAATTCATTTTACAAGTTGCAAATAAGTCAAGGGAGCTCCGATTAAATGAGAGCGGATGAATAGTGTGGAGAAGCAGAGGGATATATTGCTACAGGAAAATGTGATTGCACTGGAGATTTATCAGGATTTTGCAAGAACTAGAAAATTTTATCTAAGAAGGAAGATTAGATAGACATTGTTTTGTTTTTTGTTTTGCTGTGTGTTTAGGGTTTTGCACTATTTAGTCTCCCAAAGTATGGTGCTTGAGTCCATGGTGCTTTCTGTAAGAACTCTTTATTTGCATCTAGTTCTATGCACACATTATCTCAACACAAGGTAGGGGTTTCCAGTTTGTTTACTTAATCATGTGATTGACATGATTATTACATCATCATTACATCATTATGACATTCTATACATTTCCTCCCATGCTGCAGACTGGTGTTTTAACCGATCTCCTTAATCTGCTTCTGATCACTTCCTTCTGATCAATGTGTGTTCTTCTCTTGGTTGTACAGTTTTCTTCTTCCTCTTCTTCTGGGCAATAAGTCCACATTTCTATTGGTTTCTAGTTTAATATCAATACATTGAAGTTCTACTTATAATCCTGTGGCTAGGTATTTCTGGGTTGTAATGTTTTTTCTATTGTCATCTTTTCTCTGTTGATTGTTACCCATATATACTTCCTAGTTTCATCATGGCAAGTTTTGTGCAGTGTATGTTTTATTGAAATTTCAACTTTAAATGTCCTTTGCTCTTCCTCTCACTTTCTCACTGTTATACTATTATGGTAATTCTCTGGTTTATGTTGGAAGAAAATTCATGGTTTAGGCAACTGAAGGCCTTAGATCTTAGAACATAGAACATAGAAAAGTACAGCACAGAACAGGCCCTTTGGCCTACGATGTTGTGCCAAGATTTAATCCTAATGTAAAATATAGGAACTCCCTACGCACCCCTCAACTCACTGCTATCCATGTGCATTTCCAGAAGTTATTTAAATGTCCTCAATGACTTCGTTTCCGCCACCACTGCTGGTAACGCATTCCATGCATTCACAACTCTCTGCGTAAAGAACCTACCTCTGATGTCTCCTTAATACCTTCCTCCTAACATCTTCAAACCATGACTTCGTGTACCAGTCAATCCTTCCCTGGAGAAAAGTCTCTGGCTATTGACTCTATCTATTTCTCTCATTATTTTCTACACCTTGATCAGGTCTCCTCTTCGTCCTTCTCTCCAGAGAGAAAAGTCGGAGCTTATTCAACCTTTCTTCATAAGGCAAGTCCTCCAGTCCAGGCAGCATCCTGGTAAGCCTTCTTTGCACCCTCTCCAAAGTCTCTCTATCTTTCCTATAGTAGGGCAACCAGAACTGGACACAATATTCCAAGTGTGGCCTCACCAGGGACTTGTAGAGTTGCAGCAAAACCTCACAGCTCTTAAACTCTATTCCCCTGTTGATGAAAGCCAAAACACCATATGCTTTCTTAACAACCCTATCCACTTGGGTGGCAACTTTGAGGGATCTATGTACTTGCACACCCAGATCCCTCTATTTCTCCACACTGCCAAGAATCCTGTCTTTAATCCTATATTCAGCATTTGAGTTCGACTTTCCAAAATGCATCACTTCATATTTATCCAGGTTGAATTCCATCTGCCATTTCTCAGTCCAGCTCTGCATTCTGTCTATGTCGCGTTTCAGCCTGCAGTAGTCCTCTATACTATCGACGACACCTCCAACCTTTGTGTCATCTGCAAATTTACTAACCTACCCCTCAACCTCCACATCCAATAAAACCTACAAAGAGCAGAGGCCTAAGAACAGAGCCCTCTCATCACTGTCCTCCAGGCAGAAGACTTTCCATCTTCAACCACTCTCTGCCTTCTGTCAACCAGCCAATTCTGAATCCAGATAGCCAAATATCCCTGTATCCCATACTCCCTGACTTTATAGATGAGCCTACCATGGGGAAC
Organism: Hemiscyllium ocellatum; assembly: GCF_020745735.1. Classification (NCBI taxonomy): domain Eukaryota; kingdom Metazoa; phylum Chordata; class Chondrichthyes; order Orectolobiformes; family Hemiscylliidae; genus Hemiscyllium; species Hemiscyllium ocellatum. The sequence continues at coordinate 78,196,621 of NC_083408.1, forward strand.
CCTATCAAACCCTACCTTCATTCCTCATGAAGGGCTTATGCCCGAAACGTCGAATTTCCTGTTCCTTGGATGCTGCCTGACCTGCTGCACTTTTCCAGCAACACATTTTCAACCTTATCAAATGGCTTACTGAAATCCATATACACCGCATCCACTGCTCAACCATCGTCGACCTGTCTTGACACCTCCTCAAAGAACTCAACAAGGTTTGTGAGGCATGACCTGCCCCTCACAAAGCCATGCTGACTGCCTTTAATTACACTATGCTTTGCCAAATAGTCACAAATCCTATCTCTCAGAATTCTTTCCAAAACTTTACTGTCAACTGACTGGTCTGTAATTGCCAGCGATTTCCCTATCACCCTTCTTGAAAAGAGGAACAACATTCACCTCCTTCCAATCCTCCAGTACGACTCCCGTAGAGAGTGAGGAGGCAAAGATCTTCACCAGCAGCTTAGCAACCTCCTTTCTCGCTTCCCAGAGCAACCTAGGATAAATCTGGTCTGGTCCTGGGAAATTATCAATCTTAATGTTTTCCAAATTTTCTAGCATATCAACTTCATCAACCTTGATCTGGTCACGACTGTATCCCAGCTCCTCTAAGTTTTCATTTATAACAAGTTCCCTTTCCTTGGTGAAAACCAAAGCAAAAAACTCATTTCGGGCTTCCCCTGTCTGCTCAGACCCCATGCATAAGCTCCGTCCGCTATCCCTGATCGGCCCTACCTTCTCCCTGATCATTCTCTTATTCCTCACATATGAGTAAAACGCCTTTGGGTTCTCCCTAATCCTTCTTGCCAAACCTTTTTCATGCACCCTCCTGGGTCTCCTCAGTCCATTTCTCAGCTCCTTTCTAGCAAGCCTGTAATCCTCTAAAGCTGTGCTAGATCTTTGCTTCCTCCACCTTACATAAGCTGCCTTCTTCATTTTGACGAGAAGTTCCTCTGTTCTTGTCATCCAAGGTTCCTTAATCTTACCACTTCTTACCTGCCTCAGAGGATCAAATTTGTGCATCACTTGCAACAACTGCTCCTTAAATAGTCTCCACATGTCTGCTGTGTCCTTTCTGTGAAACAATTGCTCCCAGTCTGTACTTCCAACTCCTGTCTCCTATCTTCCCTCACGAACTGCTCCTTTCACTCTCCAAGGCTATGCTAAATGTGAGGCAGTTATGATCACTGTCACCAAAATGCACTCTCACCGCGAGATCTGACACCTGTCCTGGCTCGTTGCCAAGCACCAAATCCAAAATGGCCTCTCCCCTCGTTGGTCTGTCGACATACTGAGTAAGGAAACCCTCCTGAACACACCTGACGAAATTGGCTCCATCCAAACCATCTACACTTAGGAGGTTCCATTCGATATTGGGAAAGTTGAAATCACCCATAACAACAACCCTGCTACATTTGCATTCTTCCAGAATCAGCCCGCCTATGAGTTTTTAGATTAGATTACTTACAGTGTGGAAACAGGCCCTTTGGCCCAACAAGTCCACACCGACCCACCGAAGCGCAACCCACCCATACCCCTAACCTAACACTGCAAGCAATTTAGCATGGCCAATTCACTTGACCTGCACATCTTTGGACTGTGGGTGGAAACCGGAGCACCTGGAGGAAACCCACGCAGACACAGGGAGAATGTGCAAACTCCACACAGTCACCTGAGGCGGGAATTGAACCCAGGTCTCTGGCGCTGTGAGGCAACAGTGCTAACCACTGTGCCACCGTGCCACCCACTAAGAGAGTTCTTCAATCTCTCTGCTGCTATTGGATGGTCTGTAGAAAACCCCCAATGTGGTGGCTGTTCCCTTGTTGTTCCTGATTTTCACCCATACTGACTCAGTAGACAAACCTTCCTCAACAGTCTTCATTTCTGTAGCTGTGATGAACTCTCTGATGAGCAATACTACACCACTTCCTCTTTTCCCACCTTTCCTGTTCTTTTTAAACGTTCTAAACCCTGAAACTTCAAGCAACTATTCCTGCCCCAGTGAAACCCACATCTCTGTTATGACCACAACATCGTAGTCCTGAGTACTGATCCATGCTCTCAGTTTGTCACTCTTATTTCGGACACTCCTTGCATTAAAGCATACACACTTTAACCGATCCCTTTGTTTCTTCTAATTAGAAACCTTCCTCTTAGATTCAATATATCCTGTCACTGTCATGTCTGCAACTGACCCCCTCCTCAGACATATGGCTCTGATTCCCACCCCCCTGCCAAACTAGTTTAAACCCTCCCGAATCACACGAGTAAATCGCCCACCCAGGACATTAGTACCCTCCAGTTCAGGTGCAACCCATCCTTCATGAACAGATCCCACCTTCCCCAGAAGGTATCCCAATGGTCTAGGTATCTGAAGCCCTCGCTCCTGCACCAGCCTCGCAGCCACATGATAAGCTGCATTCGCTGACTGTTCCTCATCTCACTGTCTCGTGGCACCGGTAGCAAACCTGAAATCACCACTCTACTCATCCTGCTCTTCGGCTTCCAACCTAACTGTCTGTAGTCACTTTTCAGATCCTCAATTCCTTTCCTGGCTATATCATTGGTGTCAACATGTACCACAATTTCTGGCTGCTCCCCCTCCCCCTTCAGAATCTTGTAAACCCAATCGGCAACATCCCGGACCCTGGCAACAGGGAGGCAACATATCTTCCCGGAGTCCCATTCCTGACCACAAAATCTCCTGTCAATCCGTCTGACTATTGAGTCCCCGACTACTAGCGCTTTTCTATTTCTCCCCCTTCCCTCTGAGCCACATTGCCAGGCTCAGTGCCAGAGACCTGATAACGTGGCTTACCCCTGGTAGGCCGTCCCCACCACCAGTATCCAAAATGGTATACTTATTGCTGAGGGGTACAGCCACAGGGAATCCCTGCTCTGACCGTCTGTTCCCTTTCTTCCCCCTGACAGTGACCCAGCTGTCCTTCTCCTGTGTCTGGGGAGTGACCACCTCTCTGTATATCCTCTCAATTTCACCCTCAGCCTCCTGGATGATCCGTAGTTCATCCGGATCTCACCCACTTAAAAACCTTCCCAGAAGTCCTTTGCTCCTCCCTCACACCTCTCGGCAAAACATTGACAGCTCATTTTCAGGTTAGTATGGTGCTGCTCCTGGCTTGCCCTCCTGCACTCTCCACTGAACCTGGGTTAATCCCCTGGTTTGATGGCAATTGTTGAGTGGGGGATATGTCATACCACGAGGTTGCAGATTGTGCTAGAGTGCAATTCTGCTGCTGTTGATGGCTCACAGCAACTCATGAATGTCCAGTCTTGAGTTGCTAAAGTTATTCAATGTCTGATGGCACTGGATACTGCAAAGACTATGGGCTCTGACAATATTTAGCACAGTGGTAGTGCCACACAACATGACGGAGGGTATTCTCAATGTGATGACGGAACTTTGTCTTGACAAGGATTGTGCAGTGGTCACTCTTACTGTCTTGTTGGTTTCCTCACAGCCTGCTGCAGTTATGTCCAACTCAATCAATAGTGCTGCTGTTATCTACCAAGAGGACACTCTGCAATCTTGGCACTTCCTTCAAGGGTTGTTCAACATCACGGAGTATCAGCTGTGGGGCTGCAGGATATGTGGTTATCATCTGGAGGCTGTGCCCAGACTAGTCTGTGAGGCAGACCTCCTAATTTTACTACTAGTCCCCAGGAGGACTTTGATTTCATGAGGGTCTTTAGGCTGTTACAACAGATGCACTATGCAGAGGGCGGTTTAAGAGTTAGATGCAGTGCTGTGATTCTGGAGTTACCCCACGTATGCCAGATCAATATGGACAACAGTTAACATTCTGCAAAGGCCATTCATGAACCAAATAGATTTTTACAACAATTGATTCTTCTTCATCATCATTAAATGTTTGATTCCAGATTTTTATTGAATTCCAGTTCCAGCATCTGCCGTCATGGTATTCAAATCTGGTTCCCTTGATCATTGCCTGAATCTCTGGAATACTATTCCAGTGACAATTGTGCCACCACCACTTTGTAATCAAATTTCTTATCAACCCAACTTACTACAGAAGACTATTTTGAAATAGTCCTGTTTATAAGATCACTGATTATTTCCTGGCCAGCCAAATTCTGATCCCCCCCTGTGGAATTGAGATGAATGAATTCATGCAGGAAAGGGCAGACTCGCTTTCCAGACATAGCTGACTGCCTGTCATTGAATCTCTTTTATTCTGTTTGGTTTTGTTATTGGTACCATGAAAGATTATGCCACTATCTATTTCCCTGCTCAGATATATAATGCTGGATCAGTTCAAACTTTCCAGACTGAGGTCAATAGATTTTTGTTAGGTAAGGCAATTAGTGGATGTTAATAATTCCAAATGCAGCATTTAGCTTCAATGCTTTAGTAAAATCTAATGTATTTCACAGGCATGTATATTCAACATATGGCTATCTATATTCGTGAACTGGGTAAGTAAAGCACTCAGTGACCAAATAACACTAGCACACTCTATGTTTTGTCTTTCTGTTAAATTTTTATTGTCTGAAAACCAAACATACACGTGCCTACTTTATGCAAATCCTTATTGAGACTAATTTTTATTTACTAATCAGATGTTGTATATCTGGATCCATAATTAGCCAAGTTTGGCTAATTTTGACGAGTGCTGTAAATCTCTTTCTAACAGGATTTTGAGAACTGCACACAGCATTCCAACTTTGGATTGAACAACATACAAATTCATCATCATTTTCTTGCTTTTATAGTGCTCCTAAATGTAAAATTTAAGACTACTTTTAAATAATTTTTATTATAGTAACTTATTCAGCTACACCCTTCTTCCTCTCAAAAATGTATATGTCTGTGGCCTTGAATCATTTTGTTACACTATTCTGGATGTTCCCATTTGGCGTAATTCTTTTCTGCAGAATGCATCAACTTCTGTTATTTGAATTGTTTTATTATTGGAAAGAAAATTGATCCCAGGAAAAATTGCTTGATATGAACCATAACCTGCATTTTCTTACCCTGGAAATGTTTTTTACATGACTCTGCTTTCTGTCCTTTTCTATTCCATTGACTTTTCCTTCTGGCCATGTCTTCTTTGATACAATTTGTTTTAATCTTTATAAATCTTGAGCATTGCAGATAAAAATAAATCTTTTGTTGAAACCTTTCATCTTGCAATCATCAGGACAATTCTTGGGAAAAGCTGAAGTAAAAGGAAATAAATATATTTTTTAAAAATCGAAAGAGCTGTGGATGTTGTAGATCAGAAACAAAAGCAGAAATTGCTGGAAAAGTACAGCAACTCAGGCAGCACCTGCTGAGATTTTCCAGCAATTTCTGTTTTTGTTCAACATTTTTTTATTGTGTGGGAGGAGCATATGCAGTAAATTGTTATCCTTTATTTGGATATTTCTTGTGAATTGCCATGATGAGTGCAAGACAAAAAGTTTTGAATTTCCTTTTCCCCAAAGAGAAAAGAACAATTTAAGAGAGCTGGTTAAAGCAAGGTTTTTACACAGAGGGCGGTAGGTGCCTGGAACTCACTGCCAGGAGAGATGGTGGAAGTAGATACGATAATAACATTTAAGAGGCGTTTAGACAGACTTGTGGACAGGCAGGGAATAGAGAGATACAGACCAAGTGTAGGCAGATGTGATTAGCTTAACCATGTCAATGCAGATATGGTGGGCCAAAGGGTCTGTTCCTGTGCTGTACTGTAATATATTCTGTGTTCAGCAATACTCAAGTTCTGTAATACCAAACAACTACTTTCATAATTCTTTTAAGATTTATTTCTTTTCTTTTTTACAACCTTGTGCTCAAAAAATTTAATTGTTGCAAGCAATCATGGGAGGGGCAAAAGAGAAGAAAAAAGGTAATGAATCAGGTTTTAACACTGACATAACTGCAAGCTGAACGGTGCTCCCTGTGATTTTGAGCAATTTATGAGGAAGCAACACCGCATGAATTGTGAATCACTAATGGTTGCTGGAGGATTTCCAAATTTCTGCTGTTATTTGCACTTCATGAAAAGTGCAGCTCGTTGTCAGCCTTCCTGTGAATTTCCTAAAATTGCTGCATTTGCGCATTAATTGCCAATTAAAATTACTGCACAAATTTAGATTGTTGTGTGTGAAGTATTTATTATAAAAAGAGGTTAATGTGCTAGTGCCATCAGGTACCTGGTGATGGAGTGGTAGTGTCAGTGGACTAATAATTTAACTAGGTGACAGTGAGGTCTGCAGATGCTGGAGATCAGAGTTGAGAGTGTGTTGCTGTAAAAGCACAGCAGGTCAGGCAGCATCCAAGGACCAGGAGAATCAATGTTACAATCCATTGAAAAATCCTCTTCAATAGATTCCTAATGAAGAGTTCCGGCCCGAAACATTGATTTTCCTGCTTCTCAGATGCTGCCTGACCTGTTGTGCTTTTCTAGCAACACACTCTCAACTAATAACTTAGCCACCCAAGTTAATGTTAAAGTAGGTCCTGTTATGCAGAGGTAATGTTGCTACCTCTGAGCCAGATGATCCACCTGCCAAACAGGTTGATTTTAAAAGTAACTACAAACATTACTGACTGAACGATGTCTGCACTGGCTCAGACATGTTCACCTGATGGATGATGACCTAAACTCAAAGACCTTCAGTCCTGTGAACTGGTTCAAATCTTCTATGGATCTACTGCAAGGACACCTGCAGCAAGATGTAAAGCTGGTGGATGTTGTTGCTGACAACTGGAGACACCCACTGACAGCCAAAACCTCTACAGATGACTGTTTGGAAAAGCTTTGGAAGAGATGAGCAAAAATCAAAAGCTGTCTGAGAAGAGGGCCAGATGAAGAACATGCTAGATAATCGTGCACCTTTTCAGTGTACACTCTTCATAGAAAATGTGACAGAGACTCATGTACCAATATGGGGCTCCTGAACCACGATAGATGATAGTATATAATTGATTATAATGGCCTCTATTATGTGTCTCTCCGTTAACATGCAATCTCTCCAACCCAGACAGCAAATCATTTATTAAGTGCAATTCTGTTCATAATAGTAAATTGTGATTGGAATATTTTTTAATTTATCCCTCCATTTCACATGGTAGAAATTTGACTCTGTTTAATATACTGTCTTCTTGGTTAAACTTTTTTCTCAAATCATTAGATCTCATTTGTTCAGGCCATTTATTGGGTCACTGATGTCCCATAGCCCTCATTGTGCTGTTAACTGCTCTGACTTAAGCAACTTAATGTTTTTGGAGTTCATGAATAAGGGAAACTGTCTAAATCATGGAGAATTCTAAGAGATAGTTGATTGGGAGAGGCTATTCACAAGTAAAGGGATGGTTGAAAAGTGGGAAGCTGTCAAAAATTAGCTAACAAGAGTTCAGAGACAGTATGTTCCTGTTAGTGCAAAGGGCAAGGTTAGCAGGTGTTGGGAATGTTCGATGATGAGAGAAATTGAAGTTCTTGCCAAGGAAAAGAAGGAGGCTTATGCCAGGTCTAGACAGTAGGGATGAAATGAATCCCTAGAGGAGTATAAGGCCAGTAGGAGTGCACTTAAAAGGGAAAACAGGAGGGCAAAAAGAGGGCATGTATTTAAGGAGAATCCAAAGAGATTTTACAAACACATTATGGGCAAAAGAGTAACAAGGAAGAATAGGGCCCTTTCAAGATAAACAAGACTATTTATGCAGGGAACCACAGGAGATAAATGAAATATTAAATGAGTATTTTGTGTCAGAATTTACAGTGGAGAAGGTCATAGAAGCTAGAAAACCTGGGGAAATAAATAGTGATAACTTGAAAAGTGTCCATATTATAGAAGAGGAGGTGCTGGAGGTCTTAAAATGCATAAAGCTGAATAAATCCCTAGGATCCGTTCAGGTGTATCCCAGAAATTTGTGGGAAACAAGGGAAGAGATTGTTGGGCCCCCTGCTGAGATATTTGTATCATCGATAGCCAAGGGTGATGTGCCAGATGACTGAAGGTTAGGTAATATTGTGCCACTATTTTTAAAAGATGGTAAGGAAAAGCCAGAGAATTATAGACCGGTGAGCCTGATGTGAGTGGTGGGTAAATTGTTGGAGGAGATTCTTAGGGACAGAACTTAGGGACAGAAGGACTGATTAGGAATAGTCAACATGGCTTTGCATGTGGGAAATTGTGTTTCAGTAATTTGATTGAGTTATTTGAAGAAATGACAAAGAAAATTGATGAAGGCAGATGGGTAGATGATGTATATATGGTGTTCAGCAAGGCAGTTATCAAGATTCAGCATGGTAGAATGGTCAGCAAGGTTAGATCACATGGAATTCAGGGGAAGCTAGCCAATTGGATACAAAATTGGATTGAAGGTCGGAGGCAGAGGGTGGTGGTGAGGGGCTGTTTTTTTGGACTGGAGCCCTGTGACCAGTGGTGTGCCGCAAGGGTCAGTGCTGGGTCCACTGTTTTTCATCATTTATATAAATGATATAGTATGAGATCTCTGTCTCAGGCTTGCTGCAGTTCTCTAGCAAAGCTCAGCATTTTCCACTTGGGGACCCTGCAGCCTACTGGACTCAATGTCAAGTTCAATAATTTTAGGCCCTGAACTCCCCCATGTCCTAGCCCCCTACCCCACACACCTTGTTATCCCATGGTCGGCTGTTACACGCTACCTATTGTTAGCCACTAACAGTGTCCATAAACAGCTATTCGCCCTCCCAACCAGATTGTTATTGATTCCTCTGTCTGTTCTTCTCTCTCTTTGGGCTCTATTCTCACCTCTCATTTATTCCTCCCCCCACCCTGTCTTCTGCATATAAACCAACATCTTCCTAGCTACCATCAGTTCTGAGGAAGGGTCACCAGATCCGAAACATTAACTTTGATTTCTCTCCACAGATACTGCCAGACCTGCTGAGCGTTTCCAGCAGTTTCTGTTTGTGTTTCTGGTTTACAGCATCTGCAGTTCTTTCAGTTTTTATTTAATGACTGAAGGAGATTTGCTGTAAGTTAAGGTACAGGAGTTTTGGAAGATTTCAAATGTATTTAGGATGAAAGAATGGGGGACAGTCAAGAAAGAGTTTCAGTACTCGTATGTGATGTTCCCTTCAACTTTTTCTAGGCTGGCTGCAGCTGGCTTGTTACACTAAACAAGAGACGAGGAGGTCTGCAGGTGCTGGAGATCAGAGATGAGAGTATGTTGCTGGAAAAGCACAGTAGGTCAGGCAGCATCTGAGAGCAGGAAAATCGACGTTTCGGGCTGGAGCCCTTCATCAGGAATGAGGCTGGGAGCCTTGGGGTGGAGAGATAAATGGGAGGGGGTGGGGGTGCTGGGTGGCAGATAGCTGAAAGTGCAATAGGTGTTGAACTGTAAGGTTGGAACTGGGATAAGTGGGGGGAGGGAAATGGAGAACTGGTGAAGTCCACATTGATGCCATGGGGTTGAAGGGTCCCAAGATAGAAGATAAGGCGTTCTTCCTCCAGGTGTCGGATGGTTAGGGAGTGGCAATGGAGGAAGCCCAGGACCTGCATGTCCTCAGCAGAGAGGGAGGAGGAGTTGAAATGTTCAGCCACGGAGCAGTGGAGTTAATTGTTGCGGGTGTCTTGGAGATGTTCTCTATAGCACTGTGCGAGAAGGCTTCCAGTCTCCCCAATATAGAGGAGACCGCATCGGGAGCTACGGATACAATAAATGACGTGTGGAAGTGCAGGTGAAACTTTGATGGATGTGGAAGGCTCCGTTGGGGCCTTGGATGGAGGTGAGGGAGGAGGTGTGGGCGCAAGTTTTGTGACACTGAACAGTCCATTTAAGATTAAGATGGCTATGGGCATCTTAAAGGAGATGTTGTTTGTGTGCATTTTTTTTTGTTGCCTGTTTGGCTCATTCCCAGTGACAGTGACCACATGTTGGCACAGTTGCCAGGGAAGACTGGTCAAAACTCTAAAGGGGCAATCACAATTTAACAACAGTTGGGTTGAACTGAGGTGGAGTTGAGTGATGTCATAGAAGAATGTGCAATCCGTGATTCATCAAGATACCTATCAGCAAAACAAACTACACCCTGTATACTTCATGGTTGATTCACATGAATAGTATCATCCACACTATTATAGGTCTGTGCATGTTTATCTAAACTGCTTAAGATATGAGGTAGGATCTGAATGAAGTGTAAGCAAGCCAGAAAGTGGTCCCTTTCCAGGGAAGGCTGGCTTCCACATACTAATCCGTGAGGGATTGAGCAGACCTTCCCTGATCTCAAAACCCCTGGAGGTGGAGCTGCAGGCCACTCAGTGCCTAACGACTCTTGTGCTCCGTCCTGTCTCAGAGGAAGACATGACTGCAGGAGTCGCAAGATAGCGAAGGATCCAGGACAAAGGTAAATAGTATGGAGGGATTGCAGGAGTTGGCACTTTTGGGATGCAGGGGGTTCAGCAACAAGAGCAGAGGGGTTCCATCCTTCCAGACTTTGAGCTCCTCAATCAGCTACTGAGCGTCCTTATTGGAGGTAAGCCCTCCCACCCACCCTTGATAGCCACATGGTTCTAGTTGCTGTACATGCTGCATGGTCTCAAGCCTGCAAGACCACTTGCAGCTGGGCTAATCCCAGCGGTGATGCTGAGGCCCTTAAATGGTCATTAATTGGAAAATTAACGGCCTTAAAGGACAACATGCCGGGAAGATCACCATAGGCATTCCCACTTGCACTTAATTCTGGAGGAGGTGAGAAGGAGATAGAGCTGGTATTCCAGCACCATGGCTGAATAACTTCCCTTTACACATCTACAGTCACCTTCTCCAGGAGCAGGAAGTCCTGCTCAAGGTGACATATCGATGGGCGGCACGGTGGCACAGTGGTTAGCACTGCTGCCTCACAGCGCCTGAGACCCGGGTTCAGTTCCCGACTCAGGCGACTGACTGTGTGGAGTTTGCACGTTCTCCCCGTGTCTGGTGGGTTTCCTCCGGGTGCTCCGGTTTCCTCCCACAGTCCAAAGATGTGCGGGTCAGGTGAATTGGCCATGCTAAATTACCCGTAGTGTTAGGTAAAAGGGGTAAATGTAGGGATATGGGTGGGTTACGCTTCGGCGGGTCGGTGTGGACTTGTTGGGCCGAAGGGCCTGTTTCCACACTGTAAATAATCTAATCTAATAGCTCGCCATCTGTTGTCATTGTTCACAATTCACCTATCACCTCAAACCTCTCCCATTCAGTCTCAGGCTGCAGTTTATGGTGTCTAAACATATGAACTTTGGCTTGGGAAAGAGTGATTAAATGTTCCAACCCTGACACACACCCTTAATATTCGTGTTCAATTGTTTAAGAACATATCTCAGATATCTCCTTTCCAAATTGAAAAACTAGTTTCTCCAGTCTTTCTTCTGCAACTCTGATTCAGGTTCCTAGCTTTACAGTGACCAGAACACAGCAGAATATTTAAGATGCCGTCTGTCCAGACAGTTGTCCAGTTTGACCATGATTTCCAGTGACATTTAGTGATTGATTTTAAGTGAGACCTACATGGGTGGATAATGCATTTGAGAACATTACTGAAATGAAGTGTACACGATCATAATGCTGGGCTTGGTCATAATGAGATTGAATGGTTGGTTGGCAGGCAATCATGTTGGCGCAGAATACCAATCCATGTTTCTGAGCTCAATGATACAGTTCCTTTTTGCCAACATCTTGCACTGTATCTGTTCAGGGTCTCTCTCCTTTTTCCCACAATTGTAATGATTACGTTCCTCAGCATCTATTGTGATGGTGCTATCTGAGTGCTATTTAAGTACTTACCTCGAAGCCAGCAGTCTTTTTTTGCAGCAGAGTGCAGCGGGAGCTGGGCGGAGGTGAGGTCGGAGCACAGAGGCTGTTGCGAAGGTTAGTGAGTGCTATTGAAGTAGGTGAATTAAGTCGGACTTCACCAACAGAGTGCAGGGAATCCTCAAGAGTGAAGGTGAAGAGCCAGAGGTGTTGGTGCACATTAACACAAATGACGTCGGGAAGAAGAGGAGGCACATTCTACAGCGGGACTTCAGAGAACTCAGAAGAAGGCTAAAAAGCAGGACTCCCAGGGTAGTTATCTCCAGTTTGGTTCCAGTTCCTCAGGCTGGTGAGGGCAGAAACAGGGAGATAATGGACTTGAATATGTGGCTGAGGAACTGGTGCAGGAAGCAAGGATTTAAATTCTTGGACCATGTTTTGCGGTAAGGATAAATTATGCAGGAGTGACGGGTTGCACCTCATGGGGTGGGGGCAGCATTCTGGCAGGCAGGTTTGCCACTGCAACCAAGTGTGTTTAAACTAAGTAGGGGGGAGGGGACAAACTGGAAATTCAAGAAAGAAGTTAAAGGGAAGGTGAGAATAAGAGGAGTTAAGAAAGACAACAGAATCAATGGAGCAGAAAACTCAAGAAGGGATCATACAGTATGGTCAATTGAAATAGGGATGTATAGGAAGGGTGAGGGGAGTAACAAATTAAAAATATTATATATGAATGCACAAAGCATAAGAAATAAGATGGATGAGTTTGAGGCTCAGTTGGAAATTGGCAGGTACAATGTTGTGGGGATAACTGAGACGTGGCTTCAAGTGGACAGGGCCTGGGAAATGAATATTTAAGGCTGTACATGCTATTGAAAGACTGACAGGCAGAGGGGTAGGGTGGCCCTGTTGGTGAGGAATGATATTCAGTCCCTTGCAAGGAGGAACATAGAATCAGGAGATGTAGAGTTAGTGTGGATAGAGTTGAGAAATTCTAAGGGTAGAAAGTCCATATGGGAGTTATCTACAGACCCCAAAACAGTAGTCTGGATGTGAGAGTGTAAGTTAAATAAGGAGTTGAAATTGGCCTGTCGCAAAGGTATTACTACAGTTATTATGGGGGATTTCAACATGCAGGTAGACTGGGAGAATCAGGGTGGTACTGGACCCCAAGAAAGGGAGTTTGTGGAATGCCTCCGAGATGGATTCTTAGAACAGCTTGTACTAGAGCCGACCAGGGAGAAGGCAATTCCAGGTCTGGTGTTGTGCAACACACGGGATTTGATCAGGGACCTCGAAATAAAGGAGCCATTAGGAGGTAGTGACCATATATGATACCTTTTTAATCTACTATTTGAGAGGGAGAAGGGAGAATCGGAAGTGTTAGTATTACAGTTGAACAAAGGGAACTATGGAGTTATGAAGGAGGAGCTGGCCAAAGTTCAATGATTCAATATCCTAGCAGGGATGGCAGTGGAACCACAATGGCAGGTATTTCTGGATATAATGCAAAAGGTGCAGGATCAGTTTATTCCAAAGAGGAAGAAAGATCCTAAGGGGAGGCAGGGGTGGCCGTGGCTGATGAGCGAAGTTAAGGACTGTATAAAGATAAAAGAGAAGATGTAAAACATAGTAAAGATGAGCAGGAAGCTGGAGGACTGGGAAATTTTTAAAGAGCAACAAAGGATAACTAAAAAGGCAATACGCAGAGAAAAAATGAGGTACAAAGACAAATTGGCCCAAAATATAAAGTAAAAGCTTTATTATGGGGAACAAGGAAATGGCAGAAGAGTTGAATAGGTACTTTTGTTCTGTCTTCACTGGGGAAGACACAAGCAATCTCCCAGATGTAATAGTGGCTGAAGGACCGAGGGTAACGGATGAACTGAAGGGAATTTATATTAGGCAGGAAATGGTGTTAGATTGTTAGGTCTGAAGGCTGATAAGTCCCTGGGACCTGATGATCTGCATCCCAGGATAGTTAAAGAGGTGGCTCTAGAAATCGTGGATGCATTCGTAATCATTTTCCAATGTTCTATAGATTCTGGATCAGTTCCTGTGGATTGCAGGGTGGCTAATGTTGTCCCACTTTTCAAGAAAGGAGGGAGTGAGAAAACAGGGAATTATAGACCGATTAGCCTGACGTCGGTGGTGGGAAAGATACTGGAGTCAATTATAAAAGATTAAGTTACGACTTATTTGGATAGCAGTAACAGGATAGGTCAGAGTCAGCATGGATTTATGAAGGGGAAATCGTGCTTGACTAACCTTCTGGAATTTTTTGAGGATGTAACTATAAAGATGAACAAGGGTGAGCCAGTGAATGTAGTGTACCTGGACTTTCAGAAAGTCTTTGATAAAGTCCCACATAGGAGATTAGTGAGAAAAATTAGGGCACATGGTATTGGGGGAAAAATACAGACTTGGATTGAAAATTGCCTGGCTCACAGGAAGCAAAGAGTAGTGATAAACAGGTCCCTTTCAGAATGGCAGGCGGTGACCAGTGGGGCACCACAAGGTTCGGTGCTGGGACCACAGCTGTTTACAATATACATTAATGGTATAGATGAAGGTATTAAAAGTAATATTAGCAAATTTGCGGATGACACAGCTGGATGGCAGCGTGAAATGTGAGAGGATGTTATGAGAATACAGGGTGACTTGGACAGGCTAGGTGAGTGGATGGATGCATGGCAGATTCAGTTTAATGTGGATATATTGTATGGTTATCCACTTTGGTGGCAAGAACAGGCAGGCAGATTACTATCTAAATAGAATCAAGAGTTGAGGAGAAACTTCTTCAACCAGAGATGTATGGAATGCTCTGCCCTGGAAGGCAGTGGATGCTAAGTCTCTGGATATTTTCAAGAAAGAGATGAATACAGCTCTTAAAGATAGTGGAATCAGGGTTATGGGGATAAGGATACTGGTTGTGGATGATCACTCATTATCATAATGCATGATGGTGCTGGCTCGAATGGCCAAATGGCCGACTCTGTACCTATTGTCTATTGTCATCAATCACAAGAGCACATGAAATAACTTCTCACGTTTACTCCTAACATACTGCTGTGATTGCAACTGATGGTACTATTGGACAAGTCATATCCCAGAATGAAATCTGACTTGAAAGATCTATTTTTAATTATCTTTTGTTTAGTTGGTTAATATGGTAGTTAATCACTGGGACATATTCACACAAGGATGCAGGATTCTTTGAGCTGACAACTGAAATTTATTACACAAAAGAAGAAATGAAAAATAATAAACCAAGCTGTGTGAAAATCGAATACCATTAGCTCCATCTAACATACATGACAAAACAAAGTCTCCAGCCATTTTGTGACATTTCCTGTTTGATAGCATTTACATCTCGTATCTTATCTCTTTAGGGTTCTACCTAACTAACTTCAGACAGTTACTTGATTACGAAGTGTGGAGAGAATTCAATGAGTTCTTTTCAAATCTTTCAACATGAATGTTTCCACAAATCTGAGAACTTCAACTTCCTCTGTTATAACAAACTTCAGATTTCAAACCAAACTCTCTTATAGAGTCATAAAGTCACACAGCACGGAAACAGACTCTTCAGTCCAGCTAGTCCATACTGACTAAGTTTTCTGCACTAAATCAGTCCCATTAGCCTGTATTTGGCCCATATCCCTCTAAACTTTTCCTATTCATGTTCCTTTCCAAATGTATTTTAAATGTAATTATACCTGTGTCCATCACCTCCCATAGTAATCCAGGCCTGGTGGATTATCCATGGGAAATTAGTACTCCAGGCCTGGTGGATTATCCATGGGAAATATTGGGATACAGGGCTGGAGTAGGATGTTGGGTGTGGGTAGGATGCTGTTCAGAGGGTCACTGTAGACTTAATGGGCCGAATGGCCTCTGATTCACTGGCAGTTCATTCCACACACGAATCACCCTCTGTGTGAAAAAGCTGCCCCTCAGGTCCCTTTTAAGTCATTCTCCTCTCTCCTTTAAAAATGTGCCCCTTAGTTTTGAACTCACCCACCCTCTTAAATCATGTGACATTCCTCAGCTGCTGTCTTCACAACCATCTCATTCCTCAAGGCCTACAGATACATTTTAAACCCTCCAAATTTGGACCCAACTTTGTGCATACACAATGAAGGATAGAGCTGTAAAGAGTAAGGAACAATGGATGAGCAAAGATATTGAGACGCTGGTCAGGAATAAAGATGAGTCATATTACATATAAATAAGTAGGATCAAATGAACCTCTTGAAAAGTATAAGGGGTGTGGATGCATTCTTAAAAGAGAAATCAGGATGGCAAAATCACCCACCCTTCGGAAAAGCTTATGCCCCTTAGTTTTGAACTCACCCACCCTTGCTCACCTTATCTATGCCTGTTATGATTTTATAAACCTTTATAAGGTCACCCCTCAATCTCTTATGCTCCAAAAAAAAAGTCCCAGCCTATCCAACCTCTCCTTATACTTCAAATCCTCCAGTCCTGGCAATGTCATGGTAAATCTTTTCTGAAACCTCTCCAATTTAATAATATTCTTCCTATAGCAAGGTGACCAGAACACTCTCAATACTTCAGAAGATGCCTCACCAACGTTGTGCATTATGTCAACAAGACGTCCCAGCTCTTATGCTCAATGGTCTGAGCAATGAAGGCAAACACGCTAAATGCTGACTTAACCACCCTGTCTACTTGTGATATAACTTCCAAAGACGTAAATACCGAATACCCAGCCTCCCCCTGTTTGATAGTATTACCCAGGGCCCTTACCATTAACTGCACAAGTTCTGCCCTTGTTTGTTTTATCAAAATGCAATACCTCACGTTTATCTAAATAACTCCATCTGCCACCCCTCAGCCCATTGGCCCAATCAATCAAGATCCCTTTGTAATTTTAAATAACCATCTTCACTGTTGATTATACTACTAATTTTGATGTCATCCGCAAACTTACTAACCATGCCTCCTAAATTGTTATTCAAATTGTTTATATAAGTGACACCAAAAGTGGATCCAGTACCAATCCGAGTGGAGCGCCACTGGTCACAGGCCTTCAGTCTGACAAACAACCCTCCACACCACCCTCTGCCTCCTACTTTGAAGCAAATTTTGTATCCAATTGGCAAGCTCTCCTTGAATCCATGTGATCTAACTCTACTAACTAGTCTATCATACAAAACCTTGACAAAAACTTTACTAAAGCCCATGTAGAAGACATCTACTCCTCTACCTCATCAACCTTTTTGGTTACATCCTCAAAGAAATCAATCAAGTTTGTGAGACACTATTTCCCACGCAGTTTTCCCACGAATATCCTGAATCAGTCATTGCCACTCCAAATGCATATAAATCCTGTCTCTCAGAGGTTCCTCCAACAACGTACCCACCATTGATGTCAGACTCCACAGTCTATAGTTCCCAGGTTTCCCCTTTCTTAAATAAAGGCACAACATTAGCCACCCTCGAGTCCTTTGACAACTCACCCATGGCTGCAGATAGCCTCTGCTAGGGGCCCTGCAATTTCTTCCCTAACTTCCCACAACATCCTAGGATACACTTGATCAAGTCCCAGAAATTTAGTCACCTTTATGATTTTTAAGACCTCCAGCATTTCCTCTTCTGTAATGTAGACTGTTTTTAGACATCAATATTTATTTCCGTTGAGCTCTACAGCCTCCATGTCATTTTCCACAGTAAAACTGGTGCAACATATTCATTTAGTATCTTTCCTACTTCCTGTGATTCCACATGTAGATATAGTCATAGAAGTGTACAGCACAGAAACAGACTTGTCAGTCCAACTCATCCATGCTGACCAGACAACCCAACCTAATCTGGTTCCACTTGCCAGCAACTGACGCATATCCCTCCAAACCCTTCCTATTCATGTACCCATCCAAATGCCTTTTAATTGTTACAATTGTACCTGCCTCCACCACTTCCTCTGGCAGCTCATTCCATACACGTACCACCCTCTGTGTGAAAAAGTTGCCCCTTAGGTCTCTTTTATATCTTTCCCTTCTCACCTTAAACCTATGCCCTCTAGTTCTGGACTTCCCCACCCCAGGGAAAAGACGTTGCCTATTTACCCTATCCATGCCCTTCATGATTTTATAAACCTTTATAAGGTCACCCCTCAACCAACGACGCTCCAAGGAAAACAACCCCACCCAGTTCAGCCTCTCCCTATAGCTCAAACCCTCCAACCCTGGCAACATCCTTGTAAATCTTTTCTGAACCCTTTCAAGTTTCACAACATCCTTTCAATAGGAAGGAAACCAGAATTGCAACCAATATCGAAAAGATGACTTTATTGATCTTTATTCTCTCCTTCGTTGCTCCTTTGGTCTTAATGTACTTGTAGAATCACTTTGCGTTATCACGAACCTATCTGCCAAGGCTATCTTTTAACTCCCTTTTTTCCGTCCTGATTTCTGTCTTAAGAATGCCTCCACACCCCTTATACTTTTCAAGAGATTCATTTGATCCTAGTTATTTATATGTAATATGACTCATCTTTATTCCTGACCAGCGCCTCAATATCTTTGCTCATCCACTGTTCCGTACTCTTTACAGCTCTATCCTTCACTGTGTGCACGCAAAGTTGGGTCCAAATTTGGAGGGATTAAAATGTATCTGTAGGCCTTGAGGAATGAGATGTTTGTGAAGACAGCAGCTGAGGAATGTCACGTGGTTGTAGCAGAGAGTTTGTTTCATTGTGTGATCAAACAGCTGGAGGGCTGAAGAGGTCACGGCTTTGGGGCAGTGAGAAAGGGACTCACTGAGTGAACGTGGCTGTAGTAGTTACCAACTGGATTCCTTCTCCCATTATGCCCTCTACCCATATTCACTTATCCCCACCTCACCACCCCGCCACCCCCTTTATCTGCAGCTCCACTTACACCCACCCCCAGTCCTGAAAATGGTTACACCCGAAATGTTAACTTCACCACCTCCTGAAGCTGCCTGGCCTGCTGTGTTCTTTCAGCCTCCTGCTTGTCTACATGCTCTTCACTGTAACAGGAACATAATGCCTCTGAACTCTTGTTATCTCAGCTTTGAAAGCCTCCCAGTGTCCAGAAATCTTTTTTTCACTGTGTACAGTCTACTTCAATCAACTTTTGAAAGTTCCTGTCGCATTCCATCAAAATTTGCCTTACTCTTACTTTAACTTTTGTATATGGCCTGTCCTTTTTCATAACTAGAATTATGATCACTGGCCCCTTTCAACACCTCAGTCACTTATCCAGTCTTATTTCCCAAGAGAAGGTAAGTTTTTTGCTTCTTCTCTAGCAGATACATCTGCATTTTAATAAAGAAAATTTTCTAGAATGCATTTAACAAACTCCTCACCATCTAAGCCCTTAAATGTCAGGCAGTCCCAGTCAATGTTTGGAAAGTTAAAATCGCCTACATTTGCAACAATATAATTCTTGTTTCAGGCTAAACACGTCTGCTGTGTAACTTGTTCCCTGAACTACTTCCCAGAGAGAAATTAAACTGGTTTCTAAATACAGCACTAGTATCTTCAGAACGAATCTAAAGCCTTCCTTCTGAAAACAAAGCTTTTGGCCTTCCCTGTACCTATTGTGTAGACATAGTTGCCTACTCTGACAAAATGTTAAAGTTAAATTGTGGTTCCGGAAGGGCACTCTGACTTTACTTTGTTTTTTAAAGGAAAATCTTTCACAATCAACATGGACATGTGTCTATATTGAAATCCAAATTTTAAAAGAAGTTTTAATATCCATAAATCATCACAATTCCCAATGCTTGCAGCCTGTCCTCCTGTCACTAACACCATCCTCCTCTCATTCACTGTCATTTCCATAACTTGCAACTCCCTTTGACTGTTCTCACTCAAGTCACTTACTGCTCATTCAATATCTCCCTGCTGTCCCAACACCTTGTTTCTTGCCCCTGTCAGCTTATGCACCGCATGAGGAATTCGATACTTGTGCACCTGCCTTCTCTGTAATCGTTTATAATCCTCTCCTCCTTCTGCAGATGTAGATTACGATACTCGGGGAACAAGTAAAATGTGGGGGTGGAGTGTCCATGGTAACTCTCATCTGTCAGGCACTGGAAATAAGAGACACGACAGGAACAAATAGAATACAAGCTGGCAATGCTAGCAAATCCACAGAGCAGGGTGAATACTTGTTCCTTGTTTGACTGTGTATACTTCAAGCAACTGTACCAACCTCAAAGATTCAACCAAAAATGTCATGCCTTTCATGTGCAAACATTCAGCCTCTTAGTGGCATCCACAACCTCATCTCCTTCTTCTTTCCTGTTATGCATTTCTTAGCAGTAAGAACGTTCTCAAGAAATTCCCAGAGATGACAGCTTGGAAAGAATAACTTTCCTGCAGACACACTATCATTCATAAGCACCAGTACAACATTAACACCTGGATAGGATTGATAACATGTTGTAGAGAGACCTGCACATGAGAAAACACACAGCAGGAACATGTACTCATGTTAGGAACAACATCAGGGAGATAATGTCCTCCTTTAACTCTACTGTATGGGACAGCAGGAGGACACGTGGATTGGGCTTGGGGCTATGCAATGAGATGAGTCATGTCTGAGGAAGATCAGCAATTTCGGATTCTGCCTGGCCTGTTGTGCATTTCCAGCACCACACACTCGACTCTGATCTCCAGCATCTGCAGTCCTCACTTTCTCCTCAAGGATCAGCGATTATATTATTAGCAACACAGTGTCTGTAAGTATGGACATGTCCATTACTAGTATCTGTGGAATTCCACTGTACAATCTGTCTTGGAATGAGTGGCCACCTCCAGAACTTCTGTAGCTAGCCTCTCACAGTTGTTGCTTGCTCCCCAGCACCACTTCAACTAGAAACTAGGCTTCATTGCCTGTTGTGAGACTAGTGCTACAGGTTAGACTGATACTCCATAATTTTTTTTAAAAAATTGACTCTTGGGATATGAACACCATTGGCAAGACCAGCATTTATTACCCAGCATCTGTGGAAGGTGATATTGAGGTGCCTTGTTGAACTCCTGCAATCCATTTGGTTTGGGTATACTACAGTAACAGCCATTGGGATCCAAGGGAGAGTGGCAAATTGAACCTAAAATTGTTTTAATGGCAGGAAGAATATAGTCATGGCTGATGGTTGTTTTTGCAACCAAAAGGTTGTCATCAGCAGTTGTTCCACAGGACACAGTTTTTTGTCCCTTGCTTTTTTTAAAGTTATATTTATAATGTAGACAAATGTGGGTGTGTGTTGAGTTTTCACATGATAAAGAAGTAGACTGTGTGGCTAACAGTGAGGAGAGAAGCTGGAGATTGTCAGCTGGTCAAAAAAGGTGTAAGGTAGAATGATAGAATTCAGTCCACAGAAGTGTGAAGTAATTCATTTTACAAGTTGCAAATAAGTCAAGGGAGCTCCGATTAAATGAGAGCGGATGAATAGTGTGGAGAAGCAGAGGGATATATTGCTACAGGAAAATGTGATTGCACTGGAGATTTATCAGGATTTTGCAAGAACTAGAAAATTTTATCTAAGAAGGAAGATTAGATAGACATTGTTTTGTTTTTTGTTTTGCTGTGTGTTTAGGGTTTTGCACTATTTAGTCTCCCAAAGTATGGTGCTTGAGTCCATGGTGCTTTCTGTAAGAACTCTTTATTTGCATCTTGTTCTATGCACACATTATCTCAACACAAGGTAGGGGTTTCCAGTTTGTTTACTTAATCATGTGATTGACATGATTATTACATCATCATTACATCATTATGACATTCTATACATTTCCTCCCATGCTGCAGACTGGTGTTTTAACCGATCTCCTTGATCTGCTTCTGATCACTTCCTTCTGATCAATGTGTGTTCTTCTCTTGATTGGTTGTACAGTTTTCTTCTTCCTCTTCTTCTGGGCAATAAGTCCACATTTCTATTGGTTTCTAGTTTAATATCAATACATTGAAGTTCTACTTATAATCCTGTGGCTAGATATTTCTGGGTTGTAATGTTTTTTCTATTGTCATCTTTTCTCTGTTGATTGTTACCCATATATACTTCCTAGTTTCATCATGGTAAGTTTTGTGCAGTGTATGTTTTATTGAAATTTCAACTTTAAATGTCCTTTGCTCTTCCTCTCACTTTCTCACTGTTACACTATTATGGTAATTCTCTGGTTTATATTGGAAGAAAAGTCATGGTTCAGGCAACTGAAGCCCTTAGATATTATCCTGCAAAACTCCTGCAACAATGTCTTGGAGCTGAGGACCTCCCACAAACAGCTTTATCTCCTTTCGCTTTTCAGAAGTTTTCAAGAAGTCACTCAGTTCCTGCAGTCTACTCCTGCTCAGATTAGTGAGGTGTTGTGTTATAGCCCATGGTAGTACTAATGGTGCTGTACGACAGGCTCATGTTGCCCTCTGTCAGGATGACTGAACGTCTGCTCCCAATCCACCTCTCACTAATATCCACCATGATGCCCTCAGCATTGCAAACCTGTCAATCATCAGTCATGAGCTTCTGAAGGGCTGACACCCATAGCAGCTTAGCACCAACTCACTTAAAGCTACTGGGAGAGCATCTCATCAATGTAAAGATATGAGTAAATCTCCCTTCCTATATGGGATGATGTGATTGGAACCATGAGATGTTGATTGGAGTTGTTAACCTGGGCAAATCAAGAAAGTGGCCATTCTAAGCACTGTCACACCGGGAAGGTACCAGGAGGTGTGTAGGTGTGTTCTAGGAAGCTGGAAGGTAGATAGCCATCCTGATCACCATTGTCCCGGGGGGGGGGGGATGTGGAGTGGGGAGGTGGGTGGAGGGGGGGGGATGTGGAGTGGGGAGGTGGGGGCAGGGGCTGGTGGTTATGGGATGGGCTGTCCTAGAGGTACCGGCCTCCACGCAGTTATTCTATGATTGATTCTATGAGCCTATGTTGTGGTTGGAGAGGGAAAATGAAAGGAACTTGTACTTTTTTGGCATCTTTCATAACCTTTGCACATTCTTTACATACTAGAAAGTACTTTTCAGAAGAGAAATGTTCAAAGAGTTACAAGAATGGATTCCCTAGGTGCTCGCTCCTGTATGGAATTTGCATGTGAAGTGTGACCAGTGATGAACAATAAAGTTTGCTGATGGAAGTGTTTTTATAATATGAGATTTTGTTTCAATATTTCTTGGAAGTGTGAATATTTCATTCACATTATCTGGTTCTATTGCCTTCATTTCTGTGAGATTCTGACCAAATTGTAGAAATGTATTTGATGCCATTTGTGGTTTAGCATACGCTACTCTATGTAATGTATACTACAGATAGTCAATGTCTTCTTGAGTCAGAGATCTCAAGTTTATTTCCAAAACGAACTGCTTAGAAGGCTACAATATCACAAGTAGTCTGGGTTTTGTGCTTACTGATGTTACTGTAAGCTAGACACTTATCTACCTGACTGATTACATTGCATTGATTCCATTACACAGAGACAATGACTGAAGGTGAGGCATGTACCTTTGTATTGGCACATCATTTGTTGTGATGTCATTTAGAGTCATAGAGATGTACAGCATGGAAACATACCCTTCGGTCCAATTTGTCTCTGCCGACCAGATATCCCAACCCAATCTAGTCCCACCTGCCGGCACCCGGCCCATATCCCTCCAAACCCTTCCTATTCACATACCCATCCAAATGCCTTTTCAATGTTGCAATTGTACCAGCCTCCACCACTTCCTCTGGCAGCTCATTCCATACACGTACCACCCTCTGCATGAAAAAGTTGCTCCTCAGGTCTCTTTAATATCTTTCCCATCTCACACTAAACCTATGCCCTCTACTTCTGGACTCTCCCACCCCAGGGAAAAGACTTTGTCTATTTATTCTATCCATGCCCCTAATGATTTTGTAAACCTTTATAAGGTCACCCCTCAGCCTCTGACGCTCCAGGGAAACAGTCCAAGCCTATTCAACCTCTTTGTTCAGCAACACTCTCTAGGACCTTACCATTAAGTTTATAAGTGCTACTAAGATTTGGTTTCCCAAAATGCAGCACTCGCATTTATCTGAATTAAACTCCATCTGCCACTTCTCAGCCCATTGGCCCATCTGGTCAAGATCCTGTTGTAATCTAAGGTAATCTGTCCACTACACCTTCAATTTTGGTGTCATCTGCAAACTTACTAACTGTACCTCTTATGCTCACATCCTAATCATTTATGTAAATTACAAAAAGTAGAGGACCCAGCACCAATCCTTGTGACACTCTACTGGTTACAGGCTTCCAGTCTGAAAAATAACCCTCCACCACCACCCTCTATCTTCTACCTTTAAGCCAGTTCTGTATCCAATTGGCTAGTTCTCTCTGTATTCCATGAGATCTAACCTTGCTAACCAGTGTACCATGGGGAACCTTGTCACATGCCTTACTGAAGTCTACATAGATCACATCCACTGTTCTGCCCTGCTCCTTGTTACTTCTTCAAAAAACTCAATCAAGTTTGTGCGACATGATTTCTGACGCACAAAGCCATGTTGATTATCCCGAATCAGTCCTTGCCTTTCCAAAAACTGTCCCTCAGGAATCCCTTCAACAACTTGCCCACCACCAATGACAGGGTCACTGCTCCATAGTTCCCTGGCTTGGTCCTTACCACCTTTCTTAAACAGTGGCACCATGTTAGCCAACCTCTAGGCACCTCACCTGTAACTATCGACGATACAAATATCTCAGCAAGAGGCCCAGCAATCACTTCTCTAGCTTCCCACAGAGTTATAGGGTACACCTGATCAGGTCCTGGGGATTTATCCACTTTATGCATTTCACTTCCTCCTCTGTAATATGGCCATTTTTCAAGCTGTCACCATCTATGTCCCTACATTTGCTATCTTCCCTGTTCTTTTCTACAGTAAATACTGATGCAAAATACTCATTTAGTATCTTCCCCCATCTCCTGCACCTCCCCACAAAGGCCACTTCGCTGATCTTTGAGGGCCACTATTCTTTCTCTAGTTATGTTTTTGTCCTTAATGTATTTGTAATTTTGGATTCTCCTTAACTCTATTTGCCAAAGTTATCTCATGTCCCCTTTTTGCCCTCCTGATTTCTCTCTTAAGTCCTCCTGTTATCTCATTGCTGAAGGCTTCCCATTTTTCAGTTGTCCCTTTACCTGCAAACATCTGTGCCCAATTAGCTTTGAAAGTTCTTGCCTAATACCATCAAAATTGGTCTTTTTCCAATTTAGAATTTCAACTTTTAGATCTGGCCTATCCTTTTCCATTACTATTTTAAATCTAATAGAATAATGGTTGCTGGCCCCAAAGTGCTCCCCCACTGACACCTCAATCACCTGCCTTATTTCCCAAGAGTAGGTCAAGTTTTGCACCTTCTCTAGTAGGTACATCCACATACTGAATCAGAAAATTTTCTTGTACACACTTAACAAATTCCTCTCCATCTAAACCCTTAACACTATGGCAGTCCCAGTTGATGTTTGGAAAGTTAAAATCCCCCACCCTATTATTCTTACAGATAGCTGAGATCTCCTTACAAATTTGTTTCTCAATTTCCCACTGACTATTGGGGGGGGCTATAATACAATCCCAATAAGGTGATTATCTCTTTCTTATTTCTCAGATCCACCCAATAACTTCACTGGATGTATTTCTGGGAATATTCTCCCTCAGTAACTGTCTTAAACATACAATGTCTGTATTAACCTGCAGCTTGTACTGCAATACAACAGTATTTATGCCAAAATGTTCTTTTGGGTTTGTTTGAACAACTGTCCTTCCTTAAAGTTATATTTTAGTGGCACAAGTAATAAATCTTGTAGAGTACCGGCAAAGTCAGTTACATTAAAAGAGCACTCAGAAATTCCATAACAATATTATGGGCATTACATGTCTGTTTTGCTTTGTGTTTTCTTTTGGCATGGGTAAACTCACCTCTTGTTTTTAATTGGTACTTTTGGAGCTAGTAGTTAATAGATCTCTACATGTGATGCCAGCATTACACACTAGTATTGTCCTTGAATTGACCCCTGGTTTACACAGTTAAACAATCCCAGCTAGAATGAGAAACTGAGGAGGCTGTGATCTTGCACCATGAAGCAAGCAAGATACAATCATCACCCTCATTTGTACATTGTTTAAGTAATGCTTGGGTTTGGCTGAGCTGGCTGTCCAGGTGGACCAGGTTCTGTAAGAGCACTGCACCGAACTGAGAGATTAATAACAGTGATGATGATCTGTAAGGTGAGCGCTGTGAGATTTTCGTTCTTTATGTAAAGCCACTCTATTTAACTTACAGCTTTTGAATACACTCAATGCTGAGAATTTGAGAATCAGGTCAGCATAAAAGTGGCCGTTAACAGGTCGGTGTCTTACCTTACTGGCTAATTAAATCAACAATTATGAGATGACCACTAGTGGGCAGTCTCATGCTAACTGCACCTCAAGCCAATTATATTGTGACTTCAATTTGGAGCGTCAGGTGATGTATTGGACTGTCCGCAATTTCTTAAAACTGCTTTACAATACTAAGATCAATGGGATGTTGCAGCATGTCATCTCACAGAATTGAAACAAATTGCCCAGAAGCCAACCTTTGCATGTTCATGTACTTTTTGTGCAACATGTGTGATGAGTATTACAGGAGAAAGTGAGGTCTGCAGATGCTGGAGATCAGAGCTGAAAATGTGTTGCTGGATTCCTGAAGAAGGGCTTATGCCCGAAACGTCGAATCTCCTGTTCCTTGGATGCTGCCTGACCTGCTGCGCTTTTCCAGCAACACATTTTCAGCCCTGATGAGTATTACAGTATATCTCAGACCTGGAGCTCTATCTTGCATTCTGCAGAAAATGATTTTAGATTGTATCACGAGTATAATAAAAACCTAAAAGAGTTTAATAAGACAGGGCCTGGCAGCTTTGTGTTGTCCTAACCACAACAACCATCAGAGAGATGACCTTTCATCCATATCTTTACCCACATCATTCTTTCGGAGATTTACTGCATAAACATTTCAAGATTGTTTCAATATCCACTTTAGATCATTTCCAAAACTGTAAGTAAAATATCTTAAGTTTTTAAAAGACATAAATTCTGATTCGGTTAGTGAGTTTAACAAATTTAGTTTCTTTCAAATCTGAATCAGTCTAAACTACGTGACAAGTCTTTTTTAGAGATTAAAGATAGGTTTTCAAATGTTCTCTTAATTATTGCACAGGAATGCTCACTATGAAAATGTATTTAGGTCTCAAATTAATCAGTCATTTCATTAGTTGGTTTCACATATTGAGCTTTTTAAAAAAAAGTTTTTTTTATGTTGAAACTATACCTTACCAAAAGATAGGTGAACCTAATCACTGCAAGAGATATTTTTGCTCTGACTTTTGTACCTCCAGGGAGAAGGTGGGATAGGAGCTGGTGATAGTGGTCGGGAGAGGGAGGGGAGGGTGCAGATGCAGGGAGAGATCCTGGTTCTACATGCCTGACCTTTAAAAATGGCTGGCCCCATTTCCCAATTTTCAGTCCAGTGGCCTGGAGGTGTTGGGAATCAGTCTGGATTACCTGGGGAGAGTGGAAGAAACTGACTATTCCTGAGGCAGGCTGGATGTAGGGCCTAGCTGGAACTCTTGGCACTGAGATGAAAGTTTAAATTAAAGATTGAAATGTAAAGCATCAATCCTGCTCTCATACCTGCATTTCCCTCTCTATCCATGCCCATGATAACATTCCCAACTCTGTGTCCCCTCATAACCCCTGTGTTAAACTAAGCCATGGATCTACCCACACCCTCCCCCCCCCCCCCCCCCAGACCCCTGATACTGCTCATGCCGAGGGACCTACTCCTTAATATTCCATCTGCCCTCAATCGTGGCACATTATAGTCTCTCTGTCAATCAGTACCAACTTATAAACCTCACCCACCACCCTTTTCATGCCAACCCTCATACTCCAGCAAGAGCTTAGCTCAGGAGGCATTCTGACAGAAAGTCATCAGTCTATTGATGATGCAACTATTAACCAAGTAACACTGCCATTGATTCAAAAATCCAATATTTTAAAATTGCTTCAAATAATTTTGAAAGAAAGAGAACATTTCACTGAAGTGCTAAATAACTTATGCAAACAAGATAAATAATTTAGAGCATAGAAAAGTACAGCACAAACAGGCCCTTTGGCCCACGATGTTGTGCTGAGTGTTAATCCCAATGTAAAATAAAATAACTTAACCTATGCACCCCTCAACTCACTGCTATCCATGTGCATGTCCAGCAGTCACTTAAATGTCCTTAATGACTCTGCTTCCACCACCACAGCTGGCAACGCATTCCATGCAGTCACAACTCTCTGCGTAAAGAATCTACCTCTGACGTCTCCTTTATACCTTCCTCCTAATATCTTCAAACTATGACTCCTCGTACCAGTCAATCCTGCCCTGGGGAAAAGTCTCTGGCTAAGTACTTAAACCTTATACTCTATCAACAAACACTTCTGTCTGAATAACTAGCTGGCAGCCGCCAGTGGGATACCAGAGGGATCAATGCTTGGACCCCAGTTATTCACAATATTTATTAATAATTTAGATGATGGAACTAAATGTAGTATCTCCAAGCACCCCGGCACCAGCATCATATTTGAAAGACCATGTGTTAAGTATTGTTAGTGTGGGGCAGCAGTTTGATGAACTAGCCCCAGATTTGGCAGATAAAGAGGAACTGGCATCCCATATTACAGACTGCGATCTGGAGATCCTTGTGGACAGGGTGGTGTAGAGGAAGGACATCTTTGTGTCTCAGGACTGGCAGGGAAGACCGCAATAGCGGACCATGCCAGCATTGTCACCACCCAGCTCAGTGTGGTCACAACTATACAGAGGAATGTCCAGCACTGTGGAAAGAAGATCAATGACCTTCTCTGCTCTGCCAGTTTAGATACCACCATCTTCTTTCTGCTAATTCGGTCTTCATTCTGTCTCCGCTTCTGTAATCACCTCCAACCAAAGGCTCATGCTCTTCCCTCACTCTCCCTCACCCACCAAACCCTTCATCTCTAATTCTGCATGGTCCCTGCATAGCCTGCTCCCTCAGGCCAACTCACCACCTTTCACCCACCTGCACCAGCACTAACAGTGCTATGACCCACTTTCACCTATTACTCTATTACCTTACTCAACCCATCCCTATCTCTCATCCCAGAAGAAATCAGTCCTGAGGAGCCAAGATGGACACCTTACATTCAGCTCCTCACCTGCAGTGAAGAGAAGATCTTGATCCTTCTCAGTTAGGACTGGGAGAGGTCCAGAGGAGACTCAGAAATATCCATTTCCTAGTAACCATTTGAGAAACATTGTTCATTGCTGTGCTGCTCTCCCACTACTCTCACTGGGAATATATTTTTAAAATGCCTGAAACTTGATCTCTTGATCATGATGGACTCTCTCTTCTATCTTTACAGGCACGCGTGGCATTAGCGCAGTGAAGAGGGTGGTGCTGCAAGACAGGAAGACAGCATGGATGCCTCAGAGGATGCATCCTGAAGGCTGTCTCCTGAAACCTGACACAGTGCTTTAGTGGGATTAATTCACAATTCAAATGGGGTTATAATTATTAGATGGCTGTTTTAGCTGGTGTGGGCAAGATGGGCTGAAGGGCGTCATTCCATGATGTAGATCTCTATGACTGTATAATATTGCATGCTGTAGGGAAGAGTGTTTGATGCACACAGCAGATTAATGCCTAAGTTTCAGAAGGTAGTGCTCACTGGTGTATCCCAGCATTAGTGTTTGTGAAGGGGCTTCACAGAGTGAAGCACTCACCCCATCCCCTCCGGGTGTGGTGGAAGACATTTTCAGCTTCATTGTGCAATTGTTATTTACAGCACGATGCAAGGAATCAGTGGTTGCTCTTCACGCAATGAGTTTCACACTCAACCTCTTACCCTTGGTGAACCCTCAGATGTACACATGCCCTGGGTAACCTGCCCAGTCACCCCAACAGGCTTTGAAATTTCCAAGGTCACTACCCAACCCATCTACGTAACTGTTCATCTCTCCAATTTATCCCCTCGTCCCAGCCTGGCCATGTTGAATAAACATGACAGTTCTAGTAATGCACTGTCCTCACTAGGGAAACCAGGGCTTTGCTGACTGTCAATCACACACCCTCCTCCTGCACCAACCTCTTTCTAGTTGAAGCTTTATCATCTCTCCCGGCATATGTTTAGTTGTCCACCTTCACAATCGTTA
This sequence comes from Hemiscyllium ocellatum, assembly GCF_020745735.1. Classification (NCBI taxonomy): domain Eukaryota; kingdom Metazoa; phylum Chordata; class Chondrichthyes; order Orectolobiformes; family Hemiscylliidae; genus Hemiscyllium; species Hemiscyllium ocellatum. Next base: position 78,226,597 of record NC_083408.1, read on the forward strand.
TGCCCCTCTTCATCCCAAAACATTTCTTGCTGCCTCCAATCCCCAGAATTGAATGTGCAGGTTACCATCTGCAACATTAGCCCCTGATAGCCACCTTCCCATGACCCTTATTGATCAGAACTTCATGATCAACCCGCTTGAGGGACTGAAACAGATAGCCTGAATGACAGTGATCACACCTTGATACCTGTACACGTTGTCTTCCTGCTGTTCCCCGGATTGGTTCCACTGGACTCACAAGGCTGACCAGGGCCTAATCCCCAGACTGTAAATGGGCAAAAATCCCTGACCCTGATCACAGAACAGTCAACAGACTGTACTCAAGCCTTCGTCTAAAATGGGAAGCTGTTCTGACTGACTGTGTTGGGAATCCCTGCCAGAAGGGTCTCTCCTTTGACATGACTGGGATTAATTTCCTTTATTGAAGAAACATGGTCATTTAGTTGAAGCACTTTCAGTGTGCTTGGTATGTACTGTACACAGCTGGCACCTGGTGCAGATTTGACATTGTTGTGGTATAGTGCCAAACAGCAACATTTCCACCCCCTTCACAGATGATTGCTGATAACCATGGCATGCTGCCTGGATTTGTGTCTGTGCTGAGCAGCAGGGCAAGATGGTGAGCCTTTAAGATCTGGTTTAAGTGACAAAATGCAAAACGTCGAGACAAGGTAAACATTTATTGTGAAGTAGGCACAAAGTGAGTGAAACAGCTATTGAGTGCCCCGAGGTGCTCCCTCATTCAATTAATGAGAGGGGTCCCATTCCTGTTCAATGGAAAATGCCCCTGTACTCGATAGTACAGCATTAAAAAGTAGATTCATACTGTAAGTGAATTGGAGGTGTGGCATGTTAATGTAGTGAGGCTGGTATGTATCAGATGCTAGGATTTGTGGACGTGGGTGCTGCGGTCACTGCCCATGGGGAATACCCTCAAACACTGGTGCCAGCTGGTTGAGATGGTGGTCCAGAGGGGTAAGCAGTGAGCTGCAGTTGTGTGCTCGTCACTCTCCTTTTCATGTTGGGAATTGTCAGCAACAAGTTTTTATTTGGTTGGTGGGAGAATGGGAAATTGCCTATTAATGAGGTGAGATTTACGAGTAATGAAGTACTAATGCATATGAATACATGTAGGTAGGCCTCTTGCCACTCACTAGTGAGAATCTCACTTTGCCATTCAACACTCAGTTGGAAAATGCTCTCAACGTTGAGAAGCCGTGTGTTAGACGTATCTCCCGATATTCCATTCTCAACATAGCCCACAACAGTCTGGGCTGGGAAGTCTCCACCTCTGTGTTTAACTACTTCATTGATTGAAATTGTGAAGCCTGACCTTTACTCTTTCAGTTGCAAAATGGTTAACAAAATGAGTTCCATACTTTTGACCATGTTTACATGTCACTTACTGAATTCTTGTGTCTGTATTTCCAAATATAGAAGGAGCTACTATGTATTGAGTGTTAATAGTTACACAGTAAGAGACACTAATAGCTTTTCAAAATGACTAAATAGCCAAGGGGGAGAAGAAATCAACACAATAACTATCATCAGCAAGAAAGTGTTGGGAAAACTAATGGAGATAAAGGCCGATAAATGCCCTGAACCTGATGAGTTGTGTTGTAGGGTATTAAAAGAAGTAGCTACAGAGATAGTGGATGCATGGTAGTAGTCTTTCAACAATTCTTAGATTTTGGGAAAGTCCCAAAGGTTTGGAAAACTGCCAGTGTAATACCCTTATTCAAAAAGGGAGGGAGACAAAATGTAGCTATAGCTGAAAATGTGTTGCTGGAAAAGCGCAGCAGGTCAGGCAGCATCCAAGGAGCAGGAGAATCGACGTTTCGGGCATGAGCCCTTCTTCAGGAAAGATTCCTGAAGAAGGGCTCATGCCCGAAACATCAATTCTCCTGCTCCTTGGATGCTGCCTGACCTGCTGCGCATTTCCAGCAACACATTTTCAGCTCTGATCTCCAGCATCTGCAGTCCTCACTTTCTCTTAAAATGTAACTATAGGTCACATCTCACAAACTTGATTGAGCTTTTTGAAGAAGTAACAAGGAGGATCGATGAGGGCAGAGTGGTAAATGTGATCTATATAGACTTCAGTAAGGCATTCGACAAGGATCCCATGGGAGACTGATTAGCAAGGTTAGATCACATGGAATACAGGGAGAACTAGCCAATTGGATACAAAGGTAGAAGGTAGAGGGTGGTGGTGGAGGGTTGTTTTTCAGACTGGAGGCCAGTGACCAGTGATGTGCCACAAGGATTAGTGCTGAGTTCACTATTTTTCATCATTTATATAAATGATTTGGATGTGAGCATAAGGGTATCGTTAGTAAGTTTACAGATGATGCCAAAATTGGAGGTGTAGTGGACAGCGAAGAAGATTACCTCAGATGGGCCAGTGGGCTGAGAGGTGGCAGATGGAGTTTAATACAGATAAATACGAGGTGCTGCATTTTGGGAAAGCAAATCTTAGCAGGACTTATACACTTAATGATAAGGTCCTTGGGAGTATTGCTGAACAAAGAGACTTTGGAGTGCAGGTTCATAGTTCCTTGAAAGTGGAGTTGCAGGTAGATAGGATAGTGAAGAAGGCTTTTGGTATGCTTTCTTTTATTGGTCAGAGTATTGAGTACAGGAGTTGGGAGGACGTGTTGCGGCTGTACAGAACATTGGTTAGGCCACTGTTGGAATATTGCATGCAATCTATCGGAAAGATGTTGTGAAACTTGAAAGGGTTCAGAAAAGAGTTACAAGGATGTTGCCTGGGTTGGAGGATTTGAGCTATAGGGAGAGGCTGAACAGGCTGGGGCTGCTGTCTCTAGAGCGTCAGAGGCTGAGGGGTGACCTTATAGAGGTTTACAAATTCATGAGGGGCATGGATAGAATAAATAGACAAAATCTTTTCCTGGGGTCGGGGAGTCCAGAACTAGAGGGCATAGGTTTAGGGTGAGAAGGGAAAGATATAAAAAGAGACCTAAGGGGCAACTTTTTCACACAGAGGGTGGTACGTGTATGGAATGAGCTGCCAGAGGAAGTGGTGGAGGCTGGTACAATTGTAACATTTAAAAGGCATCTGGATGGGTATATGAATAGGAAGGGTTTGGAGGGATAGGGGCCAGGTGCTGGCAGGTGGGACTAGATTGGGTTGGGATATCTGGTCACCATGGACGGGTTTCCATGCTACACATCTCTGTGACTCTATGAGTTAGTTTAACATGTGACATTGGGAGAAATGTTCAAGTCTGTTGTAAAGGATATAATACTAGAGCAGTTAGAAACAAATAATAAGATAGAGCAGAGCCAGCATGGCTTCATAAGGAGGAAATCATGCCTGACAAATTTATTACAATTCTTTGAGAAAGTAGTAAGTAGGATAAATAAAGGAGAACCAATAGATATAATCTATTTGGATTCTCTGAAGGCATTTGATAAAATACCACAGATTAGACTGCTTAATAAAATAAGAGCCTGTCCTGATGGAGGTAGCATATTAGTATGAATAGAGATCTGCTTAACTAACAGAAGAAAAACAGTGCGGATAAAGGGGGCATTTTCAGGATGGCAACATATAAATAGTAGACTGCTACAGGGATCAGTGCTGGGGCCAGTTATTTACAATATATCTTAATGAATTAGATGATGAAAGTGGTGGTTCTATTGCCAGGTTTGCAGATGCCACAAATACAAGTGGGAAACCAAGTAGTAAGGATGACAAAAGGAGTCTACAGATGGATATAGACAAGTAGTGAACAAAAATTTGGCAGACGCATTACAGCATGAGGTTATGCACTGTGGTAGGAAGAATAGAGCAACTGAATGTTATTTAATTGGGGAAAGACTGCTGAAAGCTACAGCACAGAGATTTGGGCAAACTATTACATGAGAACAAAAACCTCTAGCAATTCTACCAGGTAACAGAGAAAACAAATGGAACATTGGCTTTCATTTTAAGGGCAAAAGCAAATTGGATGGTCCTGATATAGGTGTACAAAGCACTGGTCAGACCACAACTGGAATACTGTGAATAGTTTTGGTCCCCTTATCTAAGGAAAGATATGCAGGCTTTGGAAGTAAAGAGGATTCACTGTGTTGATCTCTGGTGTAGGGGATCTCTTATGAAGATTATGTGAAGTTTGGGCTTGACTTTAGGAGCATAAGAGATCTTACTGAAACATATAAGAATCTTAGGGGGTTGGCGGATAGGTACAAAATCTAGGATGAAAGGGCACCATCTCAGAATAAGTCGTCCATTCAGCTCAGTGAGTCTGTAGAGACTGTTCACGGCTGAGATAGGTTTTTAATCATAAGGGAATCAATCATATGAGAATTAGTGGAGTTCAGGGCTATCAGATCAGCTGTGATTTCATTGAATGGCAGACAGGTTGGGCTGAATGGCCTACTGCTGCTCTTACATCTTATTCCCAATTGTGAGGATTTTTCATCCAGAATTTTCACCCAGTGACCATGACTAAATGGTGACTTCATATCAAGTCAGGACAATTTCAGGACACTGCTGGAGGAGAATTTTCAATTGGTGCTCCTCCCATATTCCAGCATCCTTTGTTCTTCAAGCTAGTACAGCTCACTAGGAGGTGTTGTCAAGTGAAATATTGCCTTTGTCAAAATTCAAGAGGATACCAACAATGCAATATAAAAAGTAATAATTTATCAAATACAATTCTGAACAAAGATGAAGACCGGAAAAGCAACATACGTGTTCATGCATATTCTACAGTTTTATTTCCAATTAATGGTAGGGCCTTGGGTAGTGTTGTAGAACAGACAGACCTAGGGATGCAGGTACATAATTCTTTGAAGTTTGCGTCACATATAGACAGGGTGGTTGAAAAGGCATTTAGCACACTTGCCTTCATCGCTCAGTCCTTTGCATATAGGAGTTGGAAAGTCATGTTGAGGTTGTATAGGATATTGGTGATGCCTCTTCTGGAGGATTGTATCCATTTCTAGTCATCCAGTTATAGAGAAGGATATTGTTAAGCTGGTGCGGTTCAGAGAGATTTACCAGGATGTTGCCAGGTATGGAAGGTTTAAGTTATAAAGAAAGGCTGGATAAGCTGGGACATTTTCACTGGAGAGTAGGAAGGTGAGAGGTGACCTTATAGAGGTTTATAAAATTGTGAGGGATATAGATAGAGTTGATGGCATGTTTCTTTTCCCTCAAATGAGGGATTTCAAGACTACAAGGCACATTTATTAGGTGAGCAGAACAAGATTTTAAAAAGACTTAAAGGTAATTTTTTTAATGCAAGAATGGTTAACATATGGAAAGATCTTCCTGATGTGGGCACAGTTACAACTTTTAGAAGACACTTAGATCAGTACATGAATAGGAAAGGTTTGGAGGGATATGGGCCAGGATAGATGGATGAGACTAGTGAAGTTTGGGATTATGTTCAGCATGACTCTATGACTCTATAAGTGAACAGTTTCAATTGAGCAGAACAACGATCTTCATCATCACATTTGTCATAACTATTTCCCTGACTAATGTCATATGATTCCAATAACTTGACCCATTCCAGAGCATGATAAGAGTAAAGACCCTGTTTGACTTTCTCCATGTTCCTTTGAAAGCATTGAAGGGCCTCAGTTGGCTTGTGTATAAAATCAGAAAAATGACAGTCTCTGTTTCTCCTTGGAAAATACTTGGAAATAATTTCCTTCTCTCATAAACACAAACATTTAAACCTCTCCTTCAACATTCGAACAATGTTCTTCTTCATTAATGTAGAGAATATTTCTATTTTGTTTTTCTGCAGTTATCATTTATCAGTGCTAATAAGTTTTCAACGGATGCCCATCTGCTAATCTTATTGCAGAGTGTTCCACTAAGCAGCCTTTATATCTACTGTTGATATGAATTCATTTTCAAGGTGGTTATGACAGGGATTTTGATTTGTCCTTGATTAGCTGCAAGTATGTATTGGATGCTTGGTCTAGCTGTGTATAAAACAGTGGTGGTCTCCCATTAGGATGTCTGTCAGTGTTTGAATAAAGATGAAAGTGAGGACTCAGATGCTGGAGATTAGAGTCAAGGTTAGGGTGGTGCTGGAAAAGCACATCAGGTCAGGCAGCATTCGAGGAGCAGGAAAATCAGTGTTTCGGACAGGAGCCCTTCATCAGGTTTGAGTAAGCCATACCTTGGAGCTCATTTTCCTTTGAGCGTATAAAATCTTTTTCCTAAGTTACTTTATGTACCAGAGACAGAGGAAAATTTAGCCACTGTTCAGTTTTGATTGTGAGGGTTGAGGAAAGCATTTGAGACTTGAGAGAAGGACTTTGAAGCTACAGTAACCAATCAATAAAGTTTTATGTCAGTACTATGAGGCTTTTAAGACAATGCACGGAATGTTCGGTTGCATTCCCAAGATGATTAGAAAGAAAACAAAAATACTATTCTTGTCTCTGAATGTGGATTACATAAATATTAGAAATTAGGAGGTATTTTTAGCACCATTTGTTAAAGAAAGAAAATAAAGACTTGGATTTACATCATGCCTTTTTTGACCTCGGGATGATCCAAAACACTTTGAATAAAGTACTTTTGTTGCAATATGGGAGACAGCAGCTCATGTGGACAGCAAAATCTCACAAACAGCAATGCAATAATGACCAGATAATCTATTTTAGTGAAGTTAGCTAAGGAACAATACTGGTCCCATTTTATGAGTTTATTCCTTAACAAGGTGCCTAACAGAATTCTGGATCCTCTGTCAAGACAGCTAGGCCTTCAACTGAGCTCCACAGCAGCATTTGCCATGAATTTCCATCTACAAGATCAGTACAGTTCTGTGCAAAAAAATTCAGGCTACTCTGTTCAATCTCAATAAAACAACGTGAGAAAACTGAGAGACCCACTCTTTGCCATTATCCTTAGTTATTCATGAGAATATGGTATTTACAAGCACGTGGAGTTCATTTGGCCCTTGAAGGCTGTTCAGGTTTGAGTTTGAGTTTGATGTATTGTTGCCACGTGTACTGAGATACAGTGAAAAGTGTTGTTTTGTGTGCTCTTAACAAGCAGATCATACCATCAAAGTGATTCAGGATAGCTGGACAGAGTACAGAACTATACAATACACAGTGTTACACCCAAAGAGAAAGTGCAGAGAGAAAAATCAGAATTGTTAATTGAAAGACCCATCCAAAAATCTGATAACTGCAAGGAAGAAGCTGTTCTTGAATCTGTTTGTACCTATAATCAAACTTTTTTTTACCTTCTGCCTAATGGAACAGGGTGGAAGAGAGTATAACTTGGATGGGGGAGATCTTTGATTATGTTGGTTGCTTTCCTGAGGCTGTAGAAAATATAGATGGAGTCAATGAATGGAAGACTGGTTCATGGTTCAATAACTTTTTGTATGATCTGACTATCATCTCAGCTCCACCTGACTATCTTTCCATAATCCTTGAGCCCCTTCTCTGTCAAAAATCTATCTAACTCATCCTTGAATAAAGTTCAGTGAGCCCACCTGCACTGGTTTCTATGGAATTCCATCGATGAGCAACAAACAGCTCTCAAGAATTTTTCTCATTTCTTTCTTAAAAGGGAAACCTCATATTTTTATGTTCTCAAATTCAAATCTCTTCTACAAGAAAAAGCTCCATCCAGCATCAACCAAAGCAAGTCCTCTCAGAATCTTCAGTGTTTCAGCAGGTTCAGCTCTCATGCTTCAAATTCCAATAGCTATACACCATTCAGGATATTTCAATTCTATGTGACAATTTGCATGTTGCTCAATCTCCATTTCTGATGTATTAAATTCAAACCATTTTGTTTGACTGCCGTTTTCAAAGATTGTCCTATTCCTGTGTTGTCTAGTGTATGCAGCACATGAATTCATCTCAAATTCATGTTTACACAGAGAATATGTTTTTATAGGAAATAAAAGGAAAATGAACTAATTTCTATTGTTCTTATTTCATTACATGCGAGGTGTACAAATTAATATAATCTAAAACCTTAGATTTTGATATTTTATATTTCAATTTTCAATTTAATCAAAACCAGTTAACTGCACATTAAGTTGATGTTACCAGAAGCCGAGCATTACTGTAAATGAATTGTGTGAGATTGTGTTTGAGGGAGTGCCCTCTACCTGTGAAACATCCCCCCCAAAATATATTAGGTAGCAATCCTACTCAATGTTGGCATGTTTCTAGGGCACATTTGCTCAATTGTCATGGCAACTCTCATGTTTGAGCTTTATTATGAATGTATGCACACAGAAGATCTTTTGCTTGATAAATAGTGTCTCCATTCAGGGACTTGAAAGAGTATCAAAAGAACCTTGTGATTTTATTCAACATTTTAATACAGGGCCTTAACTTCACTTTAATCACAGTATAGCCTAAAGCTTTACATATCCAATAAATTCCCATTGAAATCTTGTCATTGTCATAGAGGTGAATGTAAATAATTGCATGATTATACAAGGAGTAAATGTGTTTTTCCTGGTAGTGGTTGAGGAAGAAATGTTGTCGAGGATATAGGGAGAATTCCTGATACTTACTTTTTGATATTATGTTGCAGGATCCTGTATGTACACCTAGTTGAACTTTTGATTCAGAAGCTAGAACAACAAAATAATTAATTGACAGTTCCCTTTGCTTTTCCTCAGTGGGTTCATTTTTTGTTTGGTTGAAATTCTTCAATTGAACACTCCATACCAGTTTACTGATTAGATAACTTTTTTTTTTAAAGATATTTTTATTAGAAATTTAATATTTTGACAGATTTACAAAAATAAACAGAACTTTCAAGCACAAACATTAATATAAAAATAGATCTTAAATATATAATCATCAAAATTCAAAGGAATGATACTAAAGAAGAAAGAAAAACAATGAAACTCAGTTAACTACTAATCTAATCCACAATTATCCAGAGTGTATAGTTGAGTCACTTACATCCTTCAAACAAGAGAAAATGTTCTCTAATACATTCATAACAGTATAATAAAAAGGAAACTATTTCCAAACAATAAGAACAAAAAAAAACATGTTTGAATGGAGATCCTCCCCCATGTTCTCAGGGGGCCTTACTTCCTTTCTAAAGGTCCACCATATCCTCTCCCAAACAGTGTCCCACCCTTGACCCGGGCGCTCCTTAATAGGATTTAGATATAATACCGAGCTAGAGTTAACAGTGAGCGCCCCACCCCCACCCCTCCCCACCCATACCTGAGTATATCTGATAGCATCAATGCCACGTACAAACACACATAACTATAAAATTACAACTCCAACAAATTACAGTTAAGTATAATAACATAAAATAGCAAGGGAAGACAACCCTGCTCCCAGAAGCAAAAGTAAAGTAGAGTAAAGTATCCACTTCTCCCCACAGAGTGTGGAAGAGGCAAGTCAACATAAATTGTCTCTTACGATTTATTTAAACGAGTCTAAAAGTTCCTTAGCCTCTTCTGGTGATCTAAAATTATACTCGGATCCTTCGTGGTTAAAGCATAACGTCGCTGGGTAGCGTAAGGTGTATTGAATATTTAAGTTCCTTAGACATTTCTTCACCTCATCAAACGCCTTCCTCCTTCGTGCCAGAGCCGGGGAGAAGTCCTGAAATAACATAATCTTGGATCCTTCATGAATCATAGCTTTAGGATCCTTTCCAAGATTTCTGGAGGCATCCAGGAGTATCTGCCTCTCCCTATAACTCTGCAGCCGGAACAGGACCGGGCGTGGGCGCTGGTTTGGGCCAGATCCGCGTACTGCGACCCGGTAGGCCCACTCCACCCTTACCCGGTCAGTTTCAGCCCCCAGGTTTAAAAGCTGGGGCAGCCATTGCTCCAGAAATACTGCTAACTGTCCCTTCTCTTCTTGTTCAGGGAGGCCCAGAAGACGGATATTCTTTCTCCGATTTCTATTATCCAGGTCATCCATGTAGATTTCAAAGGCTCGGACTCTCTGCTCCAGAGCTCGCACCTGTTCTGCAGCTGTTTGTGCTGCAGCCTCGGAGGTCGTGGCCTTTAGCTCCGCCCCCTCCACTCGGCCCTGCAATTCTCCGATAGAGTGATTCTGTTTCTGCAGCTTTTCTTCGAATGAGTTCCATCTCTGTCTGGATTCTGCGATGAAATTGATGAGTGTCGTTTCCAGCCTGGCAATCATCTCTTCAAGGCCTGTTTTTACATCAGCTGCAGCCGGAGGAGGAGAGGAGGGTGGGGGAGGGGTCTTTGTTTTCTGAGAGCTGCGGGATCCCTTTGGTTTACTCATTATCCACTTATATTTAAGCAGTTTAATATTAATAGTAAGCAGCTAATTAAGGTTAGAAATTTTTTTGGGTGGTTTGGTAAGTGTGGTGGGGGTGAGTAACTCACTTTACCCAGGTTTTGGGAAGAGCACTGTAAACTCAGACTTGCTGAGTCGCCGCCATCTTGGATCTCGCAGATTAGATTACTTAATGTGGAAACAGGCCCTTTGGCCCAACAAGTCCACACCGACCCGCCACCCATCCACCTAACACTACGGGCAATTTAGCATAGTCAATTCACCTAACCTGCACATTTTTGGACTGTGCGAGGAAACCAGACACGAAGAACGTGCAAACTCCACACAGTCAGTTGCCTGAGGTGGGAATTGAACCCAGGTTTCTGGAGCTCTGAGGCAGCAGTGCTAGCCACTGTGCCATCCAAGTTTAGTTCTTTCGAAGTGATGCTTTTGCCTTTAAGTGCACATTTCACATTTATGATAGCAGCCCATTGTCATAGTTTGTGCCGTGGTGGTCAACTCTGGTGTGGCAGTCCCTGCAGCTTTTACTGCGGTTGAAGAAAGTGTGCTGAGAAGGTGCACAACTTATAGCCTTCTGTTTTCTTCAGGCCCTGTTTTCAGCCAGCAGAGCCGTTTGTTTCTGTCTGCCGCTTTCAATGCACTCTAACAATCAGCACTCAGCACACAACCTGGCTCCCCGTTGTCAGTGATCAGCAAGGCCCAAGTCTTCTAATCTAATAAGACAAAAAGTTACCTGTTCAATCTAATAGCAATTTTTCAGGTCTAGCTTCAAACAGAGAATCCCACGATAAGCAGAAGTCCTCACAGAGAGCAGCAAAGAGAATCTCATTTTTGCAGCACCAGCTGTCATATTCTGATAAAGGAAATAGTTTAAACTGACAAAAGTCTCTTTGAGAAGACTCTTTTGATCACCTGATATCAACCTGGGCACCAGAAAAGACAATAGCAGAAACTGTCCTATCGACCCTGCAAAGTACTTACTACTTTGGTGCCAAAATACTCATGGAATCATACCTTATAGACAATGTCCCAGACATCACGATATCCATTCCTGGGTATATCCTGTCCCACTGGCAAGGCAGACCCAGCAGAAATGGCGGCACAGTCAGGAGGGAGTTGTCCCAGAGTCTTCAATATTGACTCTGGACCCCACACAGTCTCATGGCTTCAGGTTAAACACGGGCGTGGAAACCTTTTGCTGTTACCACATACTATCTTCCCTCAGCTGATGAATTGATACTCCTCCACATTGAACAACACTTGGAGAGAGCACTGAGGGTGAAAAGGGTGCAAAACATACTCTGATTGAGAATTTCAATGTTCACCACCAAGAGTGGCTCGGCAGCAGCACTCTTGATTGAGATGATCAGGTCCTAAAGGACAGTGTGGATCAATGGCAGGCGAAGAGGGAGCTAACAATAGGGAAAATCATACACAAATTCATCCCTGCCAATTTGCTGGCTGCAAATATTTCTGTCCATGAAAGTATTGGCAACAGCGACTGCGCACAGTCCTCATGGATACAAAGTCCTGCCTTCACATTGAGAATGTATTGTGTGGCACTATCACCATGCTAAATGAGACAGACTTCGAATAGACCTACCAATTCAAGACTCTGCATCCATGAGGCACTGTGGGCCATCAACAGCAGCAGAATTGTTCTCCAGCACAATCTGTAACCTCGTGGTCCAGCATATTCCCCCATACAAGCCAGGGGATCACCCCTGGTTTGATGGAATGAGCAGGAGCAGCACCAGGCATAACTAAAACTGAGGTGTCAAACTGGGGAAGCTATCAACAGCCTGACATAGTCATACTTACTGAATCATACCTTACACACAACAGAAACATGATCTGCCTGGACAGACCCAGCAGTGGCACATCCAGCTGTGAATGTTGGTGTACAACTCAGTGGAGGAGGCAGCTCCACAAATATCCCATCCTCAATGATGGAGGAGCTCAAAACATCAATGCAAAAGTTAAGGCTGAAGCATTCGCAGCCATCTTCAGCCAGAAGCGCCAATTGGATGATCCATCTCCTCCAATGGTCCCCAACCTTACAGATACCAGTTTTAAGCAAATTTGTTTCACTCCACGTGATATGAAGAAACAGTAGGATGCGCTGGATACTGCAAAGGTTATGGGCCATAACAACATTCCAGCAATAGAACTGAAGACTTGTGCTCCAGATTTTACTGCTCCCCAGCAAAGCTCTTCCAGTACTGTTACAACATTGACATCTACCGAACAATGTGGACAATTGCCCAGGTATGTCCTGTACACAAAAAGCAAGGCAAATCCAAAAGGCCAATCAACACCCCATCAGTCTACTCTTGATCATCAGTATAGTGATAGAAGGTGTCATCATTCATGCTATCAAACTGCACTTGCTCAACAATAACCCGCTCACCAACACCCAGTTTGGGTTCTGTTAGGGACTCAGCTCCAGACTTCGGCCTTAGTTCAAACATGGACAAAAGAGCTGAATTCTAGAGGTAATGTACTTGCAAAGTAACTCAGGATTTTTCTTTATTCTAAGTGTTATTATTCCTTCTTGCCCCTTTTTTGCTCTCCTTTTTAAAGTTTCCTCTTGCACATTCTGTATTTCAGGCTTCTACTATTTTGAGCCCTTAGTATCTGCCACAAACCTCCCTTTTTTCTCCTCTTCCAGTTCTCTACATTCCTTGATATCCAGGATTCACAAAATTTGTTGTCTTTACTGGAAGATGTTGGGTTTCAGTTTCTATTTCTCTCATATGCCACAGAATCTGCTGTATTCGTGTTATCATTATTGCGTTAGTCTTGGTGCAATCAATCAACACAGTTGATTTGATTGTACAAAAGTGCAGGAGTACAGTGAAAAATGTATAATGTCTCCATACAAGACACCATCTTCAGCACAAGTAACTAGGGACAGAGTTTTAAGAACAAGAAAAAATAAAATTAGAAGTTAAAAATTGTGGCGATCATTGTAGAGTTACACCTGCTTAGTTTTAAGTAGAAAATAAAGCTGAAAGTTTAAACATATCGTCTTCCTTAAGTGCTTAGTCACAGTGGGACCACACTTCAAGGAATCACCTCAAGACCAGAAGTCCATGCTGATGCCACATCAGGCCAAGAGGCCACCACACTAGACCAGGAGGCCGCCTCATTGGTCTGTGCTGACTCTGAGGCCGGGAGAAGAAAGAAGAGAGAAAAAAAGGAAATGGGCGGAGCAGACGAGTGTACAACAGTAAAACCGAAAATGTTCACTGCAGACCTAACATAAATCCCACAACACATATTTTGATAAATTATTTAATCTACCGATTTCCTTCTCGAATGTGTCCCATTACTCTGACATAGATTTACCTCATATTTGCTCCCAACCCATTCTGGCCAAATCATAAGTAATCTTATTAAAATGAGCCCTCCCCCAGTTTATTCCTCCTTACTGCTGTAATGGATTCTCTGATCAACATTGCGACACCATCCCCTCTTAACTCTTTCCCCACCTTGCCTGAAGACCCTCTATCTTGGGATATTGATTCACCAATATCCATAAATTAAATACCAATCATCAAATTTATAAGGTAACAAGCAGTGAAAGTAAAATTCTGTGGATGTTGGAAATTTGAAATAGAAACAAAGGACACTGGACAAACTCTGCAGGTTTGACAGCATCTGTAGAGAGAAACAAAGTTAACACTGACTTCGGTATGACCCTAGAACATTTCACTGGACTCAAAACGTCAACGGTTTCTCTCTCCATAGATGCTACTAAATTTCTCCAGCACTTTGCTTTTATTTCAGAAACCTCGTGATATTCCTTTTTGATTGCAACTACCAGATTTCTTATTGCAAAGTGGTAGATTCATCTATACTGCTGAATGTCCGTCCCCCATTCAACCCGAAAGCTAGAGCATCTGACGTTCAGTCACTTACACTGTCGTGTTAAAGGAAACTGGTAACATTAATGCGAAGGACCATTGTATTACTTTCACAAAAAAAGCGCTTACTGGATTTTATTTCAATAAAGCTAAGTAAACTATCATCATTAGGATTAACTTTAAATCAATAGTTATGGTCGCTTGCAGTGTTTCAGTTCAATCTGATGATAAGTTACATTAGAAAATACATCTGTTGATTGCACTTTGCTTTTAAATAAAATGTACTCGCGCGTCAAATAGGACACTGGAAACTTCCTATAGTTTACTATGATATCGATATCAATAGGGATATGGTCTGGTCAGAGCAGCAGAGTGTCTAACTTCATGCCAACTTCTTAATTTGAAGTAACTGCAAAACGAATGTTAGTATAGCGGGGCGGGGGCCGTGGGAGTGGGTGCTCCATTCTCAGTCAACGTCAGACTTCAGGTCGCTGGCCATACAGTGCATGAGGTCACTCGGGGCAGCATGGTAGGGAATCACAGCAATCTGAAGTTGGTTTATATAGCAACCACAATTTAAACACGGCTGCCTGGCATGAAAGAAATCGTGCTAGAGCTGCTTTCTGAATTTCGCAATTTTCCTGTGTACATTCGTTTTTCACGGAAAAGATAAAAACTTAGTCTGTCAAACTTTTAAGTTGCCTTAAGGCTACTGATTGATACTTCTATGCAAAGATTCGTATTCTGCTATATAGTACTAACATTCTTGCAATAATCCACAACAACGCAACGTAATTTGACAATCTGCAAGCAGAATTCTGACTATTCTTTGTAACAAACCATACAATATGAGAAATATATATATATTCCACTAAATCTGACAACACTGGCAGCAGCTTAAAGGATCCAACATGGAACATTTCATTGGACGCTATGTAATGTTACGACTGTTTCTATAGTAACGAAGCCAGTTTGTCGCCACGGCCCGATACTTCAGCTCCCTGGTTGCTTTGGGGAAGCGCCTCGGGTTTCAGTTTCTATTTCTCTTCATGATAGTGGAGCAACTCGTAGGAAGCGCCCATCGGAATGTGAAAGATTTCACGTTTTTCCAACGGGCAAATGCCAGAAGGGTGAGTGAGCAGCAGAAACTGCCGAATTGACATTATCATTATCGCGTTGGTCTGGACGCAATGTATAGTGTGTACACAATGCAACAAAGCAGACCTAACATAAATCCCACAACGCATTGTGATAAATTATTTACGGCATGTAATACAAGCCGAGTACAAGAGGATGTAGTGACACAGTTCATAGCCAAGTGCATTAAAATAGATTTATTCTCGCAAAAAAAAAAGTTGAATCAATAATATATTGGAAACTGTAGGACTCTACAGTTCCAATGCACTTTGAAAATTCTGGAGATTTCTCAACTCTGAAGTTCACTACATATCGGCTTGGCACTTCATTGGGCCGTTCATTTATAAGCATCCCAAACAGCATTTTTAAAATATATATAAATACATATAAAGTCTATACATAAAATCGCTGTAAAGGTTAAATGCGGCATCACTTGAAGTTTGAACGGACAGTGCCGCCTGCAGTCAGTTTAAAGTCCAGAGTTCGGAGGAGATGGGATATGGGTAGTTCGTCCAGACCCTCTGGGAATTTCTCGGGGTCTATCGTCCTGATTAAAGTTTGCATGGCCTTTATGAAGAGGGGAGCGGGGCTGTAGCCCGAGAGCCATTGGAAGAGCGGTGTCCCCAGAACGGTCCGCCAGAGACTGGCATTGTCCTTCAGCGTCGTCTTCATCTGAAACTGGAGCTCGGGCATGAATAGCAGGAGGTGATGCAGGCACCTGGCCATCCTGGGATTGTCCAGGGGACTGGAACCCAGCTGCTGCAGTAAGGTGTCCAGAGCCATGTCCCCGCGGCAGTCCCTGATGTAAGGAGACGAGCCGTGGCCGAGCAGCAGGACCAAACACTCGGGCCTGCCCAGCTCGCACGCCAAGTGCAGTGGGGTCTTGCCGCTCTCCACATGCTCGCAGCCCCGGCGGTCGATGTACTGGCGGCGCTCTCCCTCCGGCAAGCGGCGCAGGCTGTCCAGGATCCGCGACAGGGTGGCGACCCGGTTGTAGCGCACAGCCATGGCCAGGTGCTGGCCGAGGACCGAGCAGCAACAGAAGCTGGTGCTGGGCATAGCCAGGGCAGCTCGGGGGTGCTCGCTCAGCAGGTACTTGCCGTACGCCTGGTGGTCGTGCACCAGGGCATAGAGCAGAGCCTCGGACGGCGAGTAGCTGCTCATGCGGCCACTGTCCTCCCAGTGGAACACCTCCATGGTCCTCATCTCCTCCAGCATCCAGACAGGCAGCAGGTCCCGCACCGCCTGGTAAAAAGCAAACGATGATTTCCTGCAGCGTTTCCGCCACCGCGATTCCTGCTGACCGCCCCCGGGGCTGCAATAGCCCAGACTCCAGGGCATGGCCGGGGGCGGCATCGGAGACCTGGGCCGAGAGCTCCTGCTCCTGCTCCTGCCTTCAATTACACATCGCTGCCCGGGTCAGAGTCCCCAAAGCCGGGCGCCGCGCCTCCCACACTCTCTTTGTAGCAACAGCGCCGAGAGCCGCCTTCAAACATTGGCCGATTTCGACCGTGCCCCGCCCTCGAACCCGCCCCGAGCACCGCCCCTTACTCTGGCCCCGCCCACCGATCGTGCCCCTTCTCACGCCCCGCCCTGCCCGCTGACTCACCTCTGAAGACCCGCCCCTTATACATTGACTCCGCCTCCTCCAGTCACGCCCCTTTCCCTCTCCCATCCCCCTGCCTGAACATCTCTCCACCACCCCGGACACGCCCCCTTCCATCGCCCCGCCCTCCAGCCTAGTCCACATGCGGACACACCCCTTGCCAACGCCCCACCTCCGGTTGGGGCTTGGACCCCGCCCTATTCCTTGACACGCCCCTTTCTACTCAGGACACGCCCCCTTCACCGCCCCTCCCCGATGGTGACATTCTGTACCGGGAGCCGCTCCCCCAGAGGCAGCGCATCGTGTGCAGAGGAGACCGGACCTTTTATGTAAAAATCTCCAAAACACAGTCATGTCTGTGACATGGACATTATTCCGTCTCCATTCCCTTCGTGCACCCCACACTCCCCGAACACATCAACTCTGTTTCTCAGCAGCTAACCTCAGCTTCACAACATGAAACAAAAACCCCGAAAGAACTGAGAACCGCGACCCGAAAGGTTAACTCTGATTTCTCTGCACAGATGCTGGCTGGCCATGTGGGACAATCTTGTTGGCAGCGCCCGAACCTCTAATCCAGGAGACCTGCATTTGTCCCACCTGTGCCAGAGATGTACAATGATATCTCAGAACAGGTTGATTAGCGAATATATATGTAAACTGTGGTTATAATTTTAGGCTCAGGGTGCCAGGTGGTTTATGGTACCCGCCTGGGGTAGAGTTAGGGTACCTGATGAGTAGGGAGAAGTGCTGAATGGGAAGGCGCCGGGATGCAAGATGACTGGGGGGTGGGGGTGAAGAACAGGCTAGTGTTTAGGGTAGGTCAGGGTGTGCTGGGCACATTGGTTTCAGCAGGGGAGTGATGAGATTTGGTCAATCCAACCTAACTTGGCGAGGGTGGGGAGGGCAGGGGGAGCATGTAAGGAGTGTTGGATAATGTCTGATAGTAGGGACAATGGGATGGTTTTTGAAAAAACTCTCAAATCCCCTCGAAACCTTTTGCTTCTTACCCTAAAGCAGTGCTCCCTGGTTATTGATCTCTGTACTAAGGTGAAAGGATTCTCCTTAACTCTTCCTGTCATAACTTTGTACATCATAGTCAGGTTTCCCCTCTGTCCAGGCAACAGCTATTTAGTGCAATGTTGACATCTCTTGAATCAGATCAACTTATTACTTTTTTCTAACATTAAGAGGGGGGAAGAGGTTTTGGAAAGGGAAGTAGAAGGAATGGAAAATTGAACCACAGAAAAATGAAAGCACTATTCAAGATCACAAGCTACTCAAACTTTACGGAAATGTTTAATGTTTCAAATCAATGATCTTTCACCAGAAAGGTAGTGTATGTCAAATAGGGAGTGGGTAGAAGAAACAAAAGAGAACAGAGATAGTGTAGAAAATAAGTGTGATTAAAGGATAAAAGTTGATTGCGCAAGGAAAATGGTGTGGTAATGAGCAAGAAGCAATTGATGTGTGCTGAGGGGAAGGTGGATGATGTTACTGATACCACCCAACAAAAAGAGAAAACTGAGATTAAAAAGTATTTCACCATTCTCTTTCCTTCCTCCTACTCTATCTCTATTTCTGGGGATTGGGCATATATTAATAAATATTCACAATGAGATCCTTGACTCCCACTACCTCAACCACATTTCCTGAAATGACTTTGCCCAGTCTCCAAATGTTCATCAGTCTTTCTCTAGACACAAACGTCTTGTCCCATTTGGACTTACACTATTAATTCTTTTGTCATTTATGTTTGTTTGTTGAAATAAGATATAGGAAGAAAGAAAACACAACTGCAATACAAGCCACAAATATAGACTAGGTCAATGCTGAGGAGAAACTCAAAAATGGCTCCATATATCTTTATAATTGCTGTTCTTTCTGTTCTTATTTATCTATCAGCATCAATCTGTATTTATAGAGTCATAGAGATGTACAACATGGAAACAGACCCTTCGGTCCAATCCGTCCATGCTGACCAGATATCCCAACCCAATCTAGTCCCACCTGCCAGCACCCGGCCCATATCCCACCAAACCCTTCCTATTCACCCATCCAAATGTCTCTTAAATGTTACAATTGTACTAGCCTCCACCACTTCCTCTGGCAGCTCATTCCATACCCTCCTCCTCCTCCCCCCCCCCGGCGTGAAAAAGTTTCCCCTTAGGTCTCTTTTATATCTTTCCCCTCTCACCCTAAACCTATGCCTTCTAGTTCTGGACTCCCCAACCCCTGGGAAAAGACTTTGTCTATTTACCCTATCCATGCCCCTCAATAATTTTGTAAACCTCTATAAGGTCACCCTTCAGCCTCCAACGCTCCAGGGGAAACTGCCCCAGCCTGTTCAGCATCTCCCTATAGCTCAAATCCTCCAACCCTGGCAACATCCTTGTAAATCTTTTCTGTGATTTTTAAGTTTCACAACATCTTTCCGATAGGAAGGAGACCAGAATTGCACACAATATTCTTTGACCTTTCCACATTCTTATCATTCACTATGAAAAGGATTTTCCTCTGGGTTTTTTTTTGATTTTCAGTTGACTCTTAATTGCTTTGCGTTTTATTCTTCTTCACACATGGAAACACTTGTTCTGTCTTTGCTATCAAAACCTTACATAAAGACCTCAATTTTATCAACTCCCAGCCCTCAGGAGAGGGTAGTGATTAGTCTGTTCACTTTATCCTGCTAGATAGAGCTCACTGAACGTAAATTCCTATGTGGCTTATTCAAGGTTCATCACAAGTTTAGCATAATTTCTCCAATTGTTAATTTTACCCATCAAGAAATAAATCCTAATGCTTACATTGTTTGAACAGTGGTCCTGTATTGCTCCTTATGGGATTCCATCTTTGAAGTAGTTACTTTTTATTCCTGCTCCCTGCTTTTGTGACAAGCTAGCTAACCATTCTGATACTTGTCCCTGTTCCTTGGATGCTGCCTGACCTGCTGCACTTTTCCAGCAACACATTTTCAGCTCTGATCTCCAGCATCTGCAGTCCTCACTTTCTCCCCAAACTCTGCAATGTTGACTCTTCTATTACTTATTTTGTAATGTCTCATAGGCTTTGTTGGAAATTAGATTTGTGATATCTAACAAATGATGCAGCCTATTCTGCCTGGTGTTACTTCCAAAATATCAATTGGCTGGTCACGCAAAACTTTCACTGTAGAAATCCATTCATATTATTATGCATTCACATATTGCTGGTATATGTATTTGTATATTTAATCTTTTTCCCATGGTAGGGACTCTATTTGATTCTAAACTGTTTGCTTGACCTTCCACTTCCCTGCTAAAATATAGATAGAATGTTAACTTACAGTCCTCTGGTACTACACCTTGTTCTAACATCTGCCCCTCTTCTTCAGATAAATTTAAAAAGCATGAAGACAACAGATTAAATTTGGTTAATAAATAGTTTTAGTTTTAGTGTCGATCAAGTTTAAATCTCCAGAGCACACCCATCATAATCTTTTTTCTTACTCTTCCCTTTATTTCAAGAATTTAAACTTTTAAAAAAAGATAGATTTGGATATTAATAAATAATTAGCTGTGAATTAATGTTTGTAAACAATATTCTATTTATTTTCTAGTTAGGTGTACAATATTAACTGTTAGGGTGATGTGATGGTGTAATGGTTACATCACTGGACTAGGCTAATGCTCTAGAGACAGATCTAGCCCAAGACTTTGACCATAACTTGGAATGCAGGACGAGCACAAAGGCAATGCTGCTAGGGTACAATGTGAGGGAAACATATTCCATAAATTTCCTTTGACTTGACTATGCAACTTCTCCAAGAATGAAAATGATAAATTTGCTACAGACTAAGCAGATTTTGAAATCAGACAGATTGGAGTTGTGTTATTTATTAATGTCCAAATGATAAACATTCCATTTTTAGTTCTTAAGAAGAAAAGACCAATTACATCTAGACATTCTCATTCCTGAAGGCTTCCCATTTTCCAGCTGTCCCTTTACCTGCGAACATCTGCCCCAATCAGCTTTTGAAAGTTCTTGCCTAATACCGTCAAAATTGGCCTTTCTCCAATTTAGAACTTCAACTTTTAGATCTGGTCTATCCTTTTCCATCACTATTTTAAATCTAATAGAATTATGGTCACTGGCCCCAAAGTGGTCCCCCACTGACACCCCAGTCACCTGCACTGCCTTATTTCCCAAGAATAGATCAAATTTTGCACCTTCTCTAGTAGGTACATCCACATACTGAATCAGAAAATTTTCTTGTACACTGTTAAGAAATTCCTCTCCATCTAAATCCTTAACACTATGGTAGGCCCGGTCTATGTTTGGAAAGTTAAGATCCCCTACCATATTCCCTATTATTCTTACAGGTAGCTGAGATCTCCTTACAAGTTTGTTTCTCAATTTCCCTCTGACTATTAACGGGTCTATAATACAATCCCAATAAGGTGATCATCCCTTTCTTATTTCTCAGTTCAACTCAAATAACTTTCCTGGATGTATTTCTGGGAATGTCCTCCCTCAGTAGAGCTGTAATGCTATCCCTTATCAAAAACACCACTCCCTCTCCTGTCTTGCCTCCCTTTCTATCCTTCCTGTAGCATTTGTATCCTGGAACATTAAGCTGCCAGTACTGCCCATCCCTGAGCCATGTTTCTGTAATTGCTATGATATCCCACTCCCATGTTCCTAACCATGCCCTGAGTTCATCTGCCTTCCCTGTTAGGCCCCTTGCATTGAAATAAATGTAGTTTAATTTATTAGTCCTACATTGTCCCTGCCTGCCCTGACTGTTTGACTCTCTCCTGTTCTCAGCTGTACCAGTTTCAGATTGACCTCTTTCCTCACTATCTCCCTGGGTCTACCCCCCCTCACCCACTTTATTAGTTTAAATCCTCCCAAGCAGCTGTACCAAATTTCCCTGCCAGTATAAAGGCATTTGGATGGGTATATGAATAGGAAGGACTTGGAGGGATATGGGCCGGGTGCTGGCAGGTGGGACTAGATTGGGTTGAGACATCTGGTCAGCATGGATGGGTTGGACCGAAGGGTCTGTTTCCATGCTGTACATCTCTATGACTCTATATTACATCATTTTTGAGCTTTTTGTTTGTGCACAAACAAATTGAATACAACACTAATAAAGTAGACAATCAATAAGCCTTTATTTAAAAGTTCAAAAATCACACAACACCAGGTTATAGTCCAACAGATTTATTTGGAAGCACAAGCTTTCGGAGCGCTGCTCCTTCATTAGGTGGTTGTGGAGAATAAGATTGTAAGACACAGAATTTATACCAAAAGTTTACAGTGTGATGTAACTGAAATTATACATTGAAAAAGACCTGGTTTGTTTACTAAGTCTCAAATCTTTTAGAATGACCATTTTGGTTTCAGTTCTTTCATATGTAAATCGCAAAACTTTTTTAAAACGTTACATTCTCAAGTGAACTTTAACAATTAGTGTCATGTTGGCCCAGATAATGTATTGAAGGTGTTAGCTTCCCTGTGTGGGGCTGTCTCTGCCACAATGGTCAGACTGATTCTAATCTAAAAAACGGGTCATGCAGTTTTTGAGCAAAGTAAAATGTAATTCTGCAAGTACAAATTCACCCCACAAAGTTATGTGTGTGTGTGTGTGTGTGTGTGTGTGTGTGTGTGTGTGTGGGGGGTGCAGTGATGGGGTTATGATTGTCTGTGAGAGTGTGTGTATGTGTGTGAGTGTGAGTGCAAAGAGGTATAAGTCTGTGAGAGGGTGTGTGTGGGAGTGAGAGAGGATCCGCATGAGTGTGTGTGTCGGTGTACCTGTGTTTGTGTGTGTGTGTAGGAGTGTCTGTGTGTGTGTATAGTGCAGTGGGGTCACCTGTAGTGTGCATGAGGTAAAAACCCAAAGTCCCGGTTGAGGCCATCCCCATGGGTACCAAACTTGGCATTGTTGCCTGTCCCAAAGTCTGACTTGGAGGATGGTCACCCGAAGGTCCGAGGTTGAATGTCCCGGACCACTGAAGTGTTCTCCGACTGCGAGGGAACACTCCTGTCTGTAGATTGTTGTGCGGTGCCCACTCATCTGTCGCCGGAGTTTCTGCTTGGTCTCATCAATGTACCATGCCGTCTCATTTTGACTTCAGACAGTTAGTTACACTTATGGGTAAACACAAAGGAAGATCATCATCATGAAAATTATTTTTGTTTTCTCAAAATAAATTACTGAGTTGAGTTTAGAAAACTTCTTCAGAGAGTAGAAATTTAATTTAGCTTCAGAAGTGCCACTGGCACAGAGAGCCAGGCCCCACATTTCCCTCAAGCTCATCACCACCCTATCAAGAAAGTTAAAATTGAACTATAAATGTCCGTCTCAATGACAAAGCTCAAATTCCAAGAATGTATATTGAAGTCTACAATTCAAAGGTTCGCTCCAAAGCCATTATTCCAATGAAATTACATTTTACTATCAAGCAGTAAAATCCATTGGAAGAGATGTTGTCACACAATGGGTCACATACCTGTCTCTGAAACAGAAGCTCAGGATTTGAGTCCCACTCCAAGAATTGATGCATGTAGAAGGTGCACTTGTAATATGGCTACACAGGTTGATTATCAACACATCAATTCTCCCAAAATGCCTCTGGCAGATGGTAAGAGCCGGAGGATCTCCCAGTCACTCTGCTGCCAGGCAGGTGAACTGTTCCAGGGAGAACATGCTTTATCCTTCTCATACACCACTAGGTGTGGGAAGAGAAAGGAAATTCAATTATTAGACACCCAGTTTTGATCTGAAATTTGTCAAAATTAAGTTGATCTGCAACATATGCCAATTGGTATTTGTCTTACTGAATTAAGATAACTTTGAACAAAGAACAAAGAAAATTTACAGCCAGGAACAGGCCCTTCAGCCCTCCAAGCCTGTGCTGATCCAAATCCACGGTCTGAACCTATTGCCCAATTCCTAAGCATCTGTATCCCTCTGCTCCTCACCTACTCGTGCATCTGTCCAGAAGCACCTTAAATGAATCTACCATGCCTGCCTCTACTACTTCTGCTGGCAATGCGTTCCAGGCACCTACCACCCTCTGTGTGAAGTACTTTCCGTGTGTATTCCCCTTAAACTTTTCTCTTCTCACCTTGAAATCTTGTTACTGAATTCCTCACCCTGGGAAAAAGCTTATCTCTATCCACCCTGTCTATAACCTTTAGGATTTTGTAGACCTCAATCAGGTCCCCCCCCTCCCAATCTCCTTTTTTCTAATGAAAACAATCCGAACCTACTCAACCTCTCTTCATAGCTGGCACCAAAGTCTTGTACAATGTTAACACGACCTGCCAGCTCTTATACTCAATACCCCGTTCGATGAAGGCAAGCCGACCATATGCCTTCTTGACCAGCCTGTCCACCTGAGCAGCCACCTTCAGAGTACAATGGACCTGAACTCCCAGATCTCTCTGCTCATCAACTTTTCCCAGGGCTCTTCCACCTATAGTATAGTTCGCTCTCGAATTAGACCTTTCAAAATGCATCACCTCACATTTGCTCGGATTGAACTCCATCTGCCACTTCTCTGCCCAACTCTCCAATCTATTTATATTCTCCTGTATTCTTTGACAGTCCCCTATGCATTCTGCTACTCCACCAGTATTCGTGTCATCTGCAAACTTACTGATCAGACAACCAATGCCCTCTTCCAGATAATTTATGTATATCACAAACAACAGTGGCCCCAGCACTGATCCCTGCGGAACACCACCGGTCATTTTTCTCCATTTCGAGAAACTCCGTTCAACTACTACTCTCTGTCTCCTGTTGCTCAACCAGTTCTTTATCCACCCAGCTAGAACACCCTGCATACCATGTGACTTCACTTTCTCCATTAGTTTACCATGGGGAACCTTATCAAACACCTTACTAAAGTCCAAGTATATGACATCTATAGCCCTTCCTTCATCTATCAACTTGATCACTTCCTCAAAGAACTTTATTAAGTTAGTAAGGCATGATCTCTCCACACAAAACCATGATGCATATCACTGATAAGCCCATTCTCTTCCAAATATAAATAGATTCTATACCTTAGCGCCTTCTCCAGTAACTTTCCCACCAGTGACGTCAGGATCACTGGTCTGTACCTGGAATATCCCGACTACCCTTCTTCAACAGGGGACAGCATTAGCAGCTCTCCAGTCCTCCAGAACGTCACCTGTGTTTAAGGATGCTACAAATATATTTGTCAGGGCCCAGCTATTTCCTCTCTTGCCTCCCTCAGCAACTGGGGATAGATCCCATCCGGTCCTGGGGATTTGCCCACCTTAGTATCTTTAGCTTACCCAACACATTCTCCCTTCTTATGTCAACATGAGCCAGAGTAAACAAGCTTCTATCTCTTATCTCAACATTCATCATGTCCCTCTCCTCAGTGAACACTGATGCAAAGTAATCATTGAGAATCTCACCCATTTTCTCAGATTCGACACATATCCTTCCTTCCTTATCTTTTAGTGGACCAACCCTTTCTCAAGTTTTTAAATAAGAATAAAAGGCCTTGGGATTCTCCTTAATTCTGCTCGCTAAAGCTATTTCACGTCCCTTTTTAGCCCCCTTGATTCCTCATTTAAGATTGGTCCTAGTCTCCCAATATTCCTCCAGGGCCTGTTCTGTTCTTAATTGCCTGGACATTATGTACCCCTCCCTTTTCCTGTTGGCTAACCACACAATTTCTCCTGTCATCCGTGGTTCACGAATCTTGACTTTCATATCCCTTGTTTTCAAAGGGACATGCTTATCTTTAACCTACCTTTGAAAGCCTCCCTCATATCAAGTGTGGACTTCTCTTCAAATAGCTGCCCCCAATCCACATTTCTCAGCTCCTGCCGAATTTTGATATAATTGGCCTTGGCTCAGTTTAGTACTCTTCTGTTTGGAGCACTCTCATCTTCGTCTACAAGTATTCTAAAACTTATAGAATTGTGGTCACTATTCCTAAAGAAATCCCCCACTGCAACTTCTACCACCTATCCTGGCTCATTCCCCTATACCAGGTCCAATATGGCCTCTTCCCTTGTTGGACTATTGAGATACTGCTCTCGAAAACTTTCCTGGATCTTCCTTACAAATTCTGCCCCATCCAGACCTCTGACACTAAGTGTACCCCAGGCAATGTTTCAAAAATTAAAATCTCCCATCACCACCACCCTGTTGCCTCTAAATTTTTCCATAATCTGTTTACCTGTTTGTTCTTCTACCTCACGCTCACTGTTGGGAGACCTGTAGCACAGCCCTAACAATGTAACTGCACCCTTCATATTCCTCACCCTTCTTATTAGTTGTGGAATTCTTAAGTTTTTAAGTGAATAAGAAGATTTGATAATTGAACGATGCAATTGTTAGGGATACATATTGTTTGCTCTTAGGTGAGTCTCATAAGGCTCCAGCAATTTATTCCTGGGAGTTTACATCCTTCTGTTGTACTAACTTACATGTGGAAGTGGCATTTCAGTGTTCTGTAGGCCTCACATGTAAAATGTTATTGTACAAACACCAGTTAGGGCTTAACATCTAATTAGTTAAGTGACACAATTTTTTTTTAATTTGAGGAGGAAGCACTAATTAATTGCTGACGATTTTGTCATTGGCTGTGTTATCTTTGCTATAATGTTGGCCATTGTGGTTTATAGCCAACTCAGTTGGATTATGTTTATAATGCAACTTTATGAAGTATAGGAGATTATAAAGTAGCAAATAATGAAGACAGTGGTTTCTGTTTAATTTCCAGGTTCTCAACATTATCAGATATTGGGTGTATCAACAAAGTTTAGAACATAAGAAGCGAAGGCACATTTAAAGTGGCCTTAAGTTTTGAATGTGATATAATAATATTCATGTAAATCGTGATGCTGTAACTAATCACATGGTGCTGTCATCTGGAAGAAAGAAGACATCAGTCAGAATGAGCACGTGAAGACAGGGGTGTTACACATTAGAGTTAAGAGTGTATTTTGGAACATGGATATTAAATAGAATTTAAAATGGACACAGCAATAACTGTTTCAGTACTGGCAGTCAGCTTGTCACGTTTAAAGGCTGTAAGAGTCAGACCAGCTAACATAAAACCCCAAGATCCAGGAGGCACAGGTAATCAGGTGCTTTGGCAAATCACCACAAAGCTCAGGCAAAGATGATGAAACGTTTATGAAATAGCTGATATACCAAAGAATCAGAATACCTCATTGTTGAATAGAAACGCACCTCTGAATTTGTCCAGATCTCTTGGAAAGAGGGAATACAAGATGGGAGAGAATTTCAGCAAGAATTTCCAAAGCTATTCATAGATTTAGGAACACTGAAGTAGAAATATCACATTACCCTGTAGAAAGATGCTAAACCTTCCAGGAAAAGTCCTCAACCTTTGATGGAAGAAAAGATTTCAGTTAGATTACATGAAAATGTTGGGTCATATCACCAATGACAACAGACACAGGTACTAAGAACTAATAACTGTTTCTAAAGTAAATGTAGAACAAAGTGTGTGTGTGTTCACTCAGTTGGCCAAACAGTTAGGAGGGAAATCCACATTATTTCATTTGTTGATGACAGAATGGCAAAATTGGCACAAACATGTTATTCACAACACTTAATAACAACAGTGGAGTCTGGCAGATACTCTTAGACCAAATACTCTAATGCCTAACACTCCTATCTTCACATGCTCATTCTAGACTGAAGTTTTCTTCATTGATTATCAAGGTTGCTGACAGCATTTCTTACATCATTCATGTGATATTGCTTCAAAGGTATACAATTTGGGATCTCCTCTTTTACAAAAGGCAATGCCTAGAATTCTGCAAGAGAAACTGGAGACTATTTTCCATTTGAATGGCATCTTAGTGCATGATAACATAAAGAAGGAACACAACCAGAGAGTCGAGTGCACTACAGAATGCAGACCTTACACTAAATGAGAAATGCCAAATTTCTAGAATGACCAAATTGGGTGTATTATCCAAAAACAAGACATCAATGTGTATTCAAGGAAGAAAAGAGCCATCGTGAATTTCCAGCCCTGACGTGCAGAAATGATGTGCAGCACTTCTTAGACATGGTGGATCAAGTGGGAAAGGTTATCTTATTAACTGAGCTGGCTTTACTCAAAATACAGGAGAGCTTTTGAAAAAGGCAAGCAACAATATTGGGATCAAAAACAGACTACAGTTTTTGTAAATGCGACAATTTACTTTCAACAAATAATTTAGCACCTTACAGGTGGTGGTGGAGAAGAGCTTATGAGCCCGGGGCTTGTCTGCACTTTCCACTTAGCTTTTCATTTTTGTTCTCTCCTCTAGATTTTGTTCACTTTCTGTTTGATTTTATTTACCTCTTGGTAAGGTGCTTGATTGTGTTGATGGTGAGTAGACCCAGTAGATTCGTAGCAGTGGGTCTGAGGTGGATAAGGGTCCACCATGAAACTCAGCAACATCAGAAATGGCTGCATCGGCTAGGTAGGCCCGAGGCAGACACCTAGCAGCTGTGGAGGCGAGTTTGGGCCATTGC
Source organism: Hemiscyllium ocellatum (assembly GCF_020745735.1). Taxonomy (NCBI): domain Eukaryota; kingdom Metazoa; phylum Chordata; class Chondrichthyes; order Orectolobiformes; family Hemiscylliidae; genus Hemiscyllium; species Hemiscyllium ocellatum. The sequence goes on from NC_083408.1 coordinate 78,255,008, forward strand.
AGTTCTGGATGGCATCAATGTTGTCTGCATTGGCAAGATCCAGTGAGGACTCAGTGGCGTGGGCATCAGTAGAGGTGAGATGGTGCTGAAGATTGGCAGCTTTTCTTCCGGTTGTGGTGATAATGTGACAATGGAGATTTGTGCCTGGTCACCAGGCCCAGAATAGAGCACTTAACAAAAAGGACTTTAACGTTGGATTCTTTTTCTTCATTTCTTTATTTTTCTATATTTTAAGATGGTGCTGGAGAGTGGCACCAGAGATACACGTGACAATAAGTAAATCAAATCAAAGCAAGGCTTATTCACTGTTGATGCACTATCTATAGATCTGGGAGTAGTCCTTCTTCAAGTAGAAACTGTTGTGAACTCAAAAACTAGTCTATTTTACATTGAGAACTTTGATGGAGATTGGGTACAGAGAAGGAAGCATGAGCAGTTACTCAGGGATGTGAAAAATTGACAGGCAACTTCATAAAACTGCTGTTTCAATTTCAAACAGGCCATAAGCATTTGCAATGGTTTTGGGATCAAAAGAAATCTCAAGAATGCTTCTACAAATACAAAGATTCAGATTCTAACTGATGAGTTATGGCTATGGAATTCCACTCAGTTGTTTAGATCAGTTTGATTTGTGAAATTCAGACTTTGGTCAGGAGGATGGTAATAATGAATTAGAATTAGGTTTTATTGCCATGTGGACTCAAGTATAAAAGTACAAGAGTACAATGTGAAGTGTATGATGTCACTGTACATAGCACCACCTTAGGTACAATGGACCAAGGTACAAATCTTAGGTACCTAAGATAGATTTGTTACAAAATTAGAGAAAGAAAGAAAAAAGGTAAAAGTTCTACATTATGGTTTTTCATAGTATAAATGAGGAAAATAAAGAAATAAAGTTAAAAGATAGACATTACAGTCCTTCTATCACTTGCAGTCATCCCACGCTGGCGGCTTTCCACACACGGTCTCATTCTCCCTTGCGCTAGGCTGACCCCAGCTGGGCTTGAAAACCGATAAGTGCCAGCGATGACAGGTTGACCACATTAGGTCCCAGTCTGCTGACTGCCAGCCACCCTGCTCCACTCTGGCCCCCAGCCCACTGATTGCTGCATTCTACTCCAGGTCAGTCAACCACCAGCCACCCTGCTACACTCCGTGCCTACCAACGGCTGGCCATCTCATTCACTCTGTGCCCGCTGACCGCTGGGTATCCCACTCTGCCTGTGCCCACTGATTAATGGCCATTCTGCTCTGTGCCCGCCAACAGCTGACCATCTCACTTTGCTCTGTGCCCGCTGACCGCTGGCCAACCTACTCTGCTCTGTGCCCGAAGATCACTGACTGTCTTGCTCTGGGCTCTCAGCTGCTGCCACACTCCAATGCCTTCATAGCTACTCTCTCACTAGGTAAGTTTAAAAAACCTAAAAAAAATTAAAAAGAGAAGAATGTAAATGGTGAGTCCCAGGCTGAGTCTGGTCACTGCTCACTCAGTTACCATCTTAACTTCAATAATCAGAAAAATAGTGATAATGTCAATAATTACAAAGACTTTATAAGTAAACAGAAATTACTTGAATAATATAGATCAGACAGAGGGGTTTAGTTAGCTCAGCTGGTCAGGCTGCTAGTTTGTCATGCACAATGGTGCTAATAGCATGGGTTCAATTCCTGCACTGGCTGAGATTACCAGGAAGGCTACTTCTTCTCAGCCTCTTCCTTCTCCTGAGGCATGGTGATTCTCAGGTTAAACAACCACCAGCTGTCTCTCTTAGGTATGGGACTGTGGTGACTTGATCTTTACATGTGTTGTAGCCATAGGACAACACATCATGAGACTCATTAATATTGATCTTTTACTAAAAATGCTAGAAATTTACATCATTAAGGATTAATGCAAAGTTAAATTACCATTACAAAAGTAACTTACAAATGATAAAGATGATGTTAAAAATTAAGTTTTTTCACTAAGTACTGACTGTTGATTGGTTAGTGGGTTTAATATTTTAGAATTCGTTAGATATGTTCTACTGAATTTCTCCATAAAATAGCAAAACAGTTGGAAAATTGTCGTGGAATTATACCATTACTTTATGAAATTCGGAGCATTTCATTCATCATTACAAACTGTGTACTAGATTCAAGCTATGGTAAGCTTATATAGAAAGCAAATATTAAGAGTACGAATCATTATTAAGCCTGCACTATTTTGTTGCATGTTACTGCTTCAAGAATAATTTGCATTTATGTAATGCCTTTAATGTAGATAAAACATTAAGGCTCTTGCAAAGGAAGAATTGCCACAAAGTTTTTGAGATAAAGAAAGGTGAGAAAGTTTGTTTGAAGCAATACATCAGACTTTCTAAACTATGGGTTATAATGCCAAGTGGCATTGCAAGACAAATGTCCTAAGATTGTAAACAAAAATGTAGAGGTGCCGGTATTGGGCTCATTTGGTTTGTCTCCAGCACCACCTTGTAGTAAATTTTTTTGTAATTATCTCTCTGACTCATTTAATCGGTTTATAGGTCATCCCTTTGCTTGTTATTCAGCTGTTGACACTTTACTCACACAGTCTAACACTTTTGGTCACCTGCAGAACTTATTATTCAACACTCCAATCACATCAGCTGTACAATCGTTTGATCCGTACTCTTGATCTCTCTCCCTATACATTCTGTGTTCTGTGCGTTCTTTTCTCTCACTTCGCCTGCCGAAGGGGCTGCGCTATGAAAGCTTGTGATTTCAAATAAACCTGTTGAACCCGGTGTCACATGACTTCTGACTTAAAACAAAAATGGTTGGTGTGGAGCCCAGGCTGGATGTCAACCTCAGGGAGGGGCCTCAGCTGCTTGGTTACATCATTCCTGGCTACTGTGTGATTGGCTGATGGCTCCTTTCTGATGACACCTGGAGACAGGTATACACCTCTGGCCATGGCCCATCATTGAGATGTCACCGTGAGGGGAGCTGGATTTGACACTAACTCTGTATTTGTTGGGATAAAAATCTGTTTGGAGGCTGTTATGAGAGCAGTAAACAAGATTACTGAGTGTCCTTGATGATTTATAAGTCCAAAACCAACTTCCAACCATTACACAATTGAGCAACATCATGCATGAATTTTAGAGCAGTTTAATCCCACCATCTGGTTGATCACATCAAACAAGTGAAATCAGAAGAGCTAAAAGAGGGTATGAGATGGATCTGGCAGATAAAGTTAATCTCAAAAGGTTCTATAGCTATATTATGTATAAAAGGGAGCTAGGGAAAGGATAGGTGCCCTTAAAGATCAGCATGGTTGTCTATGTGTGGAGCCACTGGAGCTGGAGGAGATTTTTAATCAATATTTCTCCTCAGAGTTTACTGAGGAGAGAATTATGGATGCTCAGGAAATAAGGGAAACAGTTGGGGATGGTTGGTCAACCCATTTACACAGAGATTGGTACATGTATGAAATGAGCTGCCATAGGAAGAGGTGGAGGCTAGTACAATTGCAACATTTAAAAGACATTTGGATGGGTATATGAATAGGAAGGGTTTGGAGGGATATGGGCCGGGTGCTGGCAGGTGGGACTAGATTGGGTTGGGATATCTGGTTGGCATGGACGGGTTGGACCGAAGGGCTTGTTTCCGAGTTGTACATCTCTATGATCAATGACTCTATGGCCACATACATCATACCAGGGAGGAGGTAGTTGCAGCCTTAAAATGCATTAAGGTGGATAAATCCCCTGGATCTGATCAAGTCCATCCTCGGATATTGTGGGATGCAAGGGACAAAATTGCACAGTCCCTTGTGGAGATTTTTGTTTCATGTTTAGACACTGGAGAAGTTCCGGAAGACTGGAGGGTGGCTAATGTTGTTCCACTGTTTAAGAAAGGTAGAAAAGACGAGCCAGGTAACTAAGGCCTGCGAGCCTGACATCAGATGGTAGGCAAGTTGTTGGAGAGGATATTGAAGCATAGAATCAACTACAGTTGAACAGTCGAGATTTGATTAGGGATAGTCAGCATGGATTTGTGCGCTGGAAGACATGTTTGACAAATCTTTTAGTTTTGCGAAGAGGTAACCAAGAGGATAGATGAGGGTAGGGAAGGGGATGTTGTCTATATGGACTTTAGTAAGGCCTTTGCCAAGGTCCTGCATGATAGGCTAGTCATGAAGGTTAGGTCACATGGGATCCAGGGAGAGCTAGTTAATGGATTCAAAATTGGCTCAAGGTGGGGAGCAGAGGGTGATGGTTGAAAGTTGTTTCTTGGACTGGAGACCTGTGAGTAGTGGTGTGCCACAATGGTCAGTGCTTAGTTATTTGTTATTTACATAAATGATTTGGATATGAATGTCCAAGGCATGATTAGTAAGTTTGCAGATGGAACAAAATTAGGAGGTATGTTGATAGCGAGGAAGGTTATCAAAAATTACAGAGGGATCTTGATCAAATGGGCAAGTGGGCTGAGGATTGACAAGTGCAATTCAATACAGATAAGTGTGAGGTGTTGCATTTGGAAAGTCAAACTAAGGCAACTTATACAGTAAATGGTAAGATCCCGAGGGGTGTTGTGGAACAGAGGGACCTAAGAGTACAAATACATAGTTCATTGAAAGTGGTATCACAGGTAAATAGGGTGGTGAAGAAGGCTGGCCTTAGCATACTAGCCTTCATCAGTTGAGCATTGAGTATAGGAGTTGTGATGTTATGTTACAGATGTATAAGTCATTGGTGTGGCTGCACTTGGGATATTGTGTGCAGTTTTGGTCGAAAAAGATTCCTGAAGAAGGGCTCATGCCCGAAACATCAATTCTCCTGCTCCTTGGATGCTGCCTGACCTGCTGCGCTTTTCCAGCAACACATTTTCAGCTACAGTTTTAGTCAACCTATTATAGGAAAGACATAGTTAAGCTGGTAAGAGTTCAAAGAAGATTTACAAGAAGGTTGCCAGGATTGTAGGCCTGAGTTATCAAGAGAAGTTAGCCAGGATAGGAATTTCTTCCTTGGAATATAGGAGAATGAGAGGTGACCTTATTGACGCAATAAAATCACAAGGGGTGTAGATTGAATGAATGCATATACAGTAATCCCCCGTGGGGTATACATTCCAACACCTACTGTCAAAGCCCAAAACTGCGGATTGGAGTGAAACCATTCATTTAAATTGGAGAGTTACCTGGTCACTGGTTCTGGAATGTTCCCTGTAATATGTCCTGGCCGCGGTAAACCACAGGTAACTGACACCACGGAAACTGGACCTGTGGGTAAGGAGGTCACCCTGTCGTCTTTTTCCCAGGCATGGGAAATTGAAAGCTAGTGGGCATAGGTTTTAGGTGAGGGGGAAAGATTTAGGAAGGAACTGAGAGGTTACTTCTTCACACAGAGAGTGGTGCATATATGAAATGGGCAGCTAGAGAAAGTGGTTGAGGCAGATACAATTGTAATATTTTAAAAATATTTGGATAGGTACATGGATGGAAAGGTTAGAGGGATATGGACCAAATGTGGGCAATTGGAACTGGCTGAGTGGGCACCATGGTCAGCATGGACCAGTTTAGGCCGAAGTGCCTATTTCATGCTGTATAACTCTATGACACTAAAATATTCTTTGGGTTGTTAGTAATAGGAGGAGAAAATGAGGACTGCAGATGCTGGAGATCAGGGCTGAAAATGTGTTGCTGGAAAAACGCAGCAGGTCAGGCAGCATCCAAGGAACAGAAGGAACAGGATTCCTGAAGAAGGGCTTATGCCCGAAACGTCGAATCTGCTTGTTAGTAATAGGCAGTGTACAAAATATGCACAATCAGCCCATACTTCTGAAGGTCAAAGCAAAACATTTACTGCCAGGCTAGGCAGTACTTAACAATATGAGTGTGCTAATAATTACACTGACAAATAATTTAATACAATCATTTGAACTTCCAAAAAACGGTTCACTTATCCAATCTAGAAGTGACATTCATTTACATGCAGAGACTCATTATCTGCAGGTCAAGCACCTTACAGGTGGGAAGCCTGTAAATTAAACTGAAACCTACAAGAACAGGAATATATACTGAGGTAGAGCGAGAAATGGTGATATCTGAGAGGATGTTCAGAGAAGGGAGATGTTTGCTTAAATGGAGGGGTTAAAAGGTTGTTGGGTGAGGGAAGAGAGAATGCTGGTTGTGAGGTTTGGTTTAGTTTCTAGCTTTTTGGGGACTGGAGGCAACATTCCTTCTGTCCTTGACCCATAAGCAGTGCTATAAAGACACTCACACCATGGATCACTTCTTAGTATGACCTTTCACTTGACTGAGTTCAGCTTTTCTAAGGCTGAGGAAAGCAAGTGAGAGACAATCAGACAGAGACTGGCTACATAGTGTGAAACTGGGCAGCAACTTGACAATATTTCAATGACCAACCCACTTCTTGGAAATGAGTTATTTGCCTGCACTTCTTACTCCCCCAACCCCAACACACCCCACCACTATGTTACTTAAACAGAGGAGACTACAATGGGATAAGGGAGGAGTTGGCTAAGATAGACTGAGAGCAAAGACTGGTATGGTGGGATAATTGAGGAACAGTGGGAGGACTTTCAAAGTGATTTTTCACTGTGCTCAGCAGAAGTATATACCAGTGAAAAGGGATCATCAGCTATGGATAACTAAGGAAATAAAGGAGGGTATCAAATTGAAAGCTAATACATACAACATGCCAAAGACTAGTGGGAAACTAGAGGATAAGGAAATTTTTAAGGTCAACTGAAAGCCTCAAAAAATACTATAAAGAAAGTTAAGATGGATTATGAAAGTAAACTAGCTCAAAATATAAAAACAGATAGCAACCTTTTCTACAAATATATCAAACAAAAAAGAATATCTAAGATAAGCATTGGTCCTTTAGAGCATGAGAAGGGGATTTAATAATGGGAACTGAGGAAACAGCAGAGGCATTGAACAGGTATTTTGTGTCGATCTTCACAGTGGAGGACACGTCAATAATTGATGACAAGGAAGCCTGGCAGTTGAAAACTTAGGAACAATCACTATCACTAAAGAGGTAATGTTGGACAAGCTAATAGGGCTAAAGATTGACAAGTCTCCTGGCTCTGATGGAATGCACCCCAGGGTAATAAAAGAGATGGTGTGGGAAATAGCAAATGGACTCGTGGTAATTTACCAAAATTCACTGGACTCTGGGGCAGATGTGTGAAAAACAACAAATGTGATGCTATTGTTTGGATTAGATTACTTACAGTGTGGAAACAGGCCCCTTAAACCCAACAAGTCCATACCGATCCTCCAAAAAGCAACCCACCCAGACCTATTCCCCTATATTTACCCCTTCGCCTAACACTACGGGCTATTTAACATGGCCAATTCACCTGACCCGCACATCTTTGGACTGTGGGAGGAAACTGGAGCACCCAAAAGAAACCCACGCAGACACGGGGAGAACGTGCAAACTCCACACAGTCGCCTGAGACGGGAATTGAACCCGGGTCTCTGGCACTGAGGCAGCAGTGCTAACCACTGTGCCACTGTGCCGCCCCTTTTTTTTTTAAAATGCCCGTTTCACTTTCGGCCCCTTACCGCTCGGTTCCAACCCGTGCACCGCCCCCAAACCTTCCCCACGGCTCTTCCGGCTGAAGAGTGTGCAACCCTGGCTGGGTTCCAGGTGGAACAAACACACTACAAAGTCTGAATAAATCCCTCACTCTTTCAACAAACCTGTTTTTCCTTCCCTTTTTATGTTTTAAATATATCTTCCAGATCCCCCTTCACACTTTAAATTAGCTTTGTTTATTTTTAATATTTCAAATACATCTTCTAATTCTGCTTTGCACTTTATACTGTCTATTTTTTTCTTTCTGCTTTTTAGTATTTTAATTTCCCATTCAGTTTCAACAAATCAGTTTATTCACTTTGATGCTTGAAATACATTTTTAATTCCCACACTATCTCCCCCCCACCACACTTTGAATACATCTAACTTCCCTTCACACTTTAAAGCAAACTTCCCCAATTCTTCTTTCAAACTTAAAAGCATGTCCAAATACCTCCCCCTTTTACTCTTTAAAACAAGATTCTTTAAATCCCACTTTCACTTTCACAACCCAGATGGCCTCCTTCTTCAAAGACCACAATTTCCCCTCAGACATGGTTGATGATGCTCTTCACCGCATCTCCTCCACTTCCCGCTCCTCTGCCCTTGAACCCCGCCCCTCCAATCGCCACCAGGACAGAACCCCATTGGTTCTCACCTACCACCCCACCAACCTCCAGATACATCGTTTCATCCTTCGTCATTTCCGCCACCTCCAAACAGACCCCACCACCAAGGATATATTTCCCTCCCCTCCCCTATCAGCGTTCTGGAAAGACCACTCCCTCCGTGACTCCCTCGTCAGGTCCACACTCCCCACCAACCCAACCTCCACTCCCGGCACCTTCCCCTGCAATTGCAAGAAATGCAAAACTTGCGCCCACACCTCCCCCTTCACTTCCCTCCAAGGCCCCAAGGGATCCTTCCATATCCAGCACAAATTCACCTGCACCTCCACACACATCATTTACTGCATTCACTGCACCCGATGTGGCCTCCTCTACATTGGGGAGACAGGCCGCCTACTTGCGGAACACCTCTGGGACACCTGCATCAACCAACCCAACCGCCCCGTGGCTGAACACTTTAACTCCCCCTCCCACTCCATCAAGGACATGCAGGTCCTTGGCCTCCTCCATCGCCAGACCATGGCAACATGACGCCTGGAGGAAGAGTGCCTCATCTTCTGCCTAGGAACCCTCCAACCACAAGGGATGAATGCAGATTTCTCCAGCTTCCTCATTTCCCCTCCCCCCACCTTATCTCAGTCCCAACCCTCAGACGCAGCACCGCCTTCTTGACCTGCAATCTTCTTCCCGACCTCTCCGCCCCCACCCTCTCTCCGGCCTTTCACCCTCACCTTAACCTCCTTCCACCTATCGCATCCCAACACCCCTTCCCAAGTCCCTCCTCCCTACCTTTTATCTTAGCCTGCTTGGCACACCCTCCTCATTCCTGAAGAAGGGCTGATGCCCAAAATGTCAATTCTCCTGCTCCTTGGGATGCTGCCTGACCTGCTGTGCTTTTCCAGCAACACATTTTTCAGCTCTGATCTGCAGTCCTCACTTTCTCCAAGCTTCTCTCAATCCCCACCCCACTTCCACTCTGAAACAAATTGCCCTATGTTTCCATTGAACTTGAAAGCAGGTTTTCTTAATTCCCCTTTACACTTTAAAATAAGCTTTTCCAATTCCCCCTTTCATTTCAATTCAAGATTCCACAAAAGTCCCTCTGCAATCCTCACTTTAAAACAAGCCTTTCTTTCCTTATAAAATTAAACTGCTGAAGAAATTCAGTAGGTCTGGCAGTACTTGTGTCAAGAGAAACAGTTAACATTTCCAGTCTAATATGACTTCAGAACAAAAGAAGAACCATTTAAATCCAGACATACACAAAAGGAGGGTACTATAGGTCGGTTAGTTTAACCTCTGTAGTGGGGAAAATGCTTGAATCTATAATAAAGCAAGAAATAGTGAGACATCTGTAGAAACTACCCCATCGTGAAAGGTTTGTGAAAGACAGGTCATATTTAACTAACTTGCTGGAATTCCTTGAGGGCATTACAAGCATGGTGGACAATGGGGAACTGGTGGATGCGGTGTATCTGGATTTCCAGAAAGCATTTGGTAAGCTGCTGCACAAATGGTTGTTACATAAGATAAAGGTGCATGCTGTTATGGATAATGTATTAGCATGGATAGAAGACTGGTTAATGAACAGAAAGCTAACGGTGGGAATAAATGGGTGTTTTTCTGGTTGCTGTCCACTGCTGTGGCCAGTATATTAAGTCCAGGTCGATGTGCTTATTGATTGAATCTGTGGATGAATGCATGTCTCTAGGAATTCCCTAGCTGTTCTCTGTTTGGCTTGCCCTATAATAGTAGTGTTGTCCCAGTCGAATTCATGTTGCTTGTCGTAGAGTGCTGTGTAGAATGCTGGTGAGGCCTGGAGTACTGTGTCCATTTCTGGTCTCCTTACTTGAGAAAGGATGTACTGGCAAGGTTCAAAAGGTTGATTCCGGAGTTGAGAGGATTGGCTTATAAGAAGAGATTGAGTAGACTAGGCCTACAATTACTAAAATTTAGAAGAATGTGTGGGGGATGGAATCTTATGGAAACATATAAAATTACAAAGGGAATAGATAAGATAGAAGCAGGGATGTTGATTCTACTGCTGAGTGAAACTAGAACTAGAGGGCATTACCTCAAAATTAGCAGAAGCTGATTTAGGACTGAGTTGAGGAGGAACTTCTTCACCCAAAGGGTTGTAAATCTGTGGAATTCCCTGCTTAGTGAAGCAGTTGAATGTTTTTTAAGGCAAAGATATATTTTTGAACCATAAAGAAATTAAGGGTTATACTGGATGGGTGGAAAAGGGGAGCTGAGTCCAGAAAAAGATCAACCATGATCTGATTGAATAGCAGAGCAGGCTCGACAGGCCAGATGGCATACTCCTGCTCCTATTTCTTATGTTCTTAAGTTGCATTCAGATAAAAAAAGGTGAACAGGTTTAATCCTGCTCTGGGAGTGATTGATGTGACATTATTGAGCTAGGTCTGTTCTGTGTCTGGCTGTGTCTGTTGTACCAGCTGCTATTTAATAACATCATGGTTTATCTAATTATGGCTTGAACACAACTTTCCCACATGCCCTCACAATTGTAATATAGCCATTAATCTAAGATGCCACACTTGCCTCCCTGAGGTCTCCTTGCCAGTGTCAAGAGTGTCACTGCATGGCTACAGAGTGTCCGGAGTGAGAAGGGAACAGCTAACTCTAAAGGCCCACACCTGTACCATCAACATAGGCAGATGTGGACCTTGACAGAGAGATCTGATCCTGCAGTCAGAATTCAGGGAGTTGGGCAGGAAATTAGCAAGCCAACCTTAAAAGTAGTTACTTCTGGATTACTTGTGTTTAACAAGCAGTGCAGGAGGAAAAACTTTAGAGTTTTGGAATATTGGGACCGGCTCTGGGGGAGATGGGATCTGTATTGGCTGCACCTAAACATCTGAGTTCCTTGCAGAACCTTTTCCTAACATAACTGGGGAGGGTTTAAAATAACTCAGAAACGGTGTGTAAACCAGGAGGCAATATCAGAGGGGAATGCCAAGGTATGCAAAATACCAGGAGAGAAGAGGGGAAAAATAACTTAATCGAGTCAGAGAAAGCTTACTCTGCGTGTGTATATGAGTGCACAGAGACTGGTGAATAAGATTGATAGGTTCCATACACAGATTGTTATATTGAACTTTGATGTGTGGCTACAACAGAGGACAGATTCAAGAAATGGCAGGCTGTTATTAGATAATCATGCAAAGTGTTCAGGTAAAGTAGGAAAGGAAAAAACAGGGAAGGGGATTAGTGTATTGATTAAGGAGAGCATTGCAATCCTGGAGAAAAAGAATGTCCCAGAAAGGTCAAGGACAGAATTGATTGGATCAGAACTAAGGACAAACAAAGCAGGATTAAATTGCTCAATATAGTCTATGGTCACCAATTAGCAGGAAGGATACAGAGGAATACATTTGCCAGGAAATGACAGAGTAGTGCAAGAATTACAGAGTAGTGATGATCTGAATTTATAAAGTCATAGAGTTATACAGCACCGAAACAGATCCTTTGGTCCAATTCATTCATGCAGACCAGGTATCTGAAACTGATCTAGTCCCATTTGCCAGCATTTGGCCCATACCCCTCTAAATCAGTTCTATTCATATACCCATCCAGACGCCTTTTAAATGTTGTAATTGTACTAGCTTTCACCACTTCCTCTGGCAGCTCATTCCAGACATGCATCACTCTCTGTGTAAAAGAATTATGCCCTCAGGTTCCTTTTAAATCTATGCCTTCTAGTTTTGGGCTTCCCTTTACGGGGAAAAAGACCTTGGCTATTCACCCTACCCATGAGCCTCATGATTTTATAAGCCTCTATCCTCCAGGGAAAAAAAAGGCCCAAGCTATTCAGCCTCTCACTCTAGCTCAAACCATCCAAGCCCAACAACATCTTTGGAAATCTTTACGGAACCCTTTCAAGTTTAACCACATCTTTTTCTTTGGAGGGACACCGTAATTGAATGCAGTATTTTAAAAGTGGCACCACCAATGTCTTGTACAGTTGCAACATGTAATTCCAACTCAATGTACTGTTATAGACCAGGCCAGACCCTCTCAAAACATTCTAAGAAGGTAGCCCAGACCCTAGCCTTTCCAGTTGTTGCAGGGCGATGTAAGATGGATATCCCAGGAGTGATGCAGTTGGTTAAACCACTTCGCTTCAAGTAAAACAGAATTTATTTACAAAACCATCGAAGGAAACACAAACAAAAGAAAACAGAATTTAGAATAACAATGATTTGAATACCCAACCAACATGGCATCTGCAACGTAACAAAGCTGGTCCAATTTCCAGCATTATCCCATAAACACAGCCCTTGGCAAAAAGGTAAATTCAAACACAGGCTTTTACAGGAGAGAGAGATTGCGGAGAGGATCAGCACGTATCATTAGTTAAAGCATGGAACCCCTTTTTTTCCCAGCAGCTTCTCTTGGTCCCCATCTAAAAACTTAAACTAAACTAGAAAAAAATTCCCTGAACTAGGAGAACTGGCCATTACCCTTCATTGTACAACTGTTTTAAAAAAAACCTAAAAGTCTTTTCCCTGATTGTTGCCTGGTTAGTATCTGTTAGCCATTAGCAAAGTGGCCTAACCCAGACAAATTGGAACCTCTGTCGCTTACAACCCCTTTTGAGAAAAATCCAAGAACAACTAACCTTATTAAAGGAGACACATTGACAAAGCATTGACCAATGAAGGCAAGTGTGCCAAACATTTTATTCAGTACCCTTTCTACTTATGACTCCATTTTCAAGGAACTCTGCACCTACATCTCTAGGTCCTTCTGTTTAGACTGGGATAGTAGTATTGCAAAGGACAGAGAGGGGCAAGAGTTCCCAGAATGTGTTCAGGAGAACTTTCCCCATCAGCATGTTTCTAGTCCAATGAGAAAGAAAGCACAGCTAGACCTGTTTCTTGAGAATAAGGTGGGATACTTAGATCATAGGTTAATTGGAAAACATTAGAGGATAGTGATTGATGTATTATGAAACTTACATTGAATTTGGAAAGAAAGAATTAACAATCCAGAGTAAGAATGTTGGATTTCCTTTGTAGAGGCAGGTAATGGTATGTCATTTGCTTCAAATAACTATTTAATGCAAAAGGAAGTGAAGATGAGAAGCAAAATGTGTAGCTTGAGGAAATGCATTCCAAACAGATGGACTGCAGGTCGCACAGAATGTGGAAGAGTCTCACCAGATACCCATTTTAGAAATGTTTGTCATTCAGGTGTAATCTGAAATGGCTGTAGACTAAGATAATAAGTTGTTGAGAGTGTGGTGCTGGAAAAGCACAGCAGTTAGGCAGCATCCGAGGAGCAGGAAAATCTATGGTTCAGGCCAGAGCCAACAGCCGCTCCTGATTAACCCTGAAGAGGCCTCTTACAAGGGAAATGGAAACTAGCTCAAAGATAATTAGCACTGAAATATTAGTCAAAGTGAGGATGTGAATTGTAGACAGAAGTTGAAAATCCTGATATATGACTACTACGTAGGACATATAAGCAACTTTACCTTCTTTGTGTCTAAACTATGTTGTACTTATCCTGGAAATACTTAATGGGTCAATGCAGAGGAAGCTTCATTTAATATTGAATGAGTACAGATCCTATCCAAGGATTATTTTACAAAGTGTAGTAAAAAGATTTCTACCTTTACCCGACTTGGGAATTTTCAATGATACATTTTGGAGTGAGCTTTTTCTTTGGTACTTAACTGGTTCATGATGTTATTTTGAATTTGTGGCCACGTGGACTCTCATCATAACCTTAATTGTCCTGTCAGTTGACATTCTCTGCATGATCACTCCACTTTTTGCATTTGATAGTGTTTCTTGTTAGAAGAATTCGAATGGTTTCAAGCATCACAAGAAGTTGCAATACTCTTGCCACATTTCAACATCTTTTAGTTTTGTCCCAGTCCACAAAGCTATTCCTGTTGTTTGCCTTCATTAATCCAACTGAATCACTGTGTATGTGAATAATTGATTTCTGAAGTTAGAGCTAAGCTGATGACTTCCAGTCTGAATGGCTGTTGTGGTGCAGTGGTATGTCCCTACCTCTGAATCAGGAGGACCTGGTTTCAAATTCCACCTGGTCTAGAAGTTTATAATAACGTCCCTGAACAGACTGATTGGGAAATATTAACCTCTACCAGTGTAGACATACTTGCTGGAATTCTCTCATGTGCCAGCTAGATCAACTTTTATTGTCCATCCTTGACTGTCCTTGTGAAAGCTGAAATCTTGAATCTTCTTGAACCATTGCAGTCAGTGTGGTGTAGGCGCTCGCTGCATGCTGCTAGGGAGGGAGCTCCTGTGACAATGAAAGAATGGAAATATAGAGCCACTTTTGAATTGTGACTGATTTCGGAACAGTACTCTGGATTAATCTTTTCTATTCCACTTCCTATCATATATCTCTCCTTTCATAATCCTGAGAATTGCTGATATTTGCTCTCAACTAGGGTTTTGAGATCCTGATAGAACATAGAACATTACAGCAAAGTACAGGCCCTTGTGCCTCAATGTTGCACCATCCTGTGGAACCAATCTGAAGCCCATCTATCCTACACTATTCCATTCTCATCCATATGTCTATCCAATGACCATTTGGATGCCCTTAAAGTTGGCAAGTCTACTACTGCTGCAGGCAGTGCATTCCATGCCCCTACTATTTGAGTAAAGAAACTACCTCTGACATCTGTCCTATATCTATCACCCCTCAATTTAACACTGTCCCCTCATGCTCGCCATCACCATCTGAGGAAAAAGGCTCTCACTGTCCATCCAATCCAACCCTCTGATTAACTTATATGTCTCAATTAAGTCACCTCTCAATCTTCTTCTCTCTAACAAAAACAGCCTCAAGACCCTCAGCCTTTCCTCGTAAGATCTTCTCTCTAAACCAGGCAACATCCTAGTAAATCTCCTCTGAACCCTTTCCAAAGCTTCCACATCCTTCAGATAATGAGGTACACAATACTCTAAATGTGGCAACACTAGAGTTTTGTACAGCTGCAGCATGATCTCATGGTTCAAAAACTCAACCCTTCTACCAATAAAAGCTAACACACTATATGCCTTCTTAACAACCCTATCAACCTGGATGGCAACTTTCAAGGATCTGCGTGTGTGGACACCGAGATCTCTCTGTTCATCTAACTACCAAGAATCGTACCATTAGCCTAGTACTCTGCTTTCACATTACTCTTTCCAAAGTGAATCAGTTCACACTTTTCCACATGAAACTCTATTTGCCACCTCTCAGTTCAGCTCTGCAGGTTATCTATGTCCCTCTGTAACCTACAACATCCTTCAGCACTGTCCACAACTCCACCGACCTTGGTGTCATCCACAAATTTACTAACCCATCCTTCTACGCCCACATCCAGGTTGTTTACAAAAATGACAAACAACAGTGGACTCAAAACAGATACTTGCGGTAGCCCACTAGTAACTGAACTCCAGGATGAATATTTCCCACTCTCTGTCTTCTTTCGACTAGCGAATTTCTGATCCAAACCGCTAAATCACCCTCAATCCCATGCCTCCGTATTTTGTGCAATAGCCTACCATGGGGAACCTTATCAAACGCCTTACTGAAATCCATATACACCACATCAACTGCTTCACCCTCATCCACCTATTTGGTCACCATCTTAAAGACCTCAGTAAGGTTTGTGAGGCATGACCTATTCTTCACAAAACCGTGTTGACTATCTCTAATCAATTAATACCTTTCTAGATGATTATAAATCTTATCTCTTATAACCCTTTCCAACATTTTACCCTCAACCGAGTAAGGCTCACTGGTCTATAGTTTCCAGGATTGACTCTACTCCTCTTCTTGAACAAGGAAACAACATTTGCTATTCTCCAGTCTTCTGGCACTATTCCTGTAGGCAATGACAACATGAATCTCAAAGCCAAAGGCTTGGGAAGAGAATCCTAGGAAAATCCTATCTGGCCCAGGAGACTTTTTTTTAACACTTTCCAGAATTGCTAACAACTCCTCCTTATGCACCTCAATCCCATCTAGTCTAGTGGCCTATATCTCAGTATTTTCTTCAATCACAATGTTTTTTCCTAGTGTGAATACTGACAAAACTTATTCATTTAGTACTTTCCGATCTCCTTTGACACCAAGCACAACTTCCCACTACTATGTTTGATTGGCCCTAATTTTATTTTAGTCATTCTTTTATTCCTGATATACTTAGAGAAAGCCTTAGGGTTTTCCTTGACCTTATCCGCCAATTACTTCTCATGTCCCCTCCTGGTTATACTTAATTCTCTCTTGAGGGCTTTCCTGGCTAACTTGTAACTCTCAAGCGCCTTAACTGAGCCATCATGTCATCCTAACATAAGCCTTCTTCTTCCTCTTGACAAGAGCTTCAACTTCCTTCATAAACTATAGCTTCCGCGCTTGACAACTTCCTCCCTGCCTGACCCGGTACATACTTGTCAAGGACCCGCTGTAGCTGATCCTTGAATAACTTCCACATTTCAACTGTGCCCATCCACAGCAGTTTCCTGCCCCATTCTATGCATCCTAAATCTTGACTAATCGCATCATAATTGCCTTCCCCCCAGCCCTGTGGTACATACCTATCGCTTGTCATCACTAAAGTAAACACAATTGAATTATTGTCATTATCACCAAAGCGTACCTCCCTCCAAATCTAACACTTGGCTGGGTTCATTACCCAGTATCAAATCGAATGTGGTATTGCCCCTTGTTGGCCTGTCTACATACTGTGCCAGGAAAACCTCCTGCACATATTGGACAAAAACTGACCCATCTAAACTACTTGAATTATCGTATTCCCAGTCAATATTTGGAAAGTTAAAGTCTCCCATAACAACTACCCTGTCAGTCTCGCTCCTATTGAGGATCATCTTTGCTATCCTATCCTTTACATCTCTGGAACTATTTGGAGGCCTACAGAAAACTCTCAGCAGGGTAACTTCTCTTTTCCTGTTTCTAATCTCAGCCCATACTGCCTCAAACGTCCTTTCTGCAACTGTAATACTGTCCTTGATTAACAGTGCAGCACCACCCCCTCTATTGCTGTTTTCTCTGTTCTTACAGAAACATCTAAATCCCGGAACCTGCAATAACCAATCCTGTCCCTGCTCTATCCATGTCTTGAAATGGCCACAACATCAAAATTAGATTAGATTAGTTATAGTGTAGAAACAGGCCCTTCGGCCCAACAAGTCCACACCGACCCGCAACCTACCCAGACCCATTCCCCTACATTTACCCCTTCACCTATCAGTATCGGCAATTTAGCATGGCCAATTCACCTAACCTGCACATTTTTGGATTATGGGAGGAAACCGGTGCACCCGGAGGAAACCCACACAGACAAGGGGAGAATCTGCAAACTCCACACAATCGCCTGAGGTGGGAATTGAACCCAGGTCTCTGGTGCTGTGAGGCAGCAGTGCTAACCACTGTGCCACCCAGGTACCAACCTATGCTGCATGTTCACTCACCTTATTCTGGATGTTGCTGGCGTTGAAGTAGACACACTTCAAACCAATTTCTTGCTTGCCGGTGCCTTCTTGCGATCTTGGAATCTTAGTTCCGTCTTCACTACTCTCAACCTCCCGTATATTCGAACTACAATTTCGCTCCCCTTCCCCTGCTGAATTAGTTTAAACCCACCTGAAGAGAATTAGCAAATTCCCCCTCAGGATATTGGTATCCCTCTGGTTCAGGTGTAGAGGTCCCACCTACCCCAGCGAGAGCCCCAATTATCCAGGAATCCAAAGCCCTCCCTCCTGCACCATCCCTGCAGCCACATGTTCAACTCCTGTCTCTCTCTATTTCACGCTTCGCTAGCACATGTTGCTGCTGCGGGTCTTTGATAAGTATGTACCAGTTATGTTGGGTAAAAATGGGAATCCCAAGGCCAGAGCTGTCAGCAGTGAAAAGGGTGCTACAACCTAATGGGATGCCACCGTCTGGAATGCCTGTGATGCAGCCAACAGCAATCGGGGGTTACCCCTGTCCCCACTGGAGGGGATATGTTTGGGAGCAATCCTGCTGCAGCTGCCCTTGTCAGCCCTGTCTCCAAGCAAATGGAATTCAGTGCAAGGTGGCATTCCAAAGTGTCACACCCTGTTGTATCTCAGCAGCACTCCTACTGCTTGAGTTCTTATATTTGTGGTGAAAACCCAGCCTGGGCCTCAATGGCAGCACTTTCCTGATGCTGTGTTTTTGTAGCTGTGAGAGATAACACGAGTTGACTTTGTACAGGCCATTTATAATGAAGGAAAGAGGTACTTGGTCAAGGTAAGAATGAAAATTAACATTATTATGAGTTATATATGTTCCTTGTGTTTGCAATTGGAATGTTGCAAACATCAAACTTGCCCCTTTAAGGTCATGTTCAGTCACACTCTTTACTGTCCATCTTGCCTACACCCTGCTGTGCAATACATTCGGATAATGATGGATTCGGATAATGATAATTCGGATGCTGATGAGCTAATGGCAAGTTTGTTACATCAAATGATCATTCAAAGTGATGAAAGACAAGATCAGACAAAAATATTTGGAGGATCTGGATTCTGATGAAAATAAGCTTCATCAGTCAATTCAGGTGAACATACGATGTCTGTTACAAGGTATTGGAAAGATAAGAAGAACAAAATAATTGAACAATTGGCTAATATGGACTGCTGACAATGAGATGGAATTGGACCCTGTAGTAAGAAAGAGAGGAGTCAGTCTGTAATCACTGGGAGATTGACACCCTCATGTAATGAATCAAGAGCTGAAAAAAATGATTAACTCCTCACACTCTCACATGATATACTTTCCCACCCATGCTATTTTGGAGTGGCCAGCCCCATTATATGGATTTACACTGAATTTTGACATTTGGCTCTATATAAGACTCAATTCATTTACATTTAGTTTATTATAACACATATTTTCCAAAGGGGATAACACAGACTAATGTATGGACATGTGTAAATATAAATTTCTTGATTCTTGATGAACGAGAGACATGTTGGCAGTTAGCAAGACAAATTCAAGAATGCCAAATTTCAAATAGACACAACAATGTATATTAGAGGAAAAAAGGAGACTGGTTGGCAAATTGTTTATGATTGGTGGAGGCATTGCGATGGAGAAACAAGAAAAGAACACCTTGGCCAATCAGTTTACTTGCAAACCAATTAGCACCGGTTTCTCCTCATGTGTAAAAGGCCTATCCTTCTAAAACAGTTTTGTTGATGTCTCCATAACCATATGACTGACATAGAACTTTATTCATTCAGAGGATGCATGAAGTAGGCAAAAAACATTGCCGATCACTAATTGTCTTAAGACGGTAGTAATCAGTTGCCTTTTTGAACTGCTGCATTCCTTGGGGTGTAGGGATATCCACAGTGCTGTTAAGGGCACTGTTCTGACCTCGCAATACTGAAGTAACACTGATATTTTTCCAAGTCAGGTCCTTTAATATGGTAGTGGCCATGAGTTTGCAACAGGCTGTCGAAGGAGCCATGGTGAATTGCGGCAGTGCATCTTGCCGATATCTTTGCGGATACTGTGCATTGTGACACATCGACTGACTACTTGTGGATTTAGTTCCATGCAGTAGGCTGCTTTGTCCTGAAATGGTTTCAAACTTCCCTGGATTTGACCTACGCTGGCCCTGTGGCCATTTAGTCCATAAGCAGTGGGATGTCCCTTTACCATTGCTTGCAAAGTTGATGCCACTAATGTTTTGATTCCTTTCTATAGTTTAGAAACCTTGCTTCAATCTTTTGTGAACCTAGGTGTGGAGTCCAGATCCAGTGGAGTATGACTGAAGGTTAAGGCTGTTTTCTAGGATAAGAATCTGAAACTGAAGAATTAACAGACTGTTGGTAGTTTGAGAGATTTGTTCAGTGAAATATATATCTTTTGGGTTCATGAGAAAATGCAAATCTTTGAGGACAAGAAAGCATTTGCTGACAAACTGTTGGATTGAATTTGGGGGAGGGGTGCAGAAGGAGAAGTAAGGATAATGACAGGAAGGTGGAAAATTGGACAGGGCAATGAAAAGGGAGGGGAAAGGCAAGGACAAAAGTGGGGAGGAGGGAACAGGAGAAGGGAGAAGTGGGACATGGGAAGACGGGGGGGGGATGGAAAGTGGTAGGAATGGGAGATGGACAATAACAGGAAAGAGGTGATGAGGGGAGGTGAGGGATAAAAGGTATGTAGATGGGGGAAAGAAGGGAAGAAGATGGAGAAGAGGTGGAAGGATTGTAGGGGGTAGGGTATAAGGTATAGGCTTGGAGGGTGTAGAGGAAAGTTGATAACTAGAGGAACAATGAGAGTCTGGAGAAGAGTGAGAGCTAAAGCAATAGTGAAGGGTTAAGGAAGCAGTAAGAGGGTTGGGGAAGTGCATAGAAAGATTATGAGATAGAAGAAAGTTTAGATAGAAAGTAGATATTAGGAGAGGGAAGGGCATGTCTGGGGTAAATATGAGGGTTGGGGTAAATGGGGACTAGAAAATTCTGTGACTAAGAGGAGGGGAGGAACTTGCAGTGGATGGAGGAAATGCGAAAGGAGGGTGTCAGAAAGTTAAAAAGACTATGTGGGCAGGTGAGCACATAGTGAGGGCTGGGGGAAGGATGGCAGGTTGAGGAGGATAAAGTGTTAGTAGTGAATGTGATAGGGGAGGATAGGCTATGCTAGCGAGTAGGAGGAAGGGATTGTAGGTAGAAGGGGTTAGGTTATTTGGTTATGGGAGGTATGGGTGATGGTAGGAGGCAGCTAGGTGTTTGAGAGTGGTAGGAGTGAAAATAGGGGATCTGTTGGATGGGATTTGAGGAAACATAGGGAGGACTGGATGGGAATAATGTATTTCGCCTGTTCTTCACCTGATATGCATTACATCTCTTTTTGATTCACATTCTCTGCCTTCTCCATTATATCCAAGGAGCCCTAGTTTTGGCTCCCTTGGTTCTGTGTCATGTACAGGCTACATTCCAACATTTCCTCTTAAAGATATCCATTGCTTTGTTTCAGACATTCCCATCATACCTTGGTCCCATTTTACCCAGGCGAGATCCACTCTGATCACACTGAAGTTCACCTTCTTCCATTTGGGAAGTTCTACTTTCGATTTGTTATCTTCTCCAAATGATATGTCAGCTGATTCACTTCACCCACCTTGTTTCCCCAGCACTAAATTCAGCAATGCCTCCTTCCTGCTCAGACTGAGAGCATACTGATCAAAATTCTCCTGAACACCTTTCAGATATTCCTTTCTGCCACCCCCATCTTTTTATTTGCATATTATCACAATTAACATATAAGTAAATAAAATCTCCAAACAGCTCTTGTACATCATTCTGGCTTCCTGACAGATTTTCTTCTCTTTCTTGATTTTAAAATGTCTTCAGAATACCTCCTCCCACCCCCAGTAGTATGATCATACTCTCTTTGCTACTTAATTTTAAGGAACCGGATTCTGTTCTTATCCCTGTGTGGATTTCCTTTATTCCAACACTTAACTGCTTCCCTAATCAGTACTGCCACCCCATCTCCCTCTATTCTTTGCGTATCCTCTCAGAATACTTTAGGTGAAAACTTCTATGGGTGTGAGTGACATGGGCTTTGATAAGATTTGTGGCAGAATCAAGATGAGAGGTAAGTCCGTTGAAGTTCATCTCAGTGTCAGGAGCATCTCACTCCACTCATTCTCTACTCCTACCCCCATCACCAGCATAAAATACCAACATTTCCCAGCTGCTTTCAGATCTGACAAAGGGTCACTGGACTTGAAATGTTAACATTTGTTTTTCTCTCTCTCCACAAATGCTGGCAGACCTGCTGAGTTTCTCCAGCACTTTGTTTCTTTTTTCAGTTTTTAGCATACACTCAAGCATTAACTAAACCTAACCTAACTAAATCAAAATTAAAAAAAACTAATGCTGGAAAAAGAAAATCTCAGTAGCTTAAGCAATTTTAGGGGGAGAAGGAGAGTTGCCAGTTCATACAGGAATCTGGTAGCAATGGTATTCACCACTTAAATGTCATAAAAACAGCATTTTGTTGACTAATACAGAAAGAATTGGCATGGAGGGCAGCTGCCAATGTATATGGGACCTGGAATCATCAAGAACTAAAGTTTTCAGAGGACAAAACAGGAAAAATACATGAAAACCTTGTCACCGTGAATAAGGAATTTGAAGCATTACAGCATTCGTTCAGATTGCTTTGAGAATAGTAAAGCCTGGCAATAATACTACAGATAGGGCAGAACACGTAGCAAGAATTAATTGGTTTTAGTGGCTTTGCAGTTAATGCATCAAACCTAGTAACTATCATTTGGGGTAAAATAACTAAGATTTTTCTGACTTTCTAAAAAGTTCTTAAGACTTGAATGGGAGTACTGATCAAAATTATAGCACCAGGAAGATTACATTTTATACTAAAATCCTAAAAGATCAAGTATATAAGCATCAGCATCAGAAAAAGTGTTCCTGAAATTTTAGACTTCACCTCAAACTTGTTTACTGACATTAGCACTAATAATAGATTTATCAGAACAATGATGCTTGTGAATGTACAAACCCCTCCCCCCATCGCAGGAAGCTTTGTATTATATCACAAATGTGAATCTAAATTCATTCGTCTCTTCTTGGCTTACTTACAGGATAACAGTAATAAAGAAAAAGCAGAATGAACAAAATCCATTGATCCTTCTGCATGCTAAAGAAATTCTGTCATGACGTTAAGAAAATGCACACGGTGGTCAAGGAATTCTTGCAGTAACATGTTCTAGAAGTTAATAATCCTCTTGCTGTTTTAATTGTATGGGCAGAATGCAACCTCATGATTTGCTAACTCCTGCAAAAATGCATTGACAGCTATATATTTATTTCTAGTCAAAAACAATACATTTTAACAGTATTATTAAATATGTATATAGAAAATATTTGTTTAGTATCTTTATTTCATTTATGCGAAAGGGTATGCACTCATATACAGGGATTGTTTAAGCAATAGTACCAGCTTTGATGCATAATGTAAAACGCTATAAACATTTTTAATAAGTTTTGTTGTTAGGTATCATTAGAAACCTATCATAAATAGTTAAATATACAACACAGGAGCATGCATGTAATATTCTTCTGGTACAACGTGAATATCACTAGAGCTCTTTCCAGTGAATTCATTCATTCAGTCAGCCAGTCTTTCAATGTACTGTGCAATTAATCTATGATTTACACTTTAATGCATCTATTCCAGGCTGTAAAAGTTTTGATTGACATCAAAAAGGCCACAATCAAGCTAGGCTGCAATGTCACATATATGCATGCATTCCTTTGAAAATATTAAAGTTAGTTACTCAAACAAATATCCTACTCATCACAGGATATAACAATCACTGAATTGAATTCAACTCAATGGACTACAACAGAGGCATGTTTTATTAAACAGCTTTAAAACATTTTAAAATTAAAATACCTAAGGGTAACAATTATTAGGCATATATTCAATAAGTGAAAACTCTATTAAGAGATTCAACTTCTAAAAAAGCAAATAAATCATTCATATTTTTAAACAAAATGGTAAACTTTGCTGGCCTAAACAAATTAATAGCTGTTTACATTTGCAAACCATTTTCTTGACATCTGTCAAGACTTTTACAATAATTTCACTATCACATTTAGAGAGGGGAAAGTAACAATTCAAAACCTCTCATTCTGCATTGCATTTATATTGTTTTCTGTACAATAAAATCAGTTTGTTCAATAGAACACTTACACATCTAGCACTTGAGCTTCATGATCAACTATATTATTCGTAGGACAGAGCACCTCCTATGGGATTAAATGATTATTTCTATTCCTCACACTGAATATTCTGGGTTTATGATGCAGAAGACTTTGCTCAATTATACAGATTTTTGCTACTGATCTGTAAACACAATGAGCAGAGATGACACTACACAAGCTAATTTGAAGATGCACCATTATGGCTGGTTAAAAAACAAAATCAACATTATTTGTTTGGATTGAATTCAAAGACAGTAGACCGGACTGTCTGGTAATCCACTGCATCACCCATTTCTTTATTTTTATAGCTCATTAGCTGGAACTGCAGTGTATCTCTACATAATGCATCATCTCATTAATACATTAAAGAATTTAAGTTGATAGACCAACAAAATGACTGCATAACATTGTGAAACATAAACTATGTGCTACTAATATTCAAATAACTAATTTTAGCAATTAGTTATCTTCTTAAAAAATATATTTTTGTTAGTCAGATATATGACCTTCCATTGGGTGATTTATTTTCATTTTAAGATATTTCATATTTTCAGTTGTTTACACAGAAGAAAATTAATTGTCATTCATGGACTCCTGGATCTAAACTAATAAAGTTAGTAATCATTTCAACCTAATAGGAACACAATATATTGTACAATTAATAAAATCAGTTACTGACAGTTGCCACAAGTTCTGGAGTATCTGATTTTCACAAGGTATCCTCGAGAAAAGTTCAAAGTGCAAAATTCAATAGACGGAACTCTCAGAATGGACTCAAACTGTATGTAATCTATATACAAGAGTCTGATTAATATATTTGGCAAGTGTAAACATTGTCCTTTTCTCCAACACAAAAGCATGACTAATGACATTTGGTTATAATTTGGTTAGGACCAATTTGTCAGCTTCTAAAGGGAATAAAAAAAATTGCTAAATAGCAATTGAACTTCAAATTACTATTATAGTTTTGCACATTTACTATTTACAGTAAACACAATATTAGTAAGGCTTTTTTTTCCAAAGGTAGCACAATCAACTGATAAATTCTGATCTATGTAAAACTAGCATCCACAAGGCTTTAAGATAGATGGATATTTTAGTAATATTCTAATTAGTCACCTACAATTCATATTAACAAAGACTTTCAGACTACAACTGGCAGTTAAAAGCACCTTAAATAATAATACACTAAACAAAAACTGTTTCAGTATCACTGTATACTATAATGAAATGTAATGCTTTATTCTTAAGCTTTTTTTAAGCTGAGATTGCTTCAGCCATAGGAATTAAAGATAAGTTTGAATCTCAACTTCCTTGGAATTAAATATGGGTGCCATTTACCATTCAAGCTGGCCACCTTGTTGCTTTGAGTATGGTTAAAACACCAATAACACCATTCCAAAAATACATGTATTTTTGATCATTTATAGGTGTGTGTAAACAGTGACATCACTCATTCAAGAATATTTCTGTTCCTAGCAGAAGCAGGAAGGTGCTAACAAAAAGAAACCGTCAATAACCTAACTATAGCCACAAATCTTTCTTAAACAATAAAATGAGCCATCTTCTGCTCTTATTGCTATTGGCTGTGCAAGTTTCTTGTTCCTGATGCGTTTAATGTCCAGTTTACATTAATTAACAAAACAATCGTTACGTGGGTATCTCAAACCTCTACACAAAATCTACATTCAAAGATTGATATATGGATTGCGACATGGTAAGTGAATGGTAACAGAAAACCGATCCAAGTGGAGTTTTCTGTCATTAAAGCATACTCAGACAACAGCTCCCAGTTAGAAGGTAGTATTTCAAATCTTTCAGCTTCTTTGCTGAATGATATACCTGTTTGCATTCTAATACTAGCAGAGTCACAAAAGATGCATTTGCTTCATTTATACTGTAACCGCAAAGAAATTTATGCAAAATATTTGTCTGAATGCAATTGTTAACCCTAATGGGATTAAGAATCTACAATGAATAAAAGAAAAGGTAATATTCATGGCTTGATTATATGATCCAAGAAATGCTGCAATTTCTGTCATTTTCAGATGACCTCCCACTCATCATCAAAGTCCTCAGATTGACCCAAAAGAGCAATACGGTTAGGATTAATTAGTGCATCGGTATGGTTAAAATTCTTGGTAAGTCGTTGAAGAAGTGAGCCTCCAGTGCTAATGGCCCACAGGTCATCTTGAGGTGTAACTATGAGAAAGTAGAACAGCAACATAATTAAAAAGCTTGAAAACAATCATTGAAGTAACTCAAATACTGTAAAACAGTAACAAACATTACAATTTATTTGGTATTAACGGAAGAACTTCTGCGCTGCAGCACTGACCTAACAGAGCCAGGGCCCATCCTAAACACTTTACTGTGAGCCAAAAAAACAGTGAAGGAGCTAGAAACCTGAAAAAAAATCTACCGACCTTTGTCCTTGCAGCTGGAAATACCGAAGAAAGGAAGAAGCTGGCCTGGGGTCGGGGCCATGGCCTAGCCCACTGAAACAGCAGGCTTGGTTACTCACCAGACCCTGGTTCAGGAGCTGGTTAAATCCTGTGAAGTCCTGTGGATGCATATCCAGAAAAAAAAATCAGGGAGAAGCTAGCTCCTGTAT
The DNA here is from genome assembly GCF_020745735.1 of Hemiscyllium ocellatum. NCBI lineage: Eukaryota > Metazoa > Chordata > Chondrichthyes > Orectolobiformes > Hemiscylliidae > Hemiscyllium > Hemiscyllium ocellatum. The sequence continues at coordinate 78,281,622 of NC_083408.1, forward strand.
CTGCTCTGCTGCAAGTCCTGGGAAAAAGGACTGATGAGCTCGAGTGCCAGACTGCAGAGGTAGAGGCAGAGATTGACTCCTCCAAGAACCGACTGAAGCCCGAGAAGCACAGGTCTGTTGGTTCTGATAGACAATCTCAAAAACAGGGGCAGAAGAAGGAACCTGCGCATTGTTGGCATACCAGAGGGGATAGAAGGTGAACGGCTGGTGGAGTTCTTCGAGAAGTGGTTCCCAGAGCTCCTCGGTTTGGAGGTTGAGAAGGGAAGGATAACAATTGAAAGAGCCCACCGGATCGTGGCACGAAAGCCAAGTGCGAATAAGTGCCCACGCTCTGTCCTGGCGAGGTTCCATCGCTATAAAGACAAGCAGAAGGTCATGGAAGCCTCTAGAGTCTGGGGAGGGATTCAAGGGCATTGGTATGTGGCAGCTCCAGGGTCATGTTTTTCTCAAGACTTCTTGGTGACAGTGGTCTGAAAAAGAAAGTCCTACGATGGCGTCAAGAGGAAATTGAGAGAGTTTGACATCCAGTATTCTTTAAGATATTCAGCGATGCTTCGGATCAATCATAATGGATCCATATATTTGTTTGTCTCACCAGAGAAGGTGAAGAACTTTGTGGACATGTTGACTTACATTGAATGGGTGAATAGGCGTAGAGGATACAGCTGTAGAAGACTTGCTCTTCTTTAAAAAGGACTTGATGGAGTCTCCTTTCTAGTAATACGTTGCGTGAAATGATGTCCAGGATGGATAGCGTATTTATCTTTAATCTCAAAGTTATGTTAAGGGATGGTTGACATATTTTTAGTTTACTTGTAGATCGTACTAACCTTGCTTTTGGGTGTTTGTTTTTTCTCTACCCGTTGGTTGGTGTATGTGGAGCGGCCCTAGCTGATAGGAGTTGAGGGGGACGTTGGGATGGTTAGCAGGTTTATGGATGTGTACGTACTCCCTTTGAATGGGGGGTATATTTCTCCAATCAGTGCCTTTGGCAATTTTCTGTTTTTGCTGTATATAGTTTTTATAAATTTTGCAGATTTGTTGGGTGTAGTTATTTTAGTCTGTGTAGTTTTTGGGTTTTGTGGATTCTTTTGCAATAAAACTCAGCGATCTGTACATTGGGTTCTTCCTCTCTGGAGTCTAAATGATACCATAGAAGGTTATGGCTAAGGATGTTTATAAGGAATATTAAGGAGAGTCATTCATCTGTCAAGAGGAAGAAGGTACTATCCAGCCTTAAAAGGGAGAGGGTGAACATTGCCTTATTACAAGAAACATACTTGGATGATGCAGAGCATTTGAAGCTGCAACAGAATGGGTTTATTTTTCATCTTTCAATACAAACAGTAGAGGGGTGGCTATTTTAGTTAGAAAGAACCTCCCATTTAAGTTATTAGAGTGCATTAAAGACATACATGGGAGACTTGTAATCCTTAAAGCTTTGATACATAGGGAAGAATATGGGATCTTAAATATTTACAGTCCCGCACTCACCCCCTTAAATTGTTGACAGATGTACCTTCGAGACTGATCAACCTTGCATCTCAACATATCATCGTAGGAGGGGATTTCAATTGTCTCATCGATCCCTACGGTACACAGATTGCCGCCGATATCTTCTTTGCAACATAAACAATTAAGGGATCTACGGGCTGGACTGGGTTTGGTAGATGTTTGGAGGCACCTTCATCCTAATGCCAGGGACAGCATGTTCCTTTCAAACCCACATAAATGCCAGGATTGATCTTTTTCTGACCCCCTCAGCGCATCTGGGCTCGGTGGTGTCATGTACAATTGGCAATATCCCTATTTCTGATTTAATGGTTAAGAGTAAGGATGCGGTAGTAGGCTCCAAGCATTGGTGACTGGACCCCTTCATTCTCAAGGATAGCAAGTTTCTTGAATTATTTTCTACTGAGTTCAGGGCTTTTTTAGATATTAATTCTGGCTCAGTCAGTAGCGCATCCATCCTTTGGGAAACAGCTAAAGCCTATGCTCGGGGGTTGGTTGTTTTCTATTTGGCCAGTCAGAAGCGATGGTGAGTGAGCAGCAGCGCTTGCTCGAGGCACGTCTGAAAGTAGCTGAAAAGGCATATTTTGACAGGCCCTCACTGGTTAAACTGCAAAGGATCATGGTGCTTCGGTCTATGCTTAACTCCATGTTCACACGGACAGCCAACAGCGGGCTTACATTTGCAAGTCAAAGGCTGTTTGAGCATAGGGATAAGCCGGGTAAGAACCGAGGCATATCTTGCTAGGGAAAAAGAGTGCCCCCTCGCCCCCCCACCCCGCACCCCAAGCCATTACCTCAATCAGAGAGGACACTGGAAATTTGACTTACGATTCTAAAGGAGTAATGCAGCATTCCAGAAATTTTAGTCTGAATTATACCAATCTGAAAGCTGTAGAGTGGGCGGGTTTGGATGGAGTCTTTTTTTTAAGAAAGTGAACCTTTTGGGAGTGACCCCTGAACAAAAGTCTCTCCTCAATGCCCCACTGTCAGACAAGAGATGCAGGAGGCAGTGAGGCAGCTCCAGAATGGAAAGGCGCCGGGTCCTGATGGGTTCTCCAGAGAGTTCTATAAGGAACTTATAAGAATATTGTCAGGGCGATGCTTAGTATGTTTAATGACTCACAGAGATGGTGGGAGGAGGACACAACTAAGAGAGACAAAGTCACACAGATTGCATTGTATGCGGATGCCGTCCTTGTCTTCTGATCAAATCCAACAGTCTTAGTGCCACACCTGATACAATGCATCAATCTATTTGGTGGCTTCTCGGGTTATGATATCAATTTTGCAAAGCCAGAGGCCATGTCTATGGGCAGTCTCCCGAGAGTGCCTGATTCTGAGGGCAGATCTCGATTCCCTTTCAGATGGTCACAGGAGGGCTTTCTCTACTTACGTATTTTTGTCACTCCCATTTTTGATAGGCTACTTAAAGCCAATTTTGCCCATTTATTCAAAAGAATCAAGCAGGACCTTTGTAGATGGGAGGCGCTCCAATCTCTTGGTTAGGTCGGACGGCCCTCATTAAAATGAACATTCTGCCCAGTCTGTTGTATCCTATGTGAATGCTTCCTCTGCTTTTTATTAAGCAAATATTTTGAAAACTGAGCAGCTAGTTTAGTTCTTCTATCTGGTAAAAAATGAGGTCTGCAGATGCTGGAGATCACAGCTGAAAATGTGTTGCTGGTTAAAGCACAGCAGGTCAGGCAGCACCCAAGGAACAGGAAATTCGACGTTTCGGGCAAAAGCCCTTCATCAGGAATGAAGAAAGTGTGTCCAGCAGGAGGGACTTGGGGGAGGGGTGATGGAGATGTCATAGGTGGAAGGAGGTCAAGGTGAGGGTGATAGGCCGGAGTGGGGTGGGGGCAGAGAGGTCAGGAAGAGGATTGCAGGTTAGGAGGGTGGTGCTGAGTTGAGGGAACCGACTGAGACAAGGTGGGGGGAGGGGATAAACCGACTGACAACACAGACATCTACTATAAACCGACTGACTCCCACAGCTACCTGGACTACACCTCCTCCCACCCTGCCCCCTGTAAAAATGCCATCCCATATTCCCAATTCCTTCGTCTCCGCCGCATCTGCTCCCAGGAGGACCAGTTCCAACACCGCACAGCCCAGATGGCCTCCTTCTTCAAGGACCGCAGATTCCCCCCAGACGTGATCGACGATGCCCTCCACCGCATCTCCTCCACTTCCCACTCCTCCGCCCTTGAGCCCCACTCCTCCAACCGCCACCAAGACAGAACCCCATTGGTTCTCACCTACCACCCCACCAACCTCCGTATACAACGTAACATCTGCCGTCATTTCCGCCACCTCCAAACGGACCCCACCACCAGGGATATATTTCCCTCCTCTCCCCTATCAGCGTTCCGCAAAGACCACTCCCTTCGTGACTCCCTAGTCAGGTCCACACCCCCCACCAACCCAACCTCCACTCCCGGCACCTTCCCCTGCAACCGCAGGAAATGTAAAACTTGTGCCCACACCTCCTCCCTCACTTCCCTCCAAGGCTCCAAGGGATCCTCCCATATCCGCCACAAGTTCACCTGTACCTCCACACACATCATCTATTGCTTCCGCTGCACCCGATGTGGCCTCCTCTATATTGGGGAGACGGGCCACTTACTTGCAGGACGCTTCAGAGAACACCTCTGGGTCGCCCGGACCAACCAACCCAACCACCCCGTGGCTCAACACTTTAACTCTCCCTCCCACTCCACCGAGGACATGCAGGTCCTTGGACTCCTCCACCGGCAGAACATAACAACACGACGGCTGGAGGAGGAGCACCTCATCTTCCGCCTGAGAACCCTCCAACCACAAGGGATGAACTCAGATTTCTCCAGTTTCCTCATTTCCCCTCCCCCCCCACCTTGTCTCAGTCGGTTCCCTCAACTCAGCACCGCCCTCCTAACTTGCAATCTTCTTCCTGACCTCTCTGCCCCCACCCCACTCCGGCCTATCACCCTCACCTTGACCTCCTTCCACCTATCACATCTCCATCGCCCCTCCCCCAAGTCCCTCCTCCCTACCTTTTATCTTAGCCTGCCTGGCACACTCTCCTCATTCCTGATGAAGGGCTTATGCCTGAAACGTTGAATTTCCTGTTCCTTGGATGCTGCCTAACCTGCTGTGCTTTAACCAGCAACACATTTTCAGCCTAGTTCTTCTATCTGGTATTGCAAACTGCTCCTAATTAAATTGACTAAATTGCAGTCAATTGCAGTAATCAATATTGTCAAGGCGTGGAGGGCAATGAGTCAAGGTGAAGGCAATATTGCCAAAACATCATTTTTGCCACCCATAGTTGGTATGCCTGGCTTTCAGCCAGGGATGTTGCTCTCTGGGTTTAACCTATGTGCAGCTAAGGGCGTGTCTTGCCTTGGTGATTTATTTGAAAGGGACATATTTATGTCCTTTGGCTAGCTGGCTTGGAAATATGAATTGCCCAGTAAGGACCTCTTTTGATTCTTTCAAATTAGAAACTTCATACAAAAAGAGACCACACTTCTAACTGATCCTTAGAGATCCAAAATGGAGAAGAGGTGCTGAGTGCTGAGGATACATTATCTGTTAGCAATGCTTATCATCTGTTGGGAGAGGGTCCCTCAGACAAGGCCAAATGACTCTGCAAGGTATGGGAGAGGGAGTTGATTGTCGAGATCTCTTCTGAAATTTGGGAGAATATCTGGGAAAATACATGAAGGATCTCAATTTGCAATAGGACCTATGCCTTGCAATTGAAGATTCTCCACTGGGTCCATCTGGCCCCAGGCCGCCTCACTAAATTTAAAGCGGGAGCATCACCAATGTGTCCTAAATGTAAAGTGAGCATGAGCATGCTTACTTATTGTCTTTGGTCCTGCCACAGACTGCGGGTATACTGGAGCACTGTGGTAGGTGAAACAGAGAAGGACTTGGGGACAGAGGTGGAGATGGACCCGGTGTCTCCTTTTCTTGGCTTTGTTAATTCACTTTCATTAGATGCACACAAAAAAAAAGGCTATTCAGTAAACTCACTTCTTGTGCCAGAAAGAACATTCTGTAAGGGTGGGTGTCGGACAATCCTCCCGGGACTGACGGACTGGCATAAGCTAGTCGTGGAGCACAAATCCTCGGCCTTTCTTACATGTACGGTGCACCATAAAACTGAGAATTTCTATAAGACATAGCAGCCCTTTTTGGACTACCTGGGTGCAGATTTGTCCGCCATATTAAAACAGCTTTCATATAGCCATGGCAATTCTAGGTAATGAATCTGGTGTCCAGAGGTGAGGAACTACAAACATAGGAATATGTATAAACTTACGTGCTCAATGATTGAGGGCTATTACTTTGGTTTGCTGAGCTGTGTTATGGTTATTATCATTATTATTGTTAAGACTTTTCTTTTCTGGCTTAGTTATTAGTTGAGATCTATTTATGTAATTAACAGGTTTGTTCTTTTACTACTAGCTTGAATTGTTTGGTTTTGTATTTGTCGTAATATTCAAATGAAGAAATTTCCTTTTTTTTAAAATACATTGCTTCTAAAGAAAAGGTAAGAACCTTTGAACGAGTAATTCCAAAGGGTCTTATATCGCCCACTCCTTCAGAAGAGATTTTCCTGGTTATATAACAACATCTTTAAAAGGAGAAAATCTGATATTTTATCCTCACAAAGGCATTTTCTTCTTGTGGCAAATGTCTGTGGTACACTTTAAAAAAGAAATCAATATGTTCTAGTTTGAATAATATTTTTGCAAGGTAATACAATTGCCAATGAATTAATTCACCCGTCATGTAAAATGTTTGTAAAGTAAAGGTCAATGCTAACAGCAATAAACCAGATAAGGTAGTGAATATATAAACTTTGCTGACATGCAGCATTATTCAAACCAAGAGATTGCAGAATTCAAACCTAATCACTGCTGATGAATCAAATTTCAGTCAGCACAATCACAGATTTCAGGAATAACTAATCAATTCCAATGAAATAGAGCAGGAGACAGGAATGTAACTCTTATAAATTGCTTTCACATGATTCTCTGCTGAGTGTGCAGATGTTTGGGTGTTTTTTAAAAAATGCATTACTTTTGGCTGTGAGAACTGAAATAAAGCTAAAATATTTAATATCTAGGGGACAGGAAGATGGTAAGCTTGATATTAGAAGACCATTGGTAATGAAAACAATAGAAAAGTGGATAATCTAGATAAAAGTTTCAAATTTACATGAGATTACAAATTCACCACTGCAGACTGTAAATTGCAGAAGTAAAGCTGCCCAGACGCCACCATAAACTATTAAAGTATGCCATCATATCAGGCTGTTTCTCCTGCCTCAAGGAGGGTGATTATAATGGAAACTTCTGAAGCAATGCTTGATGACTTTTACTGCCAGAAATCATCACTTTCAATGTATAAGAACTCAGTGAAGAATTATATAACCTATTCTAAATCTGGAAGTTCAGATGCGCATGGACAGACAATTGGCTCATCCACCATTGAGCGTGCTTGGATTTTCCCTGCCATTTCAAAAATGATGATCAGCTTAATTCTTAGCAGAACTTTATCACCAACGATAACAATGTGTCAGTATTTCTGTGCATAATGCATACACGAGCTGTCATTCAATGTATTAAAATTTAATATCTACATCATTACAACTTAAGATTGTGTGGGAACAGCATTCACAGAATTTGATCTTGACAGATTTTATGGTTATTATTCCAATTGTTATACAGTCTCTGTAAATATTTCTACAAACAGGAACAGCTCATTAGGTCCAGAAAACATAAGCTAGTCTCAAAGAATCGACTTGAATTATCCGGATTTGGTTACAACAGACATAGCAGGTTTTTAAAAATAAATTATGATCTCATAAATATAATTTTAGGGGGCTATTGCAAAAAAGGTTAATGAACGTTTGCAACTTTAACTAGAAATTAGATAATATATATTTATTGGAGGAAAACAAATGTGTGATCTCCTTACCTGTCAAGCAAATCACATTACCAGGAATCTTTTTCCAATAATCGCCCGCAGGATTTTTGTTAGTTATTCCATAGCGACGTGCTATATCTCCATTAGAACAACGTACCCACACTGTTCTATAGCTCACAGTTAACTGACTAGCCTGTAAACCTACAAAAATGTTCTAGTTATTGTATAGAAGTGATTGTAAAACATGGATCATACTAAATATTCTGATGATATTCTAGTATTTAAACAGGTCATTTACCAGAATATACTATGATTCAATGACTACTTCAACAAAGAAGTAACCTGGCTGTGGTAAGAAAATACAGGTAAACCCATTGTTGGGGGTCACTTGGGAAGCTGAAAGTATAATGAGGATCAGTACAAAGAGTAGGGGAAAATGAAACAAAAGAGATTAGCAAGATATCAACATACAAATAAGCTACTCAGCCTTTTGATCCTATTCCACTATGCAATGACATTACGGCTAATCTGATTATTCCATATTCCCACTTAACTCTAATAACCTCTCACCCTTTACTTATGAGGAATCTGTCTACTTTGGCCATAAAATTATTCATAGATCTTGTTTCCACCACCTTTTGAGGAAGAGAGCTCTAAAGCCTCATGATCCCCTGTTAAGGAAAGAATTCTCACTATCTATCTTATATGGCGAGCACATTACCTTTTGCAAATGATGGCCCCACATTCCATATTCTCCCATGAAAAGAATCTTGCCTATATCTGCCCTGTCAGGATCTCTCTTAGAAGCTTCAATCAACTAGCCTTCTACTCCTCTGAATTTCAATTCTCCAACCTTTTCTCATAATCCACTCATCCTAGGCATTAGTCTAGTTTACTTCCTCTGTGCTATTTTCAATGTATTTGCATTCATCCAATGCTATATTTAGTATTCCGTGTTAAGATGTACTCTTACTATACTCTGCAAGCACAACCTCCTTACTCTTGTACTAAATTCATTTAATGAAGGAATTCATTAAACTTCCTAACATGAAGATAAGAAAGAATTGGTACAATAGTCATGTACAATAGAAGTTTTTTAAAAAAAAGATGCAGACAATAAGCAAAATAATTATGGCAGAGATACATCAGCTAACAGAGAAAGGAGGAGAAAGTGAGGTCTGCAGATGCTGGAGTATCAGAGCTGAAAATGTGTTGCTGGAAAAGCACAGCAGGTCAGGCAGCATCCAAGGAACAGGAATTTCGACGTTTCGGGCATAAGCCCTTCATCAGGAATGAGGAAAGTGTGTCCAGCAGGTTAAGATAAAAGGTAGGGAGGAGGGACTTGGGGGAGGGGCGATGGAGATGTGATAGGTGGAAGGAGGTCATGGTGAGGGTGATAGGCCGGAGTGGGGTGGGGGCGGAGAGGTCAGGAAGAAGATTGCAGGTTAGGAAGGCAGTGCTGAGTTCAAGGGATTCGACTGAGACAAGGTGGGGGGAGGGGAAATGAGGAAACTGGAGAAATCTGATTTCATTCCTTGTGGTTGGAGGGTTCCCAGGCGGAAGATGAGGCGCTCCTCCTCCAACCGTTGTGTTGTTATGGTCTGGCGATGGAGGAGTCCAAGGACATGCATGTCCTTGGTGGAGTGGGAGAGGAAGTTAAAGTGTTGAGCCACGGGGTGGTTGGGTTGGTTGGTTGGATGAAGGAGGCAATTTTACAGTGGAGAGCAGAAGGATGCCATAAATACCAATTTTTCAGACAGAAAATCGTTACTAAGATTGTAAAATCATCATAAACGTTTTGTTTATTCTTCAACGCCAGAAATAACTGCCTTTGAGAAGTTGATGGTGAGCCATCTTACTGCAGGCCATGTGGTATAAGTACATCACAGTCATGTTAAGGAGAGAATTCAAGCATTTTAACCAGGTACCAGAAAGATAATGGTAACATATTTCTAAATGAGGATGGTGTGCGACTTGGAAGGGGAATGTGGCGGTGAGCCTAAAACTACTGCTCCTCGTCTTTCTGGCAGAAGAGACATAGGCTTGTTCAACAAACCAAGCTAAATTGCTGCACAGTGTCTTCTAGGTGTTACCCACTGATGCAACTGCATGTTTGTAGTGGTGTGAGTGAATGTATAAGGTGGTAGTTGTGGTGTTTATGAAATGGGCTGCTTTGAACTGATAGTATCAAGCTTCGTGAGTGGTTTGGCAGCTGAATTTAAATACTTGAGAAAAAAATTGAGGTGAAAGAGAAGTGGCGTTGTCAACAATTTGACAAATTCTCTGAAAAAGTATTTAGGCATGTTGGAAAAGGTTAAAAAGTCACAACACCAGGTTATAGTCCCACAGGTTTATTCCAGATACCTGTTGAAGGAGCAGCGCTCCAAAAGCTAGTGCTTCCAAAAAAACCTGTTGGACTGTAACCTGGTGTAGTGTGATTTTTAACTTTGTCCACCCCAGTCCAACAGTGGCTCCTCCACATCATGACATTTTGGCAAGTCAAATCAGGGCAGGACTTATACACTTAATGGTAAGATTCTGGGGAGTACTGCTGAACAAACAGACCTTGGAGTGCAGGTTCATAGCTCCTTGAAAGTGGGGTTGCAGGTAGATAGGATAGTGAAGAAAGAGTTTGGTAGGTTTTTTTTATTGGTCAGAGTATTGAGTATAGGAGTTGGGAGGTTATGTTGCAGCTCTCCGGACATTGGTTAGGCCACTTTTGGAACATTGCGTGCAACTCTGGTCTCTGTTCTATAGGAAGGATGCTACGAAACTTGAAAGGGTTTAGAGAAGATTTACAAAGATATTGCCAGGGTTGGAGGGTTTGAGCTGTAGGTAGAGGCTGAATAGGCTGGGGCTGTTTTCCTTGGAGGCTGATGGGTGATCTTATAGAACTTTATAAAATCATGAGAGGCATGGATAGGTTAAACAGATGAGGTCATCTCTCTGGGGTGGGGGAGTCCAGGACTAGAGGGCATAGGTTTAGGGTGAGAGGGGAAAGATATAAAAGGGACCTATGGGGCAATCTTTTCGTGCAGAGGGTGGTGTGTGTATGGAATGAACTGCCAGAGGAAGTGGTGGAGGCTAGTACAATTACAATGTTTAAAAGACATCTGGACAGGTATATGAATAGGAAGAGTTTAGAGGGATATAGGCCAAGTGCTGGCAAATGGGACTAGATTAATTTAGAATAACTGGTCGGCATGGACAAGTCGGACCAAAGGGTCTGCTGCCGTGCTGTACATCTCTATGATTCTACTACATTGGACAACAAATATCATTCTACATTGGAGACAAGAATAAAATAGGAAATTGTAGGGCAGCTAATCTTATCTCTGCTAATAAATACATAAACAGAGTGAAACTATTCGACACATAGTTGGATAAAGATAAATAATGATGTCTTCTTTTACCTGGCACATGTTCCCAGTCAGTGCCTACAGGCATTGCCTCTGTAATTCCAAGTCGCACATGGACGTTGCCTCGACTATCAACTGCCCAAACCATCTGGTCATTAGGGCTGGAATAAATGTTGATCAGTTGTGTTCCTAATGGCTTTAAACGAAAGAGTTTGTTGAAAATATCACATTAAAATCTAAGGAAAATCAAAATCCTAAACTACTTTTATACCTAATTATATATAGACACAAACAGATAAATTGCTGCATAACGATTAGAATGGCATGCTACACCTTACTCAGCAAACCAGTGCATTTTTAAGGGCTCAAAGCCCATGGCTACACACCACTCGGTGCACTCCCTGCTATTCAAGAGTCAGATGCCTGCCTCCATTGTGTTTTTTTTTGGGAAATCATTAGGTTGAGTCAGTTAAGAGGCTGCAGCATTTTTGTTCCCACAAAAAATTTCCAAAACTATCTCTCTTCAGTTCCAAAAGAAGGGTCATATTTGATTCAAAACATAAATTCCGGTTCTCTCCCTGAAGAAGCTGTCGATTGATTGAATTTCTTCAGCATTATCTAGTTTTATGCAAAAATACTTATTTGTTCAGGAAGAGAATAAACCGAATGTGTCACAATAAATGAAGTGTGACAGAAAATGATCCCTAAGTGCATTTGTTTAATGATAAGTTGCAAATGATATAAAAAGTACATAATCTCTCATTCTTACTCGGTCTTTAGGGGAATATCAGAGAACACACTGCTTTCTGATATACAACACAGAATGCTTTATCAGGGATACTGACGATGATGACTGTACTAAAGTATCATTCAACTTCTTCAAGAGCTTCATTTCTCCCTGCTCTTTAAGTTGCATTCTGCACATGGATACGCATAGAGCTCCTTTCTGGAAGGCACACTCAGTCACAGGCAGACAGGAGGATAAGTAGTGTTTCTTTTTTTTTTACTGAAACTTGACTACATTGTATATGTACTGCTGGGAGCATCATGACAGAATTGCAGGTTTTACGGCATTTACAATATATTTTATTGCAGCCTTTACTGTAGTTCATAATAATATTATCATAACTGGTATTCTGCAAGAAAATGTGCTTCTTAAATGCATAAGTTTCTTATACATGATTCCATATCTTACTATTTTTGCTCAAGAATTAGTAGATCCGCACTGATACACAGGTCATCAGCAAATGGAGCAACCATAAAGATATGTAGGAAAGTAAGTTGTGAAGAAATCATAGGAGACTACATAAGGATATAGATAGTGGACAATGATCTGGCAAATAGAGGTAACATTGGAAAACGTGTACTTATTTGCTTTGGCAGGTGGAATAAATAGTAAGCATATTAACTAAATAGTGAAAGATTGCAAAACTCTGAGATGCAGAGTGATGAGACTGTCATGGTGTTTGACACACAAAAGTTTAGTATGCAAGCACAGCAAGTAATTAGGAAAGCTAATAGAATACTATTGTTTGTTGCAAGGGGAATCAAATACAAAAGAGGGAGGTTTTGCTTCAGTAATACAGGCTTTGATCACATATATACAGTATTGTTCTTCTCATTTAAGGAAAGACACAAATGCACAGACAGCAGTTAAGAGGAGGTTTACTATATTAATCCTTAGAATGGGTAGGTTTGTCTTACATTGAAGGGCTGAATTAGCTAGGTTTTTATATAGGAGAAAGTGAGGACTGCAGATGCTGGAGATCAGAGCTGAAAATGTGTTGCTGGAAAAGTGCAGCAGGGCTCATGCCCGAAACGTCGATTCTTCTGCTCTTTGGATGCTGCCTGACCTGCTGCACTTTTCCAGCAACACATTTTTAGCTAGGTTTTATATACTGGAGTTTAGAAAAAGAAACACAAGATCTTGAGAAATCTTGACCAGATAGACATGGAAAAGATATTTTTCTTGGAGAGCAATTTAAAATTAGGGGTGGCCCATTTAAGACAGACTTGAGCACAGTTTTTTTCTCAAAGATTTGAGCGTTTTTGGAACTCCTTTCATGAAAAAGTAATGGAAGCACAGTCTTTAATTACATTTAAGGCAGCATTAGATAGATCTTTGATAAGCAAGAGGGTGAAGTATCACTGAGGAGACGTGAGATTATGAAGTAAACAGCTAAAATCTTATTAAATGCCAGAGTACGTTTAAGGGGTCAACTCCTGCTCTTAATTCATATGTCATTGATAAGTGGCAACATCTTCTTTACAAGCTCAGTTTAATATTTCTTCCAAATGACTGCATCTTTAATAGTACAGAATCTTTCACTACCATACTGAAGATTCAGTTGATCTTTTGTATCCTGATCCTGGTGAGGGCTGGAAGTGTCAGAGAGATTATAGAAACAAATGAGATGGGAGTCAAACAAAATAGAAATTCAGGGAACTTAAGAGTATATAATTATGTAGCACTCTATCATGTCAGTAATAAAATCTAGTCCTGACATTACAGTTGCACTACGATATTAGAAGATTATTAAACAGCATTTGTGATAGGCCAAACCTTAAGAAGGCTCGTACAAAAGATAATTAAATACTAAAAATTAAAATACTTTTCAAGTTAGTTTGAAATCTTACATACTGTAATCAGACTTAGGGCCAACCTAAGCCGAAGAAAGAATTGTAGGATGGCATTTATTTATTTATTTTGCAGGAAAGGATATTTCATATCAATATGATGTGCTGTTTTGTATCTCAAAGCAGTCATGGTCAATAATGCAAAGCAGTATTCCATTTCATGATTCAAAATAGCATCAAGTATTTAATAATAAATGCAGTTCATCTAATGTAATTCAGGAAAACGTTATCAAGCATGCACACACATTCTCACGCGAACCCGCACTCACTCACACTGTCTTTCCCTCCCTCCCATGCACGCACTCACACATATAAGTCTATGGGGTGAAGTTGCATTTGGAGAATTGTATTTGCAGATACATTCTATTATGTTCAAAAAGCACATAATTTATAGACAATCCATGTGACATTTTGTAAATTCCTACTTTGGAAAGAGAACCAGTTTGACTCAAGATTGGAAAACATACAGACTCTAACCGCTAATGCATTGTCTGAGGTGAGATTTTTTAAAACTTTTTTTATAAAATCGTAAATTTTCTCAGGAATATGACTTGAAAGAAGTTCTGGGATTCACATATTAATGAATCGAAACCTGGAACCCATTCTAAAAGATGAAAGACTTAACAGCAATCTGTGTTTGTTTAATACATCGCATCAGTTACATGATCATTTGCTATAAATTCTGTGCCTGATGATCCTGCCCCACTAGTTACCTAACGAAAGAGCAGCGCTTCAAAAGCTTGTACTTCCAAATAAACCTGTTGAACTATAACCTGGTGTTGTATGATTTTTAACTTTGTCCACCCCAGTCCAACAATGGCACCTCCACATCATAATTCAGGAAAGATTAATAAAAAATGATGTAGAGTACTAATTTCTGCTGCTTACACCAATAACAAAAATCAGTTCAAGACACATTTGTGCACTGCATTATTTGGCATGTGCTCTACTTATAAAGGTGTGGAATAAATAAAGGGTGCCAACACACCATTCATATGTTGTATCATTTTCCCCCACAAATATCTGGCATACTACACTGTATGAAGATAATGGAGATTACTAAAGTTGAATCAGTAAATAAAAATGGCAGTGCATTTTCTTATAACATTGTTATTTTACTCAGTAACAATCATGTTAATGGGATTCTCTTTGGACAGTCAGTGCAGACTTGATGGACTGAATGGCTTCTTTCTGCACTGTAGAGATTCTATGATTCTAATCACCTTCTTAAAGAGCAGTGTCCAGATGTGGAACATAATTATCCAGTTGATGCTAAACCAGAGCTTTATAACGGTTCTTCATAGTTATATTGTTTTTATACTCTATGCTTTATTTAAAGAAAAGTCAAATTAAGGAAAACCAGCATGGTCCACTCTTGCCCTGCTGTGACTATAAATTTCATCCTGGTTTGTCATTTCTAAAAGCCTTCCAACCAAGATGATCAAGTGATTGACTTGTAGTTACTGTATTTATTCACATACTCGTTTTATATAAAAAAAAGATATGCAGTAGTTACAATGCCCTGGCATCAGCCATGTTGAAAGAGGGTTGGAAAATTAGGGCCAACACGCCCGCAATTTCCATCCTCAGAATCCTGAGTGCTCTCACAATCCTCAGATGCACCAATCAGATCGTGATGACTTATTTAAGTGCAGCCAGGTTTTCTAGTGATGTCTTTCAAATAAGATGTTAAACCAAAGTCCTGTCGGTCCTCTCAGGTTGTAGTAAAAGATCCCAAAGCACCATTATTTGAAGAAAAGCAGGACAGTGAGCCCTTGTGCTCCAGCCAATGATATTCCTCAATTAACACCACAAGAACAGATCATTTGACTATTATCGCATTGCTATTTCCGGGAGCTTGCTGTGCACATATTTACTATGTTACAACAGCAATTGCATGTTCAAAGTGCTTCAATGCCTGTAAAGCATTGATGGGGGTTTGATAGTTTTGAAAGGCGCTATATAATTGCATGATTCATTGTATTTGTTTTGCTTCATTTGGGCTTCATAATCTTTTAGCCCATCAAATATCTTAATTACCTTTTCTCTCATTATGACTTTAACTTCTTTGATAAAGAGATGTGCAAAGTACTAATTATTACCTTAACCATGTTTCTGACTCCACATTTAGGTCTGTTTTCCGATCCCTCATTGGCTTGAACTGCCATATATGGTTGTAGAAGACTTCCAAATTTTCTTCCATGAAAGTTGCAGTTTTCATATTTTGTCTTTGTTCCCCACATCCCACCACCAACACTTGCACTCCTTCCCCACTACTTTCCACCCAAATCTTCTATAATCAGCTTGGTTTTATTTTGTTTTATTAATCTGACATGTATCATATACCTCATAGTCCCTTATTTTCTTCCACCTAGAGAATCTAAGGTTTACCCTCTTTTACCATTCAGAGAACTCCAGGTTACTGATGCTAACCTCCACCATTGTGGGTATGACCCTCCAAATATGCTAGCATCACCTCTTTAAAGGAAATCCTCAGTTCAATTAACTACTTCATGCCAATCTTTAATTCAAATTTAGCCAGGACAGATCTGCTCTCCACCCACTAAAACTGATCCTCTTCCAATTAAATGTTTTTACTTTAGATTGCTCTTTGTTCTTTTCTATTGCTAACCTAAACACTATGATGTATGATCAGAGAAGGCGAAAGCTTAGTGATGATATCGCTGGACTGTTAACCCAGAGACCCAAGTAATGTTCAGATGGTGGAATTTGAATTCAATAAAAAAAAATCTGGAATTAAGAGTCCACTGATGACCATGAAACTTCTGCCAATTGTCAGGAAAAACTCATCTGGGTCACACCTGTCCTTCAAGGAAACTGCTGTCCTTGCCTGGTCTGGCCAACAGGTGCCTCTAGGTCTATATGTCATGGAGACATAGAGTCACACACCATGGATACAGACCCTTTGTCTAACCAGTCCTTGCCAACCATAATCCTGTTAGAATTCTTTAAGAGGTAACAAGAGGTTAGACCAGGGAAAACCAGCGGATGTTATCTACCTAGAGTTCCAAAAGGTCTTTGATAAGATGCCTCATGGGAGGCTGCTGAGTAACGTGAGAGCCCATGGTGTTCGAGGTGAGCTACTGGCATGGATTGAGGATTGGCTGTCTGACAGAAGGCACAGAGTTGGAATAAAAGGTTTTTTTTCAGAATGGCAGCTAGTGATAAGTGGTGTCCAGCAGGGTTCAGTGTTGGGGCTGCAGCTGTTCACATTATATATTAATGATCTGGATGAAAGGATTGGGGGCATTCTGCCGAAGTTCGCCAAGAATACGAAGGTAAGCGGACAGGCAGGTAGTTCTGAGGAGGTTGGGAGGCTGCAGAAAGATGTAGTCAGTTTAGGAGAGTGGTTCAAGAAGTGGCATTCAAATTCAATGTAAGCAAATGCAAAGTCTTGCACTTTGGAAAAAATAATACAGGGACAGACTATTTTCTAAATGGTGAGAAAATTCATAAAGCCAAAGTACAAAGGGATCTGGGAATGCTAGTCTAGGATTCTCTAAAGGTTATTTGCCAGTTGAGTCTGTGGTTAAGAAAGCAAATGTAATGGCGTTATTTATTTCAAGAGAGTTGGAATGTAAAAACAGTGATGTGTTATTGAGACTTTACAAAGCTCTGGTTAGGCCCCATTTAAAATACTATGTGTCCAGTTTTAGGCCCCACAGCTCAGGAAGGACATACTGGCACTGGAGTGTGTCCAGCTAAGATTCACAAGGATGACCCCTGGTATGGTAGGTCTAACATACGATGAATGGCTGAGGATCCTGGGATTGTATTCATTAGATTTTAGAAGGTTGAAGGGAGATCTAATAGAAATTTACAAGATAATGCATGGCTTAGAAAGGGTGGATGCTGGGAATTTGTTTCCATCAGGCAGGGATACTAGGACCTGTGGGCACAGCCTTAGAATTAGAGGGGGTCAATTTAAAATGAAAATGAGGAGATAATTCTTCAGCCAGAGAGTGGCAGGTCTGTGGAATTCATTGCCATGGAACGCAACGGAGGCTGGGATGTTATATATCTTCAAGGCAGAGACTGATAAATTCTTAATCTTGCAAGGAATTAAGGACTACGGGGAGAGTGCAGGTAAGTGGCATTGAAATGCCCATCAGCCATGATTGAATGGCAGAGTGGAATCAATGGGCCAAATGGAGTTACTTCCACTCCTATGTCTTATGATTTAAAAACTAAGGTAGTCCCACCTGCCTATGCTGAGCCCATATCTCTACAAACACTTTCTATTCATATACTGACCTTAAATGTCTTTTAAGCACCACCATATCCATATCCACCACCTCCTCTGGAAGTTCATTCCATACATGAACCACTCTACGTCAAAAAATTGCCTCTCATGTCTTTTTTAAATTTTTCTCCTTTCACCTTAGAAATATTCCCCCTACACTTTACATCCCCCACCGCAGGGAAAAGACACCTGCCATTCTTTTACCTTATCTATACCCCTTATTACTTTATAAACCTCAACATCCTGGTAAATCTCTTCTGAATCCTCTCCAGTTTAATTATATCCTTCCTTTAACAGCGAGAACAGAACAGCACACAGTACTCCAGAAAAGGCCTCACCAATGTTCTGTGCAACTTCAAATATAGGAGTCCAAACTCCGATATTCAAAGGTCATACAATGAAGTCAAACATGCTAAATGTCTTCTTCACCTCCTCATCTATATGTGGTTGATTCTTAACTGCCCTCTGGGCACTTAGGGTTGGACAATAAATGCTGGCCTGGCTAGTGACACCCTCATCCCATTAATGAATGAAAAAAAAATCACGTTCCTGAATAATCCCATACTAACCTTTCATCCACTTCATTCCCCAAAGTAGACTCAGCATTGTTTTTGGAAATAAGCCAGTTCAAGAAACATCTTGTATATACATATTAGAAAATGTCTCTTCCTCTTCCTTATGCTACAAATCTACTTCTTGGTCTACAGAAATAAACCCTCTGAATTTGGTTCAATCTTTCATACGTAGAGTGTAAGAATAAATGAGCCATTCTCAGGTTGCCAGACTGTCAGCAAAGGTGTAACACAAGGATTTTTCTTTGGTCCCAGCTGTTCATAATCTCTATCAATGATGTGGATGTGGTACCTAGTGTAGTATTTCTAAGTTGGTGGAACTTGTTGGGAATACGTATTGTGAGGAAAATGCAAAGAGGCTTTAAGGGAATTTTGATAGACAAGCTGAGTTGTCTACTCCTGTTCCTAATGTTTTTAACATAGCAGATTGAATATAATGCATATAAATGTGGTGTTATCCTCTTTCCTAGGAAGAATAGAGGTGCAGAGTACTTCATAAAATGGTGAGAGATTAGCTGTCCTTATTTATTAGTCACTAAATTAGCTTGCAGGTGGATCTAGGACCTGAAGACACAATCGCAGAATAACAGACAAACCATTTAGTATTTCGGGTTGAGACTAGGAGGAATTCCTTCACTTAGGTGGGAGTGAATCTATGGAATTCTCTACCCCAAGGGCTGTAGAAGCTGTCACTGAGTATGTTCAACAGAAATTAAGAGATTTCTAGTTGCTAATAATATCAAGGAATGTGAGGATAACCTGGAAAAATAGGGCCAAGAAAGCACACATGAAAGTCTAAATGGTTTATTCCTGCACAGAAATTATGTGAAGAACACAGATGATGAAATGATGCAAAGATTGTTGATACTGCAACCAATGTAGATGGATGCAATAAGAAATATTTATGCATTAAATATCATAAATAAATTTAGGGCAAACCTGTGACAATACATTTCAATGTATGTAAATGTGATATAAAAAGTATAGAACTGGGTTCATGATAAATGATGACAAGTTAGAAGCAGTAAAGGTTCTAGTAGATATGGGAGTCTAGGTACATAGACAGTTAACTTATTATGAATCGCTGAACAAACAAAAAATACATGAAGTCGCTTTTGTAACTCGAGAACTAGCCTACAAGGAGGCAGGAGTCATATTTCAGCTATATATAGTTAGACCAACATTGCAGTACTGTTGCAGTCCTGGGCCACCACAAGTTAGTAAACCTGAAGTGACCTTAGAGGATGTGCACTATAGACTTACCAGAAAGATCCGTGAACTCCAAGGGTTTAATTACAAGGAGAGTTTATACAAACTGAAGTTGTATATCCAGCCATGTAGAAAGGCAAGGTTTACTTGGATCTCAATTTGTAGCTTTAACAGGTTGGCATTTCATTTTAAATATGTCTGGTGCTGCTCTTGGCATGTCTCCTGCATTTCTCAATCAACTCGTATTGATCCTCTACTTGAAAGTAATAGTCAAGTTGGGCCATTGAGGTGCAGATATGTTTGAATATTATTCTTCTGCTACTAACAGTCCACAGTGCCTCATGATTGTTCAGTTTTGAACTGATAGATTCAGAACAGATCTATCCCATTTAGCATGATGGTGATTGTGCCATTTTACATGCTAAAGATTTTCCTTATGCCTGAAGATGGGACTTTGTTTTACCAAGGACTAGGTGGTGGTTACTCTTATCAATACTGTCTTGGTCAGATACACCTGGTAGATTGGTGGGAGAGGTCAAGTAGGCTTTTCTTTCACACTAAAGGCTAGGAGCACATTTCCAAGTCAGAACAAGTATGTCTTGGAGGGGATCTTGCAGATGGTGGTGTCCCATATCAACTGCCCTTATACTTCTGGATTGAAGTGGTCATGGATTTAGAAGATGTTGTCTGAGAAGCCTTCGTGAACTTCTATTGTGCATCTTGTAGATGGTCTGCCTCTAACGTGTGTCGATGGTGGAGCGAATAAATGTGATGCTAATTAAGCAGGCTGTTCTGTCTTTGATGGTGTCAAGCCAAGTATATTGCAGCCGCATTCATCCAAGAAAGCAGGCAATATTCCATCACAGTTCTGACTTGCAACTTGGGGATAGATTAGATTAGATTAGATTCCCTACAGTGTGGAAATAGGCCCTTCAGCCCAACAAGTCCACATCGGCTCTCCGAAGAGCAACCCACCCAGACCCATTCCCCTACATTTACCCCTGACTAATGCACCTAACACTATGGGCAATTTAGCATTGGCAATTTAGCATGGCCAATTCACCTAACCTGCACGTCTTTGGACTGTGGGAGGAAACCGGAGCACCCAGAGGAAACCCACGCAGACAGGGAGAATGTGCAAACTCCACACAGTCAGCCGAGGCTGGAATTGAAACTGGGACCTGAGGCAGCAGTGCTAACCACTGAACCACCGTGCCGCCCAGGTGTTTGGGAGTCAAGAGGTGAGTTACTTACTGCAGGACCTCTGGCTCAGACTAGCTTTTATAACCACAATATTTATATCACTGGTTCAATTTAGTTCCTGCTCAACAGCAGCACCCAAGATATTGGTAATGAGGGATTTGGTGGTTCTAATACCATTGAATGTCAAGGGAAAATGGTTAGATTCTGTCTTGTTGGAGATAGTCATTGCCTGGCACTTATGTGCCATGTTATTTGCCACTTGACAGTCTAAACTTGGACATACTTGGGCAATTTTCCATATATAGGGTTGATGCCAGTGTTGTAGCTGTACTGGAACAGCAGGCTGGGTGCAGGACACTATGCAGCACAAATTTTCAGGATATGGATACAACAGGATCTGTGGAGTCACAATGTGAATACAGAACTTTATCTCCACAAGAACTATGCAGAAATGATTCTTATCATATTGTCATGGTCAAGTGTATTTACAGCTGGCAGATTGGTGAGGATGAACTTAAGTATGTTTTTCCCTCTTATTCCCTCATCACCTTCTGTGAGCCCACTATGTCATTGTCGAGCAATAATGCCCTTTAGTATGTTATCAGCTTGATCAGCAGTAGTGCTGCTGAGCTGCTCTTGGTGATGAACATGGAAGTCATCAAACCAGAGTACAATATGAACACTTGCCAGTCTCAGTGCCTTCTCTGGAGGAGCACTGATTCATCAGCTGAGATGGTGGTATTGGGGTCATCAGAATGTACTAATGTAGGAACTTTTCTTGGCCATACTTGACCTGATGCTATGAGACTTCAAGTCAAAGGCGATGGTGAGGACTCCCAGCAAATCCCTTCAGGACATAATGAGATGGGAATGGGGTTGCCTGACATATTGTGTGTAAGGTATGATTCTGAGAGTATGACTATATCAGGCTGTTACTTGACTAGTCTGTGAGATAGATCCCTTAACTTTGGCACGAGCCCCAAGATCTTCGTAAAAAGGACTTTTGCAGAGTCAATAACCCTGTGTCCCCGTTGTTGCTTCTGGTGCCTCAGTTGATACCAGTGGTCTGTCTGGTTCCATTAAATTTTTCAGACTTTCGTATTTTGATTACAACAGAATGGCTTCCTAGGTCAGAGGGCTGTTGATAGTTGACACATTGTTATGAGCCACATGTAAGCCAGACCAGGTAATAGATGGCAACTTTCCTTCCCTAAATGGCATTAGTGAACCAGATGGGTTCTCATAATAAGTGAAAGTGGTTTCACGGTCATTAAACTATTAATTTTAGGCGTTTACTGAGTTCAAATTCTGCCATCTGTCATAGCATTACCTGGGGCTCTCAATTATTAGACTAGCAATGATAGCACTGTGCCGTCATCTCCTCCATTGAATTTGCTATGCACGTCATTGAGTCATAGAGATGTACAGCATGGAAACAGACCCTTAAGTCCATCCTGTCCATGCCAACCAGATATCCCAACCCAATCTAGTCCCACCTGTCAGCACCTGGCCCATATCCCTTCAAATCCTTCCTATTCATCTATCCATCCAAATTACTTTTAAATGTTGCAATTGTACCAGCCTCCACCACTTCGTCTGGCAGCTCATTCCATGCACCTTCTGTGTGAAAATGTTGCCCCTTCGGTCTCTTTTATATCTTTATCCTCTCACCCTAAACCTATGCCCTCTAGTTCTGGACTCCCTCACCCCAGGGAAGAGACTTTTTCTATTCATCCTATCTATGCTCCTAAATGATTTTATAAACATCTATGAAGTCACCCTTCAGTCTCTCTGACACTCCAGGGAAAACAACCCCAGACTGTTCAACCTCTTCCTATAGCTCCAATCCTCCAACCCTGGCAACATCCTTGTAAATCTTTACTGAACTCTTTCAAGTTTCACAACATCTTTCCGATAGGAAGGAGACCAGAATTGCACACAATATTCCAAACACTGGCCTAACCAATATCCTGTACAGCCGCAACATGACCTCCCAACTCCTGTAACTCAATACTCTGACCAATAAAGGAAAGCATACCAAATGCTTTCTTCACTATCCTATCTACCTGCAACTCCACTTTCAAGGAGCTATGAACTCCGATGCAAGGTCTCTTTGTCCAGCAACTTGCCCGAGGACCTTACCATTAAGTGTATAGGTCCTGCTAAGATTTGCTTTCCCAAAATGCAGCACCTTGCATTTATCTGCATTAAACTCCATCTGCCACTTCTCAGTCCATTGGCCCATCTGATCAAGATACTGTTGTAATCTGAGGTAACCCTCTTCACTGTCTACTACACCTCCAATTTTGGTGTCATCTGCAAGCTTACTAACTATACCTCTAATGCTCACATCCAAATCATTTATATTAATAACGAAAAGTAGTGGACCCAGCATCGATCCTTGTAGCACTCCACTGGTCACAGGCCTTCAGTCTGAAAAACAACCCTCTACCACTACCCTCTGTCTTCTACCTTTGAGCCAGTTCTATATCCAAATGGCTAGTTTTCCCTGTATTCCATGAGATCTAACCTTGCTAACCAGTCTCCCATGGGGAACCGTGTCGAATACCTTTCTGAAATTCACATAGATCACATCTACCACTCTGCCCTCATCAATCCACTTTGTTACATCTTCAAAAAAACTCAATTAAGTTTGTGAGACATGATTTCCCCCACAAAAGCAATATTCACTATCCCTAATCAGTCCTTGTCTTTCCAAATATATGTACATCCTGTCCTTCAAGATTTCCTCCAACAACTTGCCCATCACCGATGTCTAAAGTTCCTTGCTTGTCCTTACCACCTTTCTTAAACAATGGCACCATGTTAGCCAATCTCCAGTCTTCTGGCACCTCACCTGTGACTATCAATGATACAAGTATTTCAGTAAGAGACCCAGCAATCACTTCCCTAACTTCCCACAGAGCTCTAAGGTACACCTGATCAGGTCCTGGGCATTTATCCACTTTTATGCATTTCAAGACATCCAGCACTTCCTCCTCTGGAATATGGGCATTTTTCAAGATGTCACCATTTATTTCCCTACATTCTATACCTTCCATGTCCTTTTTCCACAGTAAATACTGATGCAAATTACTCGTTTAGTATCTGCCCATTTCCTACAGCTCCACACAAAGGCTGCCTTGCTGATCTTGGAGGGGCCCTATTCTCTCCCTAGTTACCCTTTTGTTCTTAACATATTTGTAAAAAAACTTTGGATTCTCCTTAACTCTATTTGCCAAAGCTATCTCATGTCCCCTTTTTGCCCTCCTGATTTCCCTCTTAAGTATACTCCTACTATCTTTATACTCTTCTGAGAATTCACTCGATCTATCCTGACATATGCTTCCTTCTTTTTCTTAATCAAACCCTCAATTTCTATAGTCATCCAGTATTGCCTATATCTACCAGCCTTTCCTTTCACCTTGACAGGAATGTACTTTTTCTCTGGACTCTCATTATCTCATTTCTGAAGGCTTCCCACTTTCCAGCCATCCCTTTACCTGCGAACATTTGCCCCCATCAGCTTTTGAAAGATCTTGCCTAACACCGTCAAAATTGGCCTTTCTCCAATTTAGAACTTTAATTTTTAGGTCTGGTCTTTCCTTTTCCATCACTATTTTAAAACTTCTATTAGATTGTTGCTTCACTAGTTTATGGGACAGCTCTCTCAATGTTGATACAAATCCTCAGGTGTTAGTGAGGAAGAATTTGCAGGTCAGCTAGGTGGGGTTGCCATTATCTTTTCTGTGTCCAAGTTAATGTCTGGATTTATTCTGATTTGACTTCTTTGCAGTGGCTAACTTGGCCATTTCAGAGGACGCTAAGGATCAACCGTATTACTGTGCGTCTGGAGTTACATCTAGGCATATAAGAGCTAGTTACCCCTCTTTTACAACTACAGACTGCCAAGGAAAGTCTAACTAATTCGCAATGATTTGCACACCAGAAAAGAATTCATGGACTTTCAGGGTGGGTCAGAATGGGAGATGCTGCTTTAATCTAAGTATTGTTCTAGACACAGTGAAACAAAGCTACAGGATCAGAATTAATACAAACAACCAATAAAACAGTCACATCTAGTCTTTTGGTAACTTGGTTGTACTTCCCTTAGCATTGCATTATTTAGTTGATGCATTAACATGTGCCAAGAAAGATCCGAAATCTGAACATGCAATGAAGTTGCACGGTTTCAAATCACAAACAAATCACCATGGCCATAAGGAGTGTGGACTACATTCAAGTAGCATCAGCTTTGCAAAATATTTGACTTGTGTTGTTTTGTTTAGTTTAGTCCAAAGCCCATGTAAACCGTTGAGGCCTTAGGATGAAGGGAATTTGATTATTTAACTTGTCATATTTCCTTTTTTGCTTCTCAGACAATTTGTTTCTTGTCTCCAGTGTATTGCTTGATTTTGTTTTCCAAAAGAAATAAATCATAAAGTGCTAAAACCAGGATTAATTTGGACTGTGAACTGATGGCTCATTCAGTACAACAGATTTTCTACAGATAAGAAACTGCCATAAATGTAATAAAATCTCAGTGAAGAGAATTTTCCTAACAAAAACATCAATACTCCCTTTGAAAACTTGCTGTCACATACTGACTGTTACACATTTACACAATAATTACCTTCAATAGAAGAATTCCAGCTTACGTAGGTGAAAAAAGAAGTGTTCTAAAAGCTAAAAATCACACAATACTAAGTTATAGTCCAACAGGTTTAATTGGAAGCACACTAGCTTTCGGAGCGACGCTCCTTCATCAGGTGATAGTCCTGATGATAGTCACCTGATGAAGGAGCGTCGCTCCGAAAGCTAGGGTGCTTCCAATTAAACCTGTTGGACTATAACGTGGTATTGAGTGATTTTTAACTTTGTACATCCCAGTCCAACACCGGCATCTCCAAATCATGTTCTAAAAGCAACGTGGTACTAAATATGCCTTGTGGACGAAAGGCCTTCAAAACACGTGTAACTAGAATGCATGGATTATTTTCCGTGGAGCACTCAAATAGCCAAGAAGTTTGCAGTTTTATTGAATTACTTTTAGTTATTTTTATCCCAGAGACAGAGTTCACCCATTTGCTGCAAGACTTATTTATCTTCACTTAAAAACATTTTGATATTTATCAACGTTGCAAATAAACAAACTTCTACTCATTTCAATCATAAATACTACTTCTGAAGTTCCCTATTGACAAATCCACTCAAATCAATTCCTGACATTTGAATTTGAGATTTTTTTTGAGATTATGAAAAGGATGATTACAGCCTGAGCATTTTACTATGTTAAAGTTGTCCATAAAATACTGAATTAACTAGAATAAATGAACCCTGAATGAATATAGATCAAGTCTTACTGTACAGCATTCTTAGGTTAGGAGCAATTATTCGATCCTAATGGCACTCCAAAGCACTCTACATATTAGATAACATCTAGACGGTCCTGTTGATGCATGTAAGGACTCTACATGTCCACCCGTAGACATACCTTGTTACAAGACCCCAAAATATTTCCTAGGTGATACAAAACTTCACACAGATCTAAAGTCCAAGAACTTCGTGAAAAACGTCTAGCTTTACAATTCATCCCTTGAGATAATCAACAATATGATAGATTTTTAAAAATCCACTCACAAGTTGAGTTTTGAACTGAAAGAAAAACCTAATTAAAATTATCATAGACAATGCATGCTTAGAAAATACAAGGGACCAGTTTTCTCAACCTACCTTCAGAATAGCACTTGTAATCTTACAAAGGTCATTCACAAAGCAAATGCTTAGTTAGTCTGCCAGATCATAGTTGTCAATATCACCTCTGACTACAATACTGAAGATTACATGCTGGAAGGCAATTTTAGGTACAACACAATTAAAATCATAATTACAGACTGGAGATTGTTTCTTCGCAAAGGCCTGATGCAAGGAATGAACAAGTAATCTGGCATATCCAAGTTATGGTGTCACATTAGTCTGATGTTATCTGGATGGTTATGAATAGGGCTTTGTAAGGTAATTGGCACAAGAGCATTGAACTCTTCCAATATGTCAGACAAATGATGAATTTAATTTGGAAATTGTATATGAGCACAATAATGTTTTTGACAGAGAAGTTGCATCTTCAGTTTCTGGTTCATCTTGTATTACTTTGGTTAAATGGCAGCTATGTCTAAAATACGAATGTGCATTTCTAAGGGTGGGGAGACCACATATGTTAAGATTCTGACTGGGGAAGCTGCACAAAGATTAATTAAAATGTGAAATTTAAGGTAGTTAGTTCAAATATGGTTACCAAGGCATAAGGCAAACTTAGCTAGAAGCAGGGAATCTAGCACTAATAGAGGTTAATATCTCTCATGTCTCAGAAGGCTAATACCACTCAACCACATCAGCTCATAAAGATCAGGTCACAGAAGCTCTGCTAACATTGCGAACTACTAACACATAGGATTTAATCTATTTAATATTCTGGTTATCTGGAAAGGATCCTAAAGCTATGATTCATGAAGGATCCAAGATTATGTTATTTCAGGACTTCTCCCCGGCTTTGGCACGAAGGAGGAAGGCGTTTGGTGAGGTGAAGAAATGTCTAAGGAACTTAAATATTCAATACACCTTACGCTACCCAGCGACGTTATGCTTTACCCACGAAGGATCTGAGTATAATTTTAGATCACCAGAAGAGGCTAAGGAACTTTTAGACTCGTTTAAATAAATCGTAAGAGACAATTTATGTTGGCTTGCCTCTTCCACACTCCGTGGGGAGAAGTGGATACTTTACTCTACTTTACTTTTGCTTCTGGGAGCAGGGTTGTCTTCTCTTGCTATTTTATGTTATTATACTTAATTGTAATTTGTTGGAGTTGTAATTTTATAGTTATGTGTGTTTGTACGTGGCATTGATGTATCAGATATACTCAGGTATGGGTGGGGAGGGGTGGGGGTGGGGCGCTCACTGTCAACTCTAGCTCGGTATTATATCTAAATCCTATTAAGGAGCGCCCGGGTCAAGGGTGGGACACTGTTTGGGAGAGGATATGGTGGACCTTTAGAAAGGAAGTAAGGCCCCCTGAGAACAGGGGGGAGGATCTCCATTCAAACATTTTTTTTTTTGCTCTTATTGTTTGGAAATAGTTTCCTTTTTATTATACTGTTATGAGTGTATTAGAGAACATTTTCTCTTGTTTGAAGGATGTAAGTGACTCAACTATACACTCTGGATAATTGTGGATTAGATTAGTAGTTAACTGAGTTTCATTGTTTTTCTTTCTTCTTTAGTATCATTCCTTTGAATTTTGATGATTATATATTTAAGATCTATTTTTATATTAATGTTTGTGCTTGCAAGTTCTGTTTATTTTTGTAAATCTGTCAAAATATTAAATTTCTAATAAAAATATCTTTAAAAAAAAAATATTCTGGTTATCTAGTGCTGTTAATTTATCAATTCTCCAAACAGTTCAATCTAATATTAACTTCATCAACTTATATTCACCTTAAAGCTCAACTGCAGATTGACCATCAGTTAATAGTTAAAGCCGAATCACTGCAACCAAACCTTCGGAACCTAATTATTTTCCTAATCAATGTTTACATTAACAACAGCTATGATTCTAACTTTAGTTCCTGAATATTGGCTGACTTCAATAAATTACCAAGAAATAATTAATTTTATTTGTTTAAGAGTCTGTATGGAACATGAAAGGAAGTTGGTAAGCATTAATGTTAATTTTGTCTGAAATGTTGATACAAATAATTTAGGAACTCAAATTTGGACATTAATGGTTGTAAACAGCTGCTCACAAAGAGTTTAACTAATTAGTCTAGTACCTTTGATAAATATTATCAGAAGATCAATATTCTTAAAGACTCTTCAAACAAGAAAATCAGCTCTGAGTGGGTTTTGGTCACTTCTCATATTCTTTAGTGTTTTTCTGTTTTGGAGCAGTAGAAATGCCAGGATGAGACAGAATGGGATAAATTTGGTATAAATATAGAAACTAACCTCATGTCCACTGATATTATGCTAAGGCAGTGGGCTAGAAATAGTACCCATGAATAATTGCATCGGAAACCATGCAAGATTAACCATATATCAGCTCTCACTATCTTCTCATTGTCATTTTCTTAACGCAAAATCTCCTCAAATCCATAGAAGCACAGGCTATTCAAGTTTTCAAACCTGCTCTACCCTTCGATCTGATGATCCAAATCACTACTTCATAACTGTTTTCTCCCCAAACCTTCCGATCACTTTAGCCATAAGAACTACATCTAACACTTTCTTGAAAACATTCAAATTTTAGACCTCTAGAGAATTCTGTGGAAGAGAATTCCACAGGCTGATCATTTATTGGGAGAAGAAAGTTCTCCTCATCTAAGTCCTAAATGGCCCACCACATATTTTTAGACTGCGAGCCCCGATTCTGAACGCTCTGGTCATCAGGAGCATCTTTCCTGTGTTTACTTTGTCTAGTCTGTTTGAATTTTAAAGGATTTTTTAAGCTCCTTCATTTTTTTAAACTCGAGTCAATCATCATGAAGATGTGGACGCACTGTACCTTTAAGAGAGTTAAAAGCAAGCAGAACTACCTGACAGCAGCAAATATTCTGAGCAAGACAGAATGTAATGTGATCGAGCAGCCAGGGTAGCTGGTTGCCTGGAGACAAAAACAAATTTGAATTAGGCCAATCAATTTAAATTATACCCCCAAAAATCCCAAACTCTAATCAAGTTGAATTTAGTATATTGACAATCTTAAAAGCCAATGACACAATCAGATGCTTTGGGGGTATTAGACTGGAGAAAGTTGAACAGTTGGGAGGAGAACTGCGAAGCCACCAGCATCTGCAGACTGCTCGGACAATAGCTCTCTTAAAGGTCCTTTATTGATCAGTAACCTGTGAAACAGTAATCCCTAAGAAGAAGAGAAAAAGACTGAGGAAGATATAAGTGAAGATTCAACATCTGGCTGGTTTTGAAAATTAAAATTTTTGGTAAATCTTAATCTTGAGTTTTATCAGACTAATATTATAGAAGGGAAAGTAAAAGATAGGTTAGAGTTGGAAATAGTTGTTAATTGATTATTCTTTATTATACTTTAAGTTGTTGTTAATTTTTACGTGCAAAAGTTCTTGGCCTCTCGAATTTTCGCAGGTTACTACATCGGGTAGATCTTTTCTGTGTTGCTGGTTTAAATTAAGCAGGAGGGTTTACCCCTTGTCGTAACACAATGCAGTCTTAATCAATCTAATCTCTTATCAGGTGTCAGTCCTGCCTGAATTTGGGTAAACCCTTGTCTTTTGCTTTCCATTATAGCCCTTACTGGAACTTTATGAACCCCATTTGTAACAATTTTTATATCTTATATGCAGGTGGCTTACCCTATTCAGTTTGAGGTCACAATCTTCATTAACTTTGCAACAGTTACTCTGGATAAAGTTGATCTGTACAGGTGCAGAAAACCCAAGGTGTACTGAAAATCACTTGCATCAGTTACAAAGCCATGCAGTAGTTAGGACAAAATGTGGTGGAAGAGTTACATTTACAAGTGACATAGATTTCCATACCATCTTCAATCTAGCCAACTTGCGGACTTGCATTGCGAAACAAATGCCAGTGTTGTTTCTAAATAAAGCTATCAGGAGTACCATTTGGTCCTCAGTATGAATATTTTACTCTAAGTACAGTTTGAACATTAAGATGACTCACGAACAGGCTTATTTTAATATCAAGCTTTAAAAATAGACTTTAGGGTATCCTTCGAAGTAAATTATTCAGAGTTTCAGTAAATGATATAAATTTAAAAAGTACCTATTCTCTGTAGTAAATTTAATTGATCTCAACCAGTGAAATATAGCAGAAGCTACAATTATCCTCAATGACCTGTATTTGATAATGGGAAAAGTAATCCACCAGTCTTTATGTTCTATTATTTGGGTCACATTTACAATCCTCTACTGTACAGTGTGCATACTGATGCTGGCAAAGGTTAAAAACGGTTCTCACTTTTTGCAGTCAAACAGGCTACCCAAATCTCTATGGTTACACACAAAAAAAAAGCACTTATGGAATCACAGCTCCGAATGAGACAATACTTACTGACCACAAGCAATGAGAAAAGTGGGTTTTAGTATGGGGAAATGAAAGAATGGAACATTGGAAAAATAAGTTATGATTCACAGCTTCAAATGCAATCAGTGACATCACTGTACTCATTCTCTGTTGCTATTTAAATCTAAGCAATATACAAGAGGGAACAAGTAGCAAATTGGCCAGGCTAAGGAATTAGAATGGAATAAAATTTCAAAGTACAGATGCAGGCCTTCTGGACTCCATTGCCACCTATTCATTCACTCCTTCCCCACACTCCCACTCCTTGTCTTCAGCTTATATACCACCTTTATATACTGCTCCTATCAGTTCTGAAGAACTCACCTTCTTAAAATGTTAACTCTACTCTCTCTGCAATGATTATGCCAGACTTGTTGAGTTTTCCAGCAATTTCTGTTTTTGTTTCAGAATTCCAGTATTGGTAGTTCTTTGATTTATTATATATAAGCAGCCTGTTTAGGTCAGGAGAGGTTGAATAGGCTGGGGCTGTTTTCCCTGGAGCATCGGAGACTGAGGGGTGACCTTATAGAAGTTTACAACATTATGAGGAGCATGGATAGGATGAATAGACAAAGTCTCTTCTCTGGGGTGGGGGGGGGGAATCCAGAACTAGAGGGATAAGGTTTAGGCTGAGAGGGGAAAGATATAAAAGAGACCTAAGGGCCAACCTTTTGCACACCGAGGGTGGTATGGGTAATGAGCTGCCAGAGGAAATGGTGGAGGTTAGTACAATTGCAACATTTAAATGGCATCTGGATGGGTATATGAATAGGAAGGGTTTAGAAGTAAACGGGCCGGGTACTGGCAAGGGGGACTAGATTAGTTTGGGATATCTGGTCGGCATGGACGGGTTGGACCGAAGGGACTGTTTCTGTGCTGTACATCCCTATGACTCTACACCCTTCTCCCTTGTAATTCTGTACCTTCCTTTTAAATGCAACAGAGCTCAACAGAGATTTCCTACAAATTGTAAGGAGTACACTTCTTAAAGGTGCAGGAGCAGTAGGAGATGGGTACATATGAAGAGAACTCATTGAAGTTGGAACAACAGGTGGAGAGAGCAGTTAATAAAGCATAGTGTCCTCTACTTTAATAGGGGTATAGAATACAAGAGCAACGAGGTGGTATTGAAATTACAAGGTGAAGTATTGTGTACAGAATGGGCACCACATTACAGAAAGATGTGAATGTATTGAACCGCACGCAGAAGTAATTTATAAGAATGGGTTCCAGGAATAGGCAACTTCAGTTATGAGGACAGATTGAAAACATTGAAACTGTTCTCCTTAAGAGGTGATCTGGTTAAGGTTTCAAAATCATGAACGGGCCAGATAGAATAGACAGGAAGAAGCTTTTCCTGCTCATATCAGAAGAAAAGAACTAGAGGGCACAGGCTTAAAGTGATGTGCAAATGTAGCAAATTGCCAACATGGATGATATGAGTAAGTAGTTAAGGTATGGAATGCACTGCCTGCAAATGTGATGGAGACGGGTCCAATTGAAGCATTCAAGTGGACATTGGATGATTATTTGGGTAGGAATAGTTGTAGAGATATGGGGAAAATACAGCAGATTGGCACAAGGTAATAGAACTGGTGCAGGAATGATGCGTTGAATGGCCTCAGCCTGCACTGTAACAATTCTGTGGCACTATGATAATTACTGCTGAGCAAGCTCAATGATCCTGCAAATAGCTGTGCATGTGGAGTCTCATTTTTCAGAAGAAATGCAATTGGAGCTTCTCAGTGCAGTGCAAAACTTTCCCCAATGACAAGTGACTGAGAAATGATAAACAGGACTAATTTGGGAAGTTAAAAAAATGACACCGATGTATTCATTGAATTTTTTTTTGTTAAGGTGTAATATTAGAGCAGTCAACAATGAATTTGACACATAACTTTACACATAAGCTGGATATTCTTAATGCTGGGTTTCCAAAGTGCAGAAGCTGTTCAGTTCCCATTACAGACATCCTTTGCTATAATAAGCAAAATGAAGATAGATATATATTTTAGGTGCTTACCTGTTCTGGCGGCTCAATGGTTATCCAAGCAGGAAGCATCATGCTGGGGTTCAGTGGTTGTGTCCCCACACGAAAGTAAATAATTCCATCAACATCACAAGCCCATACATGCTGCCCTCCACATGCTAAGCTTGATAGTTTTATACTGCCTGAAGAGATGAAAAATATTTAGTCACACTGAATGCAGCCATTCTGCATCTGAAAATAAAGCACTTAGCACTGAAGTTTCAGATAAGAAACATAGTTGGAAGTGATATTAAATGCTGTGGAGAAGTTAAATCTCTAAGCAGGAGTGAAAAATTGACAGCTCCAAGTGACAGTGAGAGAGGAAAGCAAATGCAGTTGTTAACCTGCATCATTTTATTCTGCTCTATTTTCATCAACTACCTAAGGCTCCAGCCAATGTTTAGGAAGCTAAACGATATGGACAAGTATAACCTAAAACAATGATTATCTGCAGAATTACCTGTGCCATCATTTCACTATAGCTAGAACACCTAAACCCCACAAATAGTACTTGCACCTAGCAGACAAAAGGAACTATTTGAAGTAGGATGAAAAGTATTCCTGAAAAGAAATGCTTTGAAGTAGTTTCAGTTTTCCTTGGAAATGACATATCTTAGTTGTTAGAGACTAAAGATTAGTTAGCTTCATATGGCAAATAACCATTTTTCGGAGAGATATAGAGGGTAGTTGATAAGGCAAACTTAATTAAATACTATTTGAATTCTGTAGAAAGCCAGGGTGATATGTTCAGCTCAATATACTTTATATGGAGGTACTGTAGTAGTGATAGTATCTCTCTCAGCCAAAAGTTCTGTGTTCCATCCCCTCCTGGACTTGTAGGCCAAATGAATTCTTATTCCATGGCCAATGAATTCTTCCACCACTTCCCCAATTTCCCCAAAGGGGAACAAAGAATGCATAAGGATAAACTAAGAAGAATACAATATTAGATAATGTCCATCTCCAATGAGAGAGAATACTCTTGATGTTCAATGGTATTATATGTTGAAAACCCATTGTCAACATTTTTGGGGTTACTACTGACTGGAAACTGAACTGGATCAACTCTATATCATGGCTACGAGTGCAGGTCTGGTGCTAGGACTTCTGTGGAGAATATTTTAGCTCCTGGATCTCCACTACTCATCTATCACCTACAAAGCATAAGGCATGAATATGATGGCATAATTTCCACTTGGCTGCATGGTACAACATCAAGAACGTACAAGGAGCTTCAATTCAGGACAAAGCACCCCCTTTATTGGGACCACATCCACTACCTTCCAATGTTCACCCCTTTCACCATCAACATACAGTGTTCTGTCTACAAGACACACCACAGTAATTCACCAAAGCTCCTCTGACAGCACCTTCTAAACTCACAACCTCTACCACCCAGAAGGACAAGACGCATGGGAACTCGTGTAAGTTTCCCTCCAAACCACACGCCATCCTGAGTCGAAAGATTTCACTATTCCTTCACTAATACTGAAACTCCCTTCCAGCAGCACTGCAGATGCCCCTACATTCCAAAGACTGCAGCAGATCAGGGCAGCAGCTCACCACTACTTTCTCAAGATAACGTAATTTAGACAGTGTTCACTGAACAGAGGCAATTTAAATTTCAATTTAAATAATAAGCTCTGCCACAGGAACAGACAGTTTAAGAGACAAAAAAGAACTCTCACTACACTGACAGAAGTATCATGGTACAAATACTAGAAAAATACTAGAATAGCTATCATTATACTGTACAGTATTTCATATGACTTAGCCAGAAGCAGCATTTCAAAAGCTGCATACAGCTAAATATTTCAAGGTTAACATTCCATCAGCAACATCATGGTTCAGCAACGACAAATTCTTTCCATTTGTCTCTGGAATGCTTTTTCAACTATGTGCACAGAGTGAATTGGTTTGTAAATATAACTGTGTTATAAAGCAGAGATGTTGAAACATGATGCATTTTTACTGACATACAAAGGAAATCACTAAACCAGTGGCTCTAAGAGGTATTTCATAGTTTCATAGTTGTATTTGTATGGCTGATGTAGATTGCATGCAGTAAGTTAAGCATGCTTCTTTTTAAAAATAAACTTCAATTTATATAGGAATGGCCTCAGAATAAAGCAATCAAATAACTAATTTGGAAGCTCACACGTTTTAGTTGAACACAGCAGTTTTCCTTGGCACACGAAGATGCTAACAATAGAAATTAGATAAAATAGTGGGTAAGCCAATTTTAATAGTTTACATTGAGGGAGGAATAATGGCTGTAATTCCTCATTGCTTTGCAACAGTGCTATGGGGTTGTTTGTACATGTCGCAATCACCACAGTAAGCAGAGAAGACTCCTTGTAACTTCTCAGTCAAAAGATAGTGCCTGTCAATTATCACATCTCAGCACTAAAAAGGGAACAAGGAACACTATACTTGTGAGAATTCAACACTCCATTTTCTGACTTAGGTTATAATGTTGTCAACTGAATGAGGCCACAGCTATGAATAGATCCAAGCGTCTATGTAAGCTTGAGCATGTGCACATGTGCGTACATATACACTTTTTTCTCCCCCTGTGTAATCACTGATTTTACTACAAGTGAATCGCTGCTCAGTTTAAGAAACATGTAGACTTAAGCATGCAAGACGTAAAATAATCAGATTACTATGACAATTGGACAATGGTTCACAACAGTTTATGAAAGATTCAATAATCTACCTTAAATCATACAGAATGTGAAAAAAACCTTGAATATTGGACACAACTTGGCATTTGGATATTTTCACACAAGGTTACTACATCAGCAGTTATCAAAATGTCACATGTCATACGCTTTGGCTATCACTAGACTAATCACATGATGACACAGCTGTTAAAATGTTTCGATTTTAAACAACGTCACCATGATCCAAAGCACAGGGTCGGATAACACCTACTCTGCAACACTGTTTTAGTTTTCCATTTGAGGTATGCTGCAACACACAGTAAGCTCTCTCGATAGAAGAATGCCCACAAGCTTTTCCACCGACAAATAAAATCATCAACAATTCCCCAGCTTTACACTCCATTTCTATTTCTGCTGATACATTGAAGATTATTGATAATTTATGAATTCTGTATAGCTACAAGTACTGTAATAAATCTTAATTTGATTAGTTGAAGCACTATTATATAACTTTAAAGTTTGTTTTTGCATTTTCAAATTAATGAAGGAGGCCATGACTAAGCTACGAAATTAAGTTTGTTCAGTCTGTCAAGACTATTTTTGGATTATGACAAGGAACTACTCTCAGATCATCTCAAGTGATAAACTAATGAATAAAGCAATGAGAAAAAAAGGTTAAATTTTACTTGTTGAATAGTACTGTTCAGCTGCCCATAAAACATCCTATTTCCTTCATATTCAAGAATCTATGTTTAATTTGCATGATCTGCATCAACAAATATTTGATTCTATATAGCAGCATCTCTCAATGCGCCAAACAGCTGCCTTCACACAGAACACTCAAGACTGCCCACTAAATCTGCATAATGACTGTAAACAAGGACACCAGAAATTATCAAATGCATGCCCTGTTTCACACAGACAAAAACTAATCAAATTATTTGTTCCTATAAACTATTAAGTGTATAAATAATAAGTAGGCAGCAGGGAAGGATAATCAACCAGTAGGAGTCTCTAGGCCCCTTAAGAGTAGCTAAATTGGTGGGACAGAGAACAAATGAAGAGATAATGAGGGCATGTAACAAAGGCAGCACACTAATCAGGGATGACCTTAATCTTCTTGGAGATTGGGATGCTCAGATTGGCAGAGAAAAAAACTATGAGGAAGAATTCAATGTTTTCAAGACAGTTTCCTTGAACAATATATTGTGAATCCAACCAGGCAGCAGGCTATTTTGATCTGGTGATGTGCAATGAGGCAAGTTTTAACAGATGATGTCACAGTAAAATGCCCCCTAGTAAAGTGAGATCAGAGCATGGTTGAATTTAACATTCAATTTCAGAGGCAGGAACTTGCCCATCCTTAATTTCCTAGAGGGAAGTTAAGAGTCAACCACATTGCTGAGAGTCTGAAGTCACATGTGGGGTAGACCAGGTAAGAACAGCAGCTTCCTTCATGGGTTCCTTCCAGGGCATTAGCGATGGCTAACGTCGTTTTCTGACAATTGACAGTAATTTCATTACACTCTTAATTCCATGCCAGAGCGAAGCTAGGCCTGGACAATATCCAGGCTTGGGCTGACAAACGGCATATAAAAATTGTGCTTTACAAATGCTAAGCAATTACCATATCCAACAAATCTAACATTAAACCTTGATGTTTAATACATTATGATTGCCGAGTCCTCCAAAATCAACGTCCTTAAAGTTACCATTGAGCACAAAATGAATTGGATTAGTGATCTAAATACTGTGACTACAATAGCAGGTTAGAGGCTAGGAATCCCTTAAGTAATTGACCTGCTCCCTCTCCTATACCTGTCCACCATCTACAGGACAGAACATACAAACTAGAGGAATAGGCCATTTAACGGATTTGTTTTTCAATATCTGCTATTGTTCCCAAACTATCGTTGCTGCTAAGCTCCTTTCACAATCCACTGCTCCCAAGTCTGCCCTCATTCCTTTGTAAAACCCTATTCAAGCTTAGCAGTGTTGCTTCTGACTCAAGATTTTGCCTCTGAAATTGAATGTTAAATTCAACCCTGTTCCACCACTCAACAAGATCATGGCTCATTTAATTGTAAACTCAAATCCACATTTACACCAATCTCTAATAACCTTTCACCCACTTGCTCAATAAGAACCTGGCTACCTTTGGCTTAAAAACATTCAAGATCTATGATCCCAACATCTTTTCAGGAAGAGTTCCAAAGACTCAGAATCCTCTGAGAAAAGAATCTCTTTAATGTCATCCATTTAAAACAGATATTTTTTAACACTGACATTTGTAAAGCTTCCTCTCCACATCTACCATGCCAAGACCTCTCTCGTATTACAATAATGTCACCTATTACTCTACTAAACTCAAATGCAAGCCTAGCTTGTCCAACCTATCCTCATAAGACAACCCACTCATTCCAACTATTAGTTTGATACATCTTCCCTGAACTGCCTCCAATGTATGTAAATCCTTTTTTGAATAAGGTAATCAATACTGTACTCAGTACTCCAGACATGGTCACACCAGTGCTCTGTCTTACTGAAGCTAACCTCTCTACTTTTGCAATCAATTTCTCTCTCAAAAAATTATTACATTCTATTAGTTTTCCTAATTACTTGTTGTACCTTACTTTTGTCATTCATGCAAGAGGCCACCCAAATCCTTATGCATCTTAAAGTTTTGCAATCTCTCACCACTTAGATAATATGCTGTTTCATTATTCTCCCTGCCAAAATGGACAAGTTCACATTTTCATACATTATACTCCGTCTTCCATACATTTGTTCACTCACCTAACCTACCGCTATTTTTTTAACCTCCTTGTATCCTTTTCACAATTTACTTTGCTATCTACCTTTGCTTCATCAGCAAATTTGGCAACCACACCTTCTGTCTCTTCATGCAAGTATAAATTGAAAACGGTTCAGATTCCAGCACTGATCCTGGTGTCACACCATTCTTTCTATCCTGCTTAACTTAAAACAATCCATTTATATCTACTCTGCTTCCTGTTAGCCGATCTTCTAGCCATCCTAATATATGTCACTCCCTACATTTTGAGATTTTATTTTCTGCAATAGCCTTGATGCAGTACCTTATCAAATGCCTTCCGGAAATCAAAGCACGTCACATCCATTAGTTCCTCTTTATCAACAGTAGGTCTTAGCTCCCCGAAGAACTCTAAAAGACTGGTCAAACAGGACTTCATTTGCACAAACTATGTTGTCTCTACCTCATTACCTTTAACATATCCAAGTGTACTGCTGTAGCCTTTTTTAATAGTTTCTAACATTTTGTCTAACATTAACTTTAGGTTTCCTGCTTTCTCTTCCTTCCCCTCCTGTTGAATAAAGGAGATGGACTCACAATCTTCCAATCTAATGGGACCATCCTGAAACAAGGAAACTTTGAAAACTTAAAACCAATACATCAACTATCTCAATAACCACTTATTTTAACAGCCTAGGATGAAAGTCATCAGAATCCAGGCACTTGTCAGTCTACAGCTCCAACAATTTACTCAATACTACTTCTAAGGTGATTGTGATTTTCCTGAGGTCCATCCCCCTTCCCTTCTACTTCTTGATTTAACACTATTCCTGATATCTTCGATCGTAAAGGCTGATGCAAAATACCCATTCCACATATCTGCCAATTCTCCAAGTTTCCTTATCAATTATCCATCTCACTTTTCATTTTGTTAACTATTTTCATTGAATGACTGTTATAATTCTGGATAGCTTTGCCTTCTAATTATTTTTTGGTCTGTTTGTGTTTTTTGTTTAATATTCTGTCTAATCTTTTGACTTGCCAATTGTCTTTGCAAAATGAAATGCTTTTTCTTCATTTGGTGCTATGTTTGACAATTTCTAGTTACTAACAGATAGTTGGTCTGTCCCTTGAAATATTTCTTACTCAGGTGTATAATATCTATTCGTGCGTACTTTAAAATACCCCTCATGTGCCTGCCACAGCATTTCAATTGATGTATCTTTTAACCTAACTTGCCAATCTACCTCATTGTTCTGCTTTTAAGAGGTTTTATTCTCCTTAGTTAAGTTTTAAGGAATAGTTTCAAACCCACACTTCTTATCTACAAACTGAACATAAAATTCAACTATATTATAGCCACTGCTACTTAGAGGTGCCTTCACTATAAGATCATTAACTAATCCTCTCTCAATGCAGAATAGTCTACCCTCAGGTCAACTTGAGATCATGCTGTTTTAAGGAACTATCCTAATGATATTCCAAAAACTCACCAAGATATCTTTGTCCATTTGAATTTTCCAGTTCATGTATCAATTAACATCTCCATGATTATCATATTTTTCTGCTAAACTCTCATTATTTTTTCTTTTCTGCTCCACCCTACCATATGGTTACAATTAGGTGGTCTTGTGCACCACTCACACAAGTTAATCCTTGCCTTTATATTTCTGATTTCTAGCCAAACTACTTCCATATCCTGCTTTGCTGAACACAGGTCATCCCTTTCCATTAAGCTAATTCCAACATGAACTAACAGAACTACCTTTTCCTGGTTTCTTATATTTCCTGTACCCTTCAATATTGAGATCTTAATCCATGTCATGCTGCAGCCATATCTCTGACATAGCTATCAGATCATATTTATTCATTTCATTTCCACTTGTGCTCTCAGTTAATTTGTTTTGCTTTCAATGCTGTGTGTGTAATGATACACTGCCTCTACTTTTACTCTTTGCAAATTCTCATCTTATCTGACACATTACTCTGAGATTCACACATTCTTTCCCTCCCCATCGTGGTTGATTTACCTCGTCCCTTATAAATAACTTTCTCTTTGGCCTTGGATCTGCTCTTTGATAGATCACATCTTTCCAAATTTCATCTCTTGCCCCAACTATTTAGTTAAACATCATCTCTACTTCCATAGTCTTATAGTTGGCAAGAATACTGGCCCAGCACAAGACTATCACATTGGCTGAGACTTCACTTTCCCAGCACAGGTGCCAATGCCCCACAAACCAGAATCCGTTTCTCCTAATATCTATTCTGTATATTTTAAAATACCCCTCAAGTGCCTGCCACAGCATCTCAACTGATGTATCCTTTAATCTAATTTGGGAGAAAGTGAGGACTGCAGATGCTGGAGATCAGAGCTGAAAATGTGTTGCTGGTAAAGCACAGCAGGTCAGGCAGCATCCAAGGAGAAGGAGAATCGACGTTTCACGCATGACCCCTTCTTCAGGCATGACCCCTTCTTCAGGAGCCATTCCTGAAGAAGGGCTCATGCCCGAAATGTTGATTCTCCTTCTCCTTGGATGCTGCCTGACCTGCTGTGCTTTTCCAGCAACACATTTTCATCTTTAATCTAATTTGCCAACCTATCTCATTAACTAACAGTCTTTCAGCCCAACTCAATTCCCCAATTTGCCCTATGACTTGATTGAGTTTTTTGAAAAAGTCACAAAGAGGATTGATGAAGACTGAGCAGTAGATGTGATCTATATGGACTTCAATAAGGCATTCGACAAAGTTCCTCATGGGAGGCTGGTTGGCAAGGTCAGATCACATGGAACACAGAGAGAAGTAGGCATTTGGACATAGAACTGGCTCAAAGGTAGAAGACAGAGGATGGTGAAGGATGGTTGTTTTTCAGACTGGAGTCCTGTGACCAGCAGTGTGCCACAAGGATCGGTGCTGGGTCCACTGCTTTTCATCATTTATATAAATGATTTGGATGCGAACATAGGGGGTATGTTTAGTAAGTTTGCAGATAGCACCAAAATTGGAGGTGTAGTGAACATCAAAGAAGGTTACCTCAGAGTACAACAGGATCTTGATCAGATGGGCCAGTAGGTTGAGGAGTGGCAGATGGGGTTTAATTTGGATAAATGGGAAATGCTGCATTTTGGACAGGCCAATGAGGGCAGGACTTATATATTTAATGGTAAGGTCCTGGGGAGTATTGCTGAACAAAGACACCTTGGAGTGCAAGTTCATAGTTCCTTGACAGTGAAGTCGCAGGTAGATAGGACAGTGGAGGTGGTGTTTGGTATGCTTGCCTTTATTGGTCAATACATTGAGTACAGGAGTTGGGAGGTCATGTTGCACCTGTACAGGGCATTGGTTATTGCATTCAATTCTGGTCTCTCTGCTATAGGAAGGACACTGTGAAACTAGGAAGGGTTCAGAGAAGATTTACAAGAATGTTGCCAGGTATGTACGGTTCGGGCTATAGGGAGAGGCTGAATATGTGGGTGTTATTTTCCCTGGAGCATCGGAGGCGGAGTGTGACTTCATAGAGGTTTATAAAATTATGTGGGGCATGGATAGGGTAAATAGACAAGATCTTTTCCCTGGGGTAGGGCAGTCCAGAACTAGAGGGCATAGGTTTAAGGTGAGAGGGGAAAGATATAAAAGAGACCTAAGGGGCAACTTTTTCACACAAAGGATGGTACATGTATGGAATTTGCTGCCAGAGTAAGTGGTGGAGGCTGGTACAATTACAACATTTAAAAGGCATCTAGATTGGTATATGAATAGGAAGGGTTTGGAGCGATATGGGCCAAATGCTGGTAAATGTAACTAGATTAATTTAGGATATCTGGTCAGCATGGACAAGTTGGACCAAATTCTTTGTTTCTGTTCTGTATGTTTCTATGACATCAATGATTGTGTCAATTTGCATATGGTTCAGGTAATAATGCAAATATTATGACCTTTAATATGCTGCTTCATAATTTAGTAC
Organism: Hemiscyllium ocellatum; assembly: GCF_020745735.1. Classification (NCBI taxonomy): domain Eukaryota; kingdom Metazoa; phylum Chordata; class Chondrichthyes; order Orectolobiformes; family Hemiscylliidae; genus Hemiscyllium; species Hemiscyllium ocellatum. Next base: position 78,323,855 of record NC_083408.1, read on the forward strand.
TTAGCTCCGCATACTGACTATGTAGAACTTACTCCGTCGTCAGTACCACTGGACCATGACAACTGTATCCTCCCTCTCCTACTCCAAAGTCCTAACCAGCCCTGAGCAGACATCCTAAACCCTGGCCCAAGGCAGGCCACACAGTCATCTGGACTCGCACAGTGAGTGGGGGTGAAGGCAATGTCTTGTGCTTGATATGACTCAACAGTTTCAGTAAAACTAGAAAAACATCGATGTAAAGAGTAGAAACACCTTCTCAACGCACTGAATGTGCAGATAGGAGAAAGACGGAGTAAATACATTTGGACATAGCCAATGTATGTGCACTATTCAGAAAATAAAGAGCTTCTTGTAACATGATGGCATTTAAAACAAAAACCTTACCTAACTGTGTAAGATCCAGTTTGGTCCAGTGCATCCCACTTGGGCAGTTTTCTGACAATGTCCTAATGTGAATATTGCCCTGCAAGTCCAGGCCCCAGACTGCGTCATGGCTAGCAGAAATCTGCACCATCTCTACATCAGGAGGTAACTGTACAGTTGAGGGGCGAAACTCAGGATTTTGGTCACTGATGCAGAAGAGGTCCTTGTTGCTTTGTCCCAGCCACAGAAAGCTTCCTTTGGAAGATAAAATGACAGAGGAAACTAATGTTCATTATTTCGACAGCAAATTAACCAAATTTCCAATGAGCTCAGATGCAGACAAAAAGTCACCTGGGAGATTTTCATAGAAGGAGGTTGTAAAACAAATGGACCTATGAAGACAAATAGTAAAGGAAGAAACAGACCATAATTTAGCAGTCTTTTCAGAACTATAATTTGTTTGTGTAACACAAATTATTTTGAAACAAACATTTTAAAAGTTAATTGTTTTTTGTCATGTTACTTTAGAATGTAATAATTTTTAATACGAAAAGACTAAATGCTGCAATACAGCAGGTTAATAATTCCCATCACAGCCATTAGAACAAGAGGGGCAGAGTTAATTCTAAGAAAGAAAATGGCTTTTAAAAGTCTGGCAACAGGAATCAGTCATTCAACCCGCTGAGCTTAATCCATCATTTATTAGATCATAAGAAGTGGCAGATGGAATTTAATTCAGATAAATGCGAGGTGCTGCATTTTGGGAAAACAAATCTTAGCAGGACTTATACACTTAATGGTAAAGATCCTAGGGAGTGTTGCTGAACAAAGAGACCTTGGAGTGCTGGTTCATAGCTCCTTGAAAGTGGAGTCGCAGGTAGATAGGATAGTGAAGGTGCTTGGTATGCTTTCCTTTATTGGTCAGAGTATTGAGTACAGGAGTTGGGAGGTCATGTTGCGGCTGCACAGGACATTGGTTAGGTCACTGTTAGAATATTGCGTGCAATTGTGGTCTCCTTCCTATTGAAAAGATATTGTGAAACTTGAAAGGGTTCAGAAAAGATTTCTAAAGATGTTGCCAGGGTTGGAGGATCTCAGCTACAAGGAGAGGCTGAACAGGCTGTGGCTGTTTTCCCTGGAGCATCGGAGGCTGAAGGGTGACCTTATAGAGCTTTACAAATTCATGAGGGACATGGATTGGGTAAATAGGCAAAGTCTTTTCCCTGGGGTCGGGGAAAGATATAAAAGAGACCTAAGGCGCAACTTTTTCATGCAGAGGGTGGTACGTGTATGGAATGAGCTGCCAGAGGATGTGGTAGAGGCTGGTACAACTGCAACATTTAAGAGGCATTTGGATGGTTATATGAATAGTAAGGGTTTGGAGGGATATGGGCCAGGTGCTGGCAGGTGGGATTAGATTGGGTTGGGATAGCTGGTTGGCATGGACGGGTTGGATCGAAGGGTCTGTTTCCATGCTGTACATCTCTATGACTCTATGACTGACCTGTACACCAAGTTTCTTTATTCCAGTGGTAAAACTTTAAAGGAATAAGAGAAGGGCACTGAAAGGCAATAGGTTTTGCAGCCTAATGCATGCTGTAGCACACCTGTGTCAACAAGGGACTGCTAATTCAGATTCTTAACTCCTGCATTTAGCCAATCATTCCAGAAAGCTCCATGGGAAAGTGTACTCAGGTTTTCATTCCATCTGGTACCTTTGATTTACATTAAGTTTTATGCAGGTACAAAATCTTTCCTTTCTGTAGCACTAGTTAGAAGTGCTTACAAATACTGATAGAATGCAAAGATTTTTTGAGGAAATGAAAATATTTTGTGTCAGCAATTTATGACCTGCTTTAACTCTTGATTTTAGAAGCAATAAATCATGTTTTGGAAAGCTTTGAAGTTACCAGTTTTGTTGATAACAGCTAAATGATGGAGTTACATTACTCAAATATTCAAGAAAACTTGAGGTTCATGGAACTAATGGTAAATTCTCTGATGATTTAAAAAATATAATTTTGTCAGTCCTAATCACCACCTGGGAAGTTGGACAGCACCGCTGTCATTTGCAAATTCTTCAGGGATCTTCAGGGATCCCTCTTCAGGGATTGGTTTTACATCCACTGGTGCTAAACTATTCATAAATGATAGCAAATTGTATGATGTTCTCGTGTTTATGACGTATCATTTTATGTAAATTGACAGGATCCATAAGAATGTAGGACACCTAAGGGGAGTTATTTATTTCGCAACTGTGATGGTTATTTAACTTTATCCAGGCCTTTGTTTACTCTTTTCGTACTTTAGAAAATCTTACAATAAACTGAGTTTTTATTCTCATAACAGTTACAGTATCTATGGTTTCCCTGCAGCCTCAGTTTTGTTTCCTACTCCCAACCATCATTTTCTTTTACTTCAGTGTTGGGGCTGGGGAAAGAAGTCTCTGTATTAGAAAAAAAACATGTAGCTGAAATCATACACTAACATCTCCAACATGGTTTCTATCTAATTTTTCCAATGATTCAAGGAAAATTACCAACTTTTACACTGTCTTAGCGACAACTCTCAAAAAGTCCCATTCTCAGATCAGTGTGAGATCTTTTTTCCTGCTTCTCATAGCAACCTCTTTTGGCTTGCAAATGACTTAGCCAAGTGGTAGCAATTTCAGGCTATGTTTATTTGTTAAGCCAAGTCAAAGAGAAATGATTACATTTCAAGTGAAGTGATGCCCAGTGGTATTGTTGCATAATCCAGAAACCCAGACTATTGTCTGAGTCTGATGTTTAAATTCCACAATTGGCAGAAAGTGAAACTAGAATTTGTAAAAATTGCATTAGAAGTCTAACGACAAAAGCACTGTCAGCTGTCCTAAAACAGCACATCTAGTTCACTACTGGGTAAAACACTAATGTCCATTAGGGAAGGAAGTTGACCTACATGCGACTATAAATGCACAGCAATTGACTCTCAACTGCCCTTGGAGATGGCTTAAAAATCACTCAGTAATATTAAACTATGAAAACGTCTCAAAGAAATTATTGGGGACATAGTAGGCATAGGGATAATGTCGCTAGGCTAATAATCCAGAATCCCTGAAGAAGATTGCGGAAATATAAGTCCCATTCCTATGGCAGATGCTGAAATTAGAATTCAGCAAAAATCTAAAATTAACAGCTGGTAAAGTGACAAACATGTATATATTGTCCACAGTTATAAATACCCATTTACTTCATTAATGTCCTTTGAGAAAAGAAACCTACTTTCCATATCTACTTTGCATACATGACTCTAAACCCACAGCAATGTAGCTGACTCTTATCTTCCATCTATAATGGCCCAGTGTGAAACTTAGTTTAAAGACAATTATGGACTAACAATTAATGCAGGCACAGTGAGAGAGGCCTAATATCCCATGAGTAAACATGGCCAGCAGTTAAAGCAGTTATTCATTCATTATTCTGATCTGGAATTGACCTCAGAGCTCAGAATTAAACCCACTGTCATCTAATTTGTCCCCTTCTCCTTCCAAATTTCTGCTGCATCCTTCAAGGAGGGTGCTGACTTGCCGATTCTGATGAAGAATCTGCATAAAAAATGATAACCCATCTTTACTCCTTACAGATAGTAACAGATCTGTGCATTTCAAGATTTTTGTCCTTTCAACTTTCTATTTTTCCCTTTCTAAGCTTTTTCTTGTCTCAGTAACTACGCTTGTAAGCAAGTCAGTACTTAGGGCGGCACAGTGGCTCAGTGGTCAGCACTGCTGCCTCACAGCACTAGGGACCTGCATGTCTGCATGGGTTGCCTCCAGGTGCACTGTTTTCCTCCCACAATCCAAAGGTGTGCAGGTTAGGTAAACTGGCCATGCTAAATTGCCTAGTGTGTGTGGGTTGGGTGCATTAGTCAGGCATAAACATAGAGTGGTAGGGGAAATGGGTCTGGGTGGGTTACTCTTCGGAGGGTCGGTGTGGACTTGTTGGGCCAAATGGTCTGTTTCCACACTCTAGGGATTCGATAGATTCTATGTATTCAGATACATTAAGGGAATTCTGGAACTACTTGGCAAGCTGTGGAACACAAAAAAAGTCTTATGCTCTTAAACCCAATATAGTCAAGAAGTTGCTTTTGCCCGTGTGAAATTTACAATGTAAAATAGATGCTAGTGCAAGAACTATTAACACAGTTACATGTGGCAGAGACTAACCTTTTTTAGTAGGAGCCATGGAAGCCAGGACAAAAGCCCATTTTGTAGCTGATACAGTTCCTCGAGGTACAATTGTTTTCCAATATGTTGCTATAGAAGTAAACAGAATAACATTTTAATAGCTTACTAACATGGAGAGGTTAAACTCAGCTCGCAGTGTTAACAGACAAAAGTAAAAATATGTTGACATAACAGCTCCGCTTAGGGGTAAGTACTGAACGATAACATATTCTTTAGTTCTGATTATTAGCACCTCAAAAATAGAGTTTAGAACATTCCCACTTTAATTCCCTCACAGTCGAAATTAATACAGAGGTCAAACACAACAAAGTCTACCATTTGAGGATTCGCTTCACTGTGCGAAGCATTCTGTGCACTGTACTCCATTACATCATTAATGTTCGCTTAACCACAGTTGTCACAGGATACACTACACTCAAGATTTAATGAGACATGTCATGATAAAAAATGACTTTTTTTTTTGTCAGATGCAAGGCCAATTGATCTTTGCTCCCAGACTAAAATACACCATATAACTGCACCCTGGAGAGTGTAATTTGCAAATCTATACAGCCATCATATCAAAAATGACCTACATTTGAATCTTCAGTCTCTAATGTTGATCATGATGCACTTGGTCTCAATCTTACAATCATTTGTTGCCTTCCAACTAAAACTAACTTTTTCTGTCAAGGTGAATTAATTTTATATCAAAAACATGCATTCTGGGACTGAACAATTATTTTGGCCTCCTCGTCCCCACAGTGATTCAGAATCAGATTGCTTCTATCAACTGGTGAACCCAGTAAAGACAGCTTTCACTGTCCAGGGAGAATGAGGAAAATAAAGAATTTTCCATTAGTTTTTTTTTAAAAACTGCATTTGGATAAAATAACAAATCTCTTAACTGTTTCTGTTCAAAGTGAGGTTATCCAATCAGCGTGGCATTTAATAGAAGTTTGCATTGAACCTACAGCTGAGACTGACATTTGAAATTGTTAAAGTTCTCCATTAATATCATTTTTATTTAAAGAAACAAATGTTAGTTGATATCAAAATTTTGGGAACTGATCTACTTAACTCTAATTATAAAACTTGTGTGCCATTTGCAGTTGTATTACTTCAGGGTTTTTCTGGGAATGTATCCCCTTGCAAATACCAGGGCTTTACTGTATTTTAATCCGATGCAATATCACAATGAACAAAATTACTGACTACACAGGACATTACAATAAGAAACAGCTATAAATTTGTTAAAATTGTAGTGAAATGGATTATCAACATTGACATTCCATCATCTTATCTTAAAATCTGATACCTTCAGGCACAAATGTGGACCAAAATGGCTGCTGTAATCACCTGACCAGTTTGCACCAAACTCACGAAATCAATAAATACATGCCAGTCAAAACCATAGTTAACATTGTTATAAAATGGAACTGAATCTCAGATCTGTATCTCAGAAAGTTGCATATCGAGATGAAAGGCTGCTGGTAGAGGCAAGTTTAGAAAAAAAAATGAGCATACTCAGGAATATACAAATGGACCACATCACCAGTTACTTCTGGGCAGCTAAGGTGAGACCAGACAAAAATGGTTTTGTAAGCAAGAATTGGAAGATGGACTCTCTGCCATTCTCGCTCTGGTTTTTCTGATCCCTGGTGAAAAAAGGAATTTGGACCAATAACATTCACTGACAGCTTAAGATTTCCAAACTATGCCAATGGCTGAAGAAACAAAACAACTGCTAAAAGTCAGAACCCAGGTTTACAAACTAACACTTTGAGCACTTTTAAAAACTTTAAACTGCTACTACTTTTACCATCCTATCCCCATAGACACTCCACCTCATACTCCCACAGCCTCCACTCCCCATCACTACTTTGGAAGAAAATGTCATTTTTCTTTCATTCAAGAAAGCCTTATACTTAATTTGTCTCCTTTAGTTTGATTAGTTAGTTACATTTTAATTGAAGTGTGACAGCTGCATGCGAAAAAAGAAATAAAAATACTTATTGCAATCGATCAAGAGTCAGTTGGCAAGAGAGGAGCTAAGTACCCCTCCTCAGCTGGTTGTAACACAGTCAAAACATAAATTAATTTACACATTCAATAACAAGATGCATTTTCTGATACTCAAAACTTTTTCAAAAAGTTGGCAAGAAAACAACCATTCCATTTTAATTCTCAGATACTGTTAAAACATTTAAGACAATGTCAAATTGCATTGATTTCTCTGGTTGACTTTACTCAATACTTTTGCTAGACAGTTAGATATGCCAGATAAATTGAATACTATTTTCCATATATATATTCTGATGTAGCTTGTAGAAAGAAAACAGTGGGTATTAACTCTTCAGTAAAGGACATGCATTGCACAAAAATGTTTTTATCCCATATTTTATGATGAGAAGCAGTAGATAAGTTAGAATTCAGAACAGTGTCAAAGAATTGCAGTACTGTTTACAGAGAAGTGATGTGCACCTTCCAATAGCTTGCATAATTGACCTCGGCAGAGCCAGATAAAGGTTGCTGCTGTCCTATTAGTTAACAACAATACATTGCACTGAAATTTGACGGATGCCCAAGTCAGTGAAACAATAGGATCAACAATATAAAACTTAAGACAACATTCAAAACTTTATTTTCTTAAATATGGCCACAAATCATAGAGAAACAATAAAAAATTTAATTTACAATTCAAAATTCTGACAAACCTAATAGATTTCCCTTTGCCACGTGCAACTCATTTTTCCCTGAGGTAATCCACACACCACTGCTGTTAACGCTGATGAGACTTGGCTGAGATGGAGGCTGTTGCGACCATAAGGCACCTCGCAGCTTGTCTGCTACTTTTTCTACTGGAGCATGAGCAACTGTGGCAACAGTATGTGTTGCATGGATTATTGTTTGGAAGATGTTGCACTGATCGAAGACCACATAATCTGTAACGCTCACCTACAATACAAAATGCCTTTTAAAAAAGAACAATAACCCAAATTTCGCTGTCAAAAAATAACAACTTTTGAAATGTACATTTTACTAGGAAAGAACCCAAATAGCAAAGTTGTTTAACGAAGTATCAAAAAAGCAATTTCATAGTGTCCCAATCCATAAACTGAGATTTAATATCCAGTTTGTACCAATAATACACGAGACAAAGAGTTTAACTAAAAACATTATATAATGTATTCAGAGTATATTTCAACACCCCAAAACTTTAACACTTGATGCTGTTCAGTAAGGTTGGAAGAGTGCATTATTGCTCTGGTCCCACCACTTCACATCCACATCAAAATTTTAAAAAATTCTCCTAATTAGTAAGATAAGTAATTAAATACATCGTCTATATCAAGTTTTAAACGAAGTTCTGTTAACCAGTATTCTTACTAAACATAATTATGAGTTTATCAAAATAAAATTTATTCAACAGACACAAAATATTTGTTAATGTACACAATCAGTACTACAGAACTATGAATGCTTATTCCTCTAAACATCTACATACTTTCAAGTCAGGATGGTTGTGATTGGTGAAGGAATTGCAGATAAAGGTGTTTTAATATGCCCGCTACAACTGTCCTTCGAGGTTTTTTTTAAAACAGTTCATTCATGGGACATTTTGCTTTGCCGAATAGACCAGCATTTGTTGCCCTTCAATAATTGCCTTAGAGAAGATTGTGGTGAACTATCTTCTTGAATGACTGCAGACCATGTGGTGTAGGGATACCCACAATGCTGTTACAAAGAGAATTCCAGAATCTTAATTAGTGATAATGAAGGAATGACAATCAATTTCCAAAGCAGGAAAGAGCATTTCTTGGAGGGGGACATGGAGGTGGCTGTGTTTCCATGAGACTGCTGTTCTCACCATTTTCGGTGGTAGAGGGCAAAGGTTTCGCAGATATTGAAGGAGGCTTGGTGAGTTATTGTGGTGTATCTCATTGGTGGTACACACTGCTGCCACTGTGTGCTGGTGAAGGAGGTGAATGTTGAAGGAATTGTATGGTTTGCCAATCAAATGGGTTGCTTTGATCTGGATGGTGTTGACCTTCTTAGCTGCACTCATTAAGTCAAAGAGAAAGCTATCCATCGCATTCCTGACTTCTGCCTTGTGGGTGGACATGCTTTGAGGACTTAGGAAGTGAGTTGCATGTCATAAAATTCAGTGCATGATTGCTCTTGTAAGCACAGACTGACTAATTACCTGAAGTCTACACCCTTTTCAGGCAGGCAGCTGGTAAGTGGAATGTAAATGAGAGCTAGCAGTTAATACTAGTTTGGTCTCTAGCAGAGACTTTCAAATAGATTTTTTCAAATGAAAATTTGACAAAATTCTGGCAGGGAATTAAAATGTCCCCTTTGGCTTTTACTGCTGAATCAATGTAGGGGAGATTCAACACTATCTTCTTTCTTATTCTTTCCATATGTCATCGATAAATTCAGATCTGTCACATTTCAGACACAACACATATTTTTAAGTTAATTAGTTTGTGGGTAAGATAGAGAAGAAAAGAGGGTCAAAGACTTATCAGAACTTGAGTGATAATGCAAAGTGTTAATGCTCAGAAGCATTAAAAAAGGGAATAATGCCAGGTCTGATTCTTGTTTTATTCAAATTGCATTTCAGAGTTTCATAAAATTGAGGTTGCATCAACTTCCTGGAGTGGAGCAATTAATTACATTTACGTAGTTTCTCAAGGAATCAAGTTGAGATTGGGCGGTCTTTTAGCATCACGTCAGTCAGCTCAACCAAAATCAGGGAATATTTTAATAATATCTTCATGAAATTACACATTTGAACAACAAACAGTATGTTTAGGTATTGTGATGAAATTTATGCAACGTAAATGAGTCAGGCTGTCCATGGCTCCAGATCAGAGCCGTCTTCAGTGTTGCAGTGAGGACCAGCGCCAACTTAGTGAGTGAAGCATGCAGTCACGGACTGGGCAATCACTGCAGTTTGCAGTGGGTTGCTTTTGCTCCTCCTACAGGACAATTATGGGAAAGTTCACAGGTCCTGGCCTTATGCATTTGCTGGGTTGACAGAAAGGATCAGCAAATCCTTTTTGGGGATTGTATGGTGTGGATATAAGTGAACTGGATGGGTTTTTCCAACAATTGACAATGGTTTAACAGCTACCTTTTGATTCTCAATTTCAGATTATTGCTGAAATTCAAACTCCACCATGTTGAGATTCAAAGCTGGCTCCCCAGAGTACTACACAAGTTTCTGAAGTAATAGTCTACCGATAATGCCATTGTCTTCTCAGTCAACGCACCAGCTACCCTGCTCTTGAATTCCCTTCCAGCTCCTCATGCTGACTCAGTCCAGGGAGTTGGTGGTAGCACTGGCTGGTTCTTTGCACTGACTATTTTGTTGTCCTTTGGAGTTTGTTTCCCTCTTTGCTCAATATTTAAATTAGTTATTAACTCAACCACAACTCTGTTTCTTTACTGCTAAACTCTGGGTTTTTTAATCTTCCTACTGTTTTCAGGAATTAATCTTCAGGACATTACCCAAATAATGTGGCAAAAAATCCTACTGACGATAAAAATTGTCAGTTTCCCAAATCAGGTTAAAAACTTTCGTTTATTAGTTAGATTAGATTAGACTTACAGTGTGGAAACAGGCCCTTCGGCCCAACAAGTCCACACCGACCCGCCGAAGCGCAACCCACCCATACCCCTACATTTACCCCTTACCTAACACTACGGGCAATTTAGCTTGGCCAATTCACCTGACCCGCACATCTTTGGACTGTGGGAGGAAACCGGAGCACCCGGAGGAAACCCACGCAGACACGGGGAGAACGTGCAAACTCCACACAGTCAGTCGCCTGAGTCGGGAATTGAACCCGGGTCTACAGGCGCTGTGAGGCAGCAGTGCTAACCACTGTGCCACCGTGCCGCCCTTGATGCCACCGTGCCGCCCTTTGTGCCACCGTGCCGCCCTAAAAAAATTCTGTAATTTGTGCATATCTGTTTCCTCTGCCAATCATTCACATTCATTGAAAAAGAAGAACTTGAAGGTGGACCCCGGAGCCAACATTAAGTAAATATAAAGATTGCTGCATTGTTTCTGTTCATTTAAACAGGTGACTGACCAGAACCAGCTAGTAGTGCACATGCTTATTATTGACAGTTCACATAAAGATATCTTCAACCTTGAAAAAGTAATTTTATGTTTTGCCTTATATTAATGGACCTTATTTCTCCATAATGAGAATTTCATAAATTTTTAACAAAACGTATTTTTCTCTGTGTAAGTTTCTGGGTTAATGTAATAAATATTTGTATAATCTTCATTTCACTTGTTATAAAAGGATCAAATAGTGAAGCATAATCAGGGCACTTTATTTTCTGGTTGCCTGAGATTTCTTTAATATGACTGATCTCTTAGCCTGCTTGATGACATTATTATTGTTGGATGTCAGTGATCCCCTGCACAGGTTGTTGTAATGCACGTTTCGTCAACATTAATTCATGATTGACGAATTGGGGACGCTATTTCTACTGCGCAAACTTTTAAAACCTGTATTGGCTATAACATGATTACATTGCCAACACTTTAAGCGCTGTTTCTAACTTGCGATTTTTCTATTATGCAGGGTTGCACAAGAATGCAACCACAGAAGAACTGACTGTAGTTGGTGCCAGAATCAGAATTAAATTGAGAAATGTGAATATTATGGATAGATGGGCTCAAAGAAGTTTAGTCTGTCTGCTGCCTGTTACATCATAATAGCAGAAATCTATGCTTCAGGGATAACTAGATTTTTCTGGGCAGCTTTCCTCAAGGTCTGACTGTAAAATCAAGCCAAAGCGGGGAAGACCTTTAATCTACACAATATATCTAACCACAATATTTCTTTAGTGCACTGAAATATTGACAGCTCTTGTTAAAATGTTTACAGTGCAATTCTAATAGTAAATAAAATAAGGATGGAGATCAAGCAGTTTTACAACAAGTGCAAATGTATATAACTGTGCAAAGTCAGTTCAGCAAATGCTTCATAACAATAGTGGATAATAATGTTATGAAATTTCACGTTTGCTATTTTCGCAGATTAGAATATCTGGACATGAAAGAAACATATCTCACTATCAAATTCATTAACACTAAGAAACTCTATCAGACTTATTAGATTAGATTAGATTACTTACAGTGTGGAAACAGGCCCTTCGGCCCAACAAGTCCACACCGACCTGCCGAAGCGCAACCCACCCATACCCCTACATTTGCCCCTTCCCTAACACTATGGGCAACTTAGCATGGCCAATTCACCTGACCCGCACATCTTTGGATTGTGGGAGGAAACCGGAGCACCTGGAGGAAACCCACGCAGACACGGGGAGAACGTGCAAACTCCACACAGTCAGTTGCCTGAGGCGGGAATTGAACCCGGATCTCTGGTGCTGTGCGGCAGCAGTGCTAACCACTGTGCCACCCACTTATTTTCATGGTGGAAACTTGTCAGTAGAACATTTAATATAAGTTGCATATCTCCCAGCAATCACCTTACAGGAAGTCTTATTTAAGATGGTCACAGATCTTAAAATTCTTACCATTCATAGCCACATTTATTACATAGATGGCCTACTTTAAAGCCATTTAAAACAGCCTTTTTAAAAACATGTCTGTATGTGTGCACTGTAAATGTTCCACACTACATTATTTATAAAACCACTAGCCACAAGGTTTAGATCAGCATTTTTGACACCCAATATAAACATTTAGAGATTAATCAACGACAACAGTTAAAATTTTACCTGCCACCAGTGCTCATCTTCACCTTGAGGTTTCTTTGAAGAGATGCCAGTGCGAAACCAGAGGTTGCCATTTGTGTCTAAAGCCCAGACTGTTTGCTGGTCTCCCAATGCTATACACACCAACTCCAACATCTGCTTTTCACTACAAAATGGGAGGAAAATCCAGATACTTTAGTCCTTTTTTTTGATCAGCAGAACTAATTGAGAAAGAAGTATAATAATGAGGATATAAAATCATCAGCATCAGTGCAAGTGAACAATAGTTACAATCTGTTTTAAATGCCCAAATTTCACATTGTTTTCTGTACGTATTTATGTTTTGTCATGGTTTGGCAAATCTGTTGTTCCAGATGCCTTAATATTACTACTTGCAGCAATAAAATAATCAACCTTGCCTTGTTGTTTACATTATACTGACCTGCTAAAAGAAGTAGATTATCGAAATCAGTTGGGCAACACCATAGAAAAAGCATAGAATTAACATCTGAAAATGCTTTATCTACAATTAACTACTTTTCAGGTCAAGCCTCAATTTTGTATTCAGCAAGAGCTAACAACACTACATTGAAATGATCAATTCATTTCTTTTGTGATGGAAGATGTGGGTCAGAGCACCAGTTCTTTTTTGATTAGTGTCCTCAATCCTTAACATTCCCTTGAAGCACTGAACTGAGAGGAGAGCCCAACTCTGTTTAATATTTCCTGGTAGTACTGCAGCACAGCGAAGTACTAGTTATTAATGTTAAATTACATTTTAAAATATTAATACTTTGTGAACTACACAAAGCTAATATTTCAAACCTACCCCTTTTATATGAAACAATTTAAAACAAAATGCAATTAAACGTGAGGAAGCTAGCAATCAGTCAAAAGAAAGGTGATAGCTGTAAAGTATATAAGGTATATAACTGTAAAGACTGATGTTCAAATTATTAGATTTCTTTCAGGCAGAGGGGGCTAATGAAACAGGAAGCTTCACAAGGTATTTCCAATGTTTTAAATTTTAAGGGACTGGATTCTGCATTAATGAAGGATAATAGTTCTTCAAAGTCAAAGTTGCCTAGCAGCTACTATCACTTAGTAAATTGTTAAAAATGTAGTTCCTTTTGATTAAACACAGCTTAATATTTTCATTCATATACAGAACAGGTAAACTGGGTGTATGGAATGGGGAGCGGATTCTGGATGGACCTAAGATGGAGAAGCCTTAGAGTTAGGCAGTTGGAAACCCAGTAGAATAGAGCATTAATAGTTTTTATGTCATGATAAATTAGTGATTTTGCCTCATGACCTGGTGACAATGGAAGAGGAGAGGTAAGTGCCTGCTTCACTAGCCTGCATTTTTAATCTGAGGAATATCCATTCCATGAAGTTGCCCCTCCCCACAGGGGTGTCACTCTCCTATTGGGTTTCCAACTGCCTAACACTAAGGCTTCTCCATCTTAGGTCCATCCAGAATCCGCTCCCCATTCCATACACCCAGTTTACCTGTTCTGCAGTTTTTGGCTCTCCTTTGGTACTTGAAGCTGGGACATTCTCTTTAGATAACAGCAGGAAGCCTAGTTCAAGGCGATTAATGCTCTAAGGCAGTCCATTGGAATGAGGATGGAATTTACAGCAACATTTTCAGTGTGAATGGGAAACTTGGCTACCAATACAGTTGCAAACTCAGGGCCAATAATTTTATGTGGCCTATTTATAAAGCTTAGTTTTGACATTCCAAACAAGTACTAAAGAAGGTTAAACAGTATTTGTGGTTCAAATTACAACTTTTTTCATATACCACAGTATGGTTTCCAATTATGTGGTTAGAAATTACAGTATGAAAATCAGAATCTCAAAAGTAAAATGAAAGTGGATATTAGCTAAACATTTTCAGAAAGCACTGAAAATGAAATGATCTGAACAACATTTCATATCAGTATAAATTAGTCTACCTTACAATATCAGAAATCCAGTGTTCACCCTCTGGACAAAAACTGCTTATGCCATTCCTGAAGAGAGTTGTTCGTTGTTCCGTCAATGCCCATACCACATTATTTCTGGAAGTAATTTGCACTAATGGACAAGGGCATTCCACCTTCACTGCTCTCGCACAAGGTCGGTCAGCACTAAGACCTCAAGATAGGGAAACAAAGAAAAACAAAGCTGATTACAATTATATTCCACTGTATTCTTCACCTCAGCTTGTTAAACAAACATGCAAAAGGGACAAGAATGAAGATCTCAGATTAGTCAAATGAACAGCTTAGTCAGGAAAAATGAGAGGAAAATGAAGCGAGAACAGAAGAGGAACAAACTTGCATTAAGACATCTAAAAGGTGCTAAATCAGTCACCCATAGTACATAAGAGTCAATTAATGAACCTTTGTTCTGAGGTGTCACCCCAAATTAGAAAGAGAACCACAGTCAAAATACAATAACAACTTATGAAGTAATTTATTGCATAAAGGATATCTTTTCATTCATTCAGGGGGTGTAGTTTTACTGGTTGAGCCAGCATTTATTACCTGTACCTAATTGCTCTTGAGAAGGTGGTGTGAGCTGCCTTCTTGAACTATAACAGTACATTTGATATAGGCATACCAACAGTGTTGTTAGGAAGAGAGTCCTAGGATTTTGCCTCAGTGACAATGATGGAGCAGTGACATATTTCCAAGTCAGGATGGTAAGTGGTTTGGAGTGAAACTCTTAGGTATCTGCTGCTCTTATCCTTCTAGACAGTAATAATTGTGGGTTTCAAAGGTGCTGTTGAAGGAATCTTGGTAAGTCGCTGCAGTGAATCTTGTAGATGGTATACACTGCTGCTACACTGCATTGAATGTTTGCGAATGTGGTGCCAATCAAGCTGGCTACTTTGATTGTATGGTAATAAAATTCTCAAGTATCTTGGAGCTGTATCCATCCAGGCAAGTGGAGAATATTCCATCATAGTTCTGACTTGTACCTTGTAGATACTGGACAGGTTTTGGAGAGTCAGGCTGACAGAAATTCACGGCAGGATTCTCAGCCTCTGAAATGCTCTTGTAATCATAGAATTTATATGGTTAGTCCAGTTCAGATTGTGGTCAAAGGTCACTCCCAGGATATTGACAGTGTGGGATGCATTGATAGTAATGCCTTTGAATGCCATGGGGCAACGGTTGGAATCTTTCTTTTTGGAAATGACCGTTGCCTGGATATGCCATGTGTAGCACAAATGTTACTTGCCATGTCAGCCAAGCCTTGGTATTATGGTGCATTTGGACATGGACTGCTTCAGCATCTGAGGAGTTGAGAACAGTGCTGAAAAATTAGCAAACATCCCCACCTTCTGACGGAGTGAAGGTCATTGATGAAACAGCTGAAGCTGGTTGGGACTAGGTCACTCCCCTGTGGCACGTTTGCACAACTGCACGGGAGTAGAGAGAACGAACCTTCCACAATCAGAACCATCTTACTTTGTAAGTAATACAACAGAGCCAGACAGACTGTGCACTAGAATCTTTAAATAGTTAAATTCCTGTGAGAGAAGGGAGTTAGTGTAGCTTTAGGGGATAGCTACAGATCACTTGCTGCACTCTCAGATTTAAATTACAAGATGGGAAAAGTTTTAAAAGCCAACAAAAGATAAACAAAAAATAAGAAAGGAGGAGAAAACAAACTGAGGGAATTCTAGTGCAAAAATATACAATAAGAGCTCCTTTAAATATCTGAAAAAAGGGTAGGCCAAATTGAACATAGGCCCCTTAGAGAATGAGGTTGGGAAATAATCAATGGGGAACCAGAAAATGGCAAAGGAGTTAAATAAACACTTTGCATCAGCCTTTAGGTTAGAAGACTTCGAGCGATACAGAGTCAAGCAGCAAAAAGTCAGGAGGAAATAAATATAAAAATTACCACTAGAAAAATAGTACTAGAGAAACTAACGGGGTTAAAGCTCCTCTGGACCTGATTAGTTGGATCCTAGGTTACAAAAGAAAGTAGCTACGTAAATAATGAATGAACTAGCAGTAATCTTCCAAAAATCCTTAGATTCTGGGAAAGTTACAGCAGTTACAGGCCAGTTATCTTAACATTTGTCATTGGAAAAATGTTCGAGATTGTTATAAAGGATATGATGGTAGAGCATTTGGAAACAATTAATCCAATCAGAGTCAGTACAGCTTCAGGATGGGGAAATAATGCCTGACATATTTATTAGAGGAGATAATTGTTGAGGTAGTAACAAGCAGGAAAGATGAAGGGGAAGCAGTTATTTTAACATGTTCGAATTTTCAAAAAATATTGTATAAGACACGATTCATAAGTTTTACGACAGGGGGTAAATCCCGCCTGCTAATTTTAAACCAGCAACACAGAAAAGATTTAACCTGCGCGGTAATCTGTGAAAATTCCTGAGGCCAAGAACTAGTTAAAGTAAAAAGTGACAACTTTATTTCTTAAAGTATAATAGAGAATAATTAACTAATAACTATTTACAGCTCATTTCTCTAAACTATCTTTTACCTTCCCCATCGACAATACTAGTCTGATAAAGGCTCTGATTAAGATTTACCAAAATACAAATTTCAAAACCAGGCAGCTATCGAATCTTCTCTTTGTATCTTCCTCTGGAGATTTTCTTCTTCGGATTTCTTTCACAGATCGTTGATAGATAAATGAGCCTTTAAGAGAGTTGTGTTTCGGGCAGTCTGTACATGCTGGCGGCTTGGCAGTTCTCCCTCAACTGTTCAACTTTTCCCAGTCTTATACCCCCAAAGCACCGGATTGTCATTGGCTTTTAATATTGTCAGTATACTAAGTTCAAACTTGATTGGAGTTTGTTTTTTTTTGGGGTATAATTTAAACTGGCCTAATTCAAATTTGTTTTTGTCTCCAGGCAACTAGCTATACCAGCTGCTGGACTAAAAGATTACATTGTATCTTGTTCAGAACACCTGGTGCTGTCAGGTAGTTCTGCTAGCTTTTAACTACTGTACACCCACATTTTCATAACATAAGGTTACAAAATATGATAATAGCCTATGTAAGTAGCAATTTAGCATGGATAGAGGATTGGCTAAATAATAGAAGATAGAGAATTGCATTAGTGGAATCCCACAGGGATCAGTGCTGCCCCAATTAAATACAATGCATTATGAATCACTTGGATGAGGGAAGTGAATGTACTATCACCAAGTTTGTAGATGACACAAAGAATCTATGGAGGGATACAGCCAGGTTGTAAGCAGACAAAAGTATGGCAGATGAAATATTATGTGAGAAAATCTGAAGTTATAGATTTTGGCAAGTAGAATTGATGAGCTGAATATTTTTTTAAATAGAGAAAGAATGCAGAAAGCTGCAGTATAAATTGATTTAGGGGTCTTCATGCATGAATCACGAAAAGATAGCATCCAAATTCAGCAAGTATTAGGGAGTGCAAATGGATTGCTGGCCTTTATTTTAAAGGGAATGGAGCACAAAAATAGGATAACCTTGCTGTAACTATATGTCACTAGTCTGATCACACCTGGAATACGGTGTCAAAAAGGTAGCTTCTGTGGTAGCTGGCTGTTACAATGTGGCAGTACTAGACATGCTGGTGGTATGAACAAGAAAAAAAAAGAGAAAAATGTTGTTGTGACCAGTGTTCAGAAGTGGTGTGCAATAAACAACACTGGCAGCAGGTTTATTACTTTGACAATTGCAGTGGAATGTAGAATGATATTTTTGGGGGTTGGAAGGAAATGGATGTCTTGGTTTCTTGGATGTCTCTAACAACTTCTGAAACTATCCTTGACCAAGCAGGGCAGCTTTGGAATGCTAATGTTCATCTGGGTGCATAGAAGCCATTTAAAGATGGCATGGCTGCAAGGGTTACTGGTCCTTTGTTTAAATGACAAGGTGTTCTGGGGAATAAAGTGGAACTGGAATTGGAAGCGAAATATGCTGTAGGGGAGGATTTGGTAGTTAATGAGGCAGGTTTGATAAGATACAGTAAAATGACTTATTAGGGATTTTATGGAAAAGTGTTGAATTGGTTAGGAGTTTAGCACATTGTTTTAAACCGCAATGTCAGGCAACCCTATTGAAAAAAGGTTCTTAAGGGCTTGACAGGGTAGATACAAAGACTTTATTTGCCCTTCTGAGAAGCTATATTCTCAGAGAGTGAGGAGTGACGAATTGAAGACATAGAAGAGGAGAGATTTCTTTTCTCAAAGGGTAGCCAATCTGTGGAAGATTTTAATGACAAGGACTTGTTGAGGATTGGCTGTAGGATATTTAAGGCTGATATAGATAGATTTTTAATTAGTAAGGGAACCAAGGGTTATGGAAAAGGAAGCAAAGTTGAGTGGAGAATTATTAAATTAAAAATCTCATTGAATGGCATTGACTTGATGGGTTGAATGGTCTACTTCTGCTCCAAGTCTCATTGCCTTATGAACACAATGTTCCAGATTTGAGTCCAACTCCACGACTTGAGCATAATAACCAAGACTGACACTCCTGGGTTGCACTGTTACAGGTGCCATTTTTTGGAAGAGATGATGCTCAGGTATGTGTAAAAGATCTCGCAGAACAATTGTGAGGAATAATGAAGTTATTTGAAGTTTATCTTTCAATCAACATCACAAAAAAAGAGACCATCTGATCAATATCACACTGCTGATTGTGGGAGCGTGCTGCATGTAAATTAACTGCTGTGTTTTCTATCGTACAAGCAATGAAGACTTTTGAAATAAAAAAGTACTGGAGAAAAGCAGCTGGTTGGACAGCATTGGAAGAGAAATATAGAGTTAACACTTCTGAGTCCAATAAGATTCTTCTTTGGAACTGAAGAATCACACTATATTCAAAATGCTATTTGTTTCTCCACAGACCCTGCTGAGTTTCTTCAATAATTTATGTTCCTATTTTAGATGTATAGTATTTTGCTTTTATTTAAGTACTTTTGAAAAGTGATTTGAGATGGCTGAAAGTCATCAAAAACACAATATGCATGTCAGTTTTTGTTTGCATTTTACTAGGTAATAGCATTATAGCAAAAAGTTGCAACGTCCTGTTTTTGATTATATCGTACACACTTATAAAAGAGTGAGCAAAAAATACTTAGACCCACTTCAAATATTATAAAACAGAGACTGCTTGTACAGAATTTGAATATTGTTGACATGCTATCCATTTTGTACTCAGCAGGATAAATGCAATAACGCCAAATTTTAACAGCGTAAAGATCTGTGAGTTCTGAAGAAGTCATATCAGGCTGAAAACATCAGCTGTTTTTCTCTCTCTCAGAGGGGGTGAGTTTCTCTAGCACTTATTTTTTAATTTCAGATTTTCAGCACCTGCATTATTTTATTACGCTTTAAAAATCACATCTTGTTATTGCTATTGCTATCCCTAAAGTGTCAGAGGCTGAGGGATGACCTTATAGTGATTTATAAAACATAGGGGCAGGGATAGGGTCAAGGTCTTTTCCTTGGGGTCAGGGAGACCAAAACTTGAGGGCATAGGTTTAAGGTGAGAGGGGAAAGATATAAAAAAGGATCTGTGGACACAGGGTGGTGCATGTATGGAATGAGCTGTCATAGGAAGTGGTGGGGGTTAGTACAATTACAACACTTTTAAAGGCAATTGGAGAGCTATATGAATAGGAAGGGTTTAGAGGCATATGGGCTAAATATTGGCAAATGGGACTAGATTTATTTAGGATATCTGATCAGCATGGATGAGTTGGATCGAAGGGTCTGTTTCCATGTGTATGTCTCAATGACTCAATGTTTAATTCTGATTGTGGACTGAATTGGGAAAAGGACTGTTTTACAACAGAAGTCTGAGGAAAGTAGTGCTTTACTTTAAAAAAAAAGCAAGTTTCTGAAACTCTTGGGAAGTCATGTTACACTGTTGCATTACAAGCAATGGGGAAGATGGAAATAAATAGCGCAACACTATGAAATGCATGTATCTTATATATATATATATATATATATAGAGAGAGAGAGAGAGAGAGAGAGAAAGTGATTTGTGGAGTTATGGTCAGTTATGGATGTCAAGGATCATTAAGTCTGACTTTCTGCAGCTTGTGGATATGAATGAAACAGTGAAGAGCCCTTAGACATCTGAAATGTGGTGTGCATCTTTCTGCAGTAAAACACTTGAAGTTAAAGAAATCTAAGTGCCTTTTCACCAGTTACTGTAAGCTGTTGCTTTTAACCAATAGGTCAGAGATTTTATAATTTGTAAACCAGTCCTTCTGTGCCTCCTTTGAAGAAGTGAAAGAACCTAAAGGAATAGCTCAGAGAACTAAAGGATTTGGCAACCAAAGGAACCCCTCCACTGAATCCTGAACATGTGCCATTGCACTGTTTTCTCAGTAGATTTTCCCCTGCATCCATAAAATCAATGGTTTTGTCTGTGTGTGTCAGGAAGGGGGTGTGTTGTTAGAAGGGAGTTAGATTTTTAACTTACAGAGTTATGCATTGACAGGTAACCGTACATGGCTGCAGAGCTGGTGTAGGAGGGGAGGGCTTCAGATATCTGGATCATTGGGATTCCTTCTGGGGAATGTGGGACCTGTACAAGAGGATGGGATGCAGCTGAACTGGAGGTGTACCAATATTCTGGGTGGGAGGTTTGCTGGAGAGTTTAAACTAGTTTGGCAGGGGATGGGAACTGGAGCTACGGATCAGAGGATGGGGTAGCTGGTGAACAAGCAGATATAATGTGCATAGAGTCTGTAAGGAATGACAAACAGTTGATAGTTCAACCCATCATTCTGCAACTTTGCCCCAAGTCTATTTTAACGCAAGAAGTGTCAGGAATAAGGGTAACAAACTTACAGCATGGATCAGTACTTGGAGATATGATGTTGTGGCCATTACAGAGACTTGGATATCACAGGGACAGGAACGGATGTTGATTGTTCCAGGGTTGAGATGTTTCAAAAGGAATAGGGAGGAGGTAAAAGAGGTGGGGGAATGGCATTGCTAATCAAGGATAATATCACAGCTGCGGAAAGGGAGGTTGTCAAGGCAGGTGTGTCTACTAAGTCAGTATGGTTGTAAGTTAGAAACAGGAAAGGAGCAGTCACTTTATTGGGAGCTTTCTATAGACTCCCCCCCAATAGCAACAGAGACATGGAGGTGCAGATTGGGAAACAGATTTTGGAAAGGTGCAGAAGTACCAGGGATTGTTGTCATGGGTAACTTCAACTTCCCTAATATTGACTGGAACCTCCTTAGTGCAAATAGTTTGGATGGAGCAGACTTTGTCAGGTGTGTCCAGGAAGGATTTCTGAATAAGTATGCAGATAGGCTGACTAGAGGGGAGGCCAGATGGGAATTGGTGCTTGGCAACGGACCACGTCAAGTGTCAGATCTCTCGGTGGGAGAGCATTTCGGTCATAGCGATCACAACTCCCTGACCTTTACTATAGTTATGGAGAAGGATAGGAGCAGACGTATGAGAAAGTATTTAACCAAGAAGGGGAATTACAATGCTATTAGGCAGGAACTGTGGAGCATAAATTGGGAACAGATATTCTCAGGCAAATGTACGACAGAAATGTGGAGGTTGTTTAGGGAGCATTTACTGAAAGCGCTGGACAGGTTTGTCCCACTGAGGCAATGAAAGGATGGTAGCGTGAAGGAACCATGTACATCAAGAGATATGGAACATTTAGTCAAGAGGTTGAGGAGAGGCAAGGATCAGAGCTCTAGAGGGTTACAAGGGAGCTAGGAAGGAACTGAAGAATGGACTGAGGAGAGCTAGAAGGGGGCATGAAAAAGCCTTAGTGGGTAGGATTAAGGAAAACCCTAAGGCGTTTTACACTTATGTGAAGAACAAGAAGATGGCCAGAGTGAGGGTAGAGCCAATTTGTGCCTCGAGTTGGAGGAGGTAGGGGAGGTCCTTAATGAATACTTTGCTTCAGCATTCACTAGTGAAAGGGACCTTGTCGTTTGTGAGGACAGCGTGAAAGAGGCTGCTATGGTCAAACAGGTTGATGTTAAGAAGGAGGATGTGCTGGAAATTCTGATAAACATGAGGATAAATAGGTCCCATGGCCAGACGGGACATACCCAAGGCCACTTCAGGAAGAGAGGGAAGAGATTGCTGCATCTTTGGCGATGATCTTTGCATCCACACTGCCCATTGGAGTAGTACCATATGATTGGAGGGTGGCAAATGTTATTCCGTTGCTCAAGAAAGGGAATGGGGATAATCCTGGGAATTACAGACCAGTCAGTCTTAGGAACTCACAAAACACAATGATGAAGGTAGAATAGTGGATGTGGTGTATATGGATTTTAGCAAGGCATTTGATAGGGTTTCTCATGGTAGGTTCATTCAGAAAGAAAGGAGGCATGGGATACAGGGAAATTTGGCTTTCTGTATACAGAATTCCATAGGGATCTGTTCTGGGACTTTGTGATTTCTATAAATGACTTGGAGAGGAAGTGGAACAGTGGGTTAGTAAGTTTGCCAATGACACAAAGATGGGTGGAGTTGTGCATAGTGTGGAGGGCAGTGTAGGTTGTAATGGGATGTTTACAGGATGCAGAACCGGATGGAGTTCAACCTGGAAAAGTGTGAAATGATTCAATTTGGAAGGTTGAATTTGAATGGAGGTTACAGGATTAAAGGCAGGATTCTTGGCAGTATGGAGGTACAGAGGGATTTTGGGGTCCACATCCATTGATCACTCAAAGCTGCCACCCAAGTTGATAGGGTTGTTAAGAAGGGGTATGATGTGTTGGTTTTCATAGCAGGAGGATTTAAGAGCCGTGAGGTTATGCTACAGCTCAAAAGAACCCTGGTTAGACCACACTTGGAATATTGTGCTCATTTCTGGTCACCTCATTATAAGAAGGATGTAGAAGCTTTAGAGAGGGTGCAGAGGAGATTTACCAGGATGTTTCCTCGACGGGAGGGCATGTCTTATGAAGGAAGGTTGAAGGGGCTAGGGCTTTTCACACTGGAGAGAAGAAATAAGAAAGGTGACTTGATAGAGAAGTACAAGAATGATGAGAGGCATAGATAGAGTGGATAGCCAGAGACCGTTTCCCAGGGTGGAAATGGCTATCACGAAGGGTCATTAGATTAAGGTGACTGAAGGAAGGTTTAGGGGAGATGTCAGAGATGGGTTCTTTACACAGAGAGAGGTGAGTGCATGGAATGAACTGCCAGCAGTGGCAGTAGAGTCACATGCATTAGGGACATTTAAGCGACTCTTGGATAGGCACATGGCTGATAGTAAAATGAAGGGTGTGTATGTTTAATGTAGGATAAAAGGTCGGCACAACATCAAGGGCTGAAGGGCCTGTACGATGCTGCACTGTTCTATGTAAACAACAAGTGTTATAAATAGTAGTTTCAGTTAGGTGCAGAAACTTGGTCCATATTCTGTTAACTTAGGTCTATCAGACAGGTAGACTGAGGACTTCATATAAATGTTTTTAAACTTCTCTGACATCTCTGGGAATACAGAGGCTTGATTTCCAATGTGCTACCCCAGGGAGACATAACAGTAGAAACTTATACCACAGGTGAAAAGGGTACAAATTGATTGTAAGCAAGTTGACTAATTGACTGGGGTACTGCCATAGATAAAGCTACAGGCAACGTAGCTCTGGATAATGCAGAAAAATGTGTAAGGCTTCAGCATATTTCTTTTGCTTGTAGAAAACGAGTCCCCGATCATCCATACTTGTAGCCTGTAGCAGCATAAATCAGCCAGGTTTTCAGCTGAAGTGGTTATTTTATACTAGTTGTTAGTGTAGTTGTTGTGGTTCTGTTTGCCGAGCTGGGAGTTTTTGTTGCAAATGTTTCGTCCCCTTTCTAGGTGACATCCTCAGTGCTTGGGAGCCTCCTGTGAAGCGCTTCTGTGCCGATTCCTCCGGCATTTATACTGGTTTGAATCTGCCGCTTCCGGTTGTCAGTTGCTGTCCGCTGCAGTGGCCGGTATATAGGGTCTAGGCCGATGTGTCTGTTGATAGAATTTGTGGATGAGTGCCATGCTTCTAGGAATTCCCTGGCTGTTCGCTGTTTGGCCTCCCCTAGGGGCCGATTGGGACAACACCACTATTATAGGGCAGGCCAAACAGAGAACAGCCAGGGAATTCCTAGAGGCATGGCACTCTTCCACAAATTCTATCAACAGATACATCGACCTAGACCCTACATACCGGCCACTGCAGCGGACAGCAACTGACAACCGGAAGCGGCAGATTCAAACCAGTATAAATGCCGGAGGAATCGGCACAGAAGCGCTTCACAGGAGGATCCCAAGCACTGAAGATGTCACCTAGAAAGGGGACAAAACATTTGCAACAAAAACTCCCAGCTCGGCGAACAGAACCACAAAAACAAGCACCCGAGCTACAAATCTTCTCACAAACTTTGTTAGTGTAGTATTAATACACTCAGTATTATTCAGAAAGTGCTGATTAATTGTAGAATCATATCCATCGGTGGATGCTTTGGTTTGGGTTTTTCATATGAGTTGGTCGAATTTGCCTGTGCCCTTCATATTATGGAGCAATGTATTATTTGATTTGTTCAGCCAAAGAACAAAGAAAATTATAGCACAGGAACAGGCCCTTCAGCCCTCCAAGCCTGCGCTGATCCAGATCCTCTATCTAAACCTGCCACCTATTTTCTAAGGGCCTATATCCCAATATTTAGACAGATGTATCTGTCTAAATACATCTTAAATGACGCTATCATGCCCGCCTCTACCACTGCTGCTGCCAATGCGTTCCAGGCACTCATCACCCTCTGCGTAAAGAGCTTTCCAAGCAAATCTCTCCTAAACCTTTCCTCTCTCACCTTGAACTCATGACCCCTAGTAATTGCATTGCCCACTCTGGGAAAAAGGTCCTTGCTATCCACCCTGTCTACACCTCTCATGATTTTGTGGACCTCAATCAGGTCCCCCTTCCAACTCCGTCTTTCTAATGAAAATAATCCTAACCTATTCAACCTCCCTTCATAGCTAGCACCCTTCATACCAGGCAGCATCCTAGTGAACCTCCTCTGCATCCTCTCCAAAGCATCCACATCCTTTTGGTAATGTGGCAACCAGAACTGTACACAGCATTCCAAATGTGGCCGAACTAAAGTCTTATACAACTGTAACATAACCTGCCAATTCTTGTACTCAATACCCAGTCCGATGAAGGAAAGCATGCTGTTTGCCTTCTTGACCATCCTATGGACCTGTGTTACCACCTTCAGGGAACAATGGACCTGAACACCCAGACCTCTCTGTACATTTACTGCATAGTTCGCTCTTGATTTGGATATTCCAAAATGCATCAGCTCGCATTTGCCTGGTTTGAACTCGAGCTGCCATTTCCCTGCCCACCTCTCCAATCTATCTATATTCTGCTGTATTCTCTGACAATTCCCTTCAGTACCTGCTATTCCACCAATCTTAGTGTCAACTGCAATCATCAGAATGTACGGCTTCTGTAGCTGGCATTAAAGGCAATTCATACGTGACAATGCTCAACTGTGCAGAATGTCCATTCAGACTGATAATAGTATCCTATTAGTGAAAACACCACTTGTGTAGTATTAGTGTGAAATGGCTTGTTTAAACTTTTGAGATCCTTAATGTTTCCTTGACATTTTGAGGTCAATCAGGCACCCTATGATTTATTGGCCCATTTACAAGTTTGTACAAATGCTTCCACTTTCAGAATTGAAAAGTGCCCCAGGACTTGATAGCCTTTAATCTCATGAGTTTTCGCAGTACTTCTCTGGAGAGACTGATTGTTTTAAGTGCCTCCCTTCCCTCTACCCCGTGGTTTTTCCTCTTGTTACTTTGAGATGCGTTTTGTGCCCAAATATGAATACAGATCCATACTACTAATCCCTATCCTCTGATAATATGTATACTGTTATTAGTAGTTCACTACTGTCATCCTCTAAGGGACATACTCATTTTAGCTATTTTCTTTATTTATACTTTGAAAGCTCTGACTGTCTGCTTTTAAATTTTTTGCTCATTTACTGTCAGATTCTAATTTCTCCACCAATTTATTTTCAGTAATATTTTCTTGGTTCGTAATATGTTCCCAATCTTCTGGCTTACAGCTTGTCCTCGAAGAACTAAGTAGCTTTCCTTTCAACCTTAACTCCTTAAGTTAGCCTGTTGGCTACTTCACCAATGATGAAAGGGAAAAACATTTTGTTTGCTTTTCAGTATTGATGAATGGAAGGTGCAAAGTTCTGTCTCGTTCTTAGCAATGTTCTTAAAACTCAACATAGTTTCCATTTCAATCATCACCTTTGATACTGTATTCCAATTTCACAACTCTCCTGCAAGATAGATGTTATTTTTGTTTTGTTCCCAATCTTTTGCAGTCAATCATGCCACCTCAATCTCCATTTCTCCAAACAGCTCCAAAGTTTATGTCTTTCTTTTTGAGACTATTTCTTCAGACTGAAAAACTTATGCTGCACCTTTGCATCAACATCCTTCCTATGAAGTGAAGCCGAAAACTGCACACAGCACTGAAGAATTCTATATAAATTAATTATATACCATGACTTTTATATTCTATAAACCATGCTATAAAATACCAGCATTCCTATGCAACAATTGTGCATCACTGTCACTTCCCTAGAAAGTATAATACCTCAATGTGCATCTTAGTAAAAAGTGCTGCCACCATTCTCCCCCTCATTCCAATAAAGGGCAAGTTACTTACCATGATCAACACGTTCTGTTCATCCAGTTTTAAATAGTAACTCGATGACATTAGCTGCATTTATCTTAAATATTTTTGGAAGGGAACATCAAATGAAAGCCTTCTATCAAGCACATGGTACTGAAATGACTTTGTACACACTGCCACAGATTTTTTAAAAAAGGCTCGAAACACAGACAGCAACAATGAAGAGTTGAAAGCCGATGGGAAGAAAAGGGCTAGCAGAAAGAAGCAGTTGAAAATAAAGAGAAAAAATATTTTGAGATTTACTGTATGACAAAAAATGTATGACAAAATTTTAATTTCTTATTTACTACTTTATACTGACAAGAATGAACAATAAACCTTTTAACTTATTTCTTTATTTTTCTACTTTTTAACCTAAGATTATGTACCCAGGTTGAAGAGTGTGGTGCTGGAAAAGCACAGGAGCAGAACAGTCAATGTTTTGAGCATAAGCTCTTCATCAAGAATGAGGGAATGGCCCATGGGGGTGCTGAGTGATAAATGGGAGGGGTGTGGGACTGGAAGGGGAAGGTAGCTGGGAATGCAATAAGTAGATGAAGGTGGGGGTGAAGGTGATAGGTCAGAGAGAAGGATGAAGCGGAAAGATGGGAAGGAAGATGGACAGATAGGACAGTGTCAAGTTGGAAGGTTAAATCTGGGACAAGATGGGGGAGGGCAACCGAGGAAACTGGCGAAATCCACATTGATCTCGTTTGGCAGGAGGGTCCTAAGGCAGAAGACGAAGCGTTCTTCCTCCAGGCATTGGGTGGCTAGAGTTTGGTGGTGGAGGAGGCCCAGGACTTGCATGTCCTTGGCGGAGTGGGAGGGGGAGATAAAGTGTTCAGTCACAGGATGGTGAGTTTATTCTATATGGGTGTCCCAGAGATATTCTCTAAATGTTTCGCAAGTTGGCGTCCTGTCTCCCTACTGGAGGTTGGTGGGATGGAAGGAGAGGACTGGGGGGTTCTGTCTTTATTGTGATTGGAAGGGTGGGGTTCAAGGGTGGAGATGCAGGAATTGGAGATGCGCTGGAGGGTGTTGTCACCCATGTGGGAGGGGAAATTGCAGTCTTTGAAGGAGGAGGCCATCTGGTGTGTTCTATGGTGGAACATGGTGGCACAGTAGTTAGCACTGCTGCTTCACAGCGCCAGAGACCCGGGTTCAATTCCTGCCTCAGCTCTAGACAGATTGATCAGGAAATAGGTTAATGGAAAAAATTAAATATTTTTGAGGGGTTTGTGTGGTGCAGTGGTAGTATGCCTACAATTGAGTCAGGAGGTCTGGGTTCAAGTCCCCAAAAAAATGTTGATTAGAAATAGTTTGAACATTTTGACTTAAAGAAATTTTTGTTAAATAACAACTCTTTTGCATGCCAACACATGATTTTCTTTTCATCCCGCAGAACTTCTAATTTTTTTGTTCATTCACAGGATGTGGGCATCACTGGCTAGGCCAGCATTTACTATCCATCCATAAATCTCCCTGAAGACAGTTAAGTATCAACCACATTGCTATGGGTCTGAAGACACATGTAGGCCAGACCAAGTAAGGATGGCAGTTTCCTTCCCTAATTACAGATATTTATTGAATTCAAATTCAATAATTTGAACATGGGTCCTCAGAAGATTACCTGGATATCTGGATTGATAATCTAACATTAATACCAGTCGACCATCATCTCCCTTGAGCAAAGAATGGCACCAACCTAAATGGAAAAGCTCAAGCTTTTCCTACAATATTCATTTAGTACGATAAAGTACTATAGGCTGGACCTCCACAAGATCACATAACACGTTCATCCCAAATGTCCACCTTGTCTTTTTGAAAGAGCTATTTAATTTGTCCCAACCTCTCAGCTCTGTATAACCATGCAATAGGCCTTAGAAACTTCCTTTAAAATTTAAAAGTTCTATTTCTTTTTAAATGCAATATCTTGTTAATTTTCCTAATTTATTGGGGACACAACCAATTTATGGGATTGCCTAAAGACAGCACAACCAGAGATTGCGAAAGAAACTATAGAAATATAAATGTTAAATATATTTATTTTAAGCACATCCAATTGTGCAGTAAACAGTGCACCGACTAAGGAGAAACATGGTTTTGATGGAATCTATGAATGATTAATTATACCTACCGAGGAAAACACTTTCTGCTGCAAGCACATGACTGCAATAATAAGGACTCATGTGGCACACTAGTATGTCCTATCCCTGAGCCAGAAGGAATAAGTTCAAGACTCACCTGTTCCAGTTGTGTTCAATAGCTTTTCTGAACACTTTGATGAGATAATATCCATGATTGCAATAATAAATGCATCACTGTTTGTATCTACCTGTTTGTAGATAGAGTTCTCCATTAGTTTGGATGATCCATGCAGTGTCATCACTTAAAGCAACATATGCAGCATTTGGTAGAGCCTCATACCAATGTCTCTTCCCTTTCATTGTCACTTTACCACAGGCAAAAGCTTTGCTAGATTTTTGTTCAATCTTCCATAACAGCACACCTGTTATTGAAAAGTAAAATAATTCCAAAGATGTCTAAAATTAAAATACGGGAGGTTTTAGTTTAATCAATATATGCTTTGCAAACAAGGCGCAGAATATATTCTAATTGTACAATTACTACATTCTCCCTCAAGCACTTTTTAAACTATTTGCGTGTACATAATTTATATTTCATTAGAAATGTATAATGAGAGAGCTGACAAGTTCCTATCTTCAATTCTACAAATATCTGGAATTCTGTACAACAGAGCAACACCATTTTTTCACTGACCTGATGGTGATACAGCCACCTGTTGCACTCCATCCTCAAACTTCTGCCACCGCAAACTTGTACCATGAAACGGGCTACAGTATAGTCCACCTTTGTAATCTAAACACCAGACATGCTTCTCGGAGACCACAAGGCTGAGGATATTATAGCCCGGGCCAGAGTAACCCATCCAACTCTCAGCAAACTAAAAACACCAAATAAACATAAGTCAATGATTTTTTTAGTATGAATTTTCCTTTACTTGTCCTTTCAAGAACCAGTGCCAATGTTCTCATTTCAAAACATATGTGCCTTATTCAAAAATAGGTTTTTCAGTTTCCACATTTAAGTTAATAATGAATTCATAGAACTGACTAAAATATTTCAAACTTATGTCATTGCCATCAAAACTCTTAAATAATCAACGTCTTGTGCTTACCTGGCCAACTGCTTTTTCTTTGGTAACATGTTATATTAAAGAACAGATGATAATTAAAAATAGAACATATTTAATTTATTAATTTTTAATTTCAAGAGTAAACATTAAAAGAAAAACAAATACAGCTTTTGCTTCACCTGATCTGATTTTAAAAGCTCCATTTCATCTGAAACGGAAGTATTCAGATCTTGAAAAACTGAACCTTGTGATTTTTCAGCATCAGAAGTGAGAATGTGTTCAGTCACACTGGGTTCAGATAATGAAGGAGGTCCTCCATGGCCATAAATATCCTCATCATCACTGGAAGATGAAAGTTGTTGTTGGACCTTCTTTTCATCTGTGATAGCATTATCAACTGAACAAACAGTTTCAAAAGGTTGTGGAGATTCAGTTCTATCTGATAAATTGGGTTCATTGTATGACACACATAACTGTGAAAATGCATTGATTTCTTGTCTGTTGTGATCTTTGTCTGGTGAAAGAATTCTCATCAGTAGTGCATGACGCTCATCCAAGAAAGACTCTGAGCTTTCACTTAAAGATCCTTGCAAATTTAGGCCACCAGACAACACAGATTTTTCTGGATCTTGAGATCTTAATTCCAAAGGTTCACTGTTGCAAACCACATCAAACATAGTGCTAACTGAATTTGCTTGTTGTCTAAGTACTGGTTCAGAACTTGACACTGAAACCTCGCCTCTGCAATCTTTGTTTTTATTGCAGGAACTGTCTAAAGTTTCCAATTTGACAGAAGATACAGTATCTAAACATTCTGCAAAATGTAAATCAGAGGAAGATGTATTTTCATTCATTGTAGTTGCAGTCTTCAAAGATTCTGCTAAATTGTCTGATGGGAGATGGCCATCCTGTGATGTTGATGTACACTCAGGAGGTTGTATGGAACCAAAAATATTGGAATTACATTCCTCTTGCAAAAAAGTATCCAATTCTGTACCAATGTGGCTCTCTTGTTCAGAAAAATCAGTGATCAAGTGATCCAGGCTGCTGCTCAACAAACTCATTTGATCAGACAAGTCACAAGTTGTGGTTATGGAGCCTTCAAAAGCAAAGTCACTCAACAGTGCTGGCTCTGAACTTTGGGAACTATTGGAACAGTCAATTTCATGTTTTACAAAACTGCCTTCAGATCCAGAACTTGCTGTATGACAAACAAAATGCAATTATTCATAAACAGAGACACTTCGCAGCAGGAAAATCAGAAAATCAGATCAAAAAGCAATTTTACATAACCTGTAACTACAATATATAACTGCAGCATCGTATTACAAATTATTGATTAAAATAAAATCCTCAATGAGCCAAAAAAATCCCTTCCATCATACAGAAACTATATTCATCTAGAACAATGCTGTAAAATTTTCCATGGCATTATGTGCACTTCTCCAAATTATGGATCACATTACTATATTTGAACAGAGCAATTCCAAACCAGTTTAAAATAAAATTTAACTTCTCTCTCTCTCTCTTCAATTCATGATAGTAAACTTATGCCATCCAATTACCAATTTTCCAACCACTTTTCCAGTGTACCCCACCAAAATGTTCAAGTTGAGAGAATGTGTGTCAAACACATTATTTTTTATTATAATTAGAATAATAAGCAGAACCACCTTAGAAATATAGCCTTGTAATTGTCCAAATTAGTAGGCAGTAAATCTGATTCTACTCTGAAAAGTTGCATGCCAATTTGATGGCTGTCATTAATATCAACAGCATCACTTCAGGTTTTTGCAAACTATCAGTGAAGTCCTCAGTGTGGGTTTGCATATTTAAATTAGATAACCCTTAATTTAGATTAAAGAAGTCAACAAGGGTTACAAACCAAAGGTTATATTAAAAAAATACCTTGCTTGCGTTTCTTCTTCTTTTTTACAGGAACAACAATGAGCTGTTGGTTGAATTCTTCCATGTTCAATGTTCTGAATCTTTCTGCAGAATCTGAAATCTTTGTTAATCCCACAGGCAAGGAAATTGCTCCTATCTGCTGTTCCGGAGATGTTACATGGCTAAAAACACTAATACCACTGTTTG
The DNA here is from genome assembly GCF_020745735.1 of Hemiscyllium ocellatum. Taxonomy (NCBI): domain Eukaryota; kingdom Metazoa; phylum Chordata; class Chondrichthyes; order Orectolobiformes; family Hemiscylliidae; genus Hemiscyllium; species Hemiscyllium ocellatum. Next base: position 78,356,136 of record NC_083408.1, read on the forward strand.
TAGAGCTGCTTCTGCTCCTTGGCTCACTTGTTTCTGAATGTCTTCCCTCTCCTGTCTCGTCCCAGGGATGTCTTTCCATTTCGTTTTTTGAACTCAAATTTGGCTCAAGTTCTGAAGACGATGAATGGTGTGCTTCAAACCTATCAGTTTCTGAAGTTTTATTTTCACTTCGCATTTCTTTTGAGTCTGTTGCAATCACTGTTTCTTGAACTGATTCCCTGGAGCTGACAGTCAGCGGGGAGTTTAATTGTGAATGCACTCCTGAAAAGGCAATTACATCTGCATTAAGCTTACATCAGATTTAGAAACTTTCCTAGGAAAAGAATCTGGAGATTCAGGACAGCCTCTAGTCACAGTATTTTAAACAATATTTTACCCTTTTTTGCCTTGAAGCGATTGTCAAATTGTTGAACCTTTTTAAAAATAGCTGAAGGTGGTAGCTTAACATTGTTAAAGTCCATCTGAAATTTGAAAATAATATCTTGTACTTGTGAATCTTATATGTATAAGAACTATCAAATTAACATGCACATGAAGATGTAAGTTACAAAAAAAAACCTCAAGAACCAAACGAAAACAGAAAAAAGGTATTTAGACATTGGAGTGTGTGCTATAATTCTGCTTATTACCACCTAATTTGCATGTCCTAATTCACATTGACTTTGTCCTAAAATCACCTTTGGATTAAAAAAAATGAACAATCCTAGGATTTAAAATGAACAACTGAACATTTACAGAAGTATTCCAAGCTCCTAGTACCCTTTGAATATGCTTCTGAACTTTACTCCTAAAGAAAACCAGGCAGTAATATTTAGATAATGACCTCTAGTCCTTGATTTTCTAATCAGAAGAAACCCAAGAACATTACACGGAAACAGAATGTAAAGACAAAAGCAAATTTACACCAATAATTTCATATCTTCTTCTGTTATTTTAAATATATAATTACAAAAATATGGTACTCGGCCACAGAACAAAGAATCACCAACCTCACCCCCTTGAAATCAAGTATAGCAGTTTGTGCGCATTTGTTTTAGAGCTGTACATTATACTTACTGACTTGAGTATCAATTTAAATTCAGTATGAAACTGTTAATGTGCCAATAGCATTATTGGGGAGAATGATATCACAGAGGAAGAGCAAGACAGTCAAGCACGAGGTCTCAGACATTCTGTTCAAAGTTGAAAAAAAAACTTAATTCAATAAAGCATAAAGAAAAGTTTAATTAATATTGTACACATGGTGGCACAGCAGTTAGCACTACTGCCTCACAGCACCAGAGACCCAGATTCGATTCCAGTCTTGGGCAATTGTATGTGGAGTTTCCACATTCTCCTCATGTTCTCTGTGGGGCTGCTCCAGTTTCCTCCCACATCCAAAGATGTGAGGGTTAGGTGGATTGGTCACGCTAAAAACATTGCTGGAAAAGCGCGGCAGGTCAGGCAGCATCCAAGGAACAGGAAATTCGACATTTCGGGCATAAGCCCTTCTTCAGGATTGAGGAAAGTGTGTCCAGCAGGCTCAGATAAAAGGTAGGGAGGAGGGACTTGGGGGAGGGGCGATGGAGATGCGATAGGTGGAAGGAGGTCAAGGTGAGGGTGATAGGCCGGAGTGGGGTGGGGGCGGAGAGGTCAGGAAGAAGATTGCAGGTTAGGAAGGCGGTGCTGAGTTCGAGGAATTCGACTGAGACAAGGTGGGGGAGGGGAAATGAGGAAACTGGAGAAATCTGAGTTCATCCCTTGTGGATGAACCCTCCAACCACAAGGGATGAACTCAGATTTCTCCAGTTTCCTCATTTCCCCTCCCCCCACCTTGTCTCAGTCGAATTCCTCGAACTCAGCACCGCCTTCCTAACCTGCAATCTTCTTCCTGACCTCTCCGCCCCCACCCCACTCCGGCCTATCACCCTCACCTTGACCTCCTTCCACCTATCGCATCTCCATCGCCCCTCCCCCAAGTCCCTCCTCCCTACCTTTTATCTCAGCCTGCCTGGCACCCTCTCCTCATTCCTGATGAAGGGCTTATGCCCGAAACGTCGAATTTCCTGTTCCTTGGATGCTGCCTGACCTGCTGCGCTTTTCCAGCAACACATTTTCGGCTTTGATCTCCAGCATCTGCAGACCTCGCTTTCTCCACGCTAAAAACATTGCCCAGTAGTGTTCAGGGAGATGTGGTTTAAGTGGATTAGTCATGGTAAAATAAAAACCAATGTGGGGTTTCAGGGATATGGTTGGATGGGGGAGATGGATTTGAGTGGAATACTCTTCAGACCACGCAGACTCAATGACCTGAATGGTCTCTTTTTGCATAGATTTTATGATTCTATAATTTCCAAATTGACTTGTTATGAAACAGAGACAGAACCAAAAGGATACTTTATACCTCTATATTCACAATGCAGAAAAATTAAACTTTTGAAGATTCCCAAATAGTCACTCCAACAGGTCCTAACTAGACTTTTGATTAACCAATCCCAGCTTTTGTGGATAATTAATTTCTAGACACCAGTTTTATGCCTTAAACAAAAGACTTAACAATTTATTAAATACAAACTAACATTAGCAGAGAGAAAATGTAATCAGCATGGTAAGCAGACACGTCTATGCTTTAAACCCAAAACATTTGTTTTCAGCCCCATTCACACAAAAGACAAAAGGTGCAGTGTTGGACTGGGGTGGACAAAGTCAGAAATCACACAACACCATGTTATAGTCCAACAGTTTTATCTGAAATCACAAGCTTTCACAGAGCTGCTCCTTCGTCAGGTGAAGCAGAGAAAAGTGGACAGACATGAAATTTATAGGCGGAGAGATCATTGCAAGAAAATTCCAGATAATTACGTGTGTCAAAAGATTGTACAGATGGTGCGAGTGGAGTGTCGACAGGATGGTCATTTGCAAAGATTTGTTATTCAGCCTATGCATCTCCCTCCACTTCACCTGAAGAAAGAACAATGCTCCAAAAGCTTATGATTCCAAATAAACCTGTTGGATTATAACCTGGTGTCATGTGACTTCTGACACAAAAGACAGAAATAAATAAAGTTGAAGCATAATTAAAACTGGCCAGATTACCTAAATATCCTTCATGATGCATTGTTCACAGGCAACTGTTTTTCCTGAAACATTGACCAGGGTCACCTTCTTAGTTCACTCAAGGAAAGGCGGCAACACTTCTTTCTGTGGGTTTCTGGAAGCTGGCACACCAGATTAGACAGTGAGCTTTCAAACCTCTTCTGAAGAAGGGTCACAGGACCCAAAACGTTAACTCTGTTTTCTCTTCACAGATGTTGCCAGACCTGCTGAGTTTTTCCAGCAATTTCTGTTGTTGTTTAAAATCTTCATACTGTGTCAACGGCCTTCAAGAACCATCTCACAGAAAACATAGCTTAAAAAAAATCTTTAATTCTGGTTGCACCCCAGTAGGCTGACTGACTCTCCCTGAGGTCTCAGTCACCATTCAAAATCTGGCAACTGTTGAATACAAGGTCTCCCTCAGGCTTGCTGTGATCAACTCCTCAGGTACTGGCCTCTTGAATAGCCAATTTCTGCTACTTATTTAGACACAATGCTTTTCCTGAGCTAGTTTTGGGGTGGGGGCTGGTGGGGGCTTGTCGGTGGAACCATTTAATCAAGGCTCAGCCTACAATTAGCCTCCAGGTTTGGCTTTTCAAACAAACAAGTCTGTTCTTTCCTTTTTAACCCAAAATGTCCCAAAGTCCAACAGTCAATTCTGGCTCATAATTGAAAATTCATAAAAGAACAAAAGAAAATAAATGAAGAATCTGTGAGGTATCCAAGACTAAAAACATCTCTTTACAGATGTGAACAATACTGATATATAATAATTTATAAATGTACACAAACTTCTTTAAAAACTGTTCAAAAAGCAATGCAGGTGCATTACTTGCTTGGTCAGGAAAAGAACTGAAAACTGTGCAATGGAACTGCTCAACAAAGTTATTATATGCACACAGAGTGCATGCATACACCTTCAATAACACAGCTATTGCATTTCAATTCCACAACAACAACCCTTCCAAGGAAATCGTCAAACAAAAGGAAACTGGGCAAGGAATCTACTATTTCTAAAATTTGGAGCTTAATTCACAAGGAGGGAATCCCAGACTTCTGCTTCCCAATGGGCAACTCAGTAAACCTGCTGTCAACCGTATACACTCAAGTAACAGTCGATGTCATGTAAATGTCAACCCCCTACCTTTGGCCAAATAATGTGGAAGTTTCCACATATCTTGTGTAAAAGTTTACCCTAATTCTTCACAGATAACAGATTAATGTTTATGAGGCAGTGTGCTGGCCATCACATCCTGCTCCAGCTTTCTAGTCTGCTGGTTGTTCTGCTCCACTCTTGGTGTTCCAGTCCACTGGCTGTTGTGTTCCACTCCAGGTTTTCGGAATTACCGCAATTCATTGGTTATTTTTCTTCATTCGTTTAGATTAGATTCCCTACAGTGCGGAAACAGGCCCTTTGGCCCAACCAGTCCACACCGACACTCTGAAGGCTAATCCACCCAGATCCATTTCTCTCTGACTAATGCATCTAATCCTATGGGCAATTTAGCATGGTCAATTCACCTAACCTGCACATTTTTGGATCGTGGGAGGAAACCCATGCAGACACGGGGAGAATGTGCAAACTCCACACAGACAGTCGCCCGAGGTTGGAATCGAACCTGGGACCCTAGTGCTGTGAGGCAGCAGTGCTAACCACTGAGCCACCATGCCGCCCCATGAGATCAGTTAGAGATCAGTTGGGCTTACAGTTATAGAGATGTACAGCATGAAAACAGACCCTTCGGTCCAACCTGTTCATGCCAACCAGATATCCCAACCCAATCTATTCCCATCTGCCAGTACCCGGCCCATATCTCTCCAAACCCTTCCTATTCATATACCCATCCAAATGCCTTTTCAATGTTGCAATTGTACCAGCCTCCCCCACTTCCTCTGGCAGGTCATTCCATCCATGTACCACCCTTTGTCCCTTAGGTCTTTTTTTATATCTTTCCCCTCTCACCCTAAACCTGTGCCCTCTAGTTCTGGATTCCCTGACCCCAGGGAAAAGACTTGATCTATTTATCCTATCCATACCCCTCATGATTTTGTAAACCTCCAAAAAGTCTCCCTTCAACCTCTGACGCTCCAGGGAAAACAGCCCCAGCCTGTAGCTCAAATCCTCCAACACTGGCAACACCCTCGTAGATCTTTCTGAACCTTTTCAAATTTCACAACATCTTTGCGATAGGAAGGAGACCAGAATTGCACGCAATATTCCAACAGTGCGGTATGAATTTTGACGGGCATGAATTTCAGCCCCTCAAAAGTATCCATGTAATAGCTGAACCCATAAATTTAACCTTAAAAGGCAGTCAAAAAAAATTCAACTATTACTCAAGCATATACTTGAGTCATAATTAACATAGAAAGTGAAGAATAAATAGAGATATAGAAGACAAGTGTAGCAAATATTTTGTGAAGAGCTACAACAGCCTTGGGCGACCATCTGCGTGGAGTTTGTACATTGTCCCTGTGTCTGCATGAGTTTCCTCTGGGTGCTCTGGTTTCCTGCTGCAGTCCAGAGATGTGCAGATTAGGTGATTTGGCCATGCTAAATTTCCCATAGTGTTCAGGGATGTGTGGGTTTGATGCAATAGTCAAGGGAAATGTAGAGCAATAGGGTAGGAGAACAGGTTCTGTGTCGGTTACACTTCAATGGTTGGTGTGGACTTGTTGGGCCAAATGGCCTGTTTCCACACTAGGGATTCTACGAACAGAATATGTACAGGGTATGTAGAGAATTGAAGGAAACTAAAACAGGAGGATTTGAGCTATAGAGAGGTTGAATAGGATGGGGCTGTTTCTGCTGGAGTGTCGGAGGTTGAGGGATGACCTTATAGAGGTTTAAAAAATTATGAGGGGCATGGATAGGATAAATAGACAACGTCTTTTCCCTGGGGTGGGAGAGTCCAGAACTAGAGGGCATAGGTTTATGGTGAGAGAGGAAAGATATAAAAGAGACCTAAGGGGCAACCTTTTCACGCAGAGAGTGGTCCGTGTATGGAATGAGCTGCCAGAGAAAGTGGTGGAGGCTGGTACAATTGCAACATTTAAAAGGCATCTGGATGGGTATATGAATAGGAAGGGTTTGGAGGGATATGGGCCAGGTTCTGGCAAGTGGGACTAGATTAGATTGCGATATCTGATCAGCATGGACGAGCTGGACCTAAGGATCTGTTTCCGTGCTGTATGTCTCTATGACTAAGTGAGGTAATGCTCTCTAAAAGCATAGAATCAGTCTTACCAGGAACTAAATGGATTAGACTTAGCAAAATAAGTCTTCCATTAAAGTGCTGTTGTCAAGAGTCCAAAGGAAAGAAAAAGCAGTTTTTCTTAAATTTAACCAGTAATGAGAACAGAAGAAACTCCTGCTCAGGTTATTTTCTGCAACATGAGAGTCCACATTGTTTGTCACAGAGTTGCACAACATGTCAATGCCGACCAGATATCCTAAATTAATATTGTCCTATTTGCCAGCATTCAGCCTATATTGCTCTAAACCCTTCCTATTCATGTACCTATCCAGATGCCTGTGAATGACAACAGGTTCTACAGACACCAGACCGTGCGAATGCTTGGTGGTACTGTGTATGTCAAGAACCCTACAATAAAATCAGATGAAATCTTGCATGAAGTGGCACTGAAAATAACAACACAGTGGATTAAGTTTTTGACTGTAGTTTCTTCTGTGTAGGATTCAAAGCATCTGTCAAACAAATCTGGAAAACATTAATCCCACCAATGTGCATTAAGTAATTATGAATAGTGCCAATACAAAACCTACACAGCATTTTATACCAATATTCCGTAGAATGTTTAAGCTTGGAGATTCCTCATGTTTACACCCATTGCAGGTGCAAAACAATTACTTGGCTGAAAAGAATGCACAATTGAGAGTGTAAGTTAATTACAAGAACCCAAATCCTCTCAATTTTATACACATATATGTCAAATAAATTGCTATGTTGGAATCCATCTACATTCTTAGATGTTACCATGTTGTTGGCTCCCAATATCTTTCAATTTTGCTTTTACATAGGATCTTTGAAAGCCGCAATAAAATTTCCAGGCAGTTTTGTTTTTTTTTAAATTGAATTATATTGATCCTTTCAAAGTCACAAGATGTCCCAAAGTGTGTTATAGCCAAAGAATTACCTTGTGAAGAATATACACTGAGTTGGAGATGCAGCAGTTTATTTGAGGACAGCAAATACTTCCAAACAGAAATATGATAATTGCTAATTATTGGTCAAATCTTAGGGGATACATTATGTTCTTCTTGAAATTGAGTCATTTTGTCTTTTAGTAACTACCTGAATGGAGAGACAGGGCCTTAGGTTAACTTTCCAACGGAAAGATAACACCTCTGACAGTATTGGTCTGGAGAGCCAGCTTAGATTTCTATTCCTAAGTTCTTTAATGGGCCTTGACCTGGTAATGTTCTGCAGGAAGAGTACTATCAATTGAATTACTGCTGACATACATTTTAATTACACTTTTTAAATATTTTTAAAAATCCTCACTGAAACCTGCTCTGTATTTTCAGTTCCTGTCAATTCACACCAACCTCAGTGTAGTGCCCGTATTTATGACAGATTAATACTGGGTGTGAGAAAGTAGTTTTATATGCATTGTCACTGGGTGCGCAGGTCCACAGATCACTGAAGGTGGCAGCGCAGATAGATAAGGTAGTAAAAAAAGCTTATAACATGCTTACCTTCATTGAAAGTGACATTGAGTATAAAGATAGACAAATTATGCTGCTGCTTTATAGAACTTTAGTTAGGCCACACTTAGAATATTGTGTACAGTTCCGTTCACCATACTACTAGAAGGATGTGGATGCTTTGGAGAAGGTACAGAAAAGGTTTACCAGGTCATTCCTGGTGTGGGGGATTTTAGCTATGAAGCAAGGTTGACTAAAATGGGTTTATTTTCACTGGAATGCAGGAAGTTGAGGAGCGACCCGATTGAAGTTTATAAGATTATAAATGGCAGGGATGGAGTGGAAAGCATGAGGCTTTTTCCCAGGGTGGAAGGGTCAACTACTAGGGGCCACAGGCTCAAGGTTCGAGGGGAGGGGGGAAGTTTAAAAAAGACATGCGAGGCAGTTTTTTTCACACAAAAGGTAGCGAATGCCTGGAATGCACTGCCAGAGAAGGTGATGGAAGCAGACATAATAGCAACATTCAAGAAGCACCTGGAGGAATAAATGAATAGGAAAGGAATAGAAGGATATCGATCCTATAAGTGAAGACAGTTTTAGTATGGTAGGGCAAAATATGGCAGTACAAGCTTGGAGGGCTGAAGGGCTTGTTCCTGTGCTGTATTGTTTTTTTGTTCTAACATTGTTTAGTACAGTTTATTCAAGGCAGGAATCCTATGGCTTTACTGTCTTAGTAAATCCTCTGGAAACTCATTTTCAGTACTTTTTTTTAAAAAAGTATTGGTCCCTATCCTGATTATAGCACAAATATGGAGGTCTGGTGCAGAACTATACTTAGGAACAACTTTTGAAATTAGCAAAATAAGAGTAATATTGGGCACATGTTCAAATCCATCTTTTGTGTTGTGCCTGAGGATCAGAAGACTAAGACAAAATAAAAGTACAGTCATTTACAAATGTTCCTCAAATGTTTTTTTATTCTTAGTCAATGGTTTTCTGGCTTAAAAAAGCCTAACCTAATCTGCACGTCAAACATAATCCTTGCAATGTGGAAATCAACCAGGTTATCACAACAAATAAACTTTTGACGTCAAATACTATCTTGTGTAAACAATTATGAACTTGAAAAACAAATCAAAACAGGGTTCTGTAAAACTATACCCAAGAAGAAAGTTTAACTTAGGATGACAGAAGACTGAAGCAATTTTTGGACTGTCAGCAGATTTTACAGCAGACTGATCTCCAAACCTGTCCTCAATCATCCCCTCCCAATAAAAATTTTCTCAAAGATTTGCTTGGCCAGAATGTACTTTAACTTAAATATTTTTATGATCTTTTAAGTTTCTTCCTGTTCTGTGAAGTATACTTGGGTCAGACCACTGAAATCTATAGCTCTTTAGCACACACCATGTGGTCATGTCATGCATAGGTCTAGATAATGAATATGGTGTACCTTTCCAGCCATGAAAGAGATCAAAGAGCAAATACAGTAAGATTCTTTTTTTTTGACTTCATGGGCTAGCTAAACATTGTGCATTAAGGACTACAGAAGGAGGCTTCTGATATCCTCTACTTGGTTGGCACATAGACACAGAGACCAACTTCAATTCCCGACTGTCAGCAAATGAAAACCAAGCATTCAAATTATTATGTTTCTGATATCTACCGTAGTACCACGTGACATGCAGGCTTACCCAACTCAGCCCGAAGTGATGTTTTATAATCAAGCAATCTTACCCATTAACTTGAAACATTCTGGTTTGTTGGAAATTCGAATTATATCACGGTAGTCAGTCAACATGAAAATTTCATCATCTGTACAGGAAACAGACACAATGCCACTGAGCCCTTCGAGTCCACCAATCAGAGCCTGCAAATGCCATGTAATAAATATTAAAATGTGATGTTGTTAATTAACGGACATGACTTATTCAAATTTCCATCTTTAAGTAATAGAGAACATGTTTAGATAGAAAGGATAATTTGGGGCTGGAGTTTACAGAGATGGCCAATGTTCCTTCACCAGGGCTGAAAATGGCAGGCAAGGCTGCCACCTACAGTCAATGAATGAAGTGACGCTGTGGGTAATGTCTAACTTAAAATGGCAGCCCACACCAGAAGGTGCAGGAGCTTGGCAGCACCAATGCTAGCATTGGCCACTGCTTATATTGCAGATGCAAGAAGGTGATGCCTCAGTGCTGAGTGCCCTCTAAGAAAGTTAAGTACTGCCAGGGGATGATGAAACCAGGCAAGCATGCAACAGTAATTGGGGGTTTGTTTCAGTGGGTGGTCTCCCTAAGCGGTGCCAAGCTCACCTAATCAAGGTAAAATGTTCCTGGAGACAGGAAGTGGCTCTTAATTGATCAACGTATTTAAATTGGGCTGTAGCAAGAAACCAATGTGCCAGCTCTCCCACTGTTAGCAACGTGGCATGATGGTGGGAATGTGTTGAGCATTCTACTCTGACATTTCTTGTGCCATTTTGTCAGCCTTCCTACCTCCCAGCTTGTCCCCAAGGGGCTAAAGGATTTCTGCTCAGCTTAATATTTTACTGTAGAGATGTGTTAGAACTTAATAATTGTTTAAAAGCAGAACAAAAATGTCTCAATTCACTTAAACTCTGTAAAATATCACTAAAAGTACAAAAGTAACTTTTGAAAAATGGTGTTCTCAATTCTCATTATAGCAGAAGACCCCTTAAATCTTCTCTGGCCACAACTGATCTGTCCTTAAAAAAGACCTTATATTAAACACAACCACCGCAATGAATTCAGGCTGGCATGATCCTGAGCTCTTCTTCCCTTTGCATTAGACTCCTCAGCCAGTTTAGATTAGATCAGATTCCCTACAATATGGAAACAGGCCCTTTGGCCCAACAAGTCCACACCAACCCTCTGAAGAGTAACCCACCCAGACCCATTCCCCGTTTATCCTTGACTAATGCAATTTAGCATGGCCAATTCACCTCACCTGCACATATTTGAATTGTGGGAGGAAACCAGAGCACCCAGAGGAAACCCATGCAGACACGGGGAGAATATGCAAACTGCACACAGACAGTCACCTAAGGCAGGAATTGAACCTGGGTCCCTGGCGCTGTGATGCAGCAGTGTTAACACTGAGCCATCCTAGACACTTCTCTAGACAGCAGTCATTTTTAAAAAAAAATCATACATAGGATGTGGTCATCGCTGAAGAGGCCAGCATTTATTGCACATCCCTAATTGCCCAGAGGTTATTGTTGTGGGTCTGGTGTCACGTTTAGGCCGGACCAGGTGAGGATGGCAGTTTCCTTCCCTGAAGGACATTAGTGAACCAGATAGGTTTTTCCTGCCAATCGACAGTGGCTTCATGCTTAGAGATTTATAGAGTTGTACTCAGACTCTTAATTCCAGAAGTTTTTGTTTTGAATCAAAACTTAATCTGCTATGCTAGGATTCAAACCTGAGTCCCCAGAACATTACCTGGGTTGTGAAGAATAATAGTCTAGCAATGAACCAACATTCCCACTTTTCTGTTCTTTCTACTTCTAGTTTTCAACCCCCACCTGGACTTCCCTTTTGTCTCTTATCTACACTATCTGCCGATCTGAACTTTACCTTGCAGAGACTGAATGTAATTCAGTAACAGTTTATCCTATCCCTCCTGAACTATGACCCCACAACTGGTCATCACCCTATTGTCTCCAGACTATGAAAGACCTCGTCACTTTTAGAAATACTCCCTATCCAGATAAAAATCTCAGATCCCAACCCCAGTCAGCCTATTTCTACTTCCTTTGCAACATCTCTGAATAGGACTTCACTGGTAAACCTATTCTTTTCAGCCTGTTTCTGTCCCACTCAACTATTCAACGGATTATCCTTCTCCATTTCTGACATGTCAAGCAGGATGGCACCACAAAACACACCTATCAAAACTTGAAAAGACTGTTTTCTTAATTTCACTCTGGTCCCCTCCTTACTTAGTTTTCCTATAGCAGTTTCCACAAGAACAAGGTGCAACACTTGTTTTGTTCCTCCTCCTGTCTCACCATCCAAGGTTTCAAATACTCATTGCAGATTTTAAAAAGGTGATTCATAATGACATCTCAACTTAGTGTACTGTATTTACTGCCTCCAATGACACCAAATTTAGATAATAGAATCCCTAATGTGGAAGTAGGCCATTTGGCCTATTAAATCCACACTGCCCCTCCAAACAGCATCCCACCCAGACCCATTCCCCTACTGTATCCTTGTAATTCTCATGGCTAGTCCTGCATGCCTGGATACTGTGGGCAATTTAGCATGGCCAACCCACCAACCTGCACATCTCTGGACTGTGGGAGGAAACTGGAGCACCCAGAGGAAACCCGCGTAGACATGCGGAGAGTTTTCAAACTCCGCACAGTTGCCCGAGGCTGGAATGGAACCCAGGTCTCTGGTGCTGTGAAGCAACAGTGCTAACTACTGCACTGAGCCACAGATCCAGTGACTGTTTTGCAGAACCCCTCCACTCTGTCTACAAGCCCTCGTTCCCGACAGTGTTCTAATGAAGTTTTAACTTGCACCGAAGCAATAGCAATTAATTTCTCGATTAGGCAATTTACTGCCCTCCAGATTCAAAACGGAGTTCACTAATTTCAGATTATGTGCCCATTTTACTGCCTTTTCTTTTCGCAGTTTGTAGTTTCACACTTTACTCTTGGGCATCAGCTGTTCATCATTCTACTATTTACATTACCACTTGACACAGTTTATATTTTTTCACTTGTCCTAATATCACTCACTTTGGCCTTGCACAATTGTCATTTAATCTCACCTGTTTCTCACTGTATTACAGACCTTTCTTCTTGTGCTTTTGCCAACTCACCCCTCTATTACATTTTCAATTCTTCCCAGTTTTTATTAGATTATTGATCTGAAACATGAACTCAGATGGCATCGATGGAGAGAAACAGACTGCTTCCAGCTTTTTCTGTTTTTATTTCAGTACAAGTCCCTATAAGTTTTCCACTTTGAGAATTTTTCAGATGGATATGGTCAACATCTATACAATTCAAAAACATACCCACAAAAGGCTGGGCAGTTAATTTTGTTCCATGATGCTTTAGGTCTAAACTCATTTGAAAGACAAACACAGTGAAGCAATTTTTTCCTCCAATTGCTAGTTGAAATAAATCATCTTTTAACCACTTCATTATGAACATGAATATTCCAAGCATGCTCCATAGTGACATTTTCATTTTTGATACCTTATCTCCTCTGAACATTGACAACTTAGTACTAAACTAAGTATTATTGCACTTTGCTGTCAGAAGTTCTAAGCCTATCTAGGGCCCTGAAAGGTTTTATAGAAAAGGTCACTTTCATAACTTTCACCCTATCAATAGGAAATGAATATAAAGCTCTGGTGCTGAGGATGATAATACAGTGCTCCAAATACATTGTGCATTTTCTCCTTCAGGTAATGTATTTCTCATCCTATCTAAAGCACCTGCAGTTCTTTTTATCATAAGATGTCGGAGCAGTTTCAAGAATTTACTTCTCACTGTCATTTACATCTCATGTTTTATTCAGTATCCAGCTAATATGGTTTAAAATTTGTAAGATGTTCTGAAGTTATCACATAAGCCCCAAAACCTACTGCATTCTGTGATCACGATTAGCTCTCCAAGACATGTAAATATATGTTGTCTCCTTTGGCAGAGAGGAAATTCATCACTTGAACATTCTTCCTCTGTGATTTCTTGTAGTTTTATACTCAAGTTTAAATGTTCATTTAAGTTACAACTGGATTTATATTAGTTCCCTTCCTTTAAAAATCTGCTTTGTTCAATAGGAAAGCTAGGATGTCTTCTCTCCTAGGTTTATTGTTTTGTTTGTCATCTTAGAAAAGTACTTCCTTTGTAGCTTTTTGAACTTATATTTTAATATAAATCAAGTAGCCAAAACGCCAGTATGTTCAAAGTGAAGTGAGGCCTTTTAAATGTCCAGACCATGGGAAATCCTTTAAAATGTCCAGGAACGAGATGCCCCATTAATGTGTTCACACAAGGAGAAACCATTCCAGTGTTCTTATGGTCTGTCATCTGACCTGGCGAGACACCGACTTCACGTACTTTGTATTTTGATGTTGTTATTGTTCATCCCATCCATGACTGAACATGTGGATTAGTGCCAAGGTCTGTAAGGAGTGTGTCCTAGCTGCTCTTTCCCACAAAGAACAAAGAATAGAACAAAGAAAATTACATCACAGGAACAGGCCCTTCGGCTCTCCAAGCCTGCGCCAATCAAGATCTTCTATTGAACCTGTCGCCTATTTTCTAAGGATCTGTATCCCTCTGCTCCCTGCCCATTCATGTATCCGTTTAGATACATCTTAAATGATTCTATCATGCCCACCTCTACCACCTCCATGGCAACGCATTCCAGGAACCCACCACCCACTGCGTAAAGAACTTTCCAAGAATATCTCCCTTAAAATTTCCCCCTCTCACCTTGAACCGTGACCCCTAGTAATTGAGTGCCCCACTCTGGGGGAAAAAAGCTATCCATCCTCTCATGATTTTATAGACCTCAATCAAGTCCCCCTCAACCTTTGTCTTTCTAATGAAAATAGTTCTAATCTAACCTCTCTTCATAGAACCCTTCATACTAGGCAACATCCTGGTGAACCTCCTCTGCACTCTCTCCAAAGTACCCGCATCCTTTTGGTAGTGTGGTGACCAGAATTGTACAAAGTATTTCAAACGTGGCTGAACCAAAGACCTATACAACTGTAACATGACCTGCCAAACCTTGTACTCAATACCCTGTACGATTAAGGAAAGCATGCTGTATGTCTTCTTGACCATTTATCGACTGCGTTGCAAAGTTCAGGGAACATCCAGATCTCTCTATACATTAATTTTACATTTATCATATAGTTTGCTCTAGAATTCAATCATCCAAAATGCATCATCTTGCATTTGAACTCCCCATTTGCCATTTCTTCGCCCAACACTCCCAATCTAACTATATTCTGCTGCATTCTCTTGACAGTCCCCTTCACTGTCTGCTACTCCACCAATCTTAGTGTCATCTGCAAACTTGTTAATCTGACCACCTATACCTTCCTCCAGATCATTTATGTATGTCACCAACAACAGTGGTCCCAACACAGATCCCTGTGGAATGTCACTGGTCACAGTTCTCCATTTTGGAAACTCCCTTTTACTACTCCTCTGTCTGCCGCTGCCCAGACAGTTCTCTATCCATCTAGCTAGAACATCCTGGACCCCATGCGACTTCATCTTCTCTATCAGCCTACCATGGGGAACCTTATTAAACCCTTTACTGAAGTCCATGTATATGACATCTACAATCCTTCCCTCATCAATCAATTTTGCCATTTCCTCAAATAATTCTATTAAATTGGTAAGACATGACCTTCCCTACACAAAACCATGCTGCCTATCACTGATTAGCCCATTTTCTTCCCTCAGTATCTTCTCTAGCAGCTTCCCTACCATTGACATCAGTTCACTGGTTTATAATTACCTGGGATTATCCCTTCTACCCAGAGATAATACCTGTTGTTTCAACCTGTCACTGATCTCCACCAGGCTGGCACAAAGCAGAACGGGAGCATTCTGTGATGTTGGCCCAAGAGAGGGATGATGGAGAAAGGAATCAGCCAAGTGGGAATTCCACTCAGTCTCTCACTTCTTACTCTTAAATCCCCAACCCCAGACAATGCCCACACAACGCCTCCATCTGCTGACATGCCATTCTATCCCCTGCTTACGCAGGTACAGGTGGAATCTGAATTCAATAAAAATCTGGAAATTGGAATCAAATGATGATGGTGAATTAATTGTCATGGAAAATGCCCATCTGGTTCACTACAGCCCTGAACTGGTCTGGCCTATATGTGACACCAGACCCATAGTAGCGTGGTTGACTCTGCACTGCCCTCTGAAAAATTAAGGATGGCCTAGTCAATGATGCCCTCATCCTGTGAATGAATAGTTATCATGATGAAACATTTTGGTGATTTTTTTAGAATAGACTCCGAACAGTCTGGAAATAGACCCTTCAGCCCACACTGACCCTCCGAAGAGCAACCCACCCAGACCCACCTCCCTCTGACTAGTGCACCTAACACTATGGGCAATTTAACATGGCCAATTCACCTAGCTTGCATATCTTTGCGATTGTGGGAGAAAACCAGAGCACCCGGAGGAAACCCACGCAGACACGGGAAGAATGTGCAAACTCCACACAGGCAGTCTCCTGAGGCTAGAATCGAACCTGGGACCCTGGTGCGGTGAGATAGCAGTGCTAACTACTGTGCTACAATGCCCCCCCTGATTTGCTGACATCTGTCTGTAAAAGCTAATACGGCGACATCAGTGGGATAAAGGACAAGAAGGTGCAGCAATCTTGGGACAAAGGAAAACAGAATAGTGATAAATATGTAGACCATCATGTGATTCAATGAGCTGAGATTTGCTCATATGAGCCGTGACTGGCCACAGAGAGAGATTCATCAGTTAAGAACCGGGATAAAAGAGAGCTTCCTCGGACAAGGTTATGCAGTGGAGAGGATCCAAAATTCCTGATTTTTCCTAAACTCTCAAAAGGATGTTCTCACTGCATCAGTGAAACCTGGAGGATATTAATTCTGCACAAGTTAATCCCTGCACAAGTTAATCCCTACAACTACAAAGAACGTAACTAGTCCTCACGTTTTTTTTAGTATTAACAAACACAGATCTTACAAGATGCTTATCCATGGAACTGTGCTCCTCTGGAACCAGGGTCAAACTGTGTCCTAATATTCAACTTTGGACCTTGAACATGAGTGTCAGGGTCACAAAAACGGAGCACTATTGCCAGATACCTTTCATCCCCAATCCTAAACGTGCCATTCTTGGTGGCTGTGCCATCAGCTGCCTGGATCCTATGTTCTGCTTCTTCCTGTCTGAACCTCTTCACCTTTCCATTTCATTTTCCTAAATTCTTTATAATCCACTTCTTCAGGCAAGATTCTGGTCACCTCTTAGGAACTTTGAAATTCATTGGAACTCTTGATGTGACTGCCTCTGTGGAAATGTTGTCATTCACTAGACCTGATCACTGAATGAATGAGTGTATAAAAGGACTGTAAGCCTGTGACCAGGGCTGTGCCGCAAGGATCAGTGTTGGGTCAATTGCTTTTTGTCATTTACATAAATGATTTGGATGTGACTGTGGGAGGTATGGTTAGTTAATTTGCAGAGGACACCACGTTGTGCTGATGTCGTGGACAGCCAAGAAGGTCACCTCAGAGTACAACAGGATCTGGATCAGATGGGCCAATGGGCCAAGGATTGACAGATGAAGTTTAACTTAGATAAATGTGAGGTGCTACCTTTTGGAAAGGCAAATCAGGGCGGGGCTTATACACTTATTGGTAATCTCCTGTGGAGTACTGCTGAACAAAAAGACCTTGGAGTGCAGGTTCATAGTTCCTTGAAAGTGGAGTTGCAGTAGATAGGATAGTGAAAAAGGCATTTGGTATGCTTGACTATTGGTCAGTGCATTGGGTATAGGAATTAGGAGAGCATATTGCGGCTGAATAGGACGTTGGTTAGGCCACGTTTGGAATACTGCATACAATTCTGATCTCCCTGCTATAGGAAGGATCTTGGGAAACTTGAAAGGGTTCAGAAAAGATTTACAAGGATGTTGCCAGGGTTGGACAGGAGAGGCTGTATTCGCTGGGGCTGTTTTCCCAGGAGTGTCAGAGGCTGACGGGTGACCTTATAGAAGCTTATAAAATTAAGAGGGATTTGGATAGGGTAAATATACGAGGTCTTTTCTCTGGGGGGGGGGGGGGGGGGGGAGGGGGGTCCAAAATCAGAGGGCATAGGTTTAAGGTCAGAGGGGAAAGACTTAAAAGGGACCAAAGTGACAACTATTTCACACAAAGGGTGGTGCATGTACAGAATGAGCTGCCAGAAGAAGTGGTGGAGGCTGGTAACTACAACATTTAAAAGCCATCTGTATAGGTATATGAATAGGGATGGCTTAGAAGGGCATGGGCCAAATGCCGGCAATTGGGACTAGATTTATTTAGGATATCTAGTGGGCATAGACAAGTTGGACTGAAGGGTGTTTCCATGCTGTACATATCTATGACTCTACATTTACAACAGCAGTTTTAGTTTGCTACAAACTCTGTCCCTACCATTCTCTTTTCCAATTTTCCCATTCCCCTTTATCTGAACATAGCCACTTTTTTATTCACCCCACCATGGAATGTGAGCATAGTTCACAAGGCAGCATTTGCCGTCCTTCCTTAATTACTGTCAAGGACAACAGTCAGAACATAGTGTCATCAACAATCTTTTGATACTTGCATAATCATTAATCTTACTACAGCTTTGCTCATAAAACATTTGGATTGGGAGCATGACTTCAAAGCCACACTCCAACAGGTCTTTGCCAGAACATCCAGCAGAAGGCCCTGGAAATCAGTAAAGGAACTGTAGCCTACTCCCCTTTCCTTACAGTGGTTCTTGGAGTCCACTGTAGACATCAAATGGCATCCCATTCTTAGAGGGAGAAACATGACACACACTAGAAATCATGTTGACTAGCTTATTTTCTCATTTCACATTAATCTAGAATACTAGCTTTGTTTCCTACTGTCAGTTTTAAATAGTTTGGCTTGGTAGACAAATAACGCATTACGGAATAAGGCACGATAAGATCTGCCAGAGGAGCAGAGTGTTCCCCCAGTGTTCATCAAGCAAATCCAAACATGAATGAGATTGCCATATTATCAGTGCAGACATACTGACTGACATATTTGCCAATGTCATAACATACGTTAAAAGTAATTAAATGACTGTGAATGGTTTTTGAGTACCCAAAGATAAAAGCAGCAGAGATGTTCTGATTGCTTCTTTGCATGAAATCCTGCTCATCCATCAACCTGTGCTTTGTGACCTGCCCTGGCTCCACATCAGACAATACCTCACTTATAAAACAAAAACTTATCCCAGATTTCAAAACCTTTCATGAACACATCCTCCCTATTTCTGTAATCTCCTCCAATCCCACAACTCTCCAGGATATGTGCACTCCTCTAATGCAGGCTTTTTGAGCTCCCCAGTTTTCAACTTGCCTTCAGTTGTCCTTGTCCTAATTTATCCTTATCTGTCTCTTTCCTCCTCTAATATGCACCTTAAAACTCACCTCCTTTCTAAGCTTTGGTCACCCATCTCGTTATGGAGCTCAATATAAAATTTTATTTTGCAATACTGCTGTGAAAGTCTTGGGCATTTTGTTTTTCAGCAGCAAAGGCATCATATCAAAACAAACAGCTGCAATTGTGGTTGATAGTGCCACCGTGTGGCAGGACATCACCCACAATAAACAAAAAGAGAAGTCCTTTAACTAAATATTTAGAGTCATAGAGATGTACAGCACAGAGACAGACCCTTCGGTCCAATGTGTCCATGCCAACAAGATATCCCAACCATATCTATGCCCACCTGCCAGCATCCGGCACATATCCCTCCAAACCCTTCCTATACACATACCCATCCAAATGCCTTTTAAATGTTGCAGTTGTACCAGCCTCCACCACTCCCTCTGGCAGCTCATTCCATAAACGTACCACCCTCTGCGTGAAAAAGTTGCTCCTTAGGTCTCTTTTATATTTTTCCCCTCTCACCCTAAACCTATGCCCTCTAGCTCTAGACTCCCTGACCCCAAGGAAAAGACTTTGTCTATTTATCCTATCCATGCCCCTCATAATTTTGTAAACCTCTGTAAGGTCACCCTTCAGCCTCCGACGCTCCAGGGAAACAGCATCAGCCTGTTCAGCCTCTCCCTATAGCTCAAATCTTCCAACCCTGGCAACATCCTTGTAAATCTTTTCTGAACCCTTTCAAGTTTCACAACATCTGATAGGAAGGGGACCAGAAATGTTCACAATATTCCAACAGTGGCCTAACCAATGTTCTGTACAGCCGCAACATGACCTCCCAACTCCTGTACTCAATACTCTGACCAATAAAGGAAAGCATACCAAATGCCTTCTTCACTATCCTATCTACCTGCAACTCCACTCTCAAGGAGCTATGAAGGTTTCTTTGCTCAGCAACACTCCCTCAGACCTTACCATTAAGTGTCTAAGTCTTGCTAAGATTTGCTTTCCCAAAATGCAGCACCTCACGCTTATCTAAATTAAACTCCATCTGCCACTTCTCAGCCCACTGGCCCATCTGATCAAGATCCCATTGTAATCTGAGGTAACTTTCTTCACTGTCCACTACACCTCCAATTTTGGTGTCATCTGCAAACTTACTAACTCTGCCTCTTGTGTTCACTTCCAGATCATTTATATAAATGATGCAAAGTAGTGGACCCAGCACTAATCCTTGTGGCACTCCACTGGTCACAGGCCTCCAGTATGAAAAACAACCCTCCACCACCACCCTCTGTCTTCCACCTTTGAGTTAGTTCTGTATCCAAATAGCTAGTTCTCCCTGTATTCCATGAGATCCAAGCTTGCTAAGCAGTCTCCCATGGGGAAACTTGTCAAATGCCTTACTGAAGTCCATATAGATCACATCCACCTCTCTGCCCTCTTACTTAGTATTATGCCAGTAGAACTAGTCACAAAATTGAAATGCAGAAAAAGTGTTACATATACAAGATACTAAATACATTACGAACCAGTTAACTTCACCAGGCTCTGTATCTGAAAGTTAAGATGAAGTGCAGTCTTCAGTGATAATAGACTTAAAGAGCTCTGGGAAATTGAATGAGGCAGTGCAGATACAGTTTTGAGTACCCATTCTAAAATCATATTTTGTCCTTATTTTTATATGTCATTATGAATTAACGTCAATATTTTTAATAGGGACCACTTCTGTAAACGTGGCAATTATATGCTCATACAGTGTTTACATTTGCAGGAGCATGTTATCAGTATCACAAATTTACATACATAATTCTCAGAAATGAAAGGAAGTACAATGAAAGAAGTTATTACAAATTATATGTTTTTCCTCCAGTGTCCATAATTTTTAATTTAATAATCAGGTGTTAGTTATTAATATATTAATCTCCTTTTTCACTGATGGAATGTGGACATCACTGGCTCAGCCCATCCCCAGTTGCCCTTGAGAAAGTAGTGGTGAGCTGTTTACTGGAACTGCTGCAGCCCATTTTCTGTCGATAGACACTCAATGTCGTGAGAGGAATTCCAGGATTTCCAGCAACAATGAAGGAACGGTGATATATTTCCAAGTAAGGATGGTGAGTGGCTTGGAGGGAAACTTGTCAATGGTGGTGTGCCCATGTATCTGTTGCCCTGTGCTGCTAGATGGTAAACAGTAACAGGTTTGGAAGGTGCTTCATCAGGAGCTTTGGTGAATTTCTGCAGTGCATCCTGCAATTGATACACATGTTGCTACTGAGCATTGGGGTGGAAGGAGTGACATTTTGTGGACGTGGTGCCAATCAATCAGGCTGCTTTGTCCTGGATTATTTCACGTTTCTTGAGCGTTGTTGGATCTGTACTCGTCCATACAAGTACCCATTCTATCACATTCCTGACATGTGGCTTAGTGATGCTGGACAGGCTCTGGGAAATCAGGTGGTGAATTATTCACATTTGACCTGCTCTTGTAGCCACACAGTATTTGTATGGCTATTCCATTTCAGCTTCTGGCCAATGGTAACCCTCAGGATTGATAGTGAGGGAATTCAGTGATGGTAATGTTATTGACTGCCAAGGAGTGATAACCAGATTCTCTCTTGTTGGAGATGCTCATGGCCTGGCAATTCTGTGGCAGAAATGGTACTTGCCACTTCTCAGCCCAAGCCTGGATATTTTACAGGACTTGCTGCATTTGGAAATGGACTGCTTCAGAATCAGAGTTGCTCCGACAAGCATGTTGTTTAGTGATCGGTGAACATCGTCTTCACTAACATTATGATGGAGGGAAGGTTGTTAACGAAGCAGTTGAAAATGGTTGGGCTCAGGACACTATCCTGAGGAACTCTTGCAGAGATGACTGACCTCCAACAACCACAACCATCTTTGTGTCAACAAGCAGACAATTCCCATTGAAACTAGTAAGGCGGGGAACCCGGGGAGATAGTGAGGAAAGAGATCAATCTGAGACTGGTACAGTTGAGAACAGAAGCGAGTCAAACAGTCAGTGCAGGCAGGGACAAAGCAGAGAACAAGGTAGGACTGATAAATTGAACTGCATTTATTTCAATGCAAGGGGCCTAACAGGGAAGGCAGATAAACTCAGGGTATGGTTAGGAATATGGGACTGGTATATCATAGCAATTACAGAAACGTGGTTCAGGAATGGACACAACTGGCACCTTAATGTTCCAGGATATAAATGCTACAGGAAGGATAGAAAGGGAGGCGAGAGAGGAGGGGACAATAGACAATAGGTGTAGGAGTAGGCCATTCTGCCCTTCGAGCCTGCACCACCATTCAATATGATCATGACTGATCATCCTTAATCAGTATCCTGTTCCTGCCTTATCTCCATAACCCTTGATTCCACTATCCTTGAGAGCTCTATCCAACTCTTTCTTAAATGAATCCAGAGACTGGGCATCCTCTGCTCTTTGGGGCAGAGCATTCCACACAGCAACCACTCTCTGGGAGTGGTGTTTTTGATAAGGAATAGCATTACAGCTGTAGTGAGGGTGGATATTCCCAGAAATACATGCAGGGAAGTTATTTGGGTGGAACTGAGAAATAAGAAAGTGATGACCACCTTATTGGGATTGTACTATAGACCTCCTAATAGTCAGCAGGAAATTGAGAAACAAAATTTGTGAGCAGATTTCAGTTATTTGGAAGAATAATAGTATGGTTATGGTAGAGGATTTTAACTTTCCAAACATAGACTGGGACTGTTGTAGTGTTAAGGGTTTAGATGGAGAGGAATTTGTTAATTGCGTCCAAGAAAATTTTCTGATTCAGTATGTGGATGTACCTACTGGACAAGGTGTAAAAATGGCAGGGCAGGTGACTGAGGTGTCAGTGGGGGAGCAGTATGGGGCCAGTGGCCATAATTCTCTCAGTTTTAAAATAGCGATGGAAAAGGATAGACCAGGTCTAAAAGTTGAAGTTCTAAATTGGAGAAAGGCCAATTTTGACAGTATTAGGCAAAAGCTGATTGGGAGCAGATGTTCACAGGTAAAGGGACAGCTGGAAAATGGGGAGCCTTCAGAAATGAGATAGCGAGAGTCCAGAGACAGTATATTCCTGTTAGGGTGAAAGGGAAGGCTGGAAGGCATAGAGAATGCTGGATGTCTAAAGAAATTGAGGGTTTGGTTAAGAAAAAGAAAGAAGCATATGTAAGGTATAGACAGGATAGATCGAGTGAATCCTTAGAAGAGTATAACGGCAGTAGGAGTATACTTAAGAGGGAAATCAAGAGGGCAAAAAGGGGACATGAGATAGCTTTGACAAATAATGTTAAGGAGAATCCAAAGGCTTTTTACAAGTACATTAAGGACAAAAGGGTAACTAGGGGGAGAATAGGGCCCCTCAAAGATCAGCAAGGCAGTCTTTGTGTGGAGCCGCAGGAGATACTGAACGAGTATTTTGCATCAGTATTTACTGTGGAAAATAGATGGTGACATCTTGAAAAATGTCCATATTACAGAGGAGGAAGTGCTGGATGTCTTGAAATGCATAAAAGTGGATAAATCCCCAGGATCTGATCAGATGTACGTAGAACTCTGTGAGAAGCTAGGGAAGTGATTTGCTGGGCCTCTTGCTGAGAAATTTGTATCACCGATAGTCACAGGTGAGGTGCCAGAAGACTGGAGGTTGGCTAACGTGGTGCCACTGTTTAAGAAAGATGGTAAGGACAAACCAGGGAACTATAGACCAGTGAGCCTGATGTCAGTGGTGGGCAAGTTGTTGGAGGGAATCTTGAGGGACAGGATGTACATGTATTTGGAAAGGCAAGGACTGATTAGGGATAGTCAACATGGCTTTGTGGGTAGGAAATCATGTCTCACAAACTGAGTGTTTTGAAGTGACAAAGAGGATTGATGAGGGCAGAGCAGTAGACATGATCTATATGGACTTCAGTAAGATGTTCGACAAGGTTCCCCATGGGAGACTGATTAGCAAGGTTAGATCTCATGGAATACAGGGAGAACTAGCCATTTAGATACAGAACTGGCTCGAAGATAGAAGATAGAGGGTGTTGGTGGAGGGTTTTTCAGACTGGAAGCCTGTGACCAGTGGAGTGCTACAACGATTAGTGCTGGGTGCACTACTTTTTGTCATTTACATAAATGAATTGGATGTGAGCATAAGAATATAGTTAGTAAGTTTGCAGATGACAGCAAAATTGGACGTGTAGTGGACAGCGAAGATAGTTATCTCAAATTATAACAGGGTCTTGATCAGATGGGCCAATGGTCTGAGAAATGGCAGATGGAGTTTAATTCAGATAAATGCGAGGTGCTGCATTTTGGGAAAGCAAATCTTAGCAGGACTTGTACACTTAATGGTAAGGTCCTCGGGAGTGTTGCTGAACAGAGAGACCTTGGAGTGCAGGTTCATAGCTCCCTGAAAATGGAGTCATAGGTAGATAGGATAGTGAAGGAGATGCTTGGTATGCTTTCCTTTATTGGTCAGAGTATTGAATTCAGTAGTTGGGAGGTCATGTTGCGGCTGTACAGGACATTGATTAGGCAACTGTTGGAATATTGCATGCAATTCTGGCCTCCTTCCTATTGGAAAGACATTGTGAAACTTAAAGGGGTTCAATAAAGACTTACAAGGACGTTGCCAGGGTTGAAGGATTTGAGCTATAGGGGAGGCTGAACAGGTTTGGGCTGTTTTGCCTGGAGCGTCAGAGGCTGAGCGGCGACCTTATAGAGGGTTATAAAATCTTGACGGGGCATGGATAGGATAAAGAGACAAAGTCTTTTCCCTGGGGTGGGAGAATCCAGAACTAGAGGGCAGGGGGTTAGGCTGAGAGGGGAAAGACATAAGAGAGACCTAAGGAGCAACTTTTTCATGCAGAGGATGACACATGTATGGAATGAGCTGTGGAGGCTAGTACAGTTGCAACATTTAAAAGGCATCTGGATAGGTATCTGAATAGGATGGGATTGGAGGGATATGGGCCAGGTGCTGGCAGGTGGGACTAGATTGAGTTGCGATATCTGATCAGCATGGACAAGTTGGACCGAAGGGTCTGTTTCCATACTGTACATCTCTATGACTCTTTGACTCCTTGATGTCTCCTTGTGTGCTGGATTGGTAAAGTAAATAATTTTTGTTTATTATTTATTTATTTTTCAATAGTCTATTTGGAAATTTAGAATAGTGGGAATGGCGGATGGGATAGTTGAATGTTTCTCCTGCACAATGTGGGAGGTAAGAGTCACCACTCGTGTTCCTGTTGACTTCATCAACGGGAAGTGCACCCAACTCCAGCTCCTCAAAAACCGTGTTAGGGAACTGGAACTGGAACTGGATGAACTTATTCGGGAGGAGGAGGGGGAGGGGGTTGTTGAGAGGAGTTAACAGGGAGGTAGTCACACCTCAGGTACAAGAAGAAGGCAGATGGGTTACAGTCAGGGAACTGGCTGACAGTACAGGGATCCCTTATGGCTGTTCCCCTCAATAATAAGTATACCATTTTTGATTTGTTGGGGGACGACTTACCAGGGGTAAGCCATGGGGTAGATGTCTATAGCAGAGTCTGTCCCTGTTGCTCAGAAGGGAAGGGGAGAGATAAGCAGAGCATTAGTCATTGGGGACCCCATAGTAAGAGGGACAAATAGGAGGTTCTGTGAGAATAAGAGACAGATGTGTTGCCTCCTAGGGTTAGTGACATCTCAGATTGTATTTTTGGAATCCTAGAGGAGGAGAGGGAGCAGCAGTAACAACATAGGTACAGAAAGGGAGGGGGATTTAAGGTAGTGCTACAACAAAGAGTTATCTCTTGTGCCACATGTTAAGAAGGCGAAGAAAGAGAGAGAGAGTGCGTGCTAGAGAGAGAGAGAGAGAGAGAGAAAACATACAGGGATGGGACAGGATAGATACCTGGATAATTGGGGCTCATTCTGGGGTAGGTGGGACCTCTACAAACAAGATGGTCTATACCTGAACCACAGAGGTACCAATATCCTGGGAGAGAAATTTGATATTACTCTTCAGGAGGGTTTAAAATAATTCAGCAGGGGGATGGGAACCTAAATTGTACTTCCAATGCCCAGGAGGTTGAGAGTAGTGAGGTCAGAAATTTGGTTTCAAGACTGCAATGGCAAAGAGGAAAGTGGTTTGAAGTTTGTCTACTTCAAAGCCAGGAGCATTCGGAATAAGGTGGGTGAACTTGCGGCATCGGTTGCTTCCTGGCACTTCAATGTTGTGGCTATTTTGAAGACATGGTTAGAAGCAGGGACAGGAATAGTTGTTACAGGTTCCAGGATTTAGATGTTTCAGTAAGAACAGTGAAGATGGTAAAAGAGGGGGAGGTGTGACATTATTAGGCAAGGACAGTATTACGGTGTCAGAAAGGACGTTTGAGGAATCGTCTACTGAGGTAGTATGGACTGAGGTTAGAAACAGGAAAGGAGAGGTCACCCTGTTGGGAATTTTCCCTGTTGGGTCTCTGAATAGTTTCAAAGATGTAGAGGGAAGGATAGCAAAGATATTCTGGATAGGAACAAGAATAAGAGAGTAGTTGTTATGGGGGACTTTAACTTTCCAAATATTGACTAGAAATACTATAGTTCAAGAATCTTAGATGGGTCAGTTTTTTTCCAATGTGTGCAGGAGGGTTTCCTGACACAGTATGTAGACAGGCCAATAAGGAGTGAGGCCACATTAGATTTGGTACTGGGTAATGAGCCTGGCCAGGTGTTAGGTTTGGAGGTAGGTGAGCATGTTGGTGATAGTGACAATTCGGTTATGTTTACTTTAGCGATGGAAAAGGATAGGTATATACAGTAGGACAAGAATTATAACTGGGGGAAAGACAACCATAATGCAATTAGGCAAGATTTAGGATGCTTTGAATGGGGAAGGAAACTACAGGGATTGGGCACAGTTGAAATGTGGAGCTTATTCAAGGAACAGCTACTGCATGTACCTGTCAGGCAGAGAGGAAGTGGTTGACTAAGGAAGTTAAATCTCTCAGGAGTAAGTGAGGACTGCAGATGCTGGAGATCTCAGTTGATAGTGGAGTGCTGGAAAAGCACAGCAGGTCTGGCAGCATCTGAGGAGCAGAAGAATCGACGTTTCGGGCAAGATCCCCTTCCTGAAGTTGAAACTTTTGTCAAGAGGAAGAAGGCTTATGTTCGGATGAGACATGAAGGCTCTGTTAGGGCACTTGAGAGTTACAAGCTAGCCAGCAAACACCTAAAGAGAGAACTAAGAAGAGCTAGAAAGGGACCTAAGAAGTCGTTGGCAGATAGGATCAAGGAAAACCCTAAAGCCTGCTATAGGTATATCAGGAATAAAAGAACGAATAGAGTAAGATTAAGGCCAAACAAGGATAGTAGTGGGAAGTTGTGCGTGGAGTCCAAGGAGATATGAGAAGCACTAAATGAATATTTTTTGTCAGTATTCACACAGGAAAAAGTAAATGTTGTCGAGGAGAATACTGAGAAACATGCTACTAGATAAGACGGGATTGAGGTTCACAAGGAGGAGGTGTTAGCAATTCTGGAAAGTGAGAAAATAGTTAAGTCCCCTGGGCAGGATAGGATTTATTCTAGGATTCTCCAGGAAACCAATGAGGCAATTACAGAGCCTTTGGCTTTGATTGTTACATGGTTATTGTCTACAGGAATAGCGCCAGAAGACTGGAGGATAGCAAACATTGTCTCCTTGTTCAAGAAGGGGAGTAGAGACAACTCTGGAAAATATAGACCTATGTGCCTTACTTGGTTGAGGTTAAAGTGTTGGAAAAGGTTACAAGAGATAGGATTTATAATCATCTCAAAAGGAATAAGTTGATTAGGGATAGTCAACACAGCTTTGTGAAGGGTAGGTCGTGCCTCACAAACCTTATTGAATCCTTTGAGAAGGTGACCAATCAGGTGGATGAGGGTAATGTGGTTAATGTGATGTATATGGATTTCAGTAAGGCGTTTGATAAGGTTCCCCAATGTACACTATTGCAGAAAATACTGAAGCATGGGATTGAGGGTGATTTAGCGTTTTGGATCAGAAATTGGCTAGCTGAAAGAAGACAGAGGGTGGTAGTTGATGGGAAATATTCATCCTGGAGTTCAGTTAGTAGTGGTATATTGAAGGGATCTGTTCTGGGTCCACTGTTGTTTGTCATTTTTATAAACAACCTGGATGCGAGCAGAGAAGGATGGGTTAGTGAATTTGTAGATGACACCAAAGTTGGTTGAGTTGTGGACAGTGCTGAAGGACGTTGCAGGTTACAGAGGGACATAGATAACCTGCAGAGCTGGGCTGAGAGGTGACAAATGGAGCTCAATGCAGAAAAGTGTGAAGTGATTCATTTTGGAAGGAGCAACAGGAATTAAGAGTGCTGGGCTAATGGTAAGATTTTTGGCAATGGACGAGTAGAGACATCTCAGTGTCCAAGTACACCTGAAAGTTGCCACCCAGGTTGCCAAACGGTGTGTTAGCTTTTATTGGCAAAGGGATTGAGTTTTGAAGCCATGTGGTCATGCTGCAGCTGTACAAAACTCTGGTGCAGCCAAACTTGTAGTAGTGTGTACAGTTCTGATCACCACATTATAAGAAGGATGTGGAAGCTTTGGAAAGGGTTCGGAGGTGCTAAAATGTTGCCTGGTATGGAGGGAAGGACTTATGAGAAAAGTTGATGGTCTTGAGGCTGTTCTTGCTGGAGAGATGAAGGTTGAGAGGTGACTTAATTGAGACATAAGTTAATCAAAGGGTTAGATAGAGTGGACAGTGAGAGCCTTTTTCCTCAGATGGAGCTGTCATCGAGGGGTCATAGCTTTAAATTGATGGGTGACAGATATAGGACAGACGTCAAAGGTAGTTCCTTTACTTAGAGTAGTAGGGGTGAGGAACGCACTGCCTGTAACTGTAGTAGACTCACTAACTCTAAGGACATTTAAATGGTCATTGGATAAATATATGGGTGAAAATGGAATAGTGCAGGATAGACAGGCTTTAGGTTGGTTCCACAGGTTGGCACAACATCAAGGGCCGAAGGGCCTGTACTGTGCTGTAATGTTCTATGACAAAAGCAGTCATTCTCAAGTCTGAAATTCAGCCCTTTTGTCCATGTTTAAACTAAGACTCAACAATGTGCCAGGCTGTAATTTATTATATGTAGAAGTTCAATTAACAGAATTGAAACAAAACAGGAGGATTGTGAATTCTGCTTTTAAATCATGAACAGGAGCAGGGTATGGGCAAAAAGCAGAGACTTTATATTGAAAATTCTTTGCACTGTATTCTCCTTTATGCAACATTCATGTTAATCAGTTTACTAGCTGTACTATCAAGAAAAACCTGTTACATCGTGCAATCAATTGCTTAAAATCTCTCAACTTCCAAACTTATTTTTTCTCAATTAGTATCCAACAAATATTATGTTGTTTTAGAATACTATTTTCACTTAAAATCAAGATAAGTGATGACCAACATGAGCAAGCAAATATTCATATTACAATGGTAGAGCAATCCAGCTGTTTATATTATACCTGCTTTGCCGAGTGCATACCTGGTTAACTGCATCCAACACGTAAATACTGGTCTTATTCCAGCTTAGAACCCATCCATCATGTAGAAAGCACTTCAACAGCCCAAAGTTTCTCTCAGCTGGTTTAGTAGCAGCTTTATTCGCAGGTGAGAAACTCGCTCGAGGCAACAGTTCAAATGGTTTCACTCCACAAGTAAATACACTTTTTAAAAGTAATGTTGACTGAACAACCCCTTGGACATCTGATTTCCACAGACGAAGTCCAGGTCTTGAAGCATATAAATTCACATTTGTTTGTTTACAGAGTCCTGGTAGGAAACAGGCTCCAAATCTGCCAGCACTAGAAACATAAAAGATTAAAGGTATTTCAGTTCATTTATTTTATATTTGCATGACCAATGATCATCTTTTAAATTAAAATTTCTCATTTGAAATTTTATATTTTTCTTACATGGTGTTAACTTTCAAATCTGCAATTTCAAAAGTAAGGAATGTAGCTTTCTACATCAATAACTGAAGATCAGAAATTGTATTGTTTTCGTAGAGTCATAGAGATGTACAGCATGGAAACAGACCTTTCAATCCAACCCATCCATGCCAACTAGATATCCCAACCCAATCTCATCCCACCTGCCAGCATACTCAGCTAGAGTGAAATCAAGGAGCATGGAATAAATGCAGAGCTTCACTGCTGAACAGAAATACATAACTGAGATAAAAATGCACTCTGCACTATCGAGAGCAGGATCTCTGACTGACAATGAGCAAATGTTGGAAAATTTAACAAAGGGAGTAGAGAAGGATATAAGCTTGTAGAAAGAGAAAGAAATGAGGGGCCCAAAGGCAGAAATGAAGGTGAGGGATGAAAATGTCTTGCACATAAAGATGAGGGAGAAGGCTAGGAGAAAACCACAAAATCAAAAGTTGTGATCTCTATTCTGAGAGATCTACGGAGAGAGGAACATGTTCGAAACATTTGTGACACAATTGCAATACTTTCAAAGTATTTTCTATTAGATTTTGAATTGGACTTGCAAGCCTTGCACCAAGGTCTGTAATAAAAAATATTACTCCAAGAGTGTCTGAAAAGAGCTCTGAAAGTGTTGTGCTCAGAGAGTCATAGATTTGTTTTATTATTATTGTCACATGTACTGAGACATAGTGAAAAGTATTGTTTTGAGAGTTAACCAGACAAATCATAATTCATAGAAGTATATCAGGGTAAAAGAACAGAATGCAGAATATAGTATTACAGCTACAGAGAAGGTGCTGAGAAAGATCAACTCTAATGTATAAGAGGTCTATTAATTTGTCTGATAACAGCAGGGAAGACGTTTTTCTTAAATCAGTTGGGATGAGTTTTTAAATATTTGTATGTTCTGCCCGACAAAAGAGGGAGGAAGAGAGTATAACTGGGGTGGAAGGGGTCTTTAATTATGGCGGTTGCTTTTCCAAGGCAGCAGAAAGTGCAGATTGGGGCAATGGAAGGAAGGCTGGTTTTTGTGATGAATTAGGTTGCATTGAGTGGTTCATTACAACTGAATGACTTGCTTGGCAACCATTTCAGAGGACAATTAAAAGGCAACCACACTGTTGTGTGTCTGGACTCAGTGCATCAAGACATTAAAGGTAACTGGTGAACCATCTGGGTTTTTATGATGATCGATAATGGCTTTATGATCTTCATTAGACTTTTAATATCAGATTGCTTTGAGCTCAAATTCCACCATCTGCCATGGTGAGTTTCAAACTTAGTTCTCAGAACATTACCTAGGTCTCCCAAATACTAATCCAGCAACAATGCCATTGCCTCCCAACTTCCCCTTATTTCTTTTAGTGTTACTGCTGAGAGTCTTGAGGAAGTATTTGGACAAGGAAGGAATTAAAAAGAAAGGAATGCTCTAGAAGTGGAGTTGAGGGAGGTTGTGGAAATGAGGCCATTTTCCTCAGTGAGACTGAGAAAGGATGACAGCTACTGAGCAGGACAATGCAGTGGTCTCAGTTAAGGGACTGTCTTCTCAAATGAAGCAGAAATGCAATTATTTGGAGACGTTAAACATTGTAAGCAAGTCTTAAGATTTACTCACATTCTGCAATGATTTGCAACAGCAGAGCAGCATTTCACCTGGATTTATTTAGCAAATGCTTTTTGTACAGAGACCAGGAGATCATAAAAGTAAAATTATCTGGAGATATCATCTAAACTTGCTTGTAGAAAAAGACACCATATCAATAATTTGAGGCAGGCTCAATTAAGAGTCTGGAGACATCCTTTCTCTGATTGTTTTTTTAATAAATGGCAGTGGGGGTTCTTATCCACTACAGATGACTGCCTTAGTTTTTTTTTACACTTCTAAAAAATGCATTTCCCTTTGTGCCATATCCTCAATTCTCCAGAAGGGAGGGGCATACCAATGAGAAAGATTCAAGAGGCAGCTGTAATCTGTATCTATAGTTGTTTATATACAAGTGTGAACAGTAAAATGTCTGCAGGCTTTTTGGTACAGGAGGTATTACAATTTACTTCAATCCTCTCCATACAATTTTCATTAAGGTTCACTGGATGACAATCAGAAACTGTTTTCTTTTCTCCTCCATACCTTGGAGACACTAAGATTAACGATAGTCCCAGCTGCAATCAACACACCACAGGAATCTAGGATAAAATGGGCAAAATAGTAGGCTATTCGGCCCATTGAGATGGTTTTTGCCATTCAACATGATTATGGCTGGTCATCCAATTCAGTACCCTTTTCCCGGTTTCTCCCCATCTCCTTTGATCCTTTAAGCTCCAACAGCTAAACGTAACTGCTTCTTGACAGCTTTCAATACTTTGGCCATGATAAAAACTTTCTTGATTACAATACTACACAAAATAACTTAGCCACTGACCTCGTAGGTTGCCACATCTTTTATATTTGGGAAGTAGCAGTTGAATGGCATTGACTGGATTGCTCTATAGAGAGCCAGCAGAGACCCGATGGGCCAAATGGTCTCTATGTCATAACAATTATGACTTGCAATTTAAATATGATCACAACCGTGGAAACATTAAGCCCAAGTCAATAATATTATGATTTTGATTACTTATAAGCTACATGAATTTTACTTGATGCACTGTATTATGTTTGGGGCTTATTTAAAATTTAGTACTCACCTTTTCCTTGGCTGGGTTCCAACCTGTTTGATAATGTTCTGCTCAGTATATATAAGAACAGAATGCAAGTAAGTTGAAACCAGCAGTACTTTTTGAGTGTAGTCTAACTGTACTATAGGAGATGACTCTTCCAATATTACTCTGGGACGACAGACACCCTGTAACACAATAAAAGAAGTTAAATAAATATACTTGTTACAAATCACATTGATTTGAACATTCAAATTTACATATTTAGATTTTTTATAGTCATGTTATTTCTTAGTCGATACTGAAGAAATCCGAGAGATTTATCAAATCATCATCCATCAAAGGCTATGACAGATGCTCATAAAACAATGAAATTTCTCTTTAGATGGGAGCAGTTCATTTGGTCCTTCAAACCTGCTCTACCATTCCTTGAGATTACAGCTGATCTGCTTGAGTAATGGTTTAGGAAATTTCTCAAACTTTCATCAGTAGAATTACTCTTTGCCAACTTAATAAATGCTAAGTACAAGAAAATTTCTTGTATTAATCAACTGTCATGCTCACCACTTCCCTACCTCCACTCACTGGACATAGGGCAGGGTAGCAAGATAGAGGAAGCAGGAGGGTGTTAGCACTAAGCTAAAAAGACAGTTCCAATATAATGTCAACTAAGCTACGTGAAGCTACATCATCCACAATGCAAAACAAAAATCTGAACGTGTAAATGCATATAGCAAGCACATAATATACGTGCGGTTAAAGCAGAAAATCTTCAAAACTGGACGATTTAAAATTCAATTTTCATTACTCCAGATGGCTCTGTACACGGCAGCACTTGCTCATGTTTGTATTCTAGTCCTCTGAAGATATAGGCTAAAATTACATTGATTCCTGAAGAAGGGCTCATGCCCAAAACGTAGATTCCCCTGCTCCTTGGATGCTGCCTGACCTGCTGCGCTTTTCCAGCAACACGTTTTCAGCTCTGATCTCCAGCATCTGCAGTCCTCACTTTCTCCTAAAATTACATTGGCCTTAACTGCATTTTGTACTTGTACAATAGCTTTTAGTCATGTTAAAAATGGTACCAAAATATTTTGTCAAACCACAGTTCTTACACTGTATGCATAAAAAACATTGACTGATCTCAGTTCTAAAGTAGATGAATACACATTCCCCCCATGAAACTAATTAATCTGCCATAACCTTGCCCTCTCCATGGCTTTGTGATCAGTTGATCTGGTCAACCTTCCCTAACTTTTACACTACTGTCATCATAAATTTCTATTCATTCCTTTAATTTGTTAATATAAATGAATAAAAATGAAGCTCTCCAAGGTGAATAATATCCCACTTGGTCAAATCCCTCATTATCATAATGCCAAATAACCTAGGCTGGAAATTCTGCAAATTGGGTGAGGACTGTTCATTTTTTGTGCTCAATTCTTTCCACTAAACATTTTGATGATCAATTTATCACAATCTGATGAAATGAAATACTAGTACTATTAATAATTTTCTTCCATTAAAGTAATATTGCCAACACATTTCAAACAAAAAAAACTAAAAGAAAAGTCAAAAAGGTAGTCTACCTGCAAAATTGTGGTTTCTTAAATCATTGCATTTGCCATACATTTACAAATCTATAATCCTATCAGATAGTCTAGCTGTTCACAATACATCAATTTATGAATTATTACCTGGTCCAAGTCCACAGCAGCATACACTACTTTGCCTTGATCATCCCCAGAGAACAGCTTCATTCCATTTGTGCTCCAAGCTAGTGCCGTAATATTACTTTTGTGAATACCCACATCAAATCGACGCAACTGTGAAGCAAGCAACACATTGAAAAGTCAAGAAAAAAAGGGAGTCTACATTATGGAAAAATGTTAGCTTTATCAGTAGCCAAATATAGCTACTCTGCTACATTAATGTTTTACAAAATTGTAGAAAATGAATTTGGAAGCTGCAAGACATTATACAGACAGCTTTTCTTAGAGCTCTTATGCACTTGACAAATAAAAACACTAATATTTCTAGGTCATGGATGAAGTAAAAAATTTTTAAATAATTTACAGTGCATTTTTATTATTTAAGCATATAATTAGACACTGTGAATTCAACTTAATACTCATTGTCAACTGAAGAAATTCTGAAGGAGAGATATATTTGACTCAGGGATTGTAAATATTTTATCTCCACAGATGCTGGTAGAGCAGCTGAGTACTCTTGCAGTTTCTCTTTTTAGTTAATCGTATTAGTGATGCAGATAGGAGCAACTGCAGCAGATTGCCTAGGTAGGTACAGAAACTGGCAAAATACCTTGTATTAGCTTTGCGGAGAAAGAAGAAAATCAGCTGGGGTTACTACATTGAAGATTAAAATACTGCTCAATGTGTAAAAACTAAATCAGACCTCCAAAACTCTAATTTACCTGCTTGTTTCTTCCAGGCAATGGGGAAACGAGCTGGAAAACTACCACTCTTCCTGAAGATGTTCCAACAGCAACAAGGTCATCAAAACAAGCCAGCAGTTTCACCACTCTAATAGTATCAGTTTTACCCTTATTAAGAAAGAAAACTCTTTTATTAAACAACAATATCACAAGTTTAATGAAACATATACAAAGTATTTAATTTCATTTACTTTGAAGATATACTTCAGTACATTTTATTACTTTCTTAAAACGTCAGCATCTCAGAAGAATAAATCTAATTGATCACTGATATTATTCTCAATCCTTTGCACTAATGGGAAAATATGAGAGCTAACAAAACTAACATTTTTCTCATTTATCTTCTGGTTCACATGACTACAGCAACAGGTTAATGTTCAAACATACCTCCAGATTATATTTTGTCATCTTGTTCAGCCGTCTGCAGTAGAGATAAAGCATACCAATATCACTGCCCACTGCAATGTAGTCATTATTGGAATCAAGGGCTGTGAGATGTACAAGAACATTTCTAAACCCCTTTTGTACTTTTGTTGGGATAGCATTAAGCAGATAAGATAATGGACTGAACTCCTTAAACGTTGTGAAGTGCACATCCAATGCCATGGCATCAATAAGACACTGATAATAAGGAAAAACAAACAAAAGGAAAATATAATTAGAAAAACTTATTAATACCTTTCAGACAAACTACACACAAAATGCAATCCATGCACATCAGACAAAGTTCAGACAATATTAGTGTTCACTGGTCAGTTATCTCAGACAAATATCAAATCCTAGCATGTTTTGAGGAGATTTGTAACTCAGGTTGAGGTTCTGGATGTTGGTTTGCTCACTGAACTGGTAGGTTCGCTTTCAGAAGATTTTGTCACCATAATAGATAACATCTTCAGAGAGCCTCCAGATGAAGCTCTGGTGGTGTAGCTCGCTTTCTATTTATATGTTTGGGTTTCCTTGGGTTGGTGGTGTCATTTCCTGTGGTGATATCATTTCCTGTTCTTTTTCTCAGGGAGTGGTAAATGGAATCCAAGTCAATGTGTTTGTTGATAGCGTTCTGGTTGGAATGCCATGCTTCTGGTCATTTTCATGCATGTCTCTGTTTGGCTTGTCCTAGGATGAATGTTTCAAGTTTTTTCAAGTTCAAGTTCCAAGTTCATTAGCTGCTGTTTTAGTGTACTCAGACCCCTTGGCATCATGGTAGCCCACAAACCCACCAACACAGTAAAAGCAGCAGCTAATGAACTTGAAAGACCCTACACAGACAACAAGCAAAACCAACAACATTTACAAAACACCTTGCAAGAACTGTAATAGACACTACATTGGAAAAACAGGCAGAAAACTAGCCACCAGGATACATGAACATTCAATTAGACACAAAAAGACATGACCCACTCTCACTAGTATCCTTACATAGGGATGAGGAAAGACATCACTTCGAGGGATATGGGCCGGGTGCTGGCTGGGACTAGATTGGGTTGGGATATCTGGTCGGCATGGAAGGGTTAGACCAAACGGTCTGTTTTCATGCTGATTCTATGACTGGGACAACACATCCATCCTAGGACAAGCCAAATAGAGACACGCATGAGAATTCCCAGAAGCATGGCATTTCAACCGGAACTCTATCAACAAATGCATTGACTTGGATCCCATTTACCACTCCCTGTGAAAAAAAAGGAAATGACATCACCAACCCAAGGGAACCCAAACACAAATAGAAAGCGGGCTTTACCACAAGAGCTTCACCCAGAGGCTCACTGAAGAAGACATTACCTAGTATGGTGACAAAACATTTGAAAACAAACCTTCCAGCTCAGCAAGCAAACCTACATCCAAAATATCAAGTCCAAAATCATGACAAAAGTATTTAACTGTTAATGATAGGTTAACTTCACTTGAATTAACTGCTCTAAGCAGTTACCTTACCATGGATCACTTGGGATTTGCACTTAAATGTCAATAGTGGGATCAATACTGTGCAAATGATTTACTGACTCTGTATCATGTTTGATTATTGATAATGCAATTGGCTGATTGTAATAGTAGATAATAGCCACAGCTATAATGTGACAAAGTGAAACCTAACATGGCAATGAAGAGAAACCTATGCCAATCGGAAAGTAAAGGTTAATAACAGGCATATCAAACAGCCACATGTAACAGACAAAACATTAACTGAATTATTAATTTAATAAAAGCAGCTTACTCAACAGGCATGCTAATATCAAAGAAAACGGCGTGGGATAAACAGCTCTAGTAAAACATGTTCAGAAAAGGTTATAGAGTAGACAAACCAGAGGTGCAGCATATAAAAACTTAACAGCAATGTTGCTTTTAAAAATATTTAATCTTGAAGTGCCCACTCCTAAAACATGTTGTTGACAGGATTGATTCTCACCATCTCTTAGAAGAGAGCAAATCAGAGCCAGAATTAAGATAATTTCACCATAATCTGATTCAGTTTAAAGCAGCAACATTGCACAAACTAAAGCAAGATTTTAATATTGAAAATGCAAGTTAAAGTCTAACTTCCACTATCACCTGATGAAGGAGCGACGCTCTGAAAGCTAGTGTGACTCCAATTAAACCTGTTGGATTATAACCTGGTGTTGTGGATTTTTAACTTTGTACACCCCAGTCCAACACCGGCATCTCCAAATCATGCCACGATTCTGATAGCCTAACACAGGAATAACCTAGAGAGAGCTCACTTTGCTCCCATAGCTGAACAGTAAGCTGCTATATCCCTTTTATTAGCTAATTCATGTGCTGGAATTCCAATTGCTATGCAATCCATCCTTTCTATGTCACAGAACATTTGTTTTATTTTTCCATAGGAACTGGACATTGTTATTCACTCCTAACTGTTCTCAGGATGGTAGTGAACTTGTTTTCTTGAACTGCTGCAGTCAAAGTGGCGAAGGTACACCTATGGTACTGTTAGGAAAGGAGTTCCACATTTTTGACCCATTGATAGCGAAGGAACAGCAATACAGATCCAAGTCAGGATGGGAACTTCTTGGGGTGTTGGTATTCCCATGTGTTAGCTGGTCTTGTGCTTCCAGGTGGGAAGAATACACGAGTTTAAATGGTGCTGAGAAAGGACTCTTGGCAAGATGCAACACTGCATCTCGTACATGTAGCTCAAATGGTGAAGGCAGTGAATGTTAATATTAAGCTGGTTGATGGAATGATGATCAAGTAGGCTGTTTGGTCTAGGCCAGCGTCGATTTTCCTGAATGTTGTTGATGCTGCACTCATCCAGCCAAGTAGATATCACACTCTACATTCTAGATATTGGAATGGCTTTGAAAGATCAGGAGGTGAATTGCACACTTGACCCTCAGAGTTCCCAGCCTTGGCTTGTTCTTGTAACCATTGTAGTTATATATTTCCACCAATGGGTCACTGCGTTTAGGTAATGAACACAATAATGCAAATCACAAAGTCTCAGTTTTGGTACTTCCAACCTAAAGAGGTCATTCTCACCTCTCTGTGTTAAATTCCATCTGTCAACACGAGAATGACCCATTTATTCTTACAGCTGAAAATGTGTTGCTGGTTAAAGCACAGCAGGTTAGGCAGCATCCAAGGAATAGGAAATTCGACGTTTCGGGCATAAGCCCTTCATTCTTACAGTCCATTTACTGCATGTTAGCCAATCCTTAATCCATGCCAGTATCTATGTCATTGCTTTAAGTTGCTAACCAGTCTTCTGTGGAGGACTTCATCAGAAGCCTTCTGAAAATCCAAATATACAACATTCATAGATTTCCCTTTATCAATTTTGTTTGTAACATCCTCAAAAAATCTCAGCTTGTCAAGCATGATTTCCCATTCACAAATCCATGTTGACTATGCTTAATCAGATAATTTTTATCCAAGCATCTATTATCCCATCCTTTATAATATAGTATTTTCCTGACTACTGATGCAAGACTAGCAGGTTTGTCGTTCTGTTTTCCCTCTCACTCCCTTCTTAAATAGTGGGTAATATTCTGCCAGAAACATTCCAGAATCAATTGAATTTATCTCCATAATCATTGCCTTCAACCTTGTGGGATGTAGAATATCAAGTCCAGAGAACTTTTCAACTTTCAGCCCTATTCATTTTTCCAGTACAACTTAATTACTAATACTAATTTTCTTCAACTCCTGATTCTCCTTGTTTTCCTAATGCTGAAAGCTTATTGTATCTTTATTAGTGAAAGAGGCATAAAGTAATTATTTAACTTCTCAGCCATTATAAATTCACCTGTCTCAGCATGTAACAGACTAAATTTGCCTCAGACAAATTTTTCCTTTCTACATACCTCAAGAAACCTTTACAATCCACTTATGATATTTTTGCTAGATTGCATTCATATTCTAATCCCTTTTTCCTTAGGAGTCCTCCTTTGCTGTTCTCTTAAAAACCTCGCAACCTTTGCATTTAATACTATTTGTGATAAGTTTATAAATCTTTTAATCATACACAATCCTTAATTTCCTTTATCAGCCATGGTTGAGTTTTTGCACTTTGAAAGAATGTAAGGTATGTAATATTTCTTTAAAAACTATCCATTGTGTATTTACAGTTATATATTTTAATGTACTTTCCCAACCCATTTAAGAGTTGAAAAATGTCATGCTGGAAAATCACAGCAGGCCTGGCAGCATCTGAGGAGCAGGAGAATTGATGTTTTGGGCATAAGCCATCTTAGCCAATTTGTACTTCATGCCTTCATAACTTTTCCTTATTCAAACTTTACACCCTTGCTTCAGATTGAAGTACCTCACTTTCAAACATAAATGTACAATTTTATCATACTGGATCTTGCTGCTTATCAAGATATTGCCCAGGTCTTGCTGCATTTTGACATGGATAGTTTCAGCGTCTGAGAAGTCGCAAATAGTGCTGAACATCAGTGTGGTGAACATCTCCACTTCTAATCTTACGGAGAGAAGGTCATTGATAAAGCAGCTGAAGATGGTTGGGACTAGGACATTATCCTGAGGAACTCCTGCTCAGGTATCCTGGAACTGAGATGATTAACCTCCAACTACCACAACCATT
Organism: Hemiscyllium ocellatum; assembly: GCF_020745735.1. Taxonomy (NCBI): domain Eukaryota; kingdom Metazoa; phylum Chordata; class Chondrichthyes; order Orectolobiformes; family Hemiscylliidae; genus Hemiscyllium; species Hemiscyllium ocellatum. The sequence goes on from NC_083408.1 coordinate 78,396,215, forward strand.
CTCCTTTGTTCAGGTATGACTCTAACTCCTGATTCAAATCGATTTCAGTTCTGCAAGAGCTCCTCAATGTCACATTCGGTCAGATACGGCCTTGTTGTCAAGGGAAGTCACTCTTGCCTCATGCCTGGAATTTAGTTATTTTACTCATGCTTGAATCAAGACTGCAATGAGGTTAGGAGAGGAGTGAGCCTGACAGAGCCCAAACAAGGCATCGCTAAGCAAGTTATTGCTGAGCAGGTACTGCTTCCAAGAATTGATGATACCTTCTATCACTTTACTAATAATTGAGAGTAGATTGACAGGGCAGTGATTGGCAATGTTGAATTTATTCTGCTTTTGTGTACAGAACATATCTGGTCAATTTTTCACATTGTTGGGTAGATGCCAGTGTTGTAGCTGTACTGGAACAGTTTGGCAAGTCAGCCAGCACTCTTTTTGTATCCCTGGTTCTGGACCTCCCTGCCATCATGGACATTCTTCCTGTGTCTACCCTATGTAGTCCAGTTAGAGGTTTGTGTTTCTAAGACCCCCATGATTCATCTCAACTCCATCAAAGCTGTGCTTTTCCAGCACCACACTCTCGACTCTGCAGTCCACTTTCTCCTGGAACAGTTTGGTACTGTTGCTGGAATGATGTCAGGGCCTAAGCCTTTACAGTACCCAGTCCCTCCAGCTGTTGCTTGATATCACATGGAGTGAATTGATTTGGATGAAGATTGGCATCTGCGATGTTTGGGGCCTCTGGAAGAGGATGAAATGGATAAACAACTCAGCAATTCTGGCTGAAGACTGTTGCAGGTGTGTTTTGCACTAATGTGTTGGGCTCCCCCATCATTGAAGGTGGGAATGTTTGTGGAGTCTCCTCCTCCAACGAGTTGTCTAACTGTACAGGATCATTCACAACTGGATGTGGCAGGACTGCCGAGCCCAGATCTGATCTGTCGGTTATGGGATCACTTAGCTCTCTCTATGACCTGCAGATTATGTTGTCTGGCGAACCAAGTTGACATCTACTTTTTAGGAATCCACCTGTACTCTTCATTAAACCAGGGTTGATTCCCCTTCGTTGGTTATGAGAGCCTGGAATATGCCAGGCCATGAGGTTAAAAATGTAATTAGCTTTCAGGATATTGCATAGTTAGTGCGTGCTGGGGAAAAAAAAGTCTAATTTACTTCAATTTAACAGATGTTTTCCAATATTGTTTAAATACTGGAGGACGGATAGAAATTATTTCAGACAAAACATTCACCCACCATCTGGAATACAACGACTGGACAATCGTTTTTAATATTGTAAACCTAATCTATCTGCAGATTCTTGTCAACACATCAGCTGATCACTACTACCACAGCCAGAGAAACTACTGTCCTTACCCAGACCTACAACAATGCTTCACCATTACCCCCACGATCGCTTAAAGCCGAGGTGAATGCCATACAATCATACGTCTATCAGACCTACTCCCCACCATCACCATCACTTACCACGCTCCGAGTTAGATCCTCCGAGCCTCACACACTCTCAGTCCGGCCCAGCCACCATGTTGCTCCCGACACCAATTCACCCCCTCCCCCTCAAGCTTCAGACCCGAGCGTCCACCCGACCAATCAGAGAGAAGAGACCACTCCACCAATCAGAGAGAAGAGACCACTCCACCAATCAGAGAGAAGAGACCACTCCACCAGTCAGAGAGAAGAGACCACTCCACCAATCAGAGCGGTGACTCCATCACGACGGCACCTGAGCAGTGTAGACCAATCAAAACCATTTCACCAATCAAAACATCGTGTCCGCTCCTCCAATCTCAGCGGCGGGACGTCTCCACCAATCAGAACACCCTGTCCGCGTCGCGATCGGAATGGAACGTCCGCCCCATCATGACGTGTTGGTACCGCTCCACCAATCAGAACACAGTCGTCTCCACCAATCAGGATAAAGCTATCAAGGCCCTTCTACCGAATTGGAGCTATTTTCCTGACGGCTTCAGAATGGCGGATGTTGTTGTGGTGAATTAGAGCACGTTATAAAGTGACTTTTAGCGTAATTGTGGTAAAGATGGAAGGTACGACTGAATTATTTGCATTTGGGAAGTTTTAAAATGTATTGCGTCAATCGCATTTTCAAAAGTTTAGCCGACAGTGAATGATGGCAGTTTTATTTTGAAGGATATAAAACATGTAACATGGTGTGGGTTCATGGGAACATTAATATATGAAGAATTTAAGAGACGCCGTCCGGTTATTCGACACCCATCAACACTTAGAGGTGACCGTAATGGAATAAAAGGCCCAAACCAACGTGTTTCATGGGAATGGTGTCAAACAAAACTGTACTGTGTTATACTCAAGGAATTACTGAAGGTGAATCAGAAGAATAAATTCTAGACTTAGCCACAATATCCACTTTATGAACCAAAGGGGCGGAAGATGATGAACAACGATATGTTTATAGTCAGTTATTCCATGACGGAAACAGACCATTCGGCCCATCACGCACCTATGTATTCTAGACCTATTTTCTATTTCTTGGCTTGTCATTTGCGTGCTAAAATGTTTCCTGCATTCATCTAAATAGTTCTCAAATGTCTTGAGTGTTTCTCACATCTACCACCCTTTTGAGGCACGTGACTGGTGCTGGAAAAGCACAGAAGGTCAGGCAGTATCGGAGGAGCAGGAGAATCAACATTTCGGGCAAAATCCCTTCATCAGGAGTTGAATACACGCACCAGCAGGTTCTCTTTCAGGCAGTAGGATACCTACACCCTCTGCCTGAAAATCAGTATCCTGAAACCCCCTATAAATTTCCTGCATCTTATTTTAAAAAGCTGTGTGCCTCTGGTTAGTCACACCTCTACCAAGGGAAACATTTCTCCCTGTGTACCTGAGCACTTTGTACACTTCAATCAGATAGCGCCTCTTCCTTCTTTGCTCTAAGGAAAACAAACTCATCTATCTGCATTTCTGAATTGCTCCGGCCCAGGCAATATCCAGGTGAATGACTTTTTTCCCCTTTCTAGTTCAGCCATATCCCTCCTATAGTGTGGCAACTAGCACTGCATATAACATAATATTCAGATCCAGCATGATCTCCTTATTCTCATATGCTATACTTTGTCTTAAAAAAAAGCAAATATACCATATGCCTTCTTCACCTGTCTTGCTGCCTTTAAGGATCTATGGACACACACGTCAAGATCCCTCTGATCCTCTGGACTTCCTAGAGTTCTAGTATTAAACATGTATTTCTTAGCCTAGTTAGTGTACCCAAAATGCACCAGCCCATTTATATTGTCCTGCAATCCAAGGCTTTCCTCCTTGTTATTTACTACAAAATCAATTTTTGGGTCATAAATTTACTGATATATCTCATGGATTCATGATTGATTTACTGTTACATGGACCTGCGTATAGTGAAAAGCTTTGTGAGCAGTACAAGCAAATCATAGTAAGCAAGAACATAGGGTGAAAAAATTGGTATACAGGCTACACTGCATAGAACATGCGTGAGGCAAGATCAACATTATTTAACGTTAGAGAGTTCATTCATCAGTCTAATAATGGCAGGGAAGAAGCTGTTTCTGATCTGTGTGTGTGTGTGTGTGTGTGTGTTCAAGCTTCTGTATCTTCTACTTGATGGTAGAGGTTGTATTACCAGGGTGGGATGGGTCTTTGATGTTGGCAGCTTTTCCGTGGCAATGAGACAACTAAATGAATGGGCGGTTGGCCTCTGTAATGGTCTGGGCTGTGCACACAACCTTCTGCAGTTTCTTATGATACTGGGCAGAGCAATTGCTGTACCAGGCCAATATGCATTATACACCTAGATAGTATATTTTCTATAGTGCATTTGTAAAAGGTTGGTGAAGGTCCTTATGAACATGCCAAATTTCCTGAGCTGCTGAGGAAGAAGAGACATTGTTGTACCTTAACTGTCAAATCTATGTGGAAAATCCAGGACAGGTTGTTGAAGCCTTTAGTTTTGCTGACATTGATAGAGAGGTTACTATCAATGCACCACATCACCAAGCCCTCCATCTCCTTTCTGAATTCTGACTGACTCATGATTCTAGATTGTTACTGTAAGGACAAACAACAAGGGATCCAGCACCATCCAATGTGATGTGCCACTAAACTTGTAGTCATAGCACAGTGTAGTCTTTGATCATCCCTGTGTGCTTGATGCCATTAAGTCAGTTTTGAGTACAACCTGCCAAATTGCTCTGGATCCAATGGGATAGAATCATAACGGTCTACAGCATGAACACGGGCATTTTGGCCCAACATGCCCATTAAGCCCAGTTTTCACAATTTTAAACTAATCCCATTTGCCAGCGTTTGGTCCATATCCCTCCATAGCTGACCCATCCATGTACCTATCTCAATGTTTCTTAAATGTACTTGCTTCCACCATTATCTTGGCAGCCTGTTCCAGACACTCACCACCCTCTGTATGAAAATATTACCCCTAATCTGAGCTTCTCCCAAGCTCTTAGCTCCCATGCGAGAGCTTGCCTTAGTGAAGTCTATTTAGACTACATCAACTATACTACCCTCATCCATACACAAGTCATCTCCACAAAAATATTAATCAAACTTGTTAGCCATGATTTTCCCACTTACGAAGCCATGTTCATTATCCTTGATTAATCCAAGTGGAGTTTAATTTTGTGCCTCAGAACTTTTTCCAGTCATTTGTTTAATGTTACCCACAAGTGGTTTTTGCTGTCTTAATTTCTTGTTTAAGTAATCTGTTGCATTTTCTATACCCTTTTGAAGTGCGCCTGCTGTTTTGAGACTTTAATATCCTGTAGCTTGTTTCCTTTTATTCTTTTCCAATCCTGTACATTGTTTGACATTAAGGGTTCTCTCCATTTGTTGGTCCCACCCTTCACCTTTAATACACCTCTTAAACAGATACATTAGAAAACACTTAATGACAGATTAGCATGTAGTGTCCACTGATATAGTCCAGGTCATAAAGTTATATGACATGGAAGCAGACTCTTTAGTCCAACCAAATCCCACCACCCATAATTACTAACTAAACTAGTCCAACTTGCCTGTACTTGATCACTTCTTAAAACAAAAGATCTCAAGGGACTCTTGTAGAAAAGTCCCTTCCTCTGAGGCAGGAGGTCTGGCTTCAAGTATCATCTGCTCCAGCAGTGTGTTGTAATATTTCTGAACGGGTTGATTAGAAATATCTAAAAAATGTCCTAGAGGGGCTTTTGTGATGCTGTGGTAGTGTCTTGACCTCTGAGGCCTGGGTTCAAGTCCTACCAAAAGTATCTATAAAATATATTTCACTTCAATGTAATGAAACAAAGTTTAGCACGAATTAGGGAGAACATTGATCTCCTGGGCAGTTATGCTGCTTGTGGACTGGTATCCATCAAGCCAAAACTTCTGGTACGAGGCTAGCTACCTGTCCCAGTTATGAAAACAGAACAGAATCATATACTTTGTCTATCTCGTGCACACTAAGGCAGGTAGACTCTAATACTCTTGAAATGCCTTGGGATATTATAAGGTCCTCTATAAATGCAAGTTGATATCTGTACTTAAGCATTCGGTTATTTTTTTTAAATGATGAATTTTGATAAAAATCTTTTTTTTAATAATAGCTTCATGTCCTTGCTCAGGCTTTGTAACTCCAAGAAGAAAAGACTTGAATAACAGTTCCAGAAAAATAAAGGACAGTGCTGCAGACTGGCATAACTCCATGCTGAAATGGGAAACATTTAATGATGCAGGATTCTCAATAGCAAATAAAATTATTAATATTAAAATCAGCAACAGGTAAGCATTAGTCTTGAAGAGATAAGGTTCGCATCTAGAAATCTTAGCTGTTAAAAATTTAATTTTAAAACATGTTCCCTCTGTGATGAATTGATTCATAAGTTAATTCTAAACTCAGGTTTGTTTCTACAATACTTGTTTAAGCTGTTGTGCTTTTATAGGGATCATTATTACAGTGCTACAGTCTTTTCAAAACAAAAAATAAAACAGAATCATTTAAAAAAAATTCACAATAATTGGTTACCTCCAATTGCTACAGTAAAACCTGTTTCCATAATCTAATTGTCTTCGAACCATTTTATTTACCTGCAAGACAAGTAACAAGGGAACAATATGAACAAGCAGATTCATAATATGTAACCATGCTCTTTTTTTTGAGTAGGAGACAGTGAGGACTGCGAATGTTGGAGATGAGAGTCGAGTGTGTGCTGCTGGAAAAGCACAGCAGGTCAGGCAGCATTGGAGGAGCAGGAGAATAGATGTTTTGGGCATAAGCCCTTGATCAGCCCTTCACCTACTCCTTGGATGCTGCCTGGCCTGCTGTGCTTTTCAAGCACCATACTCTCGACTCTTTTTTTGCATAGGCCAACTATTGTTTTCACAGCCAGAAAAAACAAATAAACTGGATGTATGTTTGCTCGCTGAGCTGGGAGGTTCATTTTCAGACATTTCATCACCATACTAGGTAACATCTTCTGAGCGTCTGGATGAAGCACTGGTAGTATGATCCACTTTCTATTTGTGTTTAGGTTTCCTTAGGTTGGTGACATTAATTCCTGTTCTTTTTCTCAGGGGGTGATAAAATGGGATCCAAGTCAATGTGCTTGTCGCTAGGGTTCTGGGTGGAATGCCATGCTTCTAGGAATTCTCGTGCGTGCCTCTGTTTGGCTTGTCCTAGGATGGATGTGTTGTCCCAGTCGAAGTGGTGTTCTTCCTCATCTGTATGTAAGGATACTAGTGAGAGAGGGTCATGTCTTATTGTGGCTAGTTGACGTTCATGTATCCTGATGGCTAGTTTGTTCAATGTAGTGTGTGTTAGAGTCATAGAGATGTACAGCATGGAAACAGACCCTTTGGTCCAACCTGTCCATACCAACCAAATATCCTAACCCAATTTAGGCCCACCTACCAGCACCTGGCCCATATCCCTCCAAACCCTTCCTATTCATATACCCATCCAAATGCCTCTTAAATGTTGCAATTGTACCAGCCTCCACCACATCCTCTGGCAGCTCATTCCATTCACGTATCACCCTCTGCGTGAAACAGTTGCCCCTTAGATCTCTTGTATATCTTTCCCTTCTCACCCTAAACGTGTGCCCTCTAGTTCTGGACTCCCCGCCCCCAGGGAAAATACTTTGTCTATGTATCCTAGCCATGCCCCTCATAATTTTGTAAACCTGTATAAGGTCACCCCTCAGCCTCCGACGCTCCAGGGAAATTTTTGAAAGGTATTTTATAAATGACATTGGTTTTGCTTGTTGTCTGTATAGGGTCTTTCAAGTTCATTAGCTGCTGTTTTGTGTGTCGGTGGGTTTGTGGGCTACCATAACGTCAAGAGGTCTGAATAGTCTGGCAATCATTTCAGAGATGTCTGTGATGTAGGGGAGAGTGGCCAGGGCTTCTAGATGTGTTTCGTCTGCTTGTTTGGGTTCGTTGCTGAGAAATCAGCAGACAGTATTCATTGGCTAACTGTTCTTTTTGAATACCTCTGCTCTTCGTAGTTTCTCTGTAGTGTGTGGTGGCTCATTGAAATGATCTTCGAATGCAGCTTCGATTGTGTGTGTTGGGATGATTGCTTCTGTAGTTCAGTATTTGGTCCGTCTGTTGTTTTCCTGCAGATGCTGGTTTGAAGTTCCCCATTGGCTGTTTGCTCTACTGCAACATTGAGACACGGCCATTTGTTGTTGTTTTCCTCCTCTTTAGTGAATTTTATACCAGTAAGGATATTATTGATGGTCCTGAAGGTTTCCTGTAATTTATTTTGTTTATTGATGACAAAGGTGTCATCCACAAAGCAGACCCAAAGTTTGGGTTCGATGGTTGGCAGAAGTCTCTGAATTACTGCCTCTGCTAAGAACCTGGATATCGGAGATCCCATGGGTGTTCCGTTGGTTTGTAGGTTTTGTTGTTGAAGGTGAAATGGGTGGTAAGGCATAGGTCAACTAGCTTGAGAATATTGTCCTTGCTGATGTAGCCTACAAACCCACCAACAGTTAAACAGCAGCTAGTTAACTTGAAAGACATCAAGAAAAACTAATGTCATTTACAAAATATCTTGCAAGAACTGTAACAAACACTACATTGGACAAACTAGTCACCAGGATACATGAACATCAACTAGCCACAAAAAGACATGAGCCATTCTGAACTAGTATCTTTACATACAGATGAAGAAGGGCACCACTTCGACTGGGACAACACATCCATCCTACGACAGTCCAAACAGAGACATGCACGCATATTCCCAGAAGCATGGCATTCCAACTGGAACTCTATCCACAAACACATTGACTTGGATCCTATTTACCATTCTTGAGACAAGGAAATGACATCACCAACCCAAGGAAACCTAAAGACATAAATAGAAAGTGGGCCATACCACCAGTGCTTCATCCAGAGGCTCACTGATGATGTTACCTAGCATGGTGACGAAACGTCTGAAAATTAACCTTCCAGCTCAATGACCAAACCGACATCCAGAACCTCAGACTGAGCTACAAATCTTCTCAAAACTTGCTAGCATAAATGAATGTATAAATATTTGATATTTTTTAACTTATTTAAAAAGCTCAAATTAAATATTGTGTGTTGCTGGACATTAATGACTCCAGACAAGTGTGCCTCGTGTCCCTTTTCAATCGTAGGTGAATTGGATTAGGTATTTCTTAAATTTGTTATTCACTTGCAGTGAACAGAATATTTTGCCCACGATCTGACTATTGCCTTTAAAATATTCATGGTATTGATATTCTACTTATTTTTAGGAGAGAAAGTGAAGTGGAAGCATTTGAAGAGGAGGAAGCTAGCTCTAATCTTGAAAAGACTAAATTACAATATAACAAAGAGCTGGAGGAAGCTTGTACTGAGTTGCTCAACATCCTTGATAAAATGGTATGATTAGTGGAAAATTTTATTAATTCCTTAAACTGTCAACTTATAGCTATAATTAGCCTGTTTCCTGAACTGAAGGAATCCTCAAAACAGAAAGCGTACATTTAAATTAGAACACTGTTTAGTTCTGCAAATAAATTATTTAACTAAGCAAACATTCTAACTGCTCAAAGATATTTCTGCCAGGGGAGCAGCAGGAATAATAACACCAGCAGTGGGGACAGCCACTGCTACCAAGAGCCAACTTGAAGTGTAACACTAGCAATGTGGTTCCCTGTAATGAGAAATAATGTGGAAAAAGATAGAGACAGCAAGGGAGACAGGAAACTTGCAATGTGACATTAGGCACTCAAAATGCACAGCGGGCTTCACTGACCCACAAGTAAGCACAACTGTTGCCTTCTATGATTTTCAGGATCGAATTGAAAGAGACGTGGATGTGTGTGAATGTATGTGACTGTGACTATCTCTCCCACCAGACAAATGCCTTGCTATGCCAGGAAAGTGTGGTTGGTAGTGTATGCTGACAACCCAGTGTTAAAGGCATCTTCTAACCCCTCAATGAATTTTGGGACCTGGAACATCAGGAAAATCCCATCAGGGACAAACCTACATGTCATACGTTACCATAGCTCACCAAAATCCCCAGGGTTGCTGTCAATCAGCTGCGTTAGCAGGCCACGTCATCCTGACAAAATTAACTTTGTTCTTAATTTCATCGCAGCAAGCAGTTACCAGGAGGGCTGAGAAAATGCTTCAAGGTTGTGCTCAAAATCACTGTAGGGTGAACCATCTCTTGCAGAAGCTTACTTATGGGAAATGCAGTGTTACAGGGATAGTGTAGGGGGTGGGTCTGGTTAGGATGCTCTTCAGAGGGTCAATGTGGACTTGATGGACTGAATGAGTCAAGATTAGAGTGGTGCTGGAAAAGCACAGCAGGTCAGGCAGCATCTAAGGAGCAGGAAAATTGACTGTTCGGGCAAAAGCCCTTCATCAGGAATCCTTTTGCCTGAACAGTCAATTTTCCTGCTCAAATGCTGCCTGACCTGCTGTGCTGTTCCAGCACCACTCTAATCTTGACTCTAATCTCCAGCATCTACAGTACCCACTTTTGCCTTGTTGATGGGCTGAATGACCTGTTTCCATACTGTAGGGATTCCACAAAAGCAGTGATAGATCTGGTAAGCATGTAAGTAAGTCGGCTTGGGTTCCTGAACAAAGTTATAAGGAACATTTTCAGTAGATGAGGCTTACAATAAAGTAGCCACTCTGTGATGTTACTAACCAGTTGCGCCTCTTTCTGGACATTTTCGAGGCACCCTTGAGTAGATGAAGTGTTTTCAGATTTTTGTGTACATGTATTTCAGTAGTGCAAGCTATGGAAGATCCTCTAGTGAACAGCCTGTCCTGTCATTTGACTTGATATGTTAAACCTGCCCAGCAAAAGAAGTGTTTGTTTAAAGGGCTTATCCCTCCACATGCGTTAGTCACTATTTTACCCTCCTAAGCTGCAAGTTCTGAGCTTTGGGTTTTCTTTTTAAAAGTTTGTGTTGTGCACTATCGACATCAGCTATCAACATTATTTTAAACAGGTGTTGGACTTCTGTCTGCTTTAGAAATAATTGTTTTCTGAAAAGAGATTGCCGTACAGGAGACCATAATTGAAATGGGTCTTCAATGTGCAAAGCATAAGGGACTTGTATCCTTGGTGAACTACATTAAAGCTCAACCAAAGTTCCAAACGAATTCACAACAAAGATTACTCTAGTCCACAATTTTAAGGCAGCAGTTGACAGTCCCTTACTATTTACATGATATCAACATCGACTGGATACTCTAAAACAGGAAAAATACATCTATCAGACACACTGCAGAGTGCAGTAGATTTATCTACATTGGAGACTTCACCAGAGCCCAAGATGCGATATGCTCTACGCATATTGTCTTCTGTGCTGCCAGTTGTCCCAAGGATTACATGGCACTTTTTAATCAGTAAAAAGGATACCAGTTCCTTAAATCTGGAACACATACTAATACCTATTTTTTTGGCAATAATTCTAAATCATTCCCATTTGAAAGGTAGCAATTATGGTCCCCTGTACAGCAATCTCTTCTCAGAAAACAATTATTTTTAAAGCAGACAGAAGTCCAACACCTGTTTAAAATAAAGTTGATAGCTGATGTCAATAGTCCACAATACTCAAAAATACAAACTTTTAAAAAGAAAACCCAAAGCTCAGAACTTGCAGCTTCAGAGGGTAAAATAGTGACTAACGCATGTGGAGGGATAAGCCCTTTAAACAAACACTCCTTAAGGCCTACAAATTGCTGGGCAGGTTTAACATATCAAGTCAAATGACAGGACAGACTGTTCATCAGAGGATCTTTTCTGGACTGTGGCTTGTGCTTAATCACTTGGAGCTAGTTTCTCATTATCTAGAGGCAAAAATAAACACATCCAAAAAATGTTAATAAGCTTGTGGCAAAAAAAATTAAAGCTGAATTTACATTTCATATAATCACTAAGCCCACAAAAATGTTCTATTTAATTTGATATACTGAAAGCTGCAGTGAGTTTTCAAAACCAAACTGACTTTGAACATTGACCTAAGAACTGTGGATTTCTGTGGCCTACTGAATCACCAAAATGCTAAATACTCTACAAAGAACATGCCTACTCTTTGGAAATTGTACAAGTAAGGAAGAGAACTCAATTATGCATTCAGCAAAGTCAAGTCACCTAAAATGACATTACAGTGTTGCAAGTTAAATTGCTACACAGTTGTTCCCACGAGGAAGAATCCCTATCAAAAACTGTAGCAATTAAACTTCACACAGAATGACCCAATTTAAAATGAGGGAGCGAGTTAAACAATTGGTTAAAATCCTTCTCTCTGCTAAAGTGCAGGTTTGTTGGCGCGATATTACTGTTCTACATATATCCTAGATCACATAAGGATAGCAGTGCAATGGTTTCTAAGACTGCATTGTTAAAATTTAAACCTTAATGAATAGATTGTACCTTGTGATAATCTTTACATAGCTTTCTGAAGCATCAGAGATAAACTAAGCAGTGTAGAACTATAAATTTCCTATTTTCACTATTTATCAAGATTCAGGGAAGCTCTTTCCAGTCAAGGTACTACTCAAGATCAACAACTCCATTGTTTCATTTGAGTACTGTGATTAAATTTAAAGGCAGTTCCCTAAAAAGATCAAAAAGATGCAATTTAAACATTACTATTCTTGCATAATCTTTTTCAGACTAAACTCGTATTAAAGATGGAAAAGCTCTGTGCAAACATGAAAGGAATACTTGACCTTCATACCCATCAATATGGTGAAACAGGAAGAGAAATGCTCCTCTTTCATACGTGGCCCACAAAATATTTCTGTATGGTCAAGTATAACTAATGTCATTTTTTTATTATTCTCTACATCAAGTATCAAATTTGAAGCAGGATTTACAAAATCTGCTCACAGTGTAAAACTGTTAATTTGGGTAATCTCCCACTCAAATATAGCTAAAGTCATTGCATTGCTTGCACAAAGAAATACTGACGTGGGAAAGCTGATACCTTTCACTTCAAGGAGCTTAGTCAGAGTTGGTACACTGAACAAAGGGAACGCACCTGAAGAAGAGGAAGTGAAAGAGAAAACAAAAGGAGGAATAAAGAATTAACTGTGAGAAAATTCTAAGTGAAAGATTTAAATAAGAACAAAGCACTCAATTTCAGTAATTTAAACATAGTGACTGGTGACATACCAGATGGCCTCCTTCTTTAGAGATGCAACTTCCCTTCCCACGTGGTTAAAAATGCCCTCCACCACACCTCATCCACATCCCACACCGCCGCCCTCAAACCCCACCCCTCCAACCGTAACAAGGACAGAACCCTGCCCCCCGGTACTCCCCTACCAACCTTCGCATACACCTCATCATCCGACATTTCTGTCACCTCCAAGTGGACCCCGCCACCAGGAATATATTCCCCCGCCACCCCTATCTGCTTTCCTCAAAGACTGTTCCCTCCGTGACTACCTGGTCAGGTCCACGCCCCTCCTCCCTCACCTCCATCCAATGCCCCAAAGGAGCTTTCCACATCCATCAAAGTTTTACCTGCACATCCACCAATATCATTTATTGTATTCATTGCTCCTGATGCAGTCTCCTCTACATTGGGGAGACTGGGCACCTCCTCGCAGAGTGCTTTAGGGAACAGCTCTGGGAACCCGCACCAATCAACACACCGCCCTGTGGCCCAACATTTCAACTCCCCATCCCACTCTGCCAAGGATATGCAGGTCCTGGGCCTCCTCCACTGCTGCTCCCTCACCACCCGATGCCTGGAGGAAGAATGCCTTATCTTACGGCTCAGAACACTTCAACCCCAGGGCATCAATGTGGACTTTACCAGTTTCCTCATTTCCCCTTCCCCCCACCTCACAGAGAAAGTGAGGACTGCAGATGCTGGAGATCAGAGCTGAAAATGTGTTGCTGGAAAACCACAGCAGGTCAGGCAGCATCCAAGGAGCAGGAGAATCGACGTTTCGGGCATGAGCCCTTCTTCAGGGCTCATGCCCGAAACGTCAACTCTCCTGCTCCTTTAGATGCTGCCTGACCTGCAGCGCTTTTCCAGCAACACATTTTCAGTTCCCCCACCTCACCCCAATATCCAATCTTCCAGTTCAGCACTGTCCCCATGACCTGTCCTACCTGCCTATCTTCCTTTCCATCTATCCACTCCACCCTCCTCTCTGACTTATCACCTTCATCCCCACCCCTATTCACCCATTGTACTCTTTGCTACTTTCTCCCCACCCACAGCCCCCTCTCATTATCTCTCTACTGCAGGTATTCTGCTTGTATTCCTGATGAAGGGCTTTTGCCCAAAATGTCAATTTTCCTGCTCCTCGGATGATGCCTGAACTGATATGCTTTTCTAGCACCACTCTACACTCTGGTTTCCAGCATCTGCAGTCCTTGTTTTTACCTTCAATCCAACTTGTCAATGCTGACCAGATATCCTAAATTAATCTAGTCCCATTTGCCAGCTTCTGGCTCATATCTCTCTGAACCATTGCTATTCATATACACATCCAGATACCTTCTAAATGTAGTAACTATAGCAGTCTGCACTGCATCTCTGACAGCATATTCCAAACATGCACCACCCTCTGAAAAATTGCCTCTTTGGTCCCTTTCACATCTTTCCCCACTCACCTAAACCTGTGCCATCTAGTTTTGGACTCCTCCACCCCAAGGAAAAGATTGTCTATTCAGCCTATCCATGCCCCTCATGATTTTATAAACTTCCAAGAAGTCATCCCGCGCCTCAGCCCCTCCAGGGAAAATAGCTCCAGTCTATTCAGCATACTGTAGGGAATCTAATCTCCCGATAGCTCAACCTATGGCAACATTCTTGTAAACCATTTCTGAACCCTTTCAAGTTTCACAACATCCTTCCTCTAGCAGGGTAGGTAAATCTCCAGAATCTGATCAAGTGTATCCTAGAATATTGTGGTAAACTAAGGGAAAAAAAATTGCAGGACCTCCTAGCAGCGATACATGTAACGTCTATTGTCATGGAGGTGGTACCGGAGGGTGGCTAATGTTTGTTTAAGGCTGCAAAGAGAAGCCTGGGAACAATAGAGAGTTTAACATTAGACAGGATTTACATGCAATTGAAGAGGCAAAGACAGATTAGGGATAGTTAGCATGCCTTCGAGTGTCATGATTTCCCATGCTCAAACTTAATGGAGCGTCTTTGAAGTGACAAAGAAAATGAGGGCAGTGCAGTAGAAGTTGTCTACATGAACATTAAGGCATTTTATAAAGTTCTGCATGACAGATTGGTCAGTAAAGTTAGATCACATAGGATTCAGGGAGAGTTTGCCAATTGGATTGGTGGGAGACAGGGCAGTGGTGAGGGTTGATGTTCAGACTGGAGGCCGGTGACCGGTAGTGTTCCGCAGGGATTCTGCCGAGTCTATTGCTTTTTGTCATTTTATATAAGAATATAGGAAGCACGATTGGTAAATTTGCAGATGACACAAAAATTGGTGATTATAGTAGTTAGTGAGGAAGGTTATCAAAGAATGCAGAATCAAAGAATGATCAATTAAGTCAATGGGCCAAGGAGTGGAAATTGTATTTATCTAAATTAAACTACCAAGTGTTGCATTTTGGTAATAAGAACAAAGATAGGATTTACACAGGTAATGATACAGCTCTGGGCAGTCTTGTAGAACAGAGACCTAGACGTTCAGGTACATAGTTCATTGAAAGCTGTGTTACAGGTTGACAGTGGTAAAGAAGGCATATGGCATGCATGTCTTCTTTGCTCAGGCCATTGAGTTTAGGAGTTGGGATGTTCAATTCTGGTCATCCTGCTATAGGAAAAATATTATTCAATTGAAACGGATGCGGAAAAGATATACAAGGATGTTACGGGGACTGGATGATTTAAGTAACACGGTGAGATTGGACAAGCTGGCACTTTTTTCTTACTGGAGCATAAGAGGTTGAGAGGTTATAGGTTTATAAAATCACATGGGACGTAAGTTGAATAGCAAAGGTCTTTTCCCCAGGGTTGGGAGTTCAAAACTAGAAGGTATAGGTTTAAGGTGAGAGGACAAAGATTCTGAAGGGACCTGAGGAGCAACTTTTTCACATAGAGGGTGGTTCATATGTGAAATGAACTACCAGAGGAAATGGTAGAGGCATCTACAATTGCAATATTTAAAAGACATTTGAACAGGTACATAATAGAAAAGATTTAGAATGACGTGAGACAAATGTAGGCAAATAGAACAAATTTAGTTTGGGGCCTTGGTTGACATGGATGAGTTGGATGTGTTTCAGTGCTGTATGATGATAAGCAAGGTTCCCTATAACTTTCCAATCCTTGTACATGAATGGTAACTAAATTGTTGATTCGTTAGGTGGATAGTATGCATTCCTAAAAAAAAAATGAATACGTATTTATTTTTATGATTATATTACTCATTTCAATCCTGTTTTTAAAGTGATCCATATCCTGAAGGAAATTTAAAAATATCAGATTGTTCTTCTATTAAACGAATAACCTTTCTGCTTAGGTTGTACCACATCAATTACATTACTATTTCAAATAATTCTTTTCCTTCTCTTTCAAATTTTCCTCTTTATTACTCAAATATTCCCACATCTATGCTCAAAAACATAACTCTTCTTGCATTACAATTCCCCAGGAATAACTGCATTCTCGTAACTTGAAGTAGCTATTTGCAATATTTAGCAAGTGACACTGAGCAGGATGAACACAAATCAAAATTATAATGTAACCCAATACTATCCTTTTGATAACCACACCTACATATGTCCAACGTAGATTATTTCATGGTGTTGGACTCTCCTTCCCTCCAGCTGTTATACAACTGAATCACGATAGGATTAGGTAACTGTTGTTCAAGTTATTGTAAGAGGGACATGTTTCAGCATTACTACATCACAATGTACATAGATTGGAAATATATTATTCTAGATTTAAACAAGATGCAGCAGGTTACTCATTTGTAACCTTTGTGTTTCAGATGAAGCCTCCGTTCAGTTAACAGAGATGTACAAACGAGAACTGCAGCTGAAGCGTGCAATTGTTCAAGAGATTGCTCACACTAGTAACAACGATCTTATGAAGGTGGAGTTATCTGCCTGGCTGTACCAGCCTTATATAGAAGAAAAGGCAAGACTTCTCATTGAAAGCATGTTATTGGAAACTGGGCACAGGACTTTGTAATTTGTACTGAGCAAGCAAAATGTTGTTCTAACTTTAAAAAGGATGCAATTGTTTTTAAATGGCTTAGCACAGTTAGAGATGTATAGAACCTTAACCTGAAAGTGACTAGGCTCAAATTAGAAACTTATAAGAATGGTTGAAACGGAAATTACGTGATCAGCAAAAGAGATTTCACCCATTATCAAATTTTGTACTTTTAAAGTAGGGCAGAATCCAATAAGACAATGATTTGTGACAAAAGGCAAAGAAAAAATATATTTATTCTTTTTAGAAACTCTGAAATACTTATGCTGAAAAAATAATTTTGTTGAAATTATTAAACAATGGTCCTGAAAGATATTTAAAGTTATAATTTTGTCTTGCATTCTCAAGCGATGTAAAAACAAATACTAAAACTGCAACAAAAAAATGCTGTTGTGGTGGCGTATTTTAACTGTCCCATATATTGCGAATGGTTAATGGAGCTTGATGATAAACTTGTAAGTTTTTCACCCTATTAAATTCAGCACAGCAGCTTTCCAAAATATCCAGACCCACGTAGTGAGAAAATCACAAGTGCTCTGCATTAAATTCTACAGCAAATATTTATAACAGTTTAACAATGGTTCATAATACACTGTACAAACCAACCTTTGGTTTGTTACAAAACTGATCCTTGACAGAGAGCAGTTCCATTTTGAAATAACTCTTTAAAAAGTTATTTGTTTTAAGCAAGAGATGATTGATCGCCAAATCCATCATGAAATTGTTAGATAACAATCCCTGTCCAATTGGCAGAAGAATATTACTAATGGTGTTTAAACACCCCAATTAAGGCAACAAAGCTATCTGTCAAGATTACAATGTACTGGTAAGCAAGACATTACAAAATATCTGTATATTAAAATTCGAAAATAAATTCCATTTTCTACTATCTTCATATCAATCTTTAAATATTTTCATTATTTACAACAGTCAAATTACAGCACTTTGATAAAGGTTTGTTGCACATTGAAGAAACCGAAACTACCAACATGCACAACACAGTCTGAATACACACTTGACAAACAACCTGCCCAGGTAATGAATGAGCTGATATGTACATAGCTTAGTAATGCAGCTTTCCCATTTACACATCCTCTTAAACCAATGCTGAAGGACACCAAGTTTCACATTAAATGCATCACTTTCATCAGTTGAAGGGTGGCAAAAAAGGAATGTGTACAGGGCACTATTGAAAACCTTCTGAATAAAATTGCAATTCTGTAGCCAAGAAGTTACAGGACTAACTTTCATCTTTTCTCGAACAAAGTTTACATCTGAGTATTAACTAAGCACTATAGGCTGCAACTGCCCCATCTCAAAAATTGTAATTATTTATAAAAATTATGGATAAAGGACTGGAAACTAAAAATTAGACATTTCAGCCAATTATTTTGCAATACAAAGGATAATGTCTTTGTGGTAAAGGGAAGTTTGGAAAAAAAGGAATATACTTAGAGGAATTTACTATTAAAGAAAAAACTCAGTTCATAAACATTTGTCTCCAAACCTTAAATTGAGAATAAAGAGAGATGCATGAACCCAATCATAAAATAAAACGTTTAGAGTCCAAAAATACATTGGCACCAGAATATTTTTGATAAATTTTACATATAAAACCCAAGCTTCAACTTCATTAGTGTCAAATGGTTTTCTTTACCTTTAAATTGAACATTTGTAGATTACCCAATTAAATTAATACTGGTACTAAAAGCACTGTGCTCTCTAATCTTTGTAGTTAATTCCAATTCTTTTGGTCATAAGTTCTTAACCTGATTAAGTGATCACAACGTCTACATCAGTAAAACAATAAAGAAAGAATAAAACATGCTTGTATTTGAAAACGGCAATTTAAATTCACTACTTTAAATCAGAAACTACCAAGTGCTTTCATGCAACCAGCAGGCCTTTCATAAATTTAAATGAACTGAAATGTTGTACAGTTTACAGCTGATAGTTTGTAACACGTTAAGGACAGATTAATTTTGGTATTTTCCTGCTTTAAGATGAATTGCAAAGTTAATTATTAAGATATTAAGAAGCAAATCATGGGACATTTATTATTTTTTCATGGAAGTACAATTCACCTTTTAATGGCAGTTTCAAGAATTGGTAATAGAATGAATACAAACACTATATTGGCAAAATAGTCATTTTCAATAATCAATAAGGTGTCAAAAATGCAAAGAAAAAACATTCAAATTCAGTGCAACATCATCACATTTTCTGGTCTATCGTAGTTACATCTATCTCCAAGGATACTTCAACAAATATACCTGGATTCATTCACACTTACAGATATCTTGCCAAGCATAATGCCACATTCAAGGTAAACCATTCTTGAAACTTTACACCTACTTTTGTACCAGTCTTGTTAGCTTGTGGAACAATAAAGTTCAACATAAAATGCAATAAATGTTCAATGTAACAACTGGGAAGAAACTTGAGGCTTTGTTTCAAAACAAAAACTACAGCTCTGTTTTTGTGTTTTCTTATTTCAGTGGACAGTAGAGTTTCTTGTAGTTAGTTATTTCTGAGATGGGGCAACACCAACCAAATTATTGTTCCACTTCAGTTGGCGTTTGTGTAACTAACAGGCCTTCACTTTGTCCTTCTGAATCCATAGCAAGAAGTGCTTCTACAGTTTCAAATGGAACACCATCAGGGGTTCGTATGTGCATTGTGGTGCCATCAGCATTAGTTACTATAACAATACCTTCAGATGTCTGTGACACAACAGCGGTTCCTTCGTGTGATACAATTAGGCCCTCGGAAGTCTGAATGAATATCTGTTCATGTCCCTGAGCCAACAGTTCCTGACTTCCAACAGGTAGTTGAAACTCTAATGCTCCGTCTTCTGTCACTGTGCTTGCTAAAATATCTTCTGAACTTTCCTGATTGCTTTGATCAGTATTCTGTTCAAAGTGACCTATTATCTTATTGTGATTCACTACTTGCAACCCATTCAATTCTTCGTGAGATACCTGACCAGCAAGATCTACTTCAGTAGAGATGTCAGCTTCAAAAGTCTGTTCAGGTTGGTGCTGCTGTAAATTATTACTTTCAGAACTACAAACCTCCACATCCTGAGACAATGCTTTTTCAAGCTGCTGCATCTGGTCTGCTATATCAGAATCATTTAGGTGCTCAGCCTGTTCTGGATTGCCAAGTGGATCCTGGTTGCCCAGTTGATGCTGCAAAATCTGAACAGAGTTGCTTGCTTCAGAACCTTTTTGGTTGCCCTTAGCCACGTCTGAAAGAAGTGAATTCTGACCTGTCATCTCATCCTCTGATTGTACTGTGGAGGTTAGTTCAGTATCATTCAGCTGCTCTGGAATACTTTGATAAGACAACTGTTCTTGAACCAATTCCTCTGCTGTAATATCTGTGTCCATAGCTAAAAAATCATCTTGTCCCTCTATAGTATTATTTAGTACTTCATTATGTTGCTCCAACAAAGGGAGTTGAGTACTGGATAATGTTACTTGAGATACCGGATAGCACAATTCCTCAGAAGTAGACTGCTCTACAGAACTGGAATGTTTAATGTTATTCTCAGAAACTAACACTCCATCATCTGTATGCTTGTCAAATACTTGATCATTTGCTGGTCCATACATTGTCTGTGCCCCACAAGCATTCAGGGTAGGACATCCAGTTTGTTTCTGGCCTAAAAAAAACCAAAATCTTGTTTTAGTAAATACACCAAACACATTAAAAACTTTCTAATACAATACAGCTGCATGTAAATAATTACAACAAAAAAGTCAAAAAAAAAGTTCATGCAGCCACAGTACTTAAAGAACACAATCTTTCATCAATTTCTCTGCCACTTAATACCCACCCAAATAAAACTTCTGGTTTAAAATAATGAAATTTTTAAAAAATAGCTTCTTAACCGTGCAACAGCATTTATTGTCTGGTCAGTTATATGCTATGAAATGCAGAAGTTAAAAAGCTTACAAATTTACTTCAGGTGTAAAATAAAAAGGCCCAAGTATCCAAAGGCAAGTACACTTTCTGGTTTGGTTTAAGTAATAATTTCAGTACTATTATTTTTAAAAGAAACTGAACATTTCTAAAACAATGTAAACAAAGAAGTAAATGCAGTAGAGTGTTTACAACACTGTTCTTTATCTTCTGGGGAAATTCAATACAGCTTAAATATATAAAAGTGTCCAGGACAAATAGTTTGCTGATTCAAATTACCTCTCAATTAACAGAAAAGCTTTATGTGGTTCACATTTTTGCATTGAAATGCAATTCTCTCTTAGAAATGCTGTAAATATGTCACACTGATGTGGCAAGACCCTTATGAGAATGCAATTAAGACACAAAGGTTTAAATTGTCAGAGACCCAGAGCAGCAAAGTATGGACTTAAGTCCATGATGCACATAGGAATCCTGTGGAGGTAGAGTTTGCACACAGGCACTTGTACTTGGCTATGAAGTTTAGACTCCTGATTAGGAACAATAGCTTACTCTAATCCTTTTTCCGTCTCTCAGGCCTGCTTCTCTATTATCAGGTGGAGATGCCAGTGTTGGACTGGAGTGAACAAAGTCAAAATCACAACATCAGGTTATGGACCAAAGGTTTATTTGAAATCACAAGTTTTCAGAGTGCCGCACCTTCGTCAGTGAAAGAGGGCTCACCAACACAGTTTATAGGCAGAGAGATCAAAGGATCATACAATTCCTGTAAGTGGAGTGAACAAGCCTAAAATGGCTGATGGAGAACTCTGTTAGAAAGGAGATGCAAGTATCAATTAAGTTGGAAATTCTGAATTTGTTTCAAATCACTGCACCAAGATAATTAAACGTTTTATCAGTGTCGGCTGAACTTTTATGGATTATGGCTGATCATCAACTTCTACACCATATTCCTATTCTTTGCCTTTTATATCAAAAAATCCATAAATTTCTGCCAGAACTTACTAAATGATTGAGCTTCCACATCCCACCTTCTCATCTCAGTCTTAAATAGCCTGCCTTTTGTTTCAAGATCATGTTCTAGATCCCACTAGCAGGGAAACATCTGTTCTGTGTCTACCTTTAAGAATTCTGTCAGTTTCTGTGAGATTCTTTCTTTTTCCTCTAAACTCTAGCGAATACAGACTCCATCTCCTCACAGGAGGGTCCCATCATCCCAGGAATCAATTTGGTGAACCTTCACTTTGCTCCCTCTATGACAAGTATTCTGGCGATTCTTCCTTAAGGTACCAGATGTTGCAGGCACTCTCTTGTTGATTCATGCAATTAAAGGAAGATTCCTTTGCTCCTTTACTCAAAACTTCTTGGGATAAAGGCTAACATACAAGTTGCTTTCCAAATTGTTTGCTGCACCTGCACTCTAGCAGTCAGTGATTTGTGAACAAGGGGACCCATGTCCCTTTGGATATCAACACTTGCCAATCTCTTAGGAAATACTCTGCATTTTCATTTCTGTGGATTGTCACCTTGTTGTGGTGGAGATGTTCGAGTAAGTGTTATGTTGATTTCAAAAGTGGTACTGTTATAAGTTCTCAAGTCTTGGCAGGGCCACCATGATGGTAATGTCGGAGGAGAGAAACCAGACAAAACAAAATTTAAAACAAGTCCTCAACGGAGATCCAGGCAGAATACACTTGTGCAATATCAACAGCTGTGACAGTGGATGAAGGCTGCAGCTGTAGGAAGATCCTCAGTCTTTGAAGTTTATTGCCACTGGAATTGGATCTAACTTCTGTCAAGGACAGTATATTTGATGTGCAACAGCATTCCCCTGTTAAATGATGTCCCACACAATGTCCCCTCCACCTAACAGAATTCAACTTCGTTGTGGTTCTGTTCGCCGAGCTGGAAGTTTTTGTTGCAAACGTTTCGTCCCCTGGCTAGGCGACATCATCAGTGCTTTGGTGCCTCCTGCGAAGCGCTTCTTTGATGTTTCTTCCGGTATTTATAGTGGTCTGTCCTTGCCGCTTCCGGGTGTCAGTTTCAGCTGTCCGCTGTAGTGGTTGGTATATTGGGTCCAGGTTGATGTGTTTGTTGATGGAGTTTGTGGATGAATGCCATGCCTCTAGGAATTCCCTGGCTGTTCTCTGTCTGGCTTGCCCTATGATAGTAGTGTTTTCCCAGTCGAATTCATGTTGCTTGTTGTCTGCGTGTGTGGCTACTAGGGATAGCTGGTCGTGTCGTTTCGTGGCTAGTTGATGTTCATGTATGCGGATTGTTAGCTGTCTTCCTGTTTGTCCTATATAGTGTTTTGTGCAGTCCTTGCATGGTATTTTGTAAACTACATTAGTTTTGCTCATGTTGGGTATCGGGTCCTTTGTTCTAGTGAGTTGTTGTCTGAGCGTGGCTGTTGGTTTGTGTGCCGTTATGAGTCCTAAGGGTCGCAGTAGTCTGGCTGTCAGTTCTGAAACGCTCCTGATGTATGGTAGTGTGGCTAGTCCTTTTGGTTGTGGCATGTCCTCGTTCCGTGGTCTGTCTCTTAGGCATCTGTTGATAAAGTTGCACGGGTATCCGTTTTTGGCGAATACCTTGTATAGGTGTTCCTCTTCCTCTTTTGCAGTTCTGGTGTACTGCAGTGTGTTGTGGCCCTTTTGAATAGTGTCCTGATGCAGCTTCGTTTGTGTGTGTTGGGGTGGTTACTTTCATACTTATGAAGCGCTTCGCAGGAGGCTCCAAAGCACTGATGATGTCGCCTAGCCAGAGGACGAAACGTTTGCAACAAAAACTTCCAGCTCGGTGAACAGAACCACAACAACGAGCACCCGAGGTACAAATCTTCGCACAAACCTAGAATTCAACTTCCCCAGACAACATAAGCCCTATGGCGAGAAGTGATGGGGACAGGATTGAGACATCTAGAAATTCCAGCTTTGGACTGACAGGCAGGTCACTCAGCCATGTCACTCTTGGAATAGAAACAGAAGTTTACTTCACTACTTTCTGCCCTTTCCAGAATCTGATACGCTCACCTTGCAATCCCAAGATCTAAAGGATATGCTCATTACCAAAGCAGATGATTACGGAACATACTACCAGCTTATATGCTCCCCAATGTTCATCAAATGCCACCAGAAGCAGCTGAGGACAAAGAAACAGTTCAGAAAAAATATTAATGTTGAGCAGGTTCAAGAGCCAAACAGATTAGCAAACTTACAACAATGTCTTCACCAAAATCTTTAGAAAGTTCATTTTAATGGAGTAGAAGAAATCTGGAAAGACCTGAAGACAACTATCATCTCGTGCTGTGAAGAAGTCATTGGCTACAAGACCAGGAAATACCAACACTGGTTTGATGAGAATGACTACATCATCCAACACCTCATCAACAAGAGCAGGAGAGCACTCAACATGAGCAAAACAATATCAGCACTGAGGCAAAGAGAAAAAGTTATCAAACAGCAAAAGCAGAGTTACAAAGAAAAACTAGGGAAATCAAGAACCAATGGTGGACTAAGAAAGCTAAGGAATTGCAACTCCTTGCTGACAAGCATGACAGCCAGGGTTTCTCCAGTGCCACCAAGGCAATATATGGAGTTAACACCCTTGACCTCAAACTTGTGCAGAGTAAGGATGGCATCCTTTTGACTGACAGAAAATATCAGCCTCCAATGGAAAGAACACATCAAAAGAACCTCTAAACCACAATTTAGTCGTTGATATGGACTCGTTTGAGGAAATCCCCCAACCGCCCATCTTGGATTCCCACCTAGTGTGGTAGAAGTTGAAGCATCTGTATTGAGAGGATTTCAGCTAAGATTTTCAAATTTGGAGGAGCACAGCTTATCGCATCATGACCAACTGTTCCTGAAAACCTGGCACAAAGAAATCTTTGACAAACTCAGGATGTGCCAACACCACCATCTTCAAGAAAGAAGACAAAGTGGAATGTGGGAATGACAAAGGAATCTCCCTGCTCTCCATTGCCAGGAAGATCATCACCTGAATCCTCACTAGATACTTTCTCCCAATCCCAGAGGAAATCATTTCTGAAAGCCAGAGTGGGTTCTGACCAAACTATGGGACTATGATCATGTTTTTCACTCCTCAGCAATTCCAGGAACACCAACAACTACTTTACATGGACTTCACCGATGTGACTAAGGCTTTTGATTCAGTAAATCAAATAGTGCTATGGAAGACCACATCAAAAGCTAGCTGTCCAGTGAAATTCAGCAACATCCTCCATCTTCTCCTTGACCATGTCGGCAACAGTCCTCACCAATGGTTAGACAACAGAATCCTTGGAGGTCAAGGCTAGGGTCGAGCAGGGATGTCTCATCACCCCTACCCTTTCCTCCATCTTCACCTGGTCAAGAACAAGCCTCGCAGTGGTGTGGACATTGTCTAGACAATAAATGGAAAACTTTTCAACCTCAAAAAGAAAACTACATCAATCCCACTTGTGAATCTTCAATATGCGGAAGGCAAAGTCACCTCTGCTCTCTTGGAGCAGAATCTTCAAACAGTATCTTCCACCTTCGCAGGAGCAAGCCTAAGAATTGGTCTCTGCCTCAATTTCAGGAAGACTCAAATCTTAAACCAACCAATGCAGGGTCAAATTCCAGTACATCCCTCCATTAACACCAATAGAAAAATGCTCCTAAACTTGTAACAATTTCTCGACCTGGGAAGCTACCCCTCATCTCAGGCTGGTACTGATACAGAGATCCAATATCATATCCAATCTGCAAGTGCCACCATTAGATAGCTAAGGATGAGAGTCCTCGATGACCATGTCTTCCATGAAGATACCTTTGTGTAGGGTGGCACGGTGGCTCAGTGGTTAGCATTGCTACCTCACAGCACCAGGGATGCAGGTTCGACTCTCACCTCAATTGACTGCGTGTGTGGAGTTTGCACTTTCTCCGGGTGCTCCGGTTTCCTCCCACAATCCAAAAATGTGGACAGGTCAACCGGCCATGCATTAGTCAGGAGTAAATATAGGGTAGGCGCCTGGGTGGTTACTCTTCGGAGGGATGGTGTGGACTTGTTGGGCCGAAGGGCCTGTAGGGAATCTAACCTGATCTAATCTAACAACACAATCATCTTCTGACTCTGGGGGTGCACAGTGGTTCAGCGGTTAGCATTGCTGCCTCACAGCACCAGAAACCCAGGTTCGATTCCAGCCTTTGAAGATTGTCTGTGTGGAGTTTGCATGGGTTTCCTCCAGGTGCTCCTCTTTCCTCTCATAGTCCAAAGACATGAAGATGAGGTGGACTGGCTATGCTAAATGCCCTATATAGTGTCCAGGAATTGCAGGGTAGGTGGAATAGCCATACTAAGTGTGGGGTTATGGGGATAGGGTGGGAGTGGATCTGGCTGGAATGCTCTTCAGAGAGTTGGTGCGAACTTGATGGGCCAAATGGCCTCTTTACACACTGTGGGGATTCTGTGATTCCTCTGTAAGTTTCAGTGCTTTATAGATGTTTAGATGTCATCAAGAGCTTTGAGAATTACCATCAACATTGTTTGAGATGGATTCTCATCAGCTGGGAAGACAGGCAGACTAACAGTAACAGCTTTGAAGCAGCTAACAGCACCAGCATTGGGGCCGTGGTCATCTGTGACTAATTCCTCTGGCCCAGCCATGTACTTAGGATGCCCAAGTTCCAACGACCAAAAGCAAATCTTCTTTGCCCAGCTCAAGGAAGGCACTTGAATGAGAGGAGGACAAAGGAAGCATTTCAAAGACCCTTCTGTAGCTTTCTTCAAGAAATGCAACATAGATATCAATACATGGGAGATCCCCATTCAGAAGAAATCAACTTGGAGAAAACTCATGTATAAGGGACATAATTCTTCAACAACACCTGGTGGCAAGTAGTATAGAAAAGGAACCGGTGGAAGGAATGCCAATAATCTCAGTCTAAGGACTAATACCACCTACAATCAGGCTCATCAGCTGCAAAAGGATCCATAAACCCATGACCAGTGATACGGAATTTCCCACCTAAATACTCATACTTGTTAGCACGTGACTGCTAATGATCATCACCAAAGTGGAAAACATCAAACCTATTCCATCTCTCACTGCTTTTGCCCACTCATTCAGCTTGTCAAAATCCCCTTGAATTCTCTTTAGCATCCCCCTCAAATCACAATCCCATCAAATTTTATATATCGTAAACTTGGAAATATTACACAATCAACCCCTATATCCAAATCATTTTTATGACTCCTTGCAATACCCCACTGGTAACAGTCTACCAACCTGATAATGACCCATTTATCCCTACTTTGTGCTTTATATTATTCAATCTTCAAACCATCCCAGCATGTTAACTTCAATCTCAAATGCTTTCATTTGGCTTACTAACTTGCTATGTTGGACTTTACCAGAAGTGTTCTCAAAATCCAAATTCACCACAGCCATTCATTCCTATTTATTGATTCTGCTAGTAAGATTCTCAAAACACTCAGATTGAAAAACATGATTTTCCTTTTGTAAATCCATGTTGACTCTGTTCAATCTAGCATTATTTTCTAAATATCCAGTAATCACATTCTTTATAATATTCTAGCAATTTCCCTTCTGCTAACTTCAGGCTAATAGATCTACAGTTCTTTGTTTTCTCTCTCCCTCTTTCTATCGGCAACCTGGAAATGTGCAGACAATATTTAAGAATTAATGAACTTTTGAAAGAAGATCACCAATGCATCAACTATCTCGGTAGTTATCTCTTTCAATATTCCAATGTAAATGTAACAACATCAATTCATTAATTTCTCCAACACTACCTTCTGACTGATATGCGTTTATTTTGAGTTCCACAATTATGAGATCCTAAGATATTTATTATGTCAGGGGAGACATCTTGTATCATTCATTGTGAAGACCAACACACAGCACTAAGTTACATTTTCTGCCATTTATCTATTATCTATAAATTTGGAGGCACAAAAGTGGCTGGGCATCATCAGTACACTTGGAACCTGACATACTTTTAAGTAATGTTATAAAGGAGTATCATGCAGATGAAAAATAGGATAGGACCAAGAATAGATCTTTTGGGGATCTAGAATGGGAAAATAAACCACTCAATTGGGCATTCTCTGCCAAACTTGCTGAGTTTCTCCAGCATTGTGTTTGTTTTGAGTAAAAAGATATTATTTCCACTGAACTATAATAAGAAGTAGTGGAGTAGGACAGTGTTGTCATCCCTATCAAAGATTTCTAGATGAATTGAGAAGGACAAAGTGCAATATTTCACCATAGTCACACTGATGTAGGATGCAATATGTGCTTTTTTTTTAGAAAGGGCCTGTTTGAGCATTGTAGCCAGTGACAGAAAGCCAACTGGAGAATTCAAAAATAGCTCCTGGAAAGGTAGGTATGAATTTGAAATACAAGCAAATTTAAAGAACTTGAGAGGAAAGAAGAGTGGAGATGGGATGGTGCTTTTCAGGACAGAGTCGTCAAAGTTGGGGATTTTGAAGAGGAGATGACAACAGACCCCCAGTTTACCAAATTGGCTACTTTTTAAATTATCCCTTAGGTGACCGACTATGCAAAGTTTACTGAAATAATGTTCCATGACTTTGTAGCATCCAATATGAAGCTATGACTGTGTTCACAAGTTTGAGTTACAGGAAAATGTTTTGTTCTAAGTTTTATAATCATAAAGTGCCAGGTGCAAAACCTATTGCTAGGAAGCAAGTCATGTACCTTGATTACCAAATAAAATGTGTCAGCCAGGGCTGGACTTCATGTTGTCTCTTTCCCAGCTAATGGCAATGTTATCTAAGAATAACTGCCTAAGTAAAAATGATTGACAATATAAACATTACCTTCTTCAGTAGTTAAGCTTTGTAACTGTACTTCACCAGTTATCTCTATTCCATTTTGGTTGAAGTTGTTTTCAGTCACAGTTACAGAGTCATCTATTTTCATTCGTTTTGATGAGGGGGATAAGGTTCCAAAGTCTCTCTGAAGAACACCACAAAGCCAGTTTAAAAGGAAATCAATTTCATTTACAAGTTTTTCACAATACATTTCTCAAGGGTAATTATCACGAGATTGTTTTTGAAGTACTAATAAGTAGCTGTTCATGCTGCTGATTAATATCTAAAGAGACAAGCTTAAACATGGTTGCTAGTCTTGTATTATGAAGAACATTACATAACTGAAGATGTGAAAGATGTTGTAAGACGAAAACTGTGCCAGGAAAGAAACCTGCCTTTTCTTTATTCTAACTATTACATACAAAAAGCAACGCCAACTATTAGCAAAGATTATTTAACTTATACGAGATGAATGACTATTTATCGGTTTCTTTACATTGGCATCAAGTAAATCAGTATTTTCCTCAGATTCAAATGAAATGCTTTACAGGAAAGCATGACATAATAGGCAGCATTTAGAAAATCAGTTAACTTGCACATTTGCAATTGCCCCATACAATAAAATTACTTCACTAAATCTCAAGAGTGATGATGAACTACAACAGCTTGCACTTACATTTGCCTTTTCAAAGGAGTACAGAAAACAGATGTCAAGTCATACTGAGACAATTATTTATAACAACATTTAAAACTTTGGTCAGAGTCCATCCTTAAATAATTCAATAAATCCACAGAGTAAGAAGACTTGCATTATTCAATTCTGATTAGTGGAATTTCACAGGCAAGGTGAATCTAGCAGCACAAGTACAATCGTAACTTTTGGAATGTGTTACATTTATGCCTATTCCTGGTCATTTCCTGTGGTTTCATACTGATTTTAGCATTCATTTCAAGAAACGTAGTGAAAAGCAGAACCTTAATCTCCGATCGTCTACTCTATAATTTGAGATAACAAAACAAATGTAACTCTACCCTGATTTGAAGCAATTTTATTTTATATAATCTTATTTAACATTGCAATCATATAACTAATTTTTGTTCAGTTTTTTAAAACTCAGATTACTTCCTCACTACCTACTTTATCCATTTTTAAAATTCACTCAAGGGAATGCGATCATTGCTGCCCTGACCAGCACTTGTTGTCCATCACAAATTGTCCTGAAAGTAACAGTCACGTGTTGCAATTTTCGTAGTGTTTTTGACCCAGCGACAATGAAGAAAAGGCAATAATTGCCAAGTCATAATAGGGAGTGGCTTGGAGAGGAACTTGCAGGTTATGGTATTCACAAGCATTTTGTTCTTTTAGCTGGTTGTAGTCATGGGTATAAAAGCTGCTGTCAAAGCAACCATGCTGCATTAGATCTTATAGAACATACGCAGTATTGCCACTGTGCATCAGTGAAGGCAGTGAATGCTGAAGGTAGTGGATGAAAAAGCAGTCTCCATCATGAAGATGGATAAGACTGTATGTATTCAATTCTATTTCCCCAGCTTTGTTTTCTACTGAGGTGAAAACAATGACTGCAGATGCTGGAAACCAGATTCTGGATTAGTGGTGCTGGAAGAGCACAGCAGTTCAGGCAGCATCCAAGGAGCAGCGAAATTGACGTTTTGGGAAAGTTCTTCATCAGAAATGAAGGGCTTTTGCCCGAAACGTCGATTTCGCTGCTCCTTGGATGCTGCCTGAACTGCTTGTTTTCTACTGAGTCTATTAATCACTATGGCTTCTTTCTTCCTTTCTAACTAATTAAAGAAGTTGTTGCTGTCAATGTTTGTGTTACTTGCTAGTTTGCATTCACAGTTTTCTTTTCATTCTTTCACAGCATGTGGCATCACTGGCTGGGTCAGCATTTATTGCCACGAGGGCTGTTTATAGTCAACCATATTGCTGTGGGTCTGGAGTCACATGTAGACCAGGTAGGAACTTCCCTAAAAGGGCCAGATGGGATTTTTTTCTGACAGTTGACAAAGGTCATCATTCAACTCTTAATTACAGTTTTCTTTTCATATATCAAATTACAATTCCACTATCTGGCATGGCACGACATGATTCGAACCGGAGTCCCCAGAACATTACCTGGTTCTCTAGATTGATAGCATAGCAATAATATCACTCAGCCATCACATTCTTCTAGTTATTTTCATCTTTTCTTTTTGTGGTCATCTTTTATTGACTTATAAAACTTATCCAATCTTTTGGCTAACTACTGACCTTTGTTAAATTGCATTTTTTTTCTTATTTGAGGTTATCCTTAAATTCCTTAGTTAATCCCCTTCCTAGCGCATTTCCTCCTTATTGGGATACATCTTGCTGTGAGTCATAAACCATTTTATTAAATGACTGCCATTGCTCCTCAACCATCTTTCCTATTAAAATCACTTCCCAGTCTGCTCCAACCAACTCTGCCCTCATTACTTTATAACACATTTAAATTGAGCACAGCCATTTCCAACCAATTCTCCCATTCTCAACTGTAATGCTAAATTCTACCACGTCATGGTCAGTTTCATGGGAGATCTTTCACTCTGAAATCATTTATCAAATGTGCCTCATTACACATTACGAGATCCAAAACAGCCAGTTCACTAGTTTGAGCCACAACTATTCTAGGAAAGTGTATCGAAACCTCACAAATGAATTCTTCATTGTAGCTACTTCCTCCAATTTGATTCTACCAATCTACAAGAAGTTGAATGTAGAGTCTTTTTAATATGACCTCATTATTTCATAGACTCATATCTGCAACACAGAAAGAGGCCATTTGGATTACGTCAACATCAGTCATCAAATTCCTGTACCGCAGTGACCGCAATTGGTCAGCAATTCCCTCAGCAATGTCTCTGCCACATTCTTCAGCCTTTTTCAGACTCAGGGGGAATGCTAGCGTCCTTTTTAAAGCCAGCACAAAGAAAACTTTCAAAATATGCAAGTTGCAAAACACCTGCAAAATCAATTTTGATGAACTAACAAGATAGGTCTAGTTTTGTCAACTCTCATTTGCCCAGTGTTTCAGAAGACATAGAAAATGATCCAAATGGCACTCCCAAACTTTCCTTTAAGTGTGGCAGCATTGAAATTAATCACTGGGAGAAGGTCACTACCAATTGTCCAAAATGGTGACTTGCCTATCAAGCTGCATCACAGTGAATTACATCATCTTAAATGAAGCAGAGAAGCAAAGAAAGGAAGTAAATCCTGCACTTCATGACCCACTATCTCATAGGATGTCCTGCCCCATATGCCCAAAGTTGTGAAGGATGAGAATCAGCCTGTTCAGTTCCAAGGTAATCCATGCAAGAAATCTGTGTCAGAGTACATGTTAATCTGAAATTCAGCTGATGAGGGGGTAGAATAGAAAAGCAGATTACTATTTAATTGGAGAGAAACTGCAGCATGCTAGCATACAGAGCAAATTGGGTGTCCTCATAGATGGATCACAAAAATAAGCATGCAGGTTCAATTAGAAATTATAAAGGCAAACTTTAACAACAATAGAGTACACCATAAACATAAGGAATTGCTATCATTGCACAGGGCACTGATCACACCTAAAGCTTAGCTTTCCTTATTTAAACAAAGACAAACTTGCACTAGAGGCAATTCAGAGATGGCTTACTCATTTAGCAACCATTTGACAACAAAAAGCACAGTTTTAACATAAACCAGTTGTCCCTACACTCTTGTACTCCAATGTTGCATTATCTATTAGTGACAGAAACAAGTGATAAAGAAATTCCATCAACAATGCCTCTGCCACAAACTTCAAATTCAGCAGGGAAACTCCTCAAAATAACAAGGTTATCTTACAAAGTTGTGCAGTTTGGATCTGAACTCACTGGAGTTTAGACAAATGGCATTGATTTTATTGATGCCTGAATATTCTAAGAGAGCTTGACAAGGTAATTGTTGTTAAAAAGGTTTTCCCTATGAAGGAATCTAGAAATAAGGGACACTGTGAGAATAAGGAAATTTCCTTTGATAAGGAGGCTGGAGGAAGTTTGCTCACTAATGTTTAGAATTCTCTAGCCAATGGTGCAGGGGAAGCTGATTCATTTAATATATGAAAGGCTGATCTAGAGATGATTTTTGATTAACAATGAAACAAAGGATAATAAGGGCGAGGCAGGGAAGTGAAGTTGAGGCCATGATATTATTGAATGGTAGAGCAAGATTCATGGATGAAATGTCCTGTGCCTGCTCCTAGTTATGTTCGTATGAAAACCTCCACCCTCAGTGATGTGACAGAGGGTACCCAGAGAGAACACACAAAAGGAATGGGTGAAAGTCACCCTCGGAAACTTCAGAGCTGCTAACAGGGATAATCAGTAGGTGATAATGGGTTATTTATCATGAGGCCTTATTTGTGGGGGTTAGGGTAAAGACATGGGAGAAGGTGCTCTCGCCCTAAAATTATTGAACTCGATATTGAGTCCTGAGGCTGTAGGATTCCCAAGTGGAAAATGAAATGCTGTTCTTCCAGCTTACATTGAACTTTGCTGGAGCACTGCAGTAAGCCGGTGACAAAAATGTTGGCCAAGGAAGCCTGGGGTTATTTTTGCTGACAGGACAAAGGCTTTCTTCAAAATAGTTACCTACTCAGCGTTTTGTCTTCTCAAGGTAGACAAGACCACATTGTGAGCAGTTAATACCCTTCCAGATTACCTATTGTACCTGTGTCTTATCTTTGTGTTTCATACATAAACAACCTCAAGTCGCTCTGAGTTGCAGCTTTCTGTAATTTCTCTCCATTTAAATAATATTGTTTTCCCTTCCAAAATGAACTCTGCATTTTTTGCACATTATATTCAATTTGCCAACTTTTTGCCCACTTATCAATATCTCTTTGTAATCTGTTTGTATCTCTCTCACAAACTGCCTTTCCATCTATGGTGTCATCTGCAAATTTGGCTATAGTACATTCACTTTCTCCCTCTAAGTCATTGATACATATTGTAAACAGTTATAGTCTCAGAATG